>NC_136057.1:60028345-60628345 GCF_964261635.1 Lissotriton helveticus | reverse complement strand
TATGCTGCAGCCCCTGGTAGGCCTTGGTGGCCCCTATGCCCTGGGCACCTATAGTGCATTATACAGGGGCTGACAAGGAGTCCATTTCCAATTGGTATGTGCCTATAGCACATGTGTCATTAATTTAGTGAGAGAACAGCAGGCTGGGGGTCTGATTAGCAGGCCCACAGCCTCAGTAGTCGAAAACCAGTGAAGCAAAAAGCAAAAATTTGGGGTGACCATAGGATAGCAGACCCTACTCTCCTACACAACCCCCCCCAAACGCAGGGACATTAAACTAACCTTGACCAGATAAGTCTTCATGTTCTAAGTGGAAGTACCTGGAGAGACCATCTGCATTACCATGGTCAGTCCCTGGGCGGTGCTCCACTGTAAAGTCCATCCCCTGTAGGGAAATGGACCACCTGAGCAGTTTGGGATTTTCACCCTTCATCTGATTAAGCCATAAGAGGGGCTTATGGTCTGTCTGCACCAGGAAGTGAGTTCCAAACAAGTAGGACCTCAACTTCTTCAATGCCCAAACCACAGCAAAGGCCTCCCTCTCAATGGCTGACCAGCGTTTCTCTCTGGGAGTCAGCCTCCTGCTAATGAAAGCAATAGGCTGGTCTTGACCATCTTGATTAAGTTGTGAGAGCACAGCTCCCACCCCCAACTCAGAAGCATCTGTCTGAACAATGAACTGTTTGGAGTAGTCAGGACTCTTCAGGATAGGTGCAGAGCACATGGCCTTCTTCAGGTCATCAAATGCCTTCTGACAGCTAACTGTCCACTGAACCTTTTTTGGCATCTTCTTGGATGTCAAGTCATTTAATGGTGTCACTATAGACCCATAGTTTTTCACAAACTTTCTGTAATACCCAGTCAGGCCCAAGAAGGCTCTGACTTGTGTCTGGGTAACTGGAGGAGCCCAGTCCTGTATGGCCTGGATTTTGCTTTCCAGTGGCTGAACCTGGCCTCCACCTACTAGGTGGCCCAGGTATACAACCTTACTCTGCCCTATCTGGCACTTAGTGGCCTTGATAGTTAGGCCTGCCTTTTGCAGGGCCTCCAAAACTTTCTTCAGGTGGATCAGGTGATCCTCCCAGGTGGAGCTAAAGACAGCAATATCATCTAGATAAGCTGCACAAAAGTCATCCAACCCAGTAAGGACTTGGTTCACCAACCTTTGGAAAGTGGCAGGTGCATTCTTCAAACCAAAGGGCATTACCACAAACTGATAATGTCCACTAGGGGTAGAGAATGCTGTTTTGGCTTTTGACTCCTCAGCTAGTCTGATTTGCCAGTAGCCAGCTGTCAGATCAAATGTGCTCAGAAACTTGGCAGAAGCCAATCTGTCAATGAGCTCATCTGCTCTTGGAATGGGGTGAGCATCTGTCCTAGTGACAGCATTGAGACCCCTGTAATCCACGCAAAACCTCATTTCTCTCTTTCCATCTTGGGTATGAGGTTTTGGCACCAGGACTACTGGGCTGGCCCATGGGCTCTCTGATGGCTCAATCACTCCAAGCTCCAACATCTTTTGCACCTCAGCCTTGATGCAATCCCTGACATGATCAGGTTGCCTGTAGATCTTATTCTTGACAGGCAGACTGTCACCAGTGTCCACAACATGGGTACACCAGTCAGTCTGGCTGGGTGTGAGTGAAAACAAATGCCTGTGGGCCTGCAAAACTTGTCTGCAGTCCATCTGTTGCTGGTCAGTGAGGCTGCCTGCCAAGGCTACTCCATCAACTGAACCATCATCAGGGTTCTGAGAAAGCAGGTCTGGGAGAGGGTCACTCTCTTCCTCCTGTTCCCCATCTGTGGCCATGAGCAAGCTCATGTCCTCCCTGTCCACAAATGCTTTCAAGCGATTCACATGGATTACCCTGTGAGGGCTCCTGGGTGTTCCAAAGTCTACCAAGTAGGTGACTTCCCCCTTCTTCTCAATAATAGGATAGGGTCCACTCCATTTGTCTTGGAGTGCTGCTGGAGCCACTGGCTCCAGTACCCATACCTTCTGTCCTGGTTGGAACTCTACCAGCACAGCCTTTTGGTCATGCCAAGCTTTCTGTAATTCTTGGCTGGCCTCCAGGTTTTTGGATGCTCTTTCCATGTACTCAGCCATCCTGGAGCGGAGACCAAGTACATAGTCCACTATGTCTAGTTTGGGCTTTTTGAGAGGTAACTCCCATCCTTCCTTCACCAAACACAATGGACCTCTCACAGGGTGGCCAAACAAAAGTTCAAAAGGGCTGTAGCCAACCCCCTTCTGTGGGACCTCTCTGTAAGCAAAGAGCAGGCAGGGTAAAAGAATGTCCCATTTCCGCCTGAGCTTCTCTGGTAATCCTTTTATCATGCCTTTAAGGGTCTTGTTAAATCTCTCCACAAGCCCATTGCATTGTGGATGATATGGGGTGGTAAACTTATAGTTTACTCCACATTCCTTCCACATTGCTTTCAGATAGCTGGACATAAAATTGGTGCCCCTATCTGATAACACCTCCTTTGGGAAGCCCACTCTTGAGAAAACTGCAATGAGGGCTTTTGCCACCACAGGTGCTGTGGTGGTCCTCAGGGGAATAGCCTCTGGATACCTGGTGGCATGATCCACTACCACCAGTATGAATCTGTTCCCAGATGCTGTTTGGGGGTCCATTGGACCCACAATATCAATTCCAACTCTTTCCAAGGGGACCCCCACCACAGGTAGTGGTATTAGGGGGGCCTTTGTTGTGCCACCTGACTTACCACTGGCTTGGCAAGTGACACAGGAGCGACAAAACTCCTTGACATCCTCTGACATGTGAGGCCAGTGAAAGTGTGAAACAAGCCTGTCCCACGTCTTGTTTTGGCCTAAGTGTCCTGCAAGGGGAATATCATGGGCCAAGGTAAGAAGGAACCCCCTAAACTGCAGAGGTATGACCAACCTCCTGGTCATGCCAGGCTTGGGGTCTCTAGCCTCTGAGTAAAGGAGTCCATCATCCCAATACACAGTATGGGTACCTTGGGCATCCCCAGCAGCCTCAGCAGCAGCCTGCTGTCTGAGGGGTTCAAGGGAAGGGCAATCTAATTGAGCCTGCCTCAGGTCTGCCCTTGAGGGTCCCCCTGTCCCCAGGAACTCAACCTGGTCAGGTTCAAGCTCCTCAGAGACAGTCTCCTCTTGGACTGCAGAATCAGTTTCCTCTGAAACTTGATCCTCAACCTGGGGCAAGGTGGAAGGCTGAGCCTTTCCTCTCTTGCTCCTTCTCTTGGGTTGTGGCTGGTCTAGTGTTTCAAGATCCACCACTGGTTCAGGAAGGCACTTCTTAGCCTGAGCCCTTGTCATGGCAAGGACATGCTCTGAAATCCCTAGCATTTCTGCATGAGTCCTGTACTCCACTTCTGACCATGCTGAGCTTTCAAGGTCATTGCCTAACAGACAGTCTACTGGTAGGTCTGCACTCACCACAACTTTCTTTAGGCCATCAACCCCTCCCCAGGAGAAGTTCACAACTGCCACACTATGGGAGGTAGTGGAGTTGCTGGCGTTGGTTACTAGGTAGCTCTCTCCTAGTACTATCTGTCCAGGGTCCACAAAGTCAGGTGTCACCATGGTGACACTGGCACATGTGTCCCTGTATGCTTGAGCCAGTTTCTCATTAATTAAGGGAGTCTGCCTGTATTTGCCCAGGTTAGTGGGGCTTACTGCAGTGGGCAACTCAATGTCCACATCATACAGGAGAACTGCCTGTGTAGGGATTCTGACTAGGCCAGATCCTACTTCAATACCCAGGGTCAACCCAGCTACACCCTTGGACTGTGTTCCACCACTGCTTACTGTACTTGGGGTTGCAGTTGCTTTAGGAGCTGTAGTGGTGGGAACTGGATTTGCCTTGGTGCACTCACTGCCCCAGTGTGAAACTGATTTGCAGGTATTACACCAAGGTGTCTTTGGACCTTTGTTCTTCTTCTTCTTGTTACCATTTTGGGAACCACCCTCCTTACTATTAGTTTGGGGGCCTGAAGACTTCTGGTCTTTTTCTTTATCTTTCTGATTCTGGTTACCACCCTTCTGGTCTGTTTTCTTCTGGTCACCACCTTGGTTCTGGGGTTTCTGCTTAATCCTTGTTCTGACCCATTTGTCTGCCTTCTTTCCCAATTCTTGGGGAGAGGTCAGATCAGAGTCAATAAGGTATTGATGCAACAGCTGGTTTGTGCAGTTATTAAGGATCTGTTCTCTCATCATAAGATTGTACAATCCTGTATAGTCTGAAACTTTACTTCCCTGCAACCAACCCTCCAAAGCCTTAGTGGCACACTCCACAAAATCAGTCCAGTCTTGAGTCTGTGCTTTTTGGGTGTCTCTGAACAACAACCTGTATTGCTCAGTGGTTAGGCCATACCCTTCAATAAGAGCACTCTTCAAAACAGAGTAGTTTTTGGCATCCTCAGGTCTAACTGTGAGGAGCCTGTCCCTCCCTTTCTCAGAAAAGGAGTACCACAAAATTGCAGCCCACTGATTCTCAGGAACCTGCTGTACCATGCAGGCTCTCTCAAGAGCAGTCATCCATTTGTGGATGTCATCCCCTTCTTTAAAGGGGGGCACAATTTTGTTCAGGTTTCTATTGTCATAGGCCCTGTCTTTTTCTCTTGGAAAATTGCTGCCACCAGTGACATCTAAGCCACTTAATTTCTGCTCTCTTGCCAAGGCAAGTTTAGCTTGAGCTAAGGTAAGTTTAGCTTGACTCAGGGCTACCTCCTCTCTCTCTATCTGGAGTCTGACAGCCCTCATCCTAGCCCTATGCTCAGCTTTCTGAGAAGCAGTCATGCCTCTCTCTGATTCTCTGGAGGCACTAGAAATATGAGAGTCCCCTGAGGGAGATCTCACTCTTCTGTTGCCTGGGAGAATCCCATGTGGGGTTCTGGGGAGGTGCTGGCCCTCTCCATTCCCCAGTAGGTCCAAGTTGGCCTGGCTAAGCCTGCCAACTGGAACCTGGCTACCCTGATCCTGAACTTCTAAGTCCTCAACATCTGAGTCCTCATCTAAGTCATCATCATCCTCCTCCTCCTGAGGGGGATCAGTTTCAGGGGGGTTCCCTCCACTTCCTGTGTCTAGGGAAGCTGCCTTTGCCTTTTCTAAGTCATCCTGTTCTAGGATTTCTACCAGGATTAGGCAGGTGGGGCTTCTGCCCCTTTTTAACCCTCTTGCTTTGCACAAGGCAATCAAGTCTCTGCGGGTTAGTTTGTCATATCCAAAAGTTGCCTGGGTAGGGTCAACTGTCACAGGAGTAGACCCTGAGGCTTTTCCTGTGTCAGACATGGTTACTAGTGAGGTGTAAGTGGTGCACTTACCTACACTAAGTGTTTTCCTACTGTACCTTGCTAGTTAGTTGTAGTCAGGGTGTGCTAATCCCTTCAACCTACAACTACTAAGTTCAGTAGAACTTAATATGCTAAGCTTTTGATTTATATGTACCTAGAGGTACTTGATGTGATCTTTCAATTTGATATAAAGATTGCAATGGTAAAACAACAGCAAGCTCAAATCCGCACCGCTGCTCACCAATGTGAGAAGTTGGCCTGGTAGGGGATGTTTCCAATTCTGGAACCACCTACTACCTGACCAAACAATCCCTTATGGTGTCTGGTTGTAAGTCAACCTTATTAGACAAGCTATCCTAGGGGTAGCATGGACTAAGCAGCCTAAAGGCTTAACTTAAGAGGTCGTGTTAAGCGAGCTGTTTTACCACATACAATCCTGTAATACCAAATGAAAGGACACCACATAAGTATATATTATAAAAATATATGTGTTTATTACTAAAAACAATCCCCAGTATTCTTTATGAATAAAGGGGCACAAGCGTTAAATCAAAAGCACTGTTTAAACATACAAGTTGCACAATTATGGATGAGGGCGGGTGGCCACTCAAACCATATACTAAACAAGTGGTATAAGAGAGGCCACTCGAACAGTGGTTAGGCCTAGGGCCTAGGGAATCGCTGGGAGCAGTCAGGACAAGCAATGCTGAAGTCGGGAATGGCCCTCGGGATTCGGGAGATGTGCGGAAAGCGCACGCATGCACCAATGTTAACCAATGGTGCGTAAAAGTCATAGAGTTAAAGTTTAAGGACACTTCCGCTGAACCTAGAGGAACAAAACTTAACACACAGACCCTAGAGGTGTGCACCAGTGTGGGAACACCGGCGGAGCAAAGTTACCTCACCCACAGGAAGTGGGTGCACAGGGTCGAAGTGGCGTCGGGTTTTGACACGCAGGCTCTTGGTGCTTGAAGCTGAAAGGGCTGCAGGCGGGTTAAAGATGAAGTGTCCGGTGGAGTCCAAGGGTGGACTCAAGTTGTAGAGTACCTGAAAGCAGAGGGGACAGAGTCTGGGTCACTCAGCAGTGACCAGGGTGGAACCAGGACGGAACCAGGCAATGTCGGGCGCAATCAGGTGGTCGTCGAGGAGCTTCTCTCCGCTGTCACGTGGGCTCTGGGGCATCTGCGACGTCCAGGAGCAGGTCACGATCTGTCCCACGCAGGCTCTCACCGTCGGTGCAGTCGGCTTCAAGTTTGGAGCAAACAAGCCTTGGCAAGAGCAATCCACGCGGGATCGGAAGATTGCTTCTCACTCGGACCAGGAAGGTCAGAGTCGGGGCTCCTTTTCAGGGGAGCTGGTGTGGATCTGGAGCAACCAGATTCACGAGTCTTCTTAGGTAGTTCGTCGGCACAGGGACCACTAGCCAGCTGGCAAGTGACCGGGCCAACGCGTTGAGCCAAATAGAGCCAAAGGGCCCCACGCAGCACTCGTCGAGTGTGGAGGGCTGAACTTCGGCTCAGGAGCAGCTCAGGGTGGGGGCTTCTCAAACCCCGGTGCACAGCTTCGAGGGTCACTCGTGGGCTGCACGGTCAGCGTCTCGTGGTCAATTCAAGATGGCGTGCCCCACGCTTCCGGTCGCCTCCACGGGTCTCAGCTCTGCAGGGACTGTGGATCGGGCTGTTGGAAGGCAGGCAAGCTTGATCTCGTCGATCTCAGTCACTCGAGTTCCGGCGGGAACTGCAACTAAGTAGACGTCGAGGGCTGGATGGTGCCTGCTGCTGCAGGGTGGTCACTCCTTGACCACAAGGGAGATTCTTCGGGCTTCCACGTTGAGATGGAGGTCCAAGGGTCCAGAGTTTCGTTTCTAATGTTTCTTCCAGGAAATCTGATGTGCATTGGCACTGCTCCCACTCTTATTCCAATCCGGGGGGCGTGATTACCTGCTAGGTCCCCTCCTATGGGTGGGACCCAGGAAGTGGGTGGATACACCCCCTTCCTTTGATCCAGGCCGCCCTGGCACGAGGGCTGGAGTGCCCCAGAACCGGTTTGGCCGGATTATGCAAGGGGCAGCCTTGTGCGCCCCAGGCAGTGTCTGGTTTCTTTCAAACCTCCCTGCTACAATACACTATCTCCTGTCTGGAGGGTGGTGACACCCTCCTGTGACAGGAAACCCTTTGTCCAGGACCCATTTGGTCGAGTTTCGGTCAACTGCAGGGGTCCAGACATTTGTCTGTGGCAGAGGCATCCATTTTGTGGATCTTAAGGTCTTTGGAGAAATTAACCGCATTAAAGTAAAGTAACATGTCTTACCCCTCTAGAGGGGTGGAATGCCATCCCCGTCGCCAGAACTGGCGAGGGGATGGTATTCCAAATCGTATGACACCTTACACGACATGTTTTGATAAAGCCAAACCAAAGTTGCTATTTAACCGCGAGGATTATAAGGCACTTAAAAGTATATGGTATGGCATTATCCTGAAACAGCTTAGGGATTTGTTCCCGACAGCTGCAGACAGGCTCAGCTCATGCTAGAGCTCCATCTCACATAAAACCACGCACTCAGCCTCCAGGATTGATGAGGCCTTCTATAGGAGTGGCTCACAGGTTTACATGTGTCCAGATATAGGTTTAGATATAGGTATACTATATCTAAGCAAGGGGTGTTTACACCACCTTACCCCAGCTGAGTGATCAGCCCGTTGTGTCAATTTAAGAACCAGCCAGGGGTGGCAAAAGATATGCTGCAGCCCCTGGTAGGCCTTGGTGGCCCCTATGCCCTGGGCACCTATAGTGCATTATACAGGGGCTGACAAGGAGTCCATTTCCAATTGGTATGTGCCTATAGCACATGTGTCATTAATTTAGTGAGAGAACAGCAGGCTGGGGGTCTGATTAGCAGGCCCACAGCCTCAGTAGTCGAAAACCAGTGAAGCAAAAAGCAAAAATTTGGGGTGACCATAGGATAGCAGACCCTACTCTCCTACAGACACCACACAGGTTGTATATCAAAAATAAGTATCTTTATATAGACTTAACACAAGACCAAAAACGACAAACATCCACAATACTGTACTTTAGAATGGTAGAAATAGCTTAGTTCTCTTTAGATGGTAAATGCAACACTTTACGTTACCTTCAATGTACCTTTGGATGCGTAATGCTATACAACAAAAGAGTTGCAGGGAAGGCGATGCGTCTGTTCCTTACACGCAAGAACAGTGATGCGTCAGTTCCCTACTGCTGCGTAGGGGACGGTGATGCGTTGGTTCTTATCTGCTTGGGGAGGTGATGCGTCGGTTTCTTACTGCGCTTCTGTGGCGATGCGACCCGCAATGCCGTGCTGCGATGAGGATCCGATGCAATGAAACAAAATGCGTCTTCTACTTGATGCAACAACAATGAGGCGATGCGTGCACGCCTGACGGCCGTGCGGCAACTCAGTGAATCTTCTGAGCCGCGACAGGCCCTGTGACATGCTTCTCTGGTGATCGACGGAATCTGTTGCAACGGCGATACTCTTCTCCGTTGATGCGAGGCACTTCGGTGATGCAATGAGACAACGGCAGCTGCGGCACCCTTCTTCAGTGATGCGACGACAGCAGCGGCGACACGCTTCTCCGGTGATGCGACGGCGTATGGTGCAACGGCGACACCCTTCTCTGGTGATGCGAGGCGCTTCCAGTGGCGGCACCCTTCTTCAGTGATGCGAAGACAGCGGCTGTGGCGGCATCATGCTTCTTCTCCAGAAGTCGTGCTTCCAGCTCCCAGCGACACGCAGTCTCTCAGAAGGCCCAGCACAACAGCAGGCACTTCAAATTCCCAGCAAGGGAACTCAGGGGAGCTGGTTGGTGAAGTCTGTTTTCCCAGAGACTTCAGCAGGAGACAAGATCAATTTCCAAGCCCTTGGAGATCCTTTACAAGTTGAAGAAAGCAGCACAAATTTCCTTTCTACTTTATTTGGTAGTCAGGCAACCACTGCATACCAATCCACCAAACAGCACTCAGCTTAGGGATAGTCTCCTCCTTCAGGTTCTCTCTGGTTCCCCTCCTCAGCAAAGGTTCTTCCTGTTTCACAAAAGTGATCTACATTTCTAGGCTCTGAGTCCCCTCTTTTATACACCTATTTTCTTTGTTCTCTGAAGGCAGAGAGTTTCTGTACCTAGTCCAAACGAGTTCTGGTCAGTCCTGAAGCACTTCGTTGACAGTGTGGGCCAGGGACATCAGACGCACCACAGGAGGTGGAGCCAGCATTGTGGAAGGCAGGCACAGCCCTATTTAGGTCCCAGGTACTCGCCTTTCCTCACTCTACATGCAGATGGGTCTATTCAGCACTGTGCTGACTCACCCTGTCACTCAAACTCCAGACAAGGAATACACAACCTAGCAGAGGCAGGCTTGGATAGTTAGGCAAGAAAATACCTACTTTCTAAAAGAGGTATTTTCAAACACAGAATATTAAAACCAACTTCACTAAAAGATGTATTTTATCATTCTGAGTTCAGTCATACGAAACTCGAATTTCTACCTAGTTCCCTGAGTCAGGTAGGATTACAAAATGTTATAATCAAACTGCCCATTCTGGCCTATGGGGAACAGGTAGCCTTGCAATAGTGAAATACGAAAACGGCTGTAATTCACTATTAGGACATGCCACACACATCAGGGCATGGCCTACCTTTTACCTACAATCGACCCTGCCCTAAGGCCTACCAAAAGGGTGACTAATATGCAGAAAAGAAAAGGTTTAGGGGCTGGCAAGTGGGTGCACTTGCCAGTCAACACGGCAGTACCACACTGCACCCAGGTTCTGCAATGGCAGGCCCGAGACACACTTTACAGGCTGCTTCTGTGGGTGGCACAACCATTGCTGCAAGCCCACCAGCAGCCCTGGGCACACACAGTGCACTGTACTAGGGTCTGGCAAGTAAACCAAGTAGGCCAATCATGGAGTAACTAATCCATACATTAATTTATAATAGGGAGAGCATATGCACTTTAGCACTGATCAGTAGTGGTAAAGTGCCCAGAGTCATATAACCAACAAAAACAGGTCAGACAGAATACAGGAGGAAGGAAAAAAGTTCAGGTATGACCCTGCAAAAAGGGCCAAGTCAAACACTGGTTTTCTCTGCTACAACATTGGTTGCAGACTTGAAGATTGATTTGAATTTTAGCAGCCTGGTTATTGCATCACAAATGTGACAGATATCCCAGTCCATCTTACTACAATTGTCACTGGATTAAATTCACTTCTAATGTGGCGGGCGGGATACTCGTCATGCTTGTGATGGAGTAACCTGTCCACCAAAATCTAAATGAGACCCTTGGTGTACATCATGTCCAGTGTCATTTAAGTGTCAGACCAAGCAGAGACCACCATCTAACCGTCCCCCTTTCAGCTAGTCACTGGTAGATCAATTCCGAAGCCAATACCTTAGAGCAGAACCAAACTAAGCGCAGAGTCCAGCTCCGAGGCCTAAGGTAATGAAATGTATCTATATCTCTCTGAACTGACCAAAACTTGCAGACTCCTCTCTAAACAGGTTACCCAAAGGAAGGCGGTGCGCACCTCCGTGGGTCTACTCTACACCATACCGCTGCCCGGGGACCGAGTCCTGATCCACAACTTTCATCGCCAGGGGAAAGAACGCAAGTTTGAACAGCTCTTCAAAGTAGTGTTTTCAACTCCCAAAGCTGTCAAGGTCAAAGTGAAAGAGTCATGGTACCACTTGCCAGATATTCGCTTGTACTCATCACTACAACAACCATCAAAGGAGTCATCATTACAAACTTTTTCTAATATAAACTATTTACACTTTGGGGACAGAAGCGCCTGTGGGGCTTCCACTGGACTTTGCGAACACTTTTCAGATAGGAGCGCCCCAAGGGCTACCCCCGGACATTACATCGACTCTTTCATATCCCGACTAAAAATATTCACTGTAGGAGAGTAGGATCTGCTTACTATGGTTACCCCCATTTTTTGCTGGTGTTTCACTGTTTCTCGACTTTAGTCTGGCTGGGGCCCTGCTATTCAGGACCCCAGCCTAGCTGCTTCATCTCTAAAATTATTGCATGTACTTTAGGTACACTCCAGATTGGTTACTGGGATACCCTTGTGAGTCCCTAGTATATGGCACCTTAGGTACCAAGGGCATAGGTACGCCAGAGGCCTACCAGGGGCTGAATCATGTATTATTCCACCCCTGGGAAGCCTTCCAAAATGGCACCATAGGTCTGCTACTGCAGCCTGGGTAAGGTGGTGCATGCACCCATTACTAAGATATATGCTACCTATATCTACATTTAATCACTGACACATATAAACCTATCAGTCACTCCTATGGCAGGCCTTATGAATCCTGAAGGCAGAGTGCTTGGTTTTGTGTGAGAGGGTGCCCATGCATGAGCTGGACCCCTCTGCAGCTTTCGGAGCCTATTCTCTGAGGCCGTTCTGTGATGCAGCCAGACCATATACTCTTAAGTGCATTATAACCTCGCGGTAAATGCTAACTTTTGAATGGCTGCATGGTAACATGTCATGTTTGGTGTCAAACATTTTGGAATCCTACCGCCCCCCCCCCCCCCCACCCCCGCCAGTCCTGGCAGCAGGGGATAGAATTCTAGAGGGAGAGACATGTATCCACTGACCTAACCGGTAATAATTTAAAAGAACCCTAGCATCACAAAACGGATGCTGCAGCCACAGACACAGGTCTGACCCCCTGCGGCTTGACGAAACTCCGGCAGGGGAGGCCTTGACAATATGTTTTCTGTCACAGGGAGGTATAACCACTTCCCAGGCAGGTTTTAGTGTATTGGGGTTGGGTGGGTGCATTCAGAGAATGCTTTTCAGACAGTGCTGGGGGCACACTTGGTGTCCATGTGCATACCCCTGTTCAAACCGGTTGCAGGGGCACTCAGCCCCAGCTCTGGTGCGAAACTGGACAAAGGGAAAGGGGTGTAACTACCCCTCTTCCTAGACCCTCCCATAGGTGGGTCCCCAGAGTATGTCCAACCCCTTTCTTTAGTATAAGTAAGGGACCCCTGGCAACAGGACTTTAGATTACACCTGGATGAAACTCTGATACATATATCCTGGAATTTCTACATTCTACACGACTAGAAGACGGAAGAATCTCCCTTGGGGTCAAGGAGTGACTCCCCTGTTCAAACAGGCACCAAAGAAGCATCTTGCCGGTCTGCATTTTCGAAGCTCCTGCCGGAATCCGAAGTATTTGCGACTCAGGACATAGACTTCCAGACTTCTCTGAGGCCGACACGAGATCCCAGCAAAGCTGGGACCTCCAGCCCTCACAAGTGACGTGGGACCGGAACTCCTAGACACTGTGCACATTTGCTAGTACATCGACTTCCCGAGCTTTCCTGAAGTTGTGCATTGGGCTACCTGTAGTCCTAGCACAGAGTACCATCTGCACCGAAGATTGTGGGCCTACACTCCAAAAGTGTTCCGTGCCCGCTTCTAGCATTTCTGCTCGAGGCCAATTCGCGATCCCTGGTCCGTTGACTATTGGGTCCCCATGAAGGTAACTCTACTTTCCTTTGGGCTTCCCAGGTTGCTCCAGACATGCCCTGACTCCCCACCGACCCATGCTGGTCTGCACCAAAGCCAATCTCTGCTTTTAGCATGGGTTGCTGTTGCCAAGGCTTGTTGGGTCCAATCCGGAAACCGACACCACAGCACTCGACATTCTTCGTGGGACAGCTCGAATCCAGTACCTGGTTGTTGTTGACGCCTCCTGATCCTCGTGGCTGAAGACGCAGCTTTACCTTGTTCACTTCCAAGTACCCGACATCGGTGGGCGTACGCTCATTGCCTTCCTGGTCACTGGCAAGTGACCCAGACTCTGTCCCCTCTGCTTTCAAGTTCTTCACATCTCAGATCCAGCATTGGATTCACCTGGACACTTTCCACTTGGACGCCAGCAGCACTTTGCAGCAGATCGCCATTGAAATCGACGACGAAACCCAACACGAAAAGACACCCAAGCACCCGGCTTCCCTGGGTGAGCTAACTCGAGTACGCCGGTGCTCCTGTGGGTGTTGACTCTAGAACCTCCTATTTCTAAGGGGTTTGCTCTAAGTCCTCTTCTAAGTGTCCATTATCTCTAAAACTCCAACAGCGACTTTCCCCATAGAAATTAATGGTGATTCGCTGCTGTGTTCAGACACTGCACACGTCCCCCGTGGGTCCCCTGTGTCACTACCTTGGGTGGTTCCTGGTGGCCCCAGGAGTTCTACAGGCTCTAGGCCTGGTCTCCATGTCAGTCATGGTTCTTATACCACTTTCTTAATATATGGTTTGGTACGCCCCTAGGGCTCAACGTATATTATGGTAATTTACTGTGTGCTAATTAATTTTACTGAATGTACTTTTGCCTCTAGCCTCATAAAGAGACTGGAGGGATGTGTTTAGAATAAATACATATATTTTATATATATATACACATGGTGTGGTTCTCCTTTCATTTGGTCATTCACAAGATTATAGACTGGTAAAACAAGCTGTTTTACATTCCTTCAGGATTTAGCCTGAAGGCTGCTCTCCACAGCTACCACTAGGATAGCTTTCTATAAAGGTTGTTTTAAACCTACCATTAATAAGGGTCGTTTGGACTGGTGCAAGGTGCCCACTAGAATAGTGGACAGCATATGCCAGGCCAACTTCTCACATTCACTTGTGTATTGTTTTTTGCCCTATGTGCTTTTATGTTTCTTCAGCTATGAGTCACAGTACAGGAACAGGACAAGTTTCAGCAAAGGAAACCAGGTAAAGTGGTCCAGCTTGTGCCACGGGATCTAAACCGTTTAATATAGAACTTCACGTCATACAACGATTACATAGCGCACTACTACAGCACACCTGGTATCAACACATGATCTCAGTGGGGAGCAAAGCATCCCCCCAACTCTTGCTATGTTTGCTCATTCACACCCCATGCAGTGGGTTCAGACTATACCTGTCCCAGGAGGTACCCCCAACACAGCCTCATGCTGAATAAAAGCCAAACTCTAGCCCAACACTATAGCACCACAGGAAGTCACAGTGAACCTAGCCAAGTACGATATCATACCTGAACTCCTTTACATCCTGACACATTAGGATGAGATCCAATCCAATGTAGACAAACTCAAGAAAAAGGGACAGACATGGTCTTAGAACACAGGGCCTAAACCCAGCCCCTACAAGGGTTTCTTGGGGTTCACAAGCCCTCAGCCCGGTGCAATAACAGATCTGCACAAGTACCAACCTGTGGACCAAGGCTAGCCCTTAGTGTAAATGGAAGTGTATTTATGAACAACATGTGGAATCCCAATGTTGAGTTTATCTGCAGATCCTGTGGAGTCAGTTTGAATGACACTTTCCTGACCTCATGCCAAGACTCTTGGAAATCAGAGGTAGGAGTTACACATGGATAGAAGGTTAGAAGAAACCCAGTATAGTCAGGAAGCTACCAGTGTATTCCTTGTGTTTTCGGGGAAGGGGGCAATACCTGTCGGGGTGAAAGAGCAAAATGCAAGAGTATAACCAATAATAATGATATGCAGTGGGGCACCTCCACCTTGATGGATTCCCAATGGTAATGCAGCGACCACGCCTACACCCAGCTGGGCCCAGACTGGAGAGGGGTCTGCTCACTGGTCACCGTCTACATGCCAAAATTAGTCATACCCGGAGAAGATATTTCTGCACTGCATCACCACCCCATCAGCAAAGGCACCACGCTTCTACACCAAGTATGCAAAAAAAGGTCAGCAGAATACTTTGGATTAGGATTAGGATTAAATCCTAGATCCAAAGCTATAAAGTTGGTTCAAGTATTGGTACCACTAAACAGCACATTTCACCTATAACACTTGAAGACTCACATTCACGTCAAACTTAAATCAAATTTATAGCTCCTAAAATATAATTCAACTTTTGGCAATCTACAAATAATGTTCATCACATTTCTTTTCCTGGCCATCTTTTAGAACTCTCGTTCCCTCCCGTACAATTTTCTTTCTTTCATATTTTGTCCGATATCTATTAATTACTTTTCTCCACCCTTTGTGTTTTTTCTCTCTGTATCACTCTTATTTCTCTTCTTTGGCCTCTTCTTGCTTTTTCTGCTCGTTCATCTTGTTCGCCCCTTCCTGCTGAAGTGACAACTAGAGCAGAATGACTTCAAGAGTCTCTTGTACTCCTTCATGTAGGCTTCACACCATAGCAGAATCCTCATCAACACACTGTTGATGAGAGCGTGAAGCAACCCCTTGTAGCATTGTCATACAAGTAGCCTTGGGTGCTTGTGGGCACTCACACATTTGGAAGTCGGGCTGAAGTCTCACTCAAAGCTGGCTGATTCTTCCAAACTATGGGGAAGAACTAGAACTTCACATGTGACTTTGCTCAGACGTCTGCCGTGTGCCGAGTAGCTCCTGACTATTCTGCACAGAGCAGACCCTCTTACAGCAAGTGATCCTAAAGATTCCCGTACAGAGAGGAGAGGCCAAGAAGAGTGACTGATAGACCCGCCACCATCTGCTAAGACAGACGCCCTGCAAAAAGACTCACTGTAGACGCACCTCATAGACACACACACAAACACACACAGCCTGCAAAGACAACTCTACCCTGTTCAAATGCACACACATCCAACCTGCATATGTACATTAAAAATACAGACATGTATGTTCCACTGCTTGAAAGGCCTCCGACCTGGCAAACCCAAGGTTAGTGCACACACACCCACAATCACTGCAGCAGACACATAACCTCTGCAGCAGATAATGCTATAAGCCAACCTATGCCGCTGGAAACTAATGCAGTGACTGAGGTTTTACCTAGACTGAGATATGAAAACAGGGGCAAAGGGGCATGGGGCAGCACAGAAACCTTAACGTTCAGCTGCCTGGGGAACAAGCTTCTGGCACAGGGGTACAGGTGGGTAAGTCAACAAACTAACAGCGAGAGCCGAGCAGAGAGTGTGGACAGATTTCTCATTGAGAGCTAAGATGCAGTGCAATGTGAACAGATTTTTCACAATGCAGTAAGATGCAGTGCAGTGGCACAAATTCCTCATAGTGCATTAAAGTGCAGTGTGCACAGATCTGTCACAGTGCATTAAGATGCAGTGCAGCGTGCACAGATTCCTCTTAGTGCAGCAAGATGCAGTGCACAGATTCCTCACAGTGCAGTAAGATGCAATGCAGCATGCACAGATTTCTCATAGTGCAGTGAAATGCAGTGCAGTGTGCACATATTTCTCACAGTGCATTAAGATGCAGTGCACAGATCCACTCTTTAAAACAAATGATAACCACAAACACCCCCAGGGCCGGACGGAAAGGCCCCCAGAGGTCCCTGGATAGAAGAGCCCGGCTCCTGGCAGAGAGTTCTTTCAGGATCATTCAGTCTATTTCTACAAACACAGCACAAGGTGCTGAAAATCTCCTACCTGAGCAGAAACCAGTGAAGACATTTCCAGGCTCTTTCCTCCTCCTATGGCTGGGGTGGTGCAAGTACAGACTTGGGGTCTGGGGTAGGAGGGGGGTCTACGAGGGCGTCCTGCCTCCACTGCAACAGGCTGGACAGAGGGAGAGGCCGGAAATGATGTCAACATCTGCTGCTGGTGCTGTCTCTGCCACCGCTGACCTGGAACAGGATACCCTTCACCATTTTACACAATGTGCTCAGTATATTCGTCCCAGGAGGCGCGCCCTCTGCTGGCCACTTAAAGAACCTTCACATCCAGTCCCTAGGAGTGAATATACGCCAATAAGCATTTTGTGGCAAGAAATGTCTAGATTTTTAGATGTCACAGAAATAAATGGTTTTAAGAAACACCCAGTCCACGTCCTTGGTTGCTGCTTTAAAAAACAATTTACAGCTTCACTTCACATGAGCATCTTCAAAACACTGATGCAGTGGACTAAAGAGTATTTACAGAAAGTTGTCAACTGGAAGCGAGTTTATATTTCATTAAATATATGAGAATATGTGTTAGTGGTGCAATTAAACTGGGCAGCTTATTCATTTTTTCATTTTATTATTTAAAACGCTTTATTTATTGGGTTTTTCAAATGCACTTCATGATACATAGCAAAGTAAATAGAGAAAAATACCATTCAATTTTATGCACCAGACCAAATACAGCATGGCATAAGTCATATGTCAAAGCAAAAATTAAAAGAACAGACTTTTTCTAATCTTCCTGTGTTTTTGGGTTATTCCTTATCATAGCTGCCAAGATCAAAAAGAAACTAAAACGTTAAGTGCTGCAAAGTACCAGAAATGGAAGGGCACTAACCTAGTGCCCTTGTAAAGTCAGAGGCAAAACACTACTGTTAACTGCTGCAACTAGTTAAAATATCTAAAACACTCCTAAAACCAATTATAAGCAATAGCTGTGTCACCTATGGTTTCACCATTCCTTTTCGCCATGCTTGCCATGATGTAAAGCTGTTTCTGTGATATCGACTGATGGAGCTAAATCTGTTTGTCTATTTCTGTATTACACATGCAGCACCAATGGTGTAATTGATAAGGATTCATGCGGACTGCTGTGATTTCTGTTTCGAATCAGGAGGCACGCTGGACGTGAGAGGAGTTCTCTGAAGTGGAGGATGTCACCAGATTCAAAGTACTAGTGTAGCCAGGCGACAGCAATAGTTCTAGGGGCCCGGGCAGGTAGGAAATTGAACTAGGGACATGTTGCCACAGCCTCGGATATCTGTTGGGAGGACGGGCCGGTGTTCTACGGGCACAAAAAGATGGGGAGCTCAAAACAACGTTATAACAGCAGAAAAGCAATTAGTCATTCTAACGTTCATCAGCCGTAGTATACCCACTGCGCCCTAGGCTTTTTGCTGGCAATCAATCGAGGCAAAGGAGGAACATCACTGGCCAGGGGGCTCTCTCCCAGGTCCAGTCTTGTAGGATGTGAGAGGCCCCGATACAGATTTCCGCTGCCTCACCCTTCATAATTATTGTCATCTAACAGTAGTCTAGGTCACAGCCTGGCAGGCTGCTGTATTTCAAAACACACTCACTGACAACTCACAGTAGGAAAATATAAATCACTCATTACAGCTGAGATTCCGACTGCACCGTGAGCCGGCACCCCACGTGCCCATGACCTCATTTTAGTTGCATCAGTATGGCAAGCCCTGCCACGTGCCACGTACCACGCATTAGACTAACTCATATCAGTGTGGTGGTCCGCATTACCGCACTGAAATCCGAAGTCACACATTATAGCGCCTCCTCAGCTGCTATAATGCACCACGACTAAGTGGCAATGCATGTTGCGCACTGTTCCCGTTAGGTTTCAGGGGCGTGCTCATGATCTGTTCCTCGCAGCTCTCTACTTTGTTACAATGGATTGGGACTGGACACACCACAGGCTGATACAACACGGCATCACTGAGGAGTCACTACCCAATGACTTGGCTACTTAGATACTTAAAATATAATTGTGAACCCTTGATACATTTTAATAAGTGGGGGGTGAGTCACGGGGTAACCCTGCAGTGCTGCCGGCCCGCGCTACCCGCAGCATTGCGAGTGCGTGGCATTTCAGGAAGTGTTCACTGACTCTTGTCAGTGTGTTGGGCAAATTAATGCTAGCACAGGTCCTCTTCGCTGCTCGCACCACGGCATTGTGGATGGGGATCGATTCCCGGACCCAGAGTTGTCCAGGCCTGACTTGCCATTTTGGTGAAGCTGGCCAGCAATGCCATATGCTCCCAAACCCAGCTGTATGGATTCCGTGAGTTACCATGTCATACACAGGCTGAGCCCACCAGCAATAGAGCTGATGCCAGTCCGAGTCAGAAGCCTGCCCCCCTACCAGAGTGAGTACTGTCCCCGCAACACACACAAAGGAGTAGGAAAATGGATAATAAAAGTTGGCACGCACTCAGTGAGAAAAAACTGCCCTCACTCACAAAAAAGTGACATGCTTCATCATTGGGCTTGCTTACTAACAACCTTGTGTTCCATGATGCCCCCTTGCCCCATGAGCATCTATCTGTGAATAAAACTAAATAAAAAAAATTAGAAATACAAACAACTGAACATGCTGTGTGGCTATAGATAAAACTTGATGAACGGAAACGTAGGAGAGACACAAGTTAATGCGAACCTTAGGTGTAAGAACACAGAAGTACCATTAGGTGTCAGAAATCCAATACAAAGTTTACAACACACTACCTAGAGGAACACCACACAGTAAATGACCCATCCTGGATGGTGCTGGAGTAACCCAGAATCAGACCATCTACAAGAGATAAAAAAGAGATTACTCCTGATGAGGGAACAGAAGTGGGTGTACAGACTAAAAAGCCACATGTTGGGATTGAATGATGAGATTCCTTGGAACACCCTGAATATATATAGTTGACCACTATATAGACTCCAGTTTTGATAAGTGGCCCCCATGCCCCCTGAACATTTATCTGTGAATAAAACTAAATAAAATATAGGAAATACAAACAACTGAACATGCTAGGCGGCAATAGAAAAAACTTGATGAAGGAAAATGTAGGAGAGATACAGGTTAATGCGAACCTTAGGTGTTAGAAGGTTCCCTACATTTAACATCTATATCTATACTAATATAATAAAGAGAGAGCCCAAACCTTTGAGGCGGGTAATCTCAGGAACCACAGCACCAATCACAACACCCAATAAGGCGTTGGAAAGGGCAGTTGCAGCAGAAGGACATAGGCTATGCAGACGCCCACCATATACATTTAAAAGGTAAAAGAACCGTGCCGGCAAAGTAGTCCCTTGTGGGCGTGTCTGCGTTGTGCTGTGGGCGTGACAAACACAGGGGGCGTGTGGTACGTTCCGCCCTTCATGCCATGTCTCATATCGTGTGCTAATCCCACCCTGCTCCCTTTAAATACCACTGCACCCCATAATCATAACCCACCCTTACTCCTTAAAATACCTCAACAACCTTAACCCCTTCGGGGCTGATGACGAGCTGGGCTCGTCATGGCGTAGCCTCCTCGCACGCTCATGACGAGCCCAGCTCGTCATGAGCCCCACCCTCGGGGGAAGCGCCAGCGCTCCCCCCGAGTCAGCCCGATTTTTTTAGTTTCTGCGGGGATGGCAGGGGAAGACCTTCCCCTGCCTCCCCCCGCCCTCCCCGCCCGCGTCATCAATGACGTCAGCGCGCGAGGCGCGCTGACGTCACCGGAGGCTCCATTTGTTTACCGACGCGCAGGGAAGCCATTTGCTTCCTGCGCGTCGGATGGTAAACAGGTTAGTTTTGCGGCTGGGGCGGGGGAGATTTCAGTATTACTTCTAAGGAGGGAAAGGAAAGGCTTTTCCTTTCCCTCGGTGGCATTTAGAGGTTTCCTGCTGCACGATCGTGCGATCGTGCAGCAGGAATGTTAGGGATTTTTTTTTTTTTTCATTGATGATCAATTTCGTAGTTCGGGGAGCGGCCCCTTGGGGAAGGGTCGCTCCCCTTGTTGGGGGAACATTATCTATGAAGTCTTCTCTTGGCTGCAATGTTGTTGAAAGGCCGTTTTTTCTACAAAAATGCTGATGGGGGTCATTTATAAAGTAAAATAATAGTGCTCATTGTAATGAAGGATGCAAGTGCCTCTGTCCTTCATTACTTATACTGATGTGTGTTTCTGAAGTGGCTAAAAAACACACCTGTGCTGCCTAGGCAAAGCTCACTAGTGTTTTTGGCCTGATGAATGTTTTTTTGTGTGTGCTGCTTTTCAAACACATGCTTTGTCTCCAGTGACCATGTGTGTGTTACTATGCCATGTGCGAAGGGGTCCCTTGAGTGAGCTGTCCATCATAGTGGGAAGCTCACAAATGTTTTTGGGCTGTTGATTGTTACCTGAATTTGTGCTGCAACTCTAGCGCCATCTTTGTCTCCATTGACCATGGGTGCGTTACTATGCAACTGCACAAATGTGCGCAGGGGTCCCTTGAGTGAGCTGTCCATCATAGTGGGAAGCTCACAAATTTTATTGTGTTGATGATTGTTTTCCTGAGTTTGTGCCGCAACTCGAGCGCCATCTTTGTCTCCAGTGTCCATGTGTGCGTTACTATGCAATTGCACAGATGTGCGCAGGGGTCCCTTGTGTGAGCTGTCCATCATAGTGTTTGGGGTATGCACGAAACATGTCGACGATAGGAGTTGATAGGTACATCTGGACACATTACGTTTAGGGCAGCCTATCTTTGCACCCCGTTTATTACCACCTAGAGGCAAGAATAAAGTTTATTGTAAACCTACTGGGCAGGTATTTCACACATCACATAGTCCACTCCTCAAATACACATGCACCACACATAGTCTAATAAAGTGCTCCTACGTAACTTTCGCAAGTCGCAGCACGCCCCAGCCCGTAGAGGACTGGGATGGCCCCAATGATGAAGCATGTCACCGTGGGGCAACCCTGGTGAGTGAGGGGACACCTAAAAGAGGAGCATTTCTCCCCTTTTTTGTACACAATACCATATTTTCACAATCGACCCCAGTGTGTGTTGGTTGTTATCTGAATAAACTAGCAAGGCTCTTAGGTATCTGGAAGCAGAGACCATTTGTTCATCATAGTGGGAAGTTCACAAATGTTTTTGGGCTGATGATTGCTTTCCTGAGTTTGTGCTGCAACTCGAGCCCCATCTTTGTCTCCAGTGTCCATGTGTGCGTTACTATGCAATCGCACAGATGTGCGCAGGGGTCCCTTGTGTGAGCTGTCCATCATAGTGGGAAGGTCACAAATGATTTTGGGCTGATGATTGCTTTCCTGAGTTTGTGCTGCAACTCGAGCGCCATCTTTGTCTCCAGTGTCCATGTGTGCGTTACTATGCAATTGCACAGATGTGCGCAGGGGTCCCTTGTGTGAGCTGTGAATCATAGTGGGAAGGTCACAAATGTTTTTGGGCTGATGAATGTTTTCCTGAATTTGTGCTGCAACTCGAGCGCTTGCTTTGTCTCCAGTGTCCGTGTGTGTTACTATGCCATCGCACCAATGTGTGCACAGGTCCCTTGAGTGAGCTGTCCATCATAGTGGGTAAATTTAGGAAAGATGGTGCACTCCGCTAGTTGGTGGGCGTTGCCAAACGGGGATCTTCTGTGTGAGTTCACATGCCTCTTATGTGTATAAATGGTCAGAGACTGTTGAGAGCAGCAGATGGGGAGAAAGAAGCTCCTGGTTATAGGAACTGTTTTAGGATTGCGCTTGTGAAAATCAAGGATGCAAGTGCCTCTGTCCAGCATCGCAGTGAACCACAGTAATTCTGTTGTCCCCCTCCCCATGAGAATCCCTGATGATGTCAGCGCGCACAGCACGCGCCAACATCTTCAGGGATTCCCAGGCGGTCGGGAAGCCATTTGCTTCCTGCGCCTGGAGGTGTTAGGTTGGTTTTGAGATATTTGGGGGGGTTTGCAAAGAGGCATCAGGGGAGAGGTAAGTGATTTTCCTCTCTTCTGATGTCTCTTTGCAGGGCATTTCTGGCTCACGGTCGCGCACAGCATTGCGATTGTGCGGTGGAAATGCCCCCACTAGCACCAGGGATTTTATTTTAGATTGTAGGAAGTGACCCATTGTGCAAGGGTCGCTTTCAGGTGGGTCGGATTTTAAATTTAGATTTTCTGGCCTCCCCCCCGGTGGGCAAATCAACCCGTACTTTTGTCCGTTTTGCCCTTTTTGATGGCCCATCTGTGTGGATGTGATTTTGGGGGTAAATTTGTGTATTGTTTATTCATTTGTTATGTTGTTTGTGAAATGTAGTATTAAATTATTTTTTTTCTTCTTTGTTTTTGATCCAGGCTTTTGCTGTTTGTATTGGTGTAGGTTGTGGTTCGGTTAATGCTGGTTTTGCAGCTTGTGTAGTTGCATGTGCTTGGTAAGTAAATGTTTTTTGTACTATTTTTCCTAGATAAATGTGTTGTTATGAAAAGTGAAGTTATTGCTGTGTGTGTGGCTTTGTGTTTCTTGATTGTTAACTTTTTTTTTTGTATTGCTGCTTGATGTGTACTTTGTCTAATCTATACTTTTTTTTTTCTTTCCAGTGGGATTTCCTTTCTTTTTGCTGTGTTTCAGCAGAGTAGGTGCTGGTGAGTCTTCTTATATTTGGTTAGATTTGAATTGTTTTTGAGTGTATTGATTTTTGTGTGAAGAGTAGACTCTACCTTGTTTACTTCTTCCTTTGCACAGTGTAGGTTGTTGTTCACTTGTGTGTGTAGTCTTCTTGATTTGTAAGGATAATGGCTGCTCGCAGGATTACTGCTAAGCAGGTTGTTAGTTTGCTTTTTGAGTCTTCCTCTGACCATGGTCCAGACACTGACTCCGATTCGGAGCATGAGGTAGGTGCAGAAGATTCAGGCAGTGAGTTTTCTCTTCGCATGGTATCATCGGATGATGATTCTTCTTCTAGTGCTGATGAAGTGCCTGTGGTAGAGAGGGACATTGATGTGCCGGTAGAGAGGCAAGAGCCATGTGAGCGGCAGCCTAGGTCCTCAAGGTTTCCCTTTTTTTCACGTCAGGAACAGGCAAGTGTGGTAAAGGCTGCGCCCAAAAGGTTTCACATTGCTGTGGTGCGCCAAAGGTTATCTGGTGCTGCTAGTCTTCCTGTTGTAGAGCAGCATGAGGCATCTGGTGCTGCTAGTCTTTCTGTTGTTGTTGAGCAGCAAGTGGCATCTGGGGATGCGAGTTCTTCTGTTGATGTTGAGATGCAAGAGGCAGCTGGGGATGTGAGTTCTCCTGTTGGTGAAGAGATGCAAAATGTATCTGGGGATGCTAGTATTCCTGTTGGTGTAGTGAGGCAAGAGGCATCTGGGGATGCTAGTGTTCCCGTTGATGTAGTGCAGCAAGAGGCATCTGGCCTGCAGGCTAGGGTGGCTTCTTCTCCTCATGTTAGTGATGACGTCTGGGTTGCCCCTGGCATGGTGCAGCCGGAATTGCCAGACTTCACTGGTGTTCCAGGGTGTAGAGTGGATACTGACAATTTTTTGCCAATTCAATATTTTCAGTTGTTTTTTGACGATGAGTTTTTGCAGGAGATTGTGGAGCAAACTAATTTGTATGCAGAGCAGTATTTGAGGGACCACAGTGCCAGCCTTAAGCCCCATTCCAGAGCTACCCATTGGTCTCCCACATATGTTGAAGAGATGAAGAAGTTTTTGGGATTAACTTTTTTGATGGGCTTGCTAAGGAAGCCATCAATGTCTTCTTATTGGTCCACTAGTCCCTTGATGGCAACATCTATATTTCCAGCAGTTATGACTCGTGATCGATATATGCTTCTTCTTCGCATGATGCATTTTGTTGATAATGATTTAGCGTTGCCACGCGATCACCCTGATTGTGACCGTCTTTTTAAGATTCGGCCTGTCCTTGATCACTTTGTTGATCGTTTTCCTGAGATGTTTGCACCTGGAAGAGAAATAGCTGTGGACGAGTCTTTGGTATTGTTCAAGGGCCGCTTGGTTTTTAGGCAATACATTCCTAGTAAGAGGGCACGCTATGGCATCAAACTGTATATGCTGTGTGACAGTGAGACTGGATATGTTTATAATTTCAGGGTGTACACCGGTAAGGATTCCAGCATTAACACTTCTGCTTGTCCGTCCACTTTTGGAGTGACTGAGAAAATTGTGTGGGAACTAGGTAGACGATTATTTAACAAAGGCCACCATTTATATGTAGATAACTTCTACACTAGTGTGCGTTTGTTCAAGGAGTTGGCCAAAGTGGGCACTGTTGCATGTGGCACGATGCGCAGTAACCGGAAAGGTTTTCCAATAGAACTTGTTTGCAAAAGGCTTGTGCGGGGACAGTCTACTGCATTGCGATGTGGGAAGCTTCTAGCTGTGAAGTTTTCAGACAGGAGAGATGTTTACATGCTGACTACTATCCATGACGAAAGCACTGAAGCTCTGCCAGTTCGGGGTGAGACTGCTGAAGTGCGTAAACCTGTGTGCATTTTAGACTATAATAGGCACATGGGTGGTGTTGACAGAGTAGATCAGAGGTTGGAACCTTATGCTGCTCTTCGAAAGGCTTACGTTTGGTACAAGAAGTTGGCTATCCATCTTTTCCACTTGGCATCCTTTAATGCTTTTGTTGTTTTCCAGAAATCTTGTCCTGAGTCAAAGATGCCTTTTGTTAAGTTTCAGGAGACTATAATAGGCAGCCTTGTACTAGTGGAACAGGCAAGTGTGCCAAGATTTGGAGTGGTGGAGGAAGTGGCTAGACTGAAAGATCGTTATTAGGCTATGTATCCTGTGAACACAAGATGCATTCCGTCCATGCACTCCTTTTCAGACTTTCATAAATTTTCATGCAAATTTTGTCATATAGAATAGTTCATTTATTTTTCTTTTTGTTAGAGATGTGTCATTATATTCATGACTATTCAACATATTCCATGTCTCAAAAACATTTTTTTCACATTATTGTGGTTGCCCAATGCATTTCAAGCGAAAACGCCCTTCCTCAGGGGACTTCATAAACTCTTAATACATGGAATTGTTCATGCACGCCGAGATTAGCGAGGGAGACTCCACGTTCCCAATACCCCGCTAAATATTCCGAATGAACAATTCCATGTATTAAGAGTTTATGAAGTCCCCTGAGGAAGGGCGTTTTCGCTTGAAATGCATTGGGCAACCACAATAATGTGAAAAAAATGTTTTTGAGACATGGAATATGTTGAATAGTCATGAATATAATGACACATCTCTAACAAAAAGAAAAATAAATGAACTATTCTATATGACAAAATTTGCATGAAAATTTATGAAAGTCTGAAAAGGAGTGCATGGACGGAATGCATCTTGTGTTCACAGGATACATAGCCTAATAACGTTATACCACGATCTTGGAAGCCCAGCAAGATCACCATCCATTGCACCAACGACAGTTTCACACATATCAAACAAACCTCTTAAAATAATTACCTAGGAGTGCGGGACCCACAACAAATCATTTAGACTGAAAGATCGCCACTTTCCAGAATACATTCCTCCCACAACTGCAAAAGACAAACCCACTAAAAGATGTAGAGTCTGTTGGCGAAGAGAAGTGCGGAGGGAGTCTCGTATGCACTGTCCTGACTGTCCTTCAAATCCTGGATTGTGTGTGCCAGCTTGTTTTAAATCGTACCACACACAAAAGAAGTTTTGGGAGTTTCATTGAGCTTGTAAGTGTACTGTCTGGTCTTTTTTCTGTAATATTTTTTTGTTTGCTTTTAGGTTTCCATTAGTGCAAAGCATTTAGGTTTTGAATTTGTGTTAGCAGATTTGTAGGTTTCTACATTTGATTTGCGGTATTTCTTTAAAAATTTTTAATTTCGATGGTGGTGTGTGCAGGATTGTGCTTGGATTGTTGGTGTGCGTGGACTGGCGCTTGGCTGGTGGTGTGCGTGGTCTGATGCTTGGCTGGCATAGTGCATGGATTGGAGTTGTGCTGGGGGGGTGAGTGGATTTTTGCTTGGCTGGCTGAGTGCATGGTTAGGTGCTTGGCTGGTGGTGTGAGTGGATGGCGCTTGGCTGGTGGTGTGCGTGGTCTGGTGCTTGGCTGGCATAGTGCATGGATTGGAGTTGTGCTGGGGGGGTGCGTGGATTTTTGCTTGGCTGGCGGAGTGCATGGTTAGGTGCTTGGCTGGTGGTGTGAGTGGATGGCGCTTGGCTGGTGGTGTGCGTGGTCTGGTGCTTGGCTGGCATAGTGCATGGATTGGAGTTGTGCTGGGGGGGTGCGTGGATTTTTGCTTGGCTGGCGGAGTGTATGGTTAGGTGCTTGGCTGGCGGTGTGAGTGGAGTGGTGCTTGGCTGGCGGTGTGTGTGGAGTGGTGCTTGGCTGGCGGCGTGTGTGGAGTGGTGCTTGGATGGTGTTGTGTTTGTGGAGTGGCGCTTGGCTGGTGGTGTGCGTGGAGTGATGCTTGGCTGGTGGTGTGTGTGAAGTGGTAGTTGGCTGTCGGTGTGCGCTGAGTGGTGTTTGGCTGGCAGTGTGCATGGTCTGGTGCTTGGATGGTGGTGTGGGTGGACTGGCGCTCGGCAGGCGGTGTGTGAGTAGTTACTTTCTGTTGGTCAATACACACACTGCTAGTTGAGTGACACTCCACACAGTCCATCATTTTGTGTAGTTGCAGTGTCAGAAATGTGGGCGTGTGAAAGTGATGGGCCCTTGAATGGCGCTGTTTGCTGGTGTGAGTGTTGAAATGTGATGGGTCCGCGGCTGGCGGTGTGAATGTTTTGTATGTGTCACGCGTACGAAAGGTGTATGAATGGCCTGTAAAGAGGTTGGTGCCTTGACGTGGCTTTACAGCTCACGAGCTGCGAGTCAGTGGTTCAGTTTATCATACTTTCAATTATACGCAGTGTATTTCATTTTTGATGAAATTACTTGCGTATCCAATTGTATGTACTGAATCATCACTCACCCTCGTGCCAAATCCAACCAGTATGTGTGTGTGCTTGCGGATTAGATGGGTGTGCAGTAATAATTGTTTTTTTTCTCTTTCTGCAGTAGGGTGTACATTGCCCCTTATTGTGATTGTTCTTATGTGTTGCTTTTCCATTCGGATGGTGTCAATGGTCTGGTTTGTATCAGGTATGAAAGGTGCGTGAATGGCCTGTAAAACGGTTGGTGCCTTGTCGTGGCTTTACAGCTCACGAGTTGCGAGTCACTGGTTCAGTTTTTATGCATTTATTTATTGACAGAGTATTTCATTTTTTTGAAATATCTTGTTAATAAAATTTTATGTACTGAACCATCACTCGCCCTCGTGCCAAATCCAACCTGTATGTGTGTGTCTTTGAGGAATAGATAGCCGTGCTTGAATGTTTGACTTTTGAGTAACTCTGTTAAGGTGTGGTATCCTTTTACTCGGGAGAACAAGGGGAGCGCAGGGTGGTAGGACTTTTTTGCCGGCACGGCGATCCCACGCCAAAATGTTTGGAAAATTGCTATTTTTACCTATTTTTAAGGTTTGCAAGGAGTTCTGGGTAGGAAAACATTGGTGGACCCACACATGCCATACCTCCCTGGACTCTCCCGGGTGTCTAGTTTTCAGAACTGTTTGGGTTTGCTACTTTCCAAAGAATACCACCCACCCCGGCCCAAAAACTCAGGTGCCTCCCCCCAAAAAAATCAAAGTTATATTGCTTCAGGGTATTTTATATTCACCACTGTTAGATTTGGACCTTTTCCTGTTGCAGCCACTATGGCTACCCACGCAAGTGAGGTACCGTTTTTATCGGGAGACCTGGGGGAATGCTGGGTGGGAGGTCATTTGTGTGAGCCCAGTGATGCCACGCTTTCCCAGACTACAACGTGTGAAAAAAATTAATTTTTTTCTGCTAAAATTGAGGTTTGCAAGTGATTCTGGGTAAAGGAACGTTGGCGGATCCACGCAAGCCATACCTCCTTGGAAGCGCCCGGGTGTCTACTTTTCAGAAATGTGTGGGTTTGGTAGGTTTCCATAGATGGCTGTCTCGCACGGGGCCAGAAACCCAGGTAACCCCTAAGTCCACCAGCTTTTGCAAGAGGGGTTACCTGGGTTTTTGGCCCCGTGCGAGACAGCCATCTAGGGAAACCTACCAATCCCACACATTTCTGAAAAGTAGACAACCGGGGGCTTCCAAGGAGGTATGGCTTGCGTGGATCCTTCAACGTTCCTTTACCCAGAATCCCTTGCAAACCTCATTTTTTGCATGGAAAAAATCAGTTTTTTCACACGTTTTAGTGTGGGAAAGCGTGGCATCACTGGGCACACACAAATTACCTCCCACCCAGCGTTCCCCAAGGTCTCCCAATAAAAATGGTACCTCACTTGCGTGGGTAGGCATAGCGGCTGCTTTATGAAAAGGCCCAATTCATACTGTGGAGACGAAAACATTACCTTTAGCCAAATAATCTGATTTTTTGAGGGGGTCACCTGAGCTTTTGGCCCGGGGCTTGGCAGGCATCTTTGGAAACTACCAAACCCAAACAGTTCTGAGAACTAGACACCCGGGGGAGTCCAGGGTGGTATGGCATGCGTGGGTCCCCCAATGTTTTCCTACCCAGAAACCCCTGCAAACCTGAAATTTTGGTCAAAAAAACCACTTTTCCATACTTTTTTGGGTGGGATCTCGCTGCCGGAACAAATGTCCTACCACCCAGTGTTTCCCTTGTTCTCCCGAGTAAAATGATACCTCACTTGTGTGGGTGGGCCAAAGGCATGTGACTTAGGCTGGGGTGCTTAATTTGTAAAACGTAAATATGAGTAAAAACTACTTTTTTCAAAATTCATTTTTGGCGTATTCTGCTTTGGGGCACCCACACAAGTGAGGTATCCTTTTACTCGGGAGAAGAAGGGGAACGCAGGGTGGTATGACTTTTTTGCCGGCCCGGCGATCCCACGCCAAAAAGTTTGGAAAAGTGCAATTTTTACCTAATTTTAAGGTTTGCAGAGAGTTCTGGGTAGGAAAACATTGGGGGACCCATGCATGACATACCTCCCTGGACTCCCCCGGGTGTCTAGTTTTCAGAACTGTTTGGGTTTGCTACTTTGCAAAGAATACCACCGAGCCCCGGGCCACAAACTCAGATGCCCCCCCCCCAAAATCAAGGTAGTTTTGCAATAAGGTAATGTAAATTCACCACCGTACGATTTGAACCGTTTCCTGTTGCAGCCACTATGTCTACCCACGCAAGTGAGGTACCATTTGTTTCGGGAGACCTGGGGGCACGCTGGGTGGGTGGAAATTTGTTGATCCACGCAGATTCCAGAACTTTCCACCACAGAAATGTGAGGAAAATGTGTTTTTTTGGTCAAATTTTTATGTTTTCAAGGGATTCTGGGTAACAAAACCTGGGGGTAGGCAGGCGAGTCACCCCATCCTGAATTCCCCTGGGTGTCTAGTTTTCAAAAATGTATAGGTTTGCTAGGTTTCCCTAGGTGATGGCAGAGCTACGGCGCAAAAACAAAAGGTAGTCTTTTTGTCCGAATCGTGCTAAATTTCACTGGGAAATTGAGGTGTGACCATGCTGCGTTTTGCGCTGTTTCATGTCGCAGCCACTATGCCTACCCACGCAAGTGAGGTACCATTTTTTTTGGGAGACCTGGGGGCACGCTGGGTAGGTAGAAATTTGTTGATCCACGCAGATTCCAGAACTTTCCACCACAGAAATGTGAGGAAAATGTGTTTTTTTGGTCAAATTTTTATGTTTGCAAGGGATTCTGGGTAACAAAACCTGGGGGTGGGCAGGCGAGTCACCCCATCCTGAATTGCCCTGGGTGTCTAGTTTTCAAAAATGTATAGGTTTGCTAGGTTTCCCTAGGTGCTGGCAGAGCTACGGCGCAAAAACAAAAGGTAGTCCTTTTGTCCAAATCGTGCTAAATTTCACTGGGAAATTGAGGTGCGACCATGCTGCGTTTTGCGCTGTTTCATGTCGCAGCCACTATGCCTACCCACGCAAGTGAGGTACCATTTTTTTCGGGAGACCTGGGGGCACGCTGGGTGGGTGGAAATTTGTTGATCCACGCAGATTCCAGAACTTTCCACCACAGAAATGTGAGGAAAATGTGTTTTTTTGGTCAAATTTTTATGTTTTCAAGGGATTCTGGGTAACAAAACCTGGGGGTAGGCAGGCGAGTCACCCCATCCTGAATTCCCCTGGGTGTCTAGTTTTCAAAAATGTATAGGTTTGCTAGGTTTCCCTAGGTGCTGGCAGAGCTACGGCGCAAAAACAAAAGGTAGTCTTTTTGTCCGAATCGTGCTAAATTTCACTGGGAAATTGAGGTGTGACCATGCTGCGTTTTGCGCTGTTTCATGTCGCAGCCACTATGCCTACCCACGCAAGTGAGGTACCATTTTTTTTGGGAGACCTGGGGGCACGCTGGGTGGGTGGAAATTTGTTGATCCACGCAGATTCCAGAACTTTCCACCACAGAAATGTGAGGAAAATGTGTTTTTTTGGTCAAATTTTTATGTTTGCAAGGGATTCTGGGTAACAAAACCTGGGGGTGGGCAGGCGAGTCACCCCATCCTGAATTGCCCTGGGTGTCTAGTTTTCAAAAATGTATAGGTTTGCTAGGTTTCCCTAGGTGCTGGCAGAGCTACGGTGCAAAAACAAAAGGTAGTCCTTTTGTCCAAATCGTGCTAAATTTCACTGGGAAATTGAGGTGCAACCATGCTGCGTTTTGCGCTGTTTCATGTCGCAGCCACTATGCCTACCCACGCAAGTGAGGTACCATTTTTTTCGGGAGACCTGGGGGCACGCTGGGTGGGTGGAAATTTGTTGATCCACGCAGATTCCAGAACTTTCCACCACAGAAATGTGAGGAAAATGTGTTTTTTTGGTCAAATTTTTATGTTTTCAAGGGATTCTGGGTAACAAAACCTGGGGGTAGGCAGGCGAGTCACCCCATCCTGAATTCCCCTGGGTGTCTAGTTTTCAAAAATGTATAGGTTTGCTAGGTTTCCCTAGGTGCTGGCAGAGCTACGGCGCAAAAACAAAAGGTAGTCTTTTTGTCCGAATCGTGCTAAATTTCACTGGGAAATTGAGGTGCGACCATGCTGCGTTTTGCGCTGTTTCATGTCGCAGCCACTATGCCTACCCACGCAAGTGAGGTACCATTTTTTTCGGGAGACCTGGGGGCACGCTGGGTGGGTGGAAATTTGTTGATCCACACAGATTCCAGAACTTTCCACCACAGAAATGTGAGGAAAATGTGTTTTTTTGGTCAAATTTTTATGTTTGCAAGGGATTCTGGGTAACAAAACCTGGGGGTGGGCAGGCGAGTCACCCCATCCTGAATTGCCCTGGGTGTCTAGTTTTCAAAAATGTATAGGTTTGCTAGGTTTCCCTAGGTGCTGGCAGAGCTACGGCGCAAAAACAAAAGGTAGTCTTTTTGTCCGAATCGTGCTAAATTTCACTGGGAAATTGAGGTGCGACCATGCTGCGTTTTGCGCTGTTTCATGTCGCAGCCACTATGCCTACCCACGCAAGTGAGGTACCATTTTTTTCGGGAGACCTGGGGGCACGCTGGGTGGGTGGAAATTTGTTGATCCACGCAGATTCCAGAACTTTCCACCACAGAAATGTGAGGAAAATGTGTTTTTTTTGGTCAAATTTTTATGTTTTCAAGGGATTCTGGGTAACAAAACCTGGGGGTAGGCAGGCGAGTCACCCCATCCTGAATTCCCCTGGGTGTCTAGTTTTCAAAAATGTATAGGTTTGCTAGGTTTCCCTAGGTGCTGGCAGAGCTACGGCGCAAAAACAAAAGGTAGTCTTTTTGTCCGAATCGTGCTAAATTTCACTGGGAAATTGAGGTGCGACCATGCTGCGTTTTGCGCTGTTTCATGTCGCAGCCACTATGCCTACCCACGCAAGTGAGGTACCATTTTTTTTGGGAGACCTGGAGGCACGCTGGGTGGGTGGAAATTTGTTGATCCACGCAGATTCCAGAACTTTCCACCACAGAAATGTGAGGAAAATGTGTTTTTTTGGTCAAATTTTTATGTTTTCAAGGGATTCTGGGTAACAAAACCTGGGGGTGGGCAGGCGAGTCACCCCATCCTGAATTGCCCTGGGTGTCTAGTTTTCAAAAATGTATAGGTTTGCTATGTTTCCCTAGGTGCTGGCAGAGCTACGGCGCAAAAACAAAAGGTAGTCTTTTTGTCCAAATCGTGCTAAATTTCACTGGGAAATTGAGGTGCGACCATGCTGCGTTTTGCGCTGTTTCATGTCTCAGCCACTATGCCTACCCACGCAAGTGAGGTACCATTGTTTTTGGGAGACCTGGGGGCACGCTGGGTGGGTGGAAATTTGTTGATCCACGCAGATTCCAGAACTTTCCACCACAGAAATGTGAGGAAAATGTGTTTTTTTGGTCAAATGTTTATGTTTGCAAGGGATTCTGGGTAACAAAACCTGGGGGTGGGCAGGCGAGTCACCCCATCCTGAATTGCCCTGGGTGTCTAGTTTTCAAAAATGTATAGGTTTGCTAGGTTTCCCTAGGTGCTGGCAGAGCTACGGCGCAAAAACAAAAGGTAGTCTTTTTGTCCAAATCGTGCTAAATTTCACTGGGAAATTGAGGTGCGACCATGCTGCGTTTTGCACTGTTTCATGTCGCAGCCACTATGCCTACCCACGCAAGTGAGGTACCATTTTTTTCGGGAGACCTGGGGGCACGCTGGGTGGGTGGAAATTTGTTGATCCACGCAGATTCCAGAACTTTCCACCACAGAAATGTGAGGAAAATGTGTTTTTTTGGTCAAATTTTTATGTTTTCAAGGGATTCTGGGTAACAAAACCTGGGGGTAGGCAGGCGAGTCACCCCATCCTGAATTCCCCTGGGTGTCTAGTTTTCAAAAATGTATAGGTTTGCTACGTTTCCCTAGGTGCTGGCAGAGCTACGGCGCAAAAACAAAAGGTAGTCTTTTTGTCCGAATCGTGCTAAATTTCACTGGGAAATTGAGGTGCGACCATGCTGCGTTTTGCGCTGTTTCATGTCGCAGCCACTATGCCTACCCACGCAAGTGAGGTATCATTTTTTTCGGGAGACCTGGGGGCACGCTGGGTGGGTGGAAATTTGTTGATCCACGCAGATTCCAGAACTTTCCACCACAGAAATGTGAGGAAAATGTGTTTTTTTGGTCAAATTTTTATGTTTGCAAGGGATTCTGGGTAACAAAACCTGGGGGTGGGCAGGCGAGTCACCCCATCCTGAATTGCCCTGGGTGTCTAGTTTTCAAAAATGTATAGGTTTGCTAGGTTTCCCTAGGTGCTGGCAGAGCTACGGCGCAAAAACAAAAGGTAGTCTTTTTGTCCAAATCGTGCTAAATTTCACTGGGAAATTGAGGTGCGACCATGCTGCGTTTTGCACTGTTTCATGTCGCAGCCACTATGCCTACCCACGCAAGTGAGGTACCATTTTTTTTGGGAGACCTGGGGGCACGCTGGGTGGGTGGAAATTTGTTGATCCACGCAGATTCCAGAACTTTCCACCACAGAAATGTGAGGAAAATGTGTTTTTTTGGTCAAATTTTTATGTTTTCAAGGGATTCTGGGTAACAAAACCTGGGGGTGGGCAGGCGAGTCACCCCATCCTGAATTGCCCTGGGTGTCTAGGTTTCAAAAATGTATAGGTTTGCTAGGTTTCCCTAGGTGCTGGCAGAGCTACGGCGCAAAAACAAAAGGTAGTCTTTTTGTCCGAATCGTGCTAAATTTCACTGGGAAATTGAGGTGCGACCATGCTGCGTTTTGCGCTGTTTCATGTCGCAGCCACTATGCCTACCCACGCAAGTGAGGTACCATTGTTTTTGGGAGACCTGGGGGCACGCTGGGTGGGTGGAAATTTGTTGATCCACGCAGATTCCAGAACTTTCCACCACAGAAATGTGAGGAAAATGTGTTTTTTTGGTCAAATTTTTATGTTTGCAAGGGATTCTGGGTAACAAAACCTGGGGGTGGGCAGGCGAGTCACCCCATCCTGAATTGCCCTGGGTGTCTAGTTTTCAAAAATGTATAGGTTTGCTAGGTTTCCCTAGGTGCTGGCAGAGCTACGGCGCAAAAACAAAAGGTAGTCTTTTTGTCCAAATCGTGCTAAATTTCACTGGGAAATTGAGGTGCGACCATGCTGCGTTTTGCGCTGTTTCATGTCGCAGCCACTATGCCTACCCACGCAAGTGAGGTACCATTTTTTAACGGGAGACCTGGGGCCACGCTGGGTGAGTGGAAATTTGTTGATCCACGCAGATTCCAGAACTTTCCACCACAGAAATGTGAGGAAAATGTGTTTTTTTGGTCAAATTTTTATGTTTTCAAGGGATTCTGGGTAACAAACCCTGGGGGTAGGCAGGCGAGTCACCCCATCCTGAATTCCCCTGGGTGTCTAGTTTTCAAAAATGTATAGGTTTCCTAGGTTTCCCTAGGTGCCGGCAGAGCTAGGGTGCAAAAACGACAGGTAGGCACTTTGCCAAAAAAGGGTCAATTTGTAACTGCTAAATTTAGGTGTGACCACGTTGCATTTTGCGCCGTTTCCTGTCGCAGGCACAAGGCCGACCCACACAAGTGAGGTACCGTTTTTATCGGGACACTTGGGGTAATTCAGATTTGTAAATCAACTGTTATTACCAATTGAGCTTTCATGGATTTCTCCCTTTGAATGAAAGACATTGTGTAAAAAAAAAATCTTTATGAAAAATGACCAATAATTCTCATGCTAGTATGAGTATTCCCAACTTTGAAAATGTGCAATTATATACTGTTTCTGAACTCTATAATTTGTACCCAATTCAGAAATACATAGGTGTCTTTCATACAGATTATTCCATGTATACATTTTCCAAGACAAAGTGCACTATACCCAGTAAATGAAAAAATACCATTGCAAGTTGCTGCTCAGTTTTTGGATCTGGGTTCGTCGGGTTCTTGGTGAAACTACAAGTCCTATATATCCCCACAACCAGGAAGGTCTAACGGATGTAACGGTATATTGCTTTCCAAGAGCTGTCAAAATTAGAAAAAGTTATAGGTGAAAACGTTGAGACAAAAGGCTGTTTTTTTCAACAAAATTTCAAATATTCCAATATCTAACTGTTAGTTTCTATAACGAAACCTTCATGGATTTAGACAAATGACCCCTTTCTGAATTCAGAATTTTGTCTCCTTTTCGAAAATGTAAAGCTTTCCAGGATCCATTATTGCTTTCAAACTCATTTCTACCATTAACTGGAAGGAGGTGGAAAGCTCTAAAAATAGCAAAAATAGGCTATGTCCCAGAAAAATGCCAAAACTGAGTGAAAAATTTCGGTTCTCTGACAAAAGTCTGTCATTCCCTGAAAGCTGAGAAAATGGAGATTTCAGCCCCACAAACCCTTTTGTGATACCATTTTCAGGGAAACACCCAGAGGCTTTCATTTGCAGCCCGTTTTTCCCATTTTTCTGAAAAAAACAAAAAAATCACTATATTTTGGTTAATTTCTGGGCCCCCTCCAAGGGAATCCACAAACCCTGGGCGCCTTTAGAATCCACATGATGTTGGAAGAAAAGGACGCAAATTTGGCGTGGATACCTTATGTGGTCAAAAAGTTACAAGGGCCTAAGCGCGCACTACTCCAAAACGCCAAAAAAAGCCTCAGCACAGGAGGGGAAAAGGCCTAGCAGCGAAGGGGTTAAACACTAAACCATTTTAACCCTATAAATATACCCTGTACTCCAAAACCCAAACCTATCTCTAAACCCTGAAATATCCCTGTACCCCAAAACTAGCCCTGAACCCTTAAAATACCCCTGTACCCCAAAATCCAAACCTACCCCTGAACCCTAAAAATACCCCTGTACCCCAAAACCCAAACCTGGCCCTGAACCCTAAAAATACCCCTGTACCCCAAAACCCAAACCTAGCCCTGAACCTTAAAATACCCCTGTACCCCAAAACCCAAACCTACGTCTGAACCCTAAAAATACCCCTATACCCCAAAACCCAAACCTAGCCCTGAACACTAAAAATACCCCTGTACCCTAAAACCCATACCTATCCCTAAACCCTAAAACTACCCCTGTACCCCATAACCCAAAACTATATCTGAACACTTAAAATACCCAAACACCCCAAAACATATACCTCAGTACCACAAAACATATACCCCTATACCCATACTTACCTTATCCAAACATTTTTAAAAAAACGTGTTTACCATTCATGCATTTACAACGAATTTCGTTGTAAATGTATGCGTGGTAAAAGCATATAAAATGTAATGCCATGTGTTAAAATGGCATTGCGGAGTCATGGTACTTTCGTAATGAAAGTATGCGGAGTGATGGTATGCGGAAAGAAAGTTGCGGAATAATGGGTGTTTACCCTCCCCCGGTAAGTACATTGGTGGCACGGCGGCCCACATCTCCAGCAACATACTCATATTTTTTCTCCACCCATTTGAAAAATGCAGAGGTCTCTCTCATTGATGGCCAGCACCGACATACACTTTTAGACACACCTCCCGCCACAAGTTCTAGAACTGCGAACTTTAGAACTGGGGAGCTCCGTTCGAATCTCGGCATCAGCTCAACATCCTGTGATTCCAGGCAAATCGCTTTGTCTCCCCGTGCTTACCATAAATTAATGTGTTCTTCTGTAATGTAAATTGTGCTCATGCCATGTTGTCGAGTTCGCGCTATATAATATTGCAAGGAAAAATAAAGTAGGGAAACTCGAGTTCACACACTACTGAATGCGCACTCTTAAGTGCATCACCAGTGCACTGTGAATTGGAGCGTTTCACAGGCCTGTCACAGATAAGAAATGCTATCAAAACGAAATCCTACAAAACAATATACTACTGGCCGGCAGCAATTCATACCCGGACAACGTTGGGACGGGCGGCTAGTTATCTATATATTGTATCAGTTGTAGGAGAGTAGTATCTGTTTCTTATAGTTACCCCCACTTTTTGCTGATTTTTCACTGTTTTCGACTTAGTCTGGCTGGGATCCTGCTATCCAGGACCCCTGCCTAGCTGCTTTCTCCTCTAAATTGATTGCATGTACTTTAGATACACTCCAGATTGGATGGAGGCCTTTCAGGGGCTGCAGGATGTATTGTGCCACCCCTGAGAGACCACTCAAACTCACACTGTCCATTTGCTACAGCAAACTGTGTAAGCTGGCGCTTGTACCACTTACTGCAATATAGTATCCCTATATTGCTACTCATATCACTACACCTATAAACCTATCAGTCACCCCTATAGCAAGCCTCATCAATCCTGACGGCAGGGTGTTTGTTTTTTTACGTGAGAGGGTGCTCCTGCATGAGCAGAGCCCCTCTGCAGTGCTCGAAGTCCATTTCCTGGTGCTGACTGTGATGCAGCCTGACATATAGGTTTAAACGCATTGGGCCTCATTTATGAAAAGTGACGCATCGCTGCGTGAAAACAGCGATGCGTCACTTTTCACTGCGTCCTCCTTGTGACACCAATGATGCGTCATATTTACAGTATGACGCATCATGTCGCAAGGAGTTACAGATACGTCAGTATTTCTGATGTATCTGTAAGCGCAAAAGTCACGCATTGCTGGGGTGTGTCACAAAAGTCACGCAACTCCAGCAATGCATCCTTTCACATGGGGAAAGTCCCATGTGAAAGGGTTTGCGTCAGTCTTACGCCTGCTGTGAGGCAGGCGCAAGATTTTGACGCAACAGTGTCCTAAAAGTGATGCAGTGAAATCTAATAGATTTCACTGCGTCACTATTACGAGGCTTTTTGCGGGGGAACGCCCCCTCTGCATACATTATACCTGACACAGGTATAATGTAGCGCAGGGGTTTACAAAGTGAGGCATCTGATTAGATGCGTCACTTTGTAAAAAGTGTCCAACAGGAGGCATGTTTTACGCCGCCGATGCGTCACAAAAAGTGACGCATCAGAAGCGCAAAACTGACGCAAGGCCTCATAAATGAGGCCCATTATATCTCTATGGTAAAATGCAACTTTGGAATGGCTGCTCAGAAACATGCCGTGTTTGGTGTCAAACACCTTTGAATCATGCCTCCACCCTACAACTGGGATGGGAGGCATGATTCCTCCATTCCACTGAGACATGCGTGGGCCACTGGTACACCCAGTACCAGCTTTCCAGAACCATGCATCACAAAATGGATGCTGCCAGCCACAGACACGCGTCAGCCATCCTGCTGCTGGACAAAACTCCAGCAGGGGAGACTGGACAATAGGTCTCCTGGCACAGGGAGGTGTAACCACCTCCCAGACAGGCTTTAGTGTATTGGAACTGGGTGGGTGCACTCTGATAGTGCTTTGATGTCTGCACTAAGGATACATTTGGTGTCCCTCTGAATAGTCCAGCTCAAACAGGTTCAGGAGCCATTTGGCTGCTGCTCTGGCGCGAAACTGGATGAAGGATATGGGTATATCCACCCCTCTGTCGTGATCCTCCCATAGGTGGGTCCCCAGAGTTTGTCCAACCCATTCCTTGGGTATAAAGTAGGAACCCTGACTACAGGACTTTGGATATTACCTGGACTAAACTCTGACTACAGAAACCAAGTACTTTGATGATCTGTACATCGCTGGATGACTGAAGAATCTACCTTGGAGTAAAGGAGTTACTCTCCTGCAAAGCAGGCACCACAAATGCATCTGACTTGTTTGCATCTCCTAAGCTCATGAGGAATCTGAAGAACTTTGCAACACAGGAGGTGGGTTTCCGAGGTCCCTAAGGTTGATCTGCACTCTTAGCAATTCTGAGGCCCGTATCCCTCGTGGGGACCGTGCAACCCGTATCCCTGGACACAATGTTCTTTTGCAGAAGCACCCGCTGTCTGGCAACACCTGAAGCTGTGCTTTGGGCTACTTGGAGTCCAAGCCCTAAGCAGTGATTCTCCTGAGGATTTCTGGCCTACATTCCATGAGTGTTCAGTGGGCTGGTACTTCGTGATTACTCTCGAGGCCCCTTCCCGATCCCTGGTCCTTTGGCCTGTGGGTCCCTGAGAAGTCAACAATACTTTACTGTGGTCTTACCTGGTTGTTCCAAACATGCCCTGACTCTCCATTGCTTGGGGAGTCACCAGGACCTTTCTGTTTCTCACTTAAGCTGATTTCATCTGACCGCGTGGATTACAGTTGCCAAGGCTTGTTGGTGTTCCATCAGCTCTCGGCATCCATCATGGGACAGCTTACCTCCAGACTTTGGTCATCCTTGACATCTAAAGGTCCCCTTGGCTGCAGAGTCAAGCTTCACCTCTTCGAAACTGAAACACCCAACATCGGTGGGCATTTGTCTACTGTGCCCCTGGTCACTGGCTAGTGACCCAGACTCTGTTCCCTCTGCTTTCAGGTTCTTCACAGCTCCGATCCAGGCTTGGATCACCCCAGACACTTTTCCTCTTCACAGCAGCAGAACTTTTCCACAGCACGCCATTGATAACGACGAAGATTTCCGACAACGTTTGACGCCTATGCACCCGGCTTCCCTGGGTGAGGTAACACGAGTACTCCGATGCTCACATGGTTGCTGGCCTTAGAACCTTCTAAATCTAAAAGGGATTGCTCCAAGTCCTCTTCTAAGTGTCCTTAAACTTTAAAATTGCAACTGCGACTTTCTCATAGAGTTGCACGGAGCTCACGCCTGTCTTCTCACACTGCACCCGTCCTCAGTGGGTCCCCTGTGTCACTACCTTGGGTGGTTCCTTGGGGCCCAGCGATTCTACGTGCTCTAGGCACTGTATCTAGTTAAGACAGGGTTGTTATACCACTTATTTAGTATATGATTCGGTCTCCCCTTGGAGCCCTCTGTGTATTATGCTATTTACTGTTGTTCTAGTGATTTTCCTTTGTGTATCTTGTGCTCTAATTCCATGAAGGAATTAGTAGAGAGTGTTCAGTAATAAATACATATTTTTATAATAACACTGGTGTGGTTCTCCTTTCATTTAGCCATTCAGGAGGTTACAATCTGGTAAAACAAGATGCTTTGCATTCCTTCAAGACTTAGCCTGAAGGCTGCTCTCCATAGCTACCACTATGATAGCTTTCAATGTAGGTTGTCTTAACTAATCATCAATTAATAATCGTTTGGACAGGTGCAAGGTGCCCACTTTAATTAGTGGACAGCATATACAAGGCCAATTTCTCATATCGGTTTAAACATGTATAGGAATTATCCCCTTGTTAGTTCGAGTAATAGACTTAATTAAACATCAGGTACTGTTCTTATAATTTATATAACACTACGATGGCTGACCCCCAAGCCATAAACAACATTCCCCCGAAGGGAATCTGTATATTACATTCACGCTTCCAGCCAATTATTTGTATTTTTATTTGTAATTTTTTTGTATAGCGCTAGAATCGACCCCCTGCGCTTCAGCGGAGCCGTGAAAGAATAGCAATACATTTAACAGAAATCAATCAATGTTGGCAAAAAGGAAGGTCTTGAGCATTTTCCTAAATTCAGATGTTCAGAGCACTGTCTTAAGGGGAGTGGGAGTTTGTTCCATAACTGTGGTCCCCGATATGAGAGAGCTCTATCTCCTAAGCTGGCCCTTTTTACTTGTGGAACCACCAGAAGATGTTGAACACCTGAACGTTGGAGGAACATAAGGCAGGAATTTCTCAACAAGATAGGGAGGGCCCAGATTGACTAAAGTCTTGTGGCTAATTTCCCAACATAAATCCAGACTCAGGAACCGGGTTGAGACTGCACCATTGGTCAACCATTGGAATAGAATGTCCCATGAGATTAAGGATCTAAAATGGACTATCATTTCCAAGGTGGAGCGTGACCCCCGAGGAGGCGACTGGGATGCCAGACTCTCCAAAAGGGAAGCACTCCTTATTGTGAAATTTAACACTGCTGTCACTGGTCTCAATGAACTATCAGAAATGTATAAACTCTAATCCATTCTGACTCCGGCCGCCTGCACCCTCTTGTTTTGACAAGGGAGAGATCATGATGTCTGATTTCACCGTGCGTTTAAGCCAGGTCTCCTCTATATAATTAATGGCTATATAACCCGGCGTTTTAACACCATAAAACGACGTGTGCGTGCGCAAGAGAATAGTACCTCCTGGGCCGCTCACAGACATCCGTCTAAATCTGCCCCGATAGCCTAATAATAATGTCATAGAATCCGGCCAAACCCGAGCTTACACACGCAATGGATTAGCTTCCCCCGCTGACCTCACCACTTGTTTTACAGGCAGGTGACTTTTTTGGCGAAAACCACAGGGCGCATGCGCAAGGGAATAGCATCCCCCGCGCGCCTGACTACATTTACAGGCAGTCGACTCCGGACGACTTTCATCCGGCGCATGCGCGAATGATTAGCGCTTCGTAGACGCCAGAACGGGCACCCAGGAAATCCTCGACACTAGGTAAGCCCAGTCTAAACAGGGACGTTTTGTTTATCCTCGGCCTTTTAAAATTCCGGCAATAACCCCCAGACTCCCGTTGCAGGAGTCAATTACCTGACGGCTGAATTTTGACCTACACTCCGGCGACGTTCTTCAACTGAGCGAAGATACCGCCTTACTGCAGGTAATTACTTGTACCATCTGTCTGTGAATTTTGCTACCGGCCTAACTTCCCTTACCAGCCGGCCCTGTGAATTGCATCTCTGGGCATACCGCCCCTGATACATACCTCGTTCTCCCTAGGCTAAAAAACCCTGGATGCCGCCCGCCTGAACTTTCCTACAGAGCATTGAAAACATCTTTTTTTCGCATTTGTGGGTCCGCTCGGACACAGTGAGGTAAGAGCCAGTCTAAAACCTCCCTTGATGTGCACGCCTTGTGTATGAGAGGAATGGAAGGTAATGTGTAAATCCCCTTGCCTTCCAGTGAGACCACGTCCATCCAAAGGTAGAGCGCCCCTGGTTGCGCCTCAATATTATACATACCTCTACACCCGTCAAGTGGCCTAGGAGACCTGCAGGGTAAGCTGTTTGAGGGAATGGTCGTTTTACTCTTTAGTTCCTTAAAAAAAGGTCTTGAATGAAGTGTTTACATAGAGATATTTCTCTCTTTTTCCAGATACTTCTTTGGCCCTGATGAGAGTCCCCCCCAACCACTGATTGGGACTCGAAACGCGTAGGCCTTTGTACATAGTGTTGCTCACATTAACTTCTAGAATTGAGAAACCCAGTGCTTTAATTTATGTATATACAGTGTGTTCCACCAATCAAGTCAATTGAGATTTATTTCCAAGTGTATATATATATATATATATATATAGAGTATATTACAGATGTTTACTGTTTGAGCAACCTCTGTTTCTTCTGCCTTCTCTCACTTTTTCCCTCTCCCACCACTATAAGTTGTTTTTTCCTCCCTGGTAATTCTCCAAATCCGTATGTATTAGTTTTGTGTACATATGTATGTCTGATGTTGAATGATTGTGACATGTCTGATAAGGCGAATGAGTTTTGAATAATGGTGTAGTATTTGTATATGAAATGTAAAAAAATGTTGAAAAATAATCATTTAAATTTGTTGAATAAATCGCTATCGATTAGCAATGTCTCAGGTTGAAATGAGTTTTTCTTCCTTATAGAGTAAATTTGTTGTTAAATTTTTTTTCCATCAGTTAAGGCATTTCTTTCTGGTCTAGTGTTGTGGCTAATACAGCATGTTTTAAACTCAATCCATTGACTGATTGGAAGCCAATGCAGTTCTGCAAGAAGAGGTAGTGAGGGGGTCCAAGGTGAAGCGTTGAGGACCAGCCAAGCTGCCGTGTTCTGCACCACCTGTAGTCTACAGAGTGGGGCATCATTTGCCGAGATCAATAGGCCACTACAATAGTCCAGGCGACTTATAACCATCGCCTGGACTAATGTTTTTCGTGCAGAGTCTGGGAATAGAGGAAAGACTTGACGTAGCAAACTGATTACGTGAAACCACGCGCCTGCTGTCTGGGTGACATGTTCCTTCAAGCTAAGATCGTGGTCAAGACGGATCCCTAGATTTTTGACTATAAGTTTGGGAGATGGAGGGGAGCCCAGATCCGTTGGACACCAATCTGGGGTCCAGAGGAGAGGAGCTTCTCCCAGCAGCATAATCTTGATTTTTCCCACATTGCACTGGAGGAAGTTATTCCGCATCCAGTGCGATATGGCCCTCATCCCATTGGAGAATGCTAGTTGTACCAAGGAAGAGAAGGTGTCAAAAGTAAAGAGAAGCTGAGTATCATCGGCATACGATACGGGGATGAACCCATACATCCTCACAAGGTCGGCCAAGGGAGCAATATAGATGTTGAAAAGAGTAGGGCTCTAACATGAGCCCTGTGGTACTCCCTTGGTCATGCCCACCAGAGCCGACTGATACGAGCCCAGGTTAACAGCCTGAAAGCAATCCAATAAGAAACTTTCCATCCAGGATAGAGCTGAGTCTCTTAACCCAACTTCCTCCAGTCTTTTGAGCAGGACACTATGGGAGACCGTGTCAAACGCCGCGGATAGGTCCAAAAGCACCAGAATCATAGAGTGGCCCTCACCAAGGGTCATTCTGATGTTATCTGTTACTGTAAGTAACGCAGATTCGGTGCTATGTTTGGGCCTAAATCCGGACTGGGAATGTTCTAAACTTCCAGACAATTCGACATGGTTAGATAGATGGGTGTTCACGTGTTTCTCCATTATCTTGCTCCAGAATGGAAGAAGAGAGACGGGACGAAGGTTAGAGAAGTCAGTCCACAGGATGTTGGTTTTCTTGCGGATAGGTCTAACCTGGGAAACCTTCCATTCTCGTGGGACATATCCCTCTGAAAGAGAGAGGTTGATGATATCCTGCACCACTGGGGACAATTGATTCTCCAAAGGAAGAATGAATTTAGCTGGGATGAGATCCGCAGGGGATCCAGATTTAATTCTTTGAATTAAAGTTTCAACCTCAGCTAAAGTAATGGGTGGGGAAAAGCTCTAGCTTATGCTGATTCCTCATTTCTAAATGGGCCAAAGCCATTGGGGGCTGTGATGGATTACCAGCAGCTATTATTTTCTCATATATGGATTCAATTTTCTGGGAGAAGTATGAAGCAATATCATCCCACAATTTTATTATAATTATAATAATAATTTAGCGGCAATGAGAAAGTAAAATACACCGCCTTATGCCGTGGTCTAATTGAAAAAGCAAGTAAGGGACAGAAGTTTTGAATTCCTTTTGTTCAACGAACCGTTTTTAGTGCTTCAATTGACAACAGTGATCTTTATCAGATTCAAAACTGATTCTAGGGGCAAAATGTTTTAAAAACAATTGCAGATGTGCTGGAGACCACTCCTGTAAAATTGCAACCGTGCATTGTGAGACCTCAAAGGCTTTTACCATATTCTTATTAAAGGTGTACCCAGACGCTTCCTCTCTAAAAATCTCCAATTTTAACAAATGTCTTGAGGTTTCTGGGGCTGCATGTAGCAGATTGTATGCCCACCTAATAATATTACACATTACTCTGGCAAAAATTCCCGTAACCGATAGCTCAAGACGTAGGGCTTGAACTGGGACCGACTGTGCCACTTTTATCAGTTTTCGAAAATGGTCCCTTCTTTTACTTTTAAAGATTGCCATGTTTTGATTTGTGAATATTCCATGACATATGATAAGATTGGGGGGATTTACATATTGTAGACTTCCAGCATTGAATTAAAGTGTCTGTTTCCTGTGGAAAGATTCAATCTCTGTAGAGCCCCAACATGGGAATCTGCCTTCCGGTACAGATAAACGTACTCACTTACAGTCTCTATTAGCTTGTCTCCTAAAGACCAAGTATAAGGTAAAGGCTTCCTTCTGCCACTAAAGGGGAGTGCTTTAGTTTTATTGATATTTGGCATCAGGAAGTTTTCGGTTGCATAGAGATGTAGTTCATTCAAAGATCTTTGTAGACCTATCGGGGTCTGGTCAAGAATTACGATGTCACTCATCTGCATACATTAAACACAGTATATCTACTTGAGCTAATTTTGGAGGAAAATTATTTGAGAGAGACGCCCTGGGAGATCGCTGATATAAATAGAAAATTATAGGAGCTAGTAAGCATCCTTGTTTTAGCCCATTCTGCGAAGGGATGGGTTTGGTTAGGCCTTTTTCGCCCCCCATTTGAACTCTACACCATGTAGATGTATGAAGGGTGATTATTATTGTTAAGAGATCTTTGGGTATACCTAATTTAGCCAATTTTCCCATAGTGTCGGACGGTCTACACTATCGAACGCCGTCGATAAAAGCACAATATAAAATGTGGCCGTTTGACTTCACAAACTTATCTAGCACAGTTTGGAACACAGCAATATTGTCCAATGTAGAATGCTTTGGGCGAAACCCAGCCTGATACATGGGAATTACTTTCTTGGAAAAAGCCCAGTCTTTTAAGTGTTCCAAAATACAAGCAGCAAAGATCTTGCTGGAGGCGTCTAGGAGAGCTATTTGCCTATAATTTGCAGAGTTTGTTCTGACGCCTTTTTTAAGGGGACGACCACGCTCCCTCGTCAAGATTCAGAAATGTCACCACTTTCCAGGCAATATTGAAAAAGAGGGGCTAAAAATGTTCCCCAGTCATCAGAGTTTTTTTGTAAAACTTTTTTAGGAATCTTATCTGGGCCCATTGCCGCTGAAGACCTGGCAGAAGAAATCAGAGTAGAGATCTGAGCGGCTGAGATTTCCATTGTATTCTGTTCGGGGAGTTTCATCGATGCCTGATCCAGTCCGGGGGATAAAAGGTCTTGATGGTTGGATTTATAGAACCTTAAGATATACTTTTCCCAATCTGATGATGATACAGGAGTTTCTTCAACCGATTTTCGAATCCCCGTCTGCGCTGAGATTATTTTCCAGAATGCTTTATTATTATTGTGCTTTACTGCTTGTTGGAGGTCTAACCAGACACAATCTCTCAGAGCTTGTCTTTCTTTTGCCTTTTTCTGTTGGTGTTGTTTTTTCAGTTTCCTTATTTCTCCTTGTCTGAGGACGCTAAAAGAACGAAATTGCGTTCTAATCAATTTATTTAATTGTCGAGAAATATTGTTCTCCAGAGTTTTTCCTATCTGGCATGTTTTAACACATTCTTGTCTAGAAATACTACCTTGGAGAGTGGCGACTACCGTCTGCAGGGTTACCTCGAATCTGTTTATTGGGTTACCGGTATTGCTTACTGATGTTAGCAATTCTTGTGAGATCAAATGATTTATTTTACTAATAGCTTTAGAATTCCAATGGATCCTTCCTGTTTTCTGATTTACGACTGCCTGGCCTTCATAGGAGACACAGTGGTTTTGCACAAGCCCGGTGTAGGGTAAGAGAGCTGCACACTACTTTTAAACATCATCCGATTCAACAGCACAGCCTCGGAGGGTGGCGCACTGATTTTACACAACATTTGATGCAACAAAGCTGCCTTGGAGAATGTCACACTAGTTTTACACAACAGCTGACACAAGGCTGCAAGCTTCCAACCAAGGTCTCTAAGGAGAATCTTCACATATAACAGTTTTTACAATTTAGGAGAAACTGCGCAAATAAGGCTCTTTCATGAACCAACTGGAATTCTTGAAGAATAAATTGTTGGTAGAGGTTATCTCAGAAGGATTGCAAAGCAGGCGAATAAGAGACCAAGAATAAGAGAAGAAAGCTTGGCTGTGATTCTCATTTATATTCCATTAACAAATTGTATTTTAACGGAACATAAAAATAAATAGGAGCATGTTGGAGGTTGGTGAGAAGAAGCCATCAATGTTCACTTCTACTTGAAGTGAGGTCAGAACCTCAGGAACCCTCACAACAATGACCGACATATCTGGGGCCGTTGGTGTACATACATCAGACCATCCGCCCTACTTATGGTAGGCATTCTGACCGGCTTGCTTCTCTTCAGGAACATTATGAAAAGACAGGCAGTCTCAAACTAAAAAAAAACTACGAAATATGACCCAGACTCCCTTGTGGAAGCTCTCAGTGTAGCAAGCACATTTTATTTTGTTTTCCAAAAAGCAACCTCTCACTTTAGGAGTAAAACAAAAAAGTCTGCTGGGCACCCGTGTGAAACATGGCAGCCTCTCAGCAAACTTTAGGTGCTTTTAGAGGAGCTCCTGTCGCTCCTCTGAAGACACAGGGATAGCCAGGTTGGTGGAGATCGCTAAACATGGGAGGCGCTAGTCCAATGGTGTAGTGGAAATTGGTACACCTGCTCCTCTGTCAGACTGTGGACCCCAGTCAAATTATACATGAAGGAGACAGTCTTCAAATATAACTCGAAATAGAACAAGTATTTGCAATGCAATAGGTATTGCATTAGGAAAGTTTGAGCTATTGGTATTGTAAATGACAATTTTTTTTTATGTGTTGGGTTTGAAAATAGCGAAATTAATAGCTTTGTCATTTACAATGCCAATAGTTGTAACTTTTGCAAATGTGACACCTGTAGCATTTGTAATGCAATATGTGTTGTATTTACGTGACTTAGATGTATTGATATTATGTTATGTTATAGGCATTTTGTATCGCGCACAATTACTCAAGAGTATCCTGGCGCGCAAAGTTACCAAGTCCTGGCAGGGCAAAGGAGTTTAAACTGAAAAGTTGAAGAAGAAGGTTTTGAGTTGTTTTTTAAATAACCTAAAGTCGTGGATGTTGCATAAATCCAGGGGAAGGGAATTCCACGCTTTAGCTGTTTTCACAGAAAGGGACTGACCGCCAAGCCGCATTCTCCGGAATCTAGGAATCACCATCCTGCGTTGCGAGGCTGAGCGCAGTACCCTACTTGGAGCATAGAACGCAAAACGCTTCATCAGGTACAATGGACCCAGGCCATGCAGGCCTCTGTGGGCCAGAGTGAGAGCTTTAAATTGCACTCTATATGCCACAGGGAGCCAATACAGATCACAAAGGGGCTGTCTAACACTCGATCTTCTGGAGATGTTAAACAGAAGTGTGGAGGCGGCATTCTGTGTGGTCTGCATTTATTTAACCAGGTAGCCTGGGATGCTAAAGTACAGAGCATTGGCGTAATCAATGCGGTAGAGGATAAGCGCTCGGGTGACCGTTTCCTTAACAGACCTAGAGCAGAGGAAAGAATCGTCTTAGAGATGTAAGAGTGCCAGAGCACAACCCGGTTAGTTTCTTAATTTGCGTCGAAAAACGCAGGTCTTCTCCAAACCATATTCCCAAGTTCTTAACTGGGGTGCCCACAGAGTTTGGTTGGGGAAAGTCAGGAGGCCACAAACATTCTCTAAAGGCAGGGCGGAATTGGCCGTACAAGAGGACCTCCGACTTGTCCTCATTGCACTTCAGTTGAGCGAGTGCAAGCCATTTAAACACCGATGCAAGACATCTCTGGGGCCCTTCAGTCGACAGTTCAGAGTCTTTCCAGGTGAAAAGCAGCTGGGTGTCATCGGCATATGCAATTATTTTTGCTCCTAGCTCCTCCGCCAGAAAGATCAAGGGAGTCAGATAAATATTAAAGAGCAGAGGGCTTAAAGTGGAGCCCTGTGGGACTCCCGTAGCTACTATCTTGGCAGCTGATGAAAAGGGTGGCATCCAGACCTGCTGGGAACGTTCTTTCAGAAAAGATTTCAGCCAGTCCCAAGCCGAACCGAAGATGCCAATGTCACAGAGCTGTGCGAGAAGTAATTGGTGGGGCACCGTATCGAAGGCGGCAGAGAGATCGAGGAGCACCAAAGCTGCTCTGCCGCCCGCATTCAGACATTCCCTTATCGCCTCAGCCATTTCCACCAGAGTAGTCTCCATGCTATAAGATGCCCTGAAGCCAGATTGCGCCGGGTGTAGAACACCGGATGCTTCCACATATGCCTCACGCTGTCGGAAGACCGCTTTTTCGCAAACCTTGGACAATGCCGAGAAGAGAGAAATGGGGCGATGGCTAGTGGGTTTCAGCGGATCCAAGGAGGGTTTTTTAAAAGTGGCAAGAGCTTAGCCTGTTTCCAAGTCAAAGGTACCAGGGCAGTCTGTAAGGAAAAATTAATAATCGAGGTAACCTCAGGACAGACCACCTCGGCCACCTCAGCCAAAACTCTAGCTGGGCAGGGATCAGTGGGGGAACCCGATTTGAGAGATCCAAGAATGGCCAATATATCAGATTCAGCTATGGGCAAAAACTTCGTAAAAGGAGGCGCTGAGAGGGTGGGGACTAAGGGGAGCAGAGGGAAAGAGTCCCTTGGCTCCTGAAGTCTGGCCCCCAGGCTGTCTTGAATAGTCCGTATTTTATCAATAAAAAAGGAAGACAGCACCTCACACCATTGTGATGAAGTTGGAAGGGCTTATTGTTTGGCGCTAGAAGTTAGAAAGCTTCTAACAATGGAGAAAATCTCCTTACTATTGTTATTGGCCATGGCGATCCGCTCTGCGTAAAAGCTACTCTTTGCCTCCCTAATGGCTGCATAGTAGTTGCTCTGGAGAGCAGATTTGGCTAGGGGGCAGTACTTACGACGCCATCGAAATTCAAGTTTTTTACAACCCAATTTAAGGACCCTAAGAGAGTCCGAGTACCAAGGTTTAGAAGGAGTTTGTCTCAGACGTTTGTTTGATTGAAATTTGGAGGTAGCATCAGCCCCTTGGCTAATCCAGGAGGTAAAACTCTCAACCCCTCCTTCAAGACTCGAGACTGCCGGCGGGCATGAGAGTGAGAGGGCCTTAGAAAAGGCTGGGATGTCAATCTTCTGAATAGGCTTGCTTTGGACCGTACCTAACGGGTCCGTTAATTTCCCTATGGTCCAGGAGAACTGGATCAGATAATGATTGGACCAGGTGACCTGAAGGGGGTGAGTAACCGACAGGGCAAAGTTGGAGCACACTAAATCCAGCGTATGACCACCCTTGTGGGAAGGAGACTTAATCCACTGGGTCAGCTGTGCCAGATCAAACAGATCCATAAGTTCTCCTTAATCGGGGGCCAATGGGCAGTCTAAATGAATATTAAAGTTGCCCAGGAGAAGGAAACATGGAAAGCGGAGGGTGCGGGGAACAATAACATCGTCCAGGGATTTCAGGAAGGGGCCAGAAGGACCAGGTGGGCGGTAAACTAAAGTGCCACCCAGTGTGTAATGCTGGGACATAACGATAGAAAAGTCCAGGCCCTCCCCATCCACCAGTCCCATAGAAGGCTCGCTCGAGGAAGCCCAAATGTCCCTGAACACCACCGCAATCCCACCCCCCTTCCCAGTTCTGCCGTCTACTCTTACAATTTTGACGCCATCTGGAATGGCCAGCTCAACCACTGGGGCACAGTGATCGTTCATCCAGGTTTCAGTTATGAAAAGAATATCTAAATCGCCATCAGAGAGAAGCTCATGGATGTCCGGAGCATGTTTCACCATAGAGCAAGAGTTAATAAGTGCAGCTCGGATCCTGTTCTCCCTCTGAGTACAACGAGCGGAAGCTAGCGGTTTAATATGAAAACAGAATTGGCAGGTGGGACAGGTCCTATGAAGACTCTGGAGGACAGCCCACTGATCCCCCCCTTACACTTGGAGTTATCGAACGCTAAGAGTTCCTTATGACTGTAGGATCTCCGACCAGCCTGGGGCTCCCAGGAGTGACGGACAGCGTGGCAGGCGCTAGGCGCTCCCGGTGCGTGGACGGGCGCAGACGGGCTTGCCTTTGGCGCGCCCGCTGTGTGCTCGCTCCAGCCTCATGATTTATACAATGAGGGAGCCAACCGGGAGCCAGGTGAGAGAGAGCAGGAAAAGCCTGGACTGCTCACCTTGACTCACCCAAGATGGCGGATCGGCACCACGGAGCTAGAACCGGCCTCCGGGACTCACTACAGCCAGTATCAGTGCAAGAAACAATCCAAATCGGGTCACAGCCATTTAATAAACAATTTCCATATCATGGGCTAAAACGGTACAAATATATAAAACACAGTTTAAAAAGGTAGTGTGTGCAAAAAGAAGCTGGAGAATAACGAGAGCAGTTCGCAATTTAAAAGTCAGCAAGAAAAACGCTAGACTATCTCCCGGCTGAAGCCTCAGGAGATGTAACAAAGGCTTTTATTTTATTTTAATAATTAATACTTAAATCAAAGTTATTGTAATTTATAATGGCAATAGCTTAAACTTTTGCAAATAACTTTTGTGAAGATTATGTTCAGTGTATTTTATTGTGACAAAAATCCAAGAACAGAAGTGAAATATTAACATCTTTTTGTGACATTTGTAATAAAGCTGGAAATATTTGGAGTGTATGTTGCATTGAGTGCAGTGTAATTATGTCACGTGTAATTATGTGGCACTGAGTTGTATTTGGAGTGTATGTTGCATTGAGTGCAGTGTAATTATGTCACGTGTAATTATGTGGCACTGAGTTGTATTTGGAGTGTATGTTGCATTGAGGGCAGTGTAATTATGTGGCACTGAGTGGTATTTGGAGTGTATGTTGCATTGAGTGCAGTGTAATTGCTCATTGACAATTGTGTGTACTTGAGGAGAGATGGGAGAGGAGAGGGGAGAGAAGGGAGAGTGAGGAGAGAGGGGAGAGTGGTGAGAGGGGGTAGAGAGGTGAGAGTGGAAAGTGGTGAGAGTGGAGAGTGGTGAGAGGGGAGAGTGGTGAGAGGGGAGAGTGGTGAGAGTGGAGAGTGGTGAGAGGGGAGAGTTGTGAAAGGGGAGAGTGGTGAGAGGGGAGAGTGGTGAGAGGGGAGAGTGTAGAGGGGAGAGTGTAGAAGGGAGAGGGGTGAGAGGGGGGAGAGAGGTGAGAGTGAAGAGTGGTGAGAGGGGAGAGTGGTGAGAGGGGAGAGTGGTGAGAGGGGAGAGTTGTGAAAGGGGAGAGTGGTGAGAGGGGAGAGTGGTGAGAGGGGAGAGTGTAGAGGGGAGAGTGTAGAAGGGAGAGGGGTGAGAGGGGGGAGAGAGGTGAGAGTGAAGAGTGGTGAGAGGGGAGAGTGGTGAAAGGGGAGAGTGGTAAGAGTGGTGATAGTGTAGAGGGGAGGGTGGTGAGAGGGGGGGTGGGGAGAGTGGTAAGAGGGGGTATAGTGGGGAGAGGGGGGAGAGGGGTTAGAGGGTAGAGCGGTGAGAGGAGAGTGGTGAGAGGGGAGAGTGATGAGAGGGGAGAGTGGGGAGAGTGGTGAGAGGGGAGAGTGGTGAGAGGGGTGAGAGGGGAGAGTGGTGAGGGGAGAGTGGAGAGGGGAGAGTGGTGAGAGGGGCGAGTGGTGAGAGAGGCGAGTGGTGAGAGAGGCAGGTGAGTGGTGAGTGGGGGGAGGGGTGAAGGGTGAGAGGGGAGAGGGGAGGGTGGTGAGTGGGGAGAGCGGTGTGAGTAGGGAGAGCGGTGAGAGTGGGGAGAGCAGTGAGAGTGGGGAGAGTGGGGAGAGTGGAGAGTCAGGAGAGTGGTGAGTGGTGAGAGGGGAGAGTCCGGAGAGTGGGGAGAGTGAAGAGAGGAGCGAGAGAAGAGAGGAGAGAGAGGACAGGGGACAGAGAAGAGAGTGGTGAGAGGGGAGTGTGGTGAGAGGGAAGAGTGGTGAAAGGAGAGAGTGGTGAGAGGGGTGATTGGCGAGAGGGGAGAGTGGTGTCAAAGGGGAGAGTGGTATGAGAGGGGATACAGTGGTGTGAGAGGGGAAGAGTGGTGTGAGAGGGGAGAGGGGAGAGGGGAGAGTGTAGAGGGGAGAGTGTAGAGGGGATAGTGTAGATGGGAGAGTGTAGAGGGGAGAGGGGTGAGAGTAGGGACAGTGGTGAGAGGGGTTAGAGTGGAGAGTGGTGAGAGGGGAGAGTGGTGAGAGGGGAAAGTGGTGAAAGGGGAGAGTGGTGAAAGGGGAGAGTGGTGAAAGGGGAAAGTGGTGAGAGGGGAGAGTGGTGAAAGTGTAGAGGGGAGAGTGGTGAGAGGGGAGAGTGGGGAGAGTGGTGAGAGAGGGTAGAGTGGGGAGAGGGTAGAGTGGTGAGAGGGTAGAGTGGGTAGAGGGTAGAGTGGGTAGAGGGTAGAGTGGGTAGAGTGGTGAGAGGGTAGAGGGTAGAGTGGTGAGAGGAGGGTGGTGAGAGGGGAGAATGGTGAGAGGGGAGGGTGGGGAGAGTGGTGAGAGGGATGAGAGAGGAGAGGGGTGAGAGGGGAGAGTGGTGAGAGGGGAGAGTGGTGAGAGGGGAGAGTGGTGAGAGGGGAGAGGGGAGAGGGGTGAGGGGAGAGGGGTGAGGGGAGAGGGGTGAGGGGAGAGTGGTGAGAGGGGTGAGAAGGGGAGGGGGAGGGGAGGGTGGTGAGTGGGGAGAGTGGTGTGAGTGGGGAGAGCGGTGAGAGTGGGGAGAGCAGTGAGAGCGGTGTGAGTGGGGAGAGTGGTGAGAGTGGGGAGAGTGGGGAGAGTGGTGAGAGTGGGGAGAGTGGGGAGAGTGGTGAGTGGGGAGAGGGGAGAGTCAGGAGAGTGGTGAGGGGTGAGAGTGGTGGGAACGGAGAGTGGGGAGAGTGGGGAGAGTGAAGAGAGGGGAGAGAGGGGAGAGAGGAGAGAGGGGAGAGAGGAGAGAGGGGAGAGAGAGGAGAGGGGACAGAGAAGAGAGTGGTGAGAGGGGTGAGAAGGAAGAGTGGTGAAAGGGGAGAGTGTTGAGAGGGTAGAGTGGTGAGAGGGTAGAGTGGTTAGAGGGTAGAGTGGTGAGAGGAGAGTGGTGAGAGGGGAGAGTGGGGAGAGGGGAGAGTTGTGAGAGGGGTGAGAGGGGAGAGTGGTGAGGGGAGAGTGGTGAGGGGAGAGTGGTGAGAGGGTAGAGTGGGTAGAGGGTAGAGTGGTGAGAGGAGAGTGGTGAGAGGGGAGAATGATTAGTGGGGAGAGTGGTGAGAGGGGAGAGTTGTGAGAGGGGTGACAGAGGAGAGGGGTGAGAGGGGAGAGTGGTGAGGGGAGAGTGGTGAGAGGGTAGAGTGGTGAGGGGAGAGTGGTGAGGGGAGAGTGGTGAGAGGGGAGAGTGGTGAGAGGGGCGAGTGGTGAGAGGGGTGGGTCGGGAGAGGGGAGGGTGGTGAATGGGGAGAGTGGTGTGAGTGGGGAGAGCGGTGAGAGTGGGGAGAGCAGTGAGAGGAGTGTGAGTGGGGAGAGTGGTGAGAGTGGGGAGAGTGGGGAGAGCAGTGAGAGGGGTGTGAGTGGGGAGAGTGGCGAGAGTGGTGAGTGGGGAGAGGGGAGAGTCAGGAGAGTGGTGAGGGGTGAGAGTGGTGGGAGGGGAGAGTCCGGAGAGTCCGGAGAGTGAAGAGAGGGCAGAGAGGAGAGAGGGGACAGAGGGGAGAGAGAGGAGAGGGGACAGAGAAGAGAGTGGTGAGAGGGGTGAGAAGGGAGAATGGTGAATGGTGAAAGGGGAGAGTGGTGAGAGGGGAGAGTGGTGTGAGAGGGGAGATTGGTGTGAGAGGGGAGAGTGGTGAGAGAGGAGAGAGAGAGGTGAGAGGGGAGAGTGGTGAGAGGGGAGAGTGGTGAGAGGCATTGAGACGTCTTCCCGTTTAAATTTCACTTGATTGGTTCTAAGAAGAATTTGCAACATATGTTTGGAGGGCATATTCTCTGTGTGGAAGTAAAACAAGTAATGTAGGATAAGCAACAATGAAGAAAAAAAAGGGATTCTGACATGGAATAATGAGTGAAGCGCGTCCATTTCCTTCCCTTTGATCTGCGAGTACAAAGAGGTACCTCTGACAAAAGCCCGGCTAATCAGTGGAAAAGAGAGAAAACGTTTGGGAGGATGTACCGTAAATAATGACACAGAGTAACAGCTTGCTGAATAGAAAGCACATGCCTGCGTGTGTGTGCGTGTGAACTGCCATATGTGTTAGTTAAATAAACTGCTCTGGAAATTTAAGTGGGAATCTCAACGTTTAATGCATGATAAAGCATGTAAGCGGTAAATATAGATCTGTAAACGGAGCTCAGGAGAACTCAACATAACACTCAACAAGCTTTGGCAAAGCAGGCAAGTCTTGCCTTTCAATGGCAGAGCGGCTGCTGTAAGGGGGTGGTGGTTAGAGGGGGGAGCTGAGACTGGCACAGCGCAGCCGAGCAGTGTGGTGCATTATTTAAAGGCTGAGCCTGCAGTGGAGGAGGGGGAGATGAAGAGAGATACAAGCACAAAACAAATAGACACACTCGTGGTGAAGTGTGAAACACGCAAAGGCGTGAGGTGACGCCGCCGATACCCAGCTAGCCAGAGAGAAGAATCATCTATTTATAATAAGATGAACAGAATCGCAAATACGGAGAGTGATACAAAATCAGAGAGAAGCTTTACAAAGCAGGCAAGTCTTCCGTGCACCGTACTGAAAGTGAAACAAGGAAGAGAACAACATGAGAGGTGGGGGACAAAGGGACAGCAGAAAACAAGCTCACGGCATTGCTTTGGCTGGGGTGGGCGGGGGAGTTGTAGCCTTTGAGGTCTGATGCGAGGCACAGACAAATGGTGGTGCGCAATGTGCACGCGGGGGGCGGCAGCCTTTAAAGTCTGATGCGAGGCACAGACAAATGGTGGGGTGACGTGGCTGGCGATGGCTCACATGAACTGGAAGCGGTCCGCAAGTTTAGTAGAGTTTTTGAAGTGCCGACTATAATCTCGCCTATCTATCCCTGCAGGATATAATAGTCAAGACCTAAAAATCACTAAAGAAAGACAAGCAGGATTCAGGGTGTGGCAGACAGAGCACTCTCTCACAAATGCAACACAGCGTTGTACCAGCCAAACCACCGGTCCTCCCACCAGCCCGGTTTAGACTTGGAGAGACTGTCATCTTTCTATTGGCGATCACATTGGGTCTGTCAATGAAAAACTTCTTCCGAAGGAGAAGGGGCTCTCGGAGAAAACCCATCAGGCATTATTAGATAAAGAAGCTTCAAATAAAAATGTAAGTCAATTTTGCATGTGACAAATGCATATTTAAATCCCTCGTATGGGAGAATGCTTTCAAGTACTCATCATTCGGTAGCATTTTTATGGATTATTAACAAGAGGAATGCCACTATACACACATTTTTCGTTTTCCAAAATAAATCTGGTATTTATTGGGTAAAAACGACTGACTTAAGTTCCCAAAACAGGAGTGAATCCCAGATCTCAGTATTACAGATAGCACTTCTCTCTTCATTAACACAGATGCAGAGGTGTTACCGTCTCAAGCAAAGAACCGCCTCTCACTCTGAGAAAAGGCACACTGGAGAGAATAGTCCACTCTGATACCACTTGTGCCAGACTCCCTGCTGAAAGCAGTCATGCTATCAAGATTTGACCCCTCTATTGCCAAATAAACTACACTCCTTGCTGACATCACAAATTATCTTTATAGTTTAGGTAAGAAATCACATTTAACATCTCTTTCCATACAATCAGAACTCAAATACCATGAATTCAAATACATTTTTTGTTTTTATTACAAATCAAAACATACATTTGTTAGTATTATTTAAAATCTAGTCATCATTGTGTACATTTCATAGTCTCATGATTATTCCTGCTGTATCATAATTTAGTTCCTGTTAACGTTAAAGTAAATTGAATTTGATCCTGGTACACACATCTGTAGTGTGGTTTTTAAAGGCTCTTAGATGTCCCTACATGGGTGGTGTTTGGATGTTTGGTTATGTATCATTAATACAGATTAATAACCTATTGGGTTTCAAATGTATTATGCCACTAATGGCCGTACAAACCACTTATTCCTAAATAAAAAAAATTCAGTTTAAAACTTGTTGCTGATAACGTTACACTAAAGTGAGTTTGACCCTGGAGCAAACACCTGTAGTGTGTTATGTATAGGATGGGTGTGCTGAAGAGCAGTCTTGTTGCTGTTCCTCACTGGATGGGTCGAGGTGGTGATGATGATGGTCGGCAGCAGGAAGAACTTCCCGGACTCAGCACTTTGTTAAAATGAACTCGGTGGAAAGCATTTGTTCTACTATCTTTGGCTACTGAAGATGTATCCTTTCTTCTGATATGGATATTATATTGGTGAACTCCTTCCTCTAAGCAAGGCTCGGCTATGAGAACACTGTGTATTTGGCAGCTCCAGAAACATAAAAGCACATTTCAGATGATTCAGAATGCTAGGAACTATCTTATTTGTGGTCTGAGGACGTCCCAACTGCATCACAAAGTTTCACGGTTTTCTCACGAGGCAGCACTTTTTATTGTCCATTCATTCACCGGCAGAGTTTATAAAACGCAGGTTTCTTTTTGCTTGTAAATATTATCATTTGTGTCAAAATTCTGTATCTTTTGTGTTCCTTTACTTCTGAATCCAGATTTATTTTTCAGTGCCAAGGTCCAAGAAATGTAAAGCAGGGAGTCAATAGTTGTGTACTCTTAAGAGTTGGAATTTTTTACTGCTCAAGATTCAATCTTTACCTAACATTCAACCTTTCAGAAACCTATTCAGAACTAAACGTTTCAACAGCTCTCTCTCCGATCAATCATTTTGACATCATGCACGGATTCTGTCCTTCCACCAGTTAGGAGTTGGCTGCGTGATTCTCTGTGAATAAGAAAGGTCTCAAATATATTCGTATACAATTAATCTCACTGTGAATCATTTACATAGTTAGTGGTGAGCCAGCAAATTTCCCAAGGATCCAGCTTGATATTGGACACCTCTGGGGAAGTGCCACTATGGTGGGTGCATTAACAGATGCATGTGATGATCAAAATGAGCATCATTTTTTCCCGCGTCAGGGCTGCAGAGGTAAATGTTGTGCACTGCAAGCATTAACTCTCAGAGTTACAGGTCACATTTTCCTACTTTGACTTCTTCTACCTTTGGACGTTGTTCTCTAGCAGCTGTCATTGAACCGGTTGTTGCACAAAATGACCAAACACCAAAACCAGCTACAAATATTCTCCAGTCTGTGCTTGTTAAACTTATTCAAGTGTGTTGTGTTTATAGGTTTTTTCACTAATCACTGTAGTTAGCTGAAAATCCTTTCCACAACTACTTCAAAATCCCCTGCAATGGTATGGTTTCTCCCCTGTATGTGTTTGCTGATGTCTTCGTGGTATTGATAATCGACTAAAGCTCTTCGCACATTCAGTGCACTTGAATGGCTTTTCCCCTAAGTGTGTTCGCTGATGATTTCTTAATGTTGAAGGGTCACTAATACTACTTCCACATTCACTGCAGTGGTAGGGTCTTTCACCTGTGTGTATTCGTTGATGTCTTTGTAGGTCTGATAATTGACTAAAGCACTTCTCACACTCACTGCACTTGAATGGCTTTTCTCCAGTGTGCCTTCGCTGAGGATTCCATAATTTTGAAGATTCCTTAAAACTACCTCGACATTCGCTACAACGGAATGGTTTCTCCCGTGTGCGATCGCTGATGTATTTTGAGGTCTGATAAACAACTGAAGTTCTTCACAAATTCACTGGCTTCTCCACTGTGTGTATTCTCTGATGTCTTTGGAGATTCGATAACTGACTGAAGCTCTTGAAACATTCACTGCAATGGTATGGTTTTTCCCCAGTATGTGTTCGCTGATGTTTTTGGAGTTGTGATAACCAACTGAAGCTCTTCACACATTCACTGCACTGGAATGGCATTTCCCCTGTGTGTGTTTGCTGATGAATCCTAAGAGTTGAGGATTGACTAAAACTACTTCCACATTCACTGCAACTGTATGGTTTTTCCCCAGTGTGTGTTCGCTGATGTACTTGTAGATGTGATAACCGACTGAAGCTCTTCACACATTCATTGCAATGGTATGGTTTTTCCCCTGTGTGTGTTCGCTGATGAATCCTAAGTGTTGAGGATTGACTAAAACTACTTCCACATTCATTGCAACTGTATGGTTTTTCCCCAGTGTGAGTTCGCAGATGTACTTGTAGATGTGATAACCGACTGAAGCTCTTCACACATTCATTGCAATGGTATGGTTTTTCCCCAGTGTGTGTTCGCTGATGTACTTCTAGATCTGATAACCCACTAAAGCTCTTCACACATTCACTGCACTGGAATGGTTTTTCCCCTGTGTGTGTTCGCTGATGAATCCTGAGAGTTGAGGATTGACTAAAACTACTTCCACATTCACTGCAATGGTATGGTTTTTCTGCTGTGTGTGTTCGCTGATGTTTTCGAAGATTTGATAACTGACTGAATTTCTTCACACATTCATTGCAATGGTATGGTTTTTCCCCAGTGTGTGTTCGCTGATGTACTTCTAGATGTGATAACCCACTGAAGCTCTTCTCACATTCACTGCACTGGAATGTTTTTTCCCCTGTGTGTGTTTGCTGATGAATCCTGAGATTTGAGGAATGACTAAAACTACTTCCACATTCATTGCAATGGTATGGTTTTTCCCCAGTGTGTGTTCGCTGATGAATCCTGAGATGTGAGGAATCACTAAAACTACTTCCACATTCATTGCAATGGTATGGTTTGTCCCCAGAGTGTGTTTGCAGATGTGTTCGTAGACTTGATAATTGACTGAATTTCTTCACACATTCATTGCAATGGTATGGTTTTTCCCCAGTGTGTGTTCGCAAATGTGTTCGTAGATTTGATAACTGACTGAATTTCTTCACACATTCATTGCAATGGTACGGTTTTTCCCCTGTGTGTGTTCGCAAATGTGTTCGTAGATTTGATAACAGACAGAATTTCTTCACACATTTATTGCAATGGTACAGTTTTTCCCCTGTGTGTGTTTGCAAATGTGTTCGTAGATTTGATAACTGACTGAATTTCTTCACACATTCATTGCAATGGTACAGTTTTTCTCCTGTGTGTGTTCGCTGATGTCTTTGGAGTTGTGATAACCAACTAAAGCTCTTCACACATTCAGTGCAATGGTATGGTTTTTCCCCCATTCTTGTCCGCTGATGATCTTATAGGAGTGCTAACTGACTAAAGTTCTTCACACATTCATTGCAATTGCACGTTGCTTCTCCTGTGTGTGTTTGCTGATGGCTCTTTAGTAGTGATGACAAACTAAAGCTCTTGCTGCTTTTGAATGATTTGTCTTTCTTGGGTAGTGTCTCTGGGTCGGTTTTATATTTCTCTGCATCCCATGACTGGGTTTCCTGAGGAGCTAACACGGTTCATTACAGGAAACAGAGCAATGCTGTATCCACCTCACTCCGATCCAATCATTAGAGCTTGGAGACTTGTTTATACAGGCAGTGGTTAGTTAGTATTGTTGCGTTAATTTCTAGAGGTCATTTCTTCGTCTTCTTGCATGGAGGTGCACAGCTCAGCCTCTCAAATCCACTGAATTGCTCTGGACTGCTTCTTTCAGAATCTATCAGTTTATGTTTAGGTTCCTCATTCTCTGACTGTGCAGCTTTTTACCTGAATATTGGAGCTAATTTTTTCTGATGACATTATGCACATTTACACAATTAAAGTCATTATTCACATTCATTTGTGTATTCAAGGCTGGTTTCCTGTTGGATGTAAAGAGATTTAAAATCACTAAATGGAAATGTAAGAGAATGTTAATACACAATATTTAACTATTTGTAAAAGCCATCTCTTCTTTACCATTTTTTAAAGTAACCAAGAGATGTTTCACCACACACAGATATTTAACTGAATGTTCTATTGAACATGCCACATCTTAATTCAGAAAAGGAGGTGATAACTTAGTTAAGAAAGGGCACTCACGGAGCACCCATTCGCTAGAGGAATAGCTTTAGGAAGACGCACAGTCAAGATTTCATTTAAACAAGAAGGCATTGTGGAAAAAGAATTTATCAGGATATGCTGCTGTCACTTCAGTTTTACAAAGTGTATAACAACTGTAACTCTTCAGGAAGTATAAGACAAAGGAAACTCTTCAAGATGTATGTAATAAAGGTAACACTTCAGAAAGCATATAACAAATGCAGCTCCATTCACATTCTTCTTGACAATACTTTCCTGTTCACACTGGATCAGCTGACATTCCAACTCCCATCTTTACTTTTCTGTTTGTTGAGTTATCTTTGCCACATTCCTAGGTATGGTTCAAGCATTTGTTGGAAGATTGCAGCATTTATAATAGAGATTTTATCACAGCCAGTGATATACCTTTGACATCCCTGCTGCCAAGAAGTGCGTGCTTTTTGTCTTTTTCTACCTTACCATGGTATCGGACTTAATGTCTTACGTTTGCTGTCAGACGGACGCGCGCTGCTCCCGGAAGAAATACGATTATTTTGTCATCACTGAATATTTAGTGAAGGCTGCCAACACGTGACTCCAACCGACTGGTGGATGCCAATCAAGCCCATAGATGAGACTTGTTAGAAATGGGATTTCTGATTGGCTAGGACTTGAGCCTTATCCAGCCAGAAACCACTGATCTAGTCAGAGCAAGGGAGTTACACGCCAAAGATAACCCCTGCTCACCCCCTTGGTAGCTTGGCACGAGCAGTCAGGCTTATCCCGGAGGCCATGTGTAAAGCATTTGCGCAATCCACACAGCAACAACATACTAGGCACACCACAAAAGGAACTCTACAAAAGGTTATGTAAAAAATAGCCTTTGTATTATCATAAAACACATTAGAATAGTAATCACACAATATACACTGTGCCAACTGGCACTGGGTAATATTTACAGGGGATTATATACACATGACAGGGCCACCTGGACCACTGTCAGAACCATCACTCAGTAAAGATAGTAAATAGAGAACATATAATAAGCTTGGAACAAAACCAGCAATTAATGGGAAACACTGGACTCGGCATCATCCTGTAACATAAATCATATTATCCACTGTATCACATTAGGCGTGAAATATATCCTGCGCCAACCTCATAAGCCTAAACATTTTAGACCATAACCTCCTAAGCATAACTCACCTTAGGAAATAATCTCACTAGCATAAACCACAGTAGAGGATAACTCAAACATAAATGCAGTCTGCAAAACCTCTTAATCATAAACCACATTTATAGGCATAACACAGGGTGCGTAAATCATACTACATAAATCACATTTCCTAGCACCCATCCATCACATTAGGGCCTGGCGCCCTACAAACCTGACAGTCCCTCTGGCCAACCGGCCTTCTCAAGGGGTTAAAAATGCCCTATGTCCAAAGTGTCAGGACGGCTGCCAATGCAGCAGAATCCATGTGCGCAATTGCGCAGACCTAAACGATGCAGCTGGCACTAAGTGATGCAGAGCTGTGAAAGTACGGGCCTTAAAGGTGGGCACTCAGCAGCACAGCTCCTCAGCTGCAGCGGCCCTCCGGCCCTCAACATTGTTAGCAATGATTTTTGTAGTATGGCAAAGGCGGGCACTCAGCAGCATAGCTCCTCAGCTGCAGCGGCCCACACTAGCTGTAGCGATGATTCTCATAAGACGGCAAATTCGGGCACTCAGCGGCCCAGCTCCTCAGCTGTAACAGCCCACAATAGCAATAGCGATGATTCTCATAGGACGGCAAATGCGGGCACTCAGTGGCAACAGCTCCTCAGCTGCAGTGGCCCACAATAGCGATAGCGATGATTCTCGTAGGACGGCAAATGCGGGCACTCAGCGGCAACAGCTCTTCAGCTGCAGCGGCCCACAATAGCGATAGCGATGATTCTCATAGGATAGTAAATGCGGGCACTCAGCTGCCACAGATCCTCAACTGCAGCGGCCCACAATAGCTATAGCGATGATTCTCGTAAGACGGCAAATATGGGCACTCAGCGGCACAGCTCCTCAGCTGTAACGGCCCACAATAGCGATAGCGATGATTCTCATAGGATGGTAAATGCGGGCACTCAGCTGCCACAGATCCTCAACTGCAGCGGCCCAAAATAGCTGTAGCGATGATTCTTGTAAGACGGCAAATGCAGGCACTCAGTGGCACAGCTCCTCAGCTGGAACGGCCCACAATAGCGAATACGATGATTCTCATAGGACGGCAAATGCGGGCACTCAGCGGCCACAGCTCCTCAGCCGCAGTGGCCCACAATAGCGATAACGATGACTTTGGTAACACTGGCAAATGCGGGCTCTCAGCGGCAAAAGCTCCTAAGCTGCAGCGGACAACAATAGCAATAACAACAACTTTGGTAACACAGGCAAATGCGGGCTCTCAGCGGCAACAGCTCCTCAGCTGCGGCGGCCCACAATAGTGATAACGATGACTTTCAGTCCGCGTGCCCCGCAGTAGAACCCGAGGCTCTGGAATTCTCAACAGAAGCCTCACCTGCGAGGAGAATTCCCCTGAAATAGGAATCCGGACGGCTGATGGGTGAAGTCTAATGTCCCTGAGACTTCAGCAGGAGGCAAGCTCAAATCAGGCCCTTTGGTAGTTACTTCAGCAAGATGGATGAAAGTTTCAACGTCCTTTCCCTCTAGTTACACAGACAGAGGTTGGTCTTGGCATCCAGAAGTAACACGTTCTTCCTCCAGGAAAGAATTAAAATATATCGCTCACAGGGTGCAGGGAGCCATAGCTCCAAAAGAAAAAAGCACTCAGCAATCAATGGGGCAATGCAGGGGCCAGGGAGGCAAGCCCTCAAGGCAGTTCCTGGGCCCCAGCAGCAGCATGCCCCAGCAGGATCAGGAACAGCACATCATCCTAGAAGAGCACCATGGAACTGAACAATTTTATTGGGTCACAGCCCCTTTACTTATACCACCAAAAGTCTTTGTTCTCAAAAGTCACAAGTCACTGAATCAAGCCAGAACCAGTTCGGGTGGTCCTGGAGAACTTTGTTTACAAGGCTGCATCATGCCTTTGGGGAAGAGGGGGTCTGCCATCAGCCGCACAATGGAAGGTGGATCCATCATTCACCTTGCAAGGCACAGCCCTGCTCAGATCAAAGGGTCACCCGTCCCCATACTCCAACTGCAGATCTCTCTATTCAACCCACGCCAGGCTCAGCCTGCCCTGTCTCACCAAAACCAGACATGCAATTCACATCAGGCAGGCGGACACATAGCACACAGAAATGCCAACTTCTAAAAGTGGCATTTCTCACATAGTCATAATAAATCTGCGCACACCATTGCGCAGCATTTATTCTCACAGTTTCATAAATACCAGACTTGACCATACTGCTACTCTCATAACAGGAATTACCACTGACACACACTGAGCAGGAAATCCCCCATGCATTCCTATGGGAGGGCAGGCCACTCTCACTCCCACTAAATGTAACAGAGCACACTTACTTTACACTGGACCACAGGGCTAAAGTGCCCAGCGGCCTAAAGCCACTAACACTACACAGAGAAAAGGGCTGGGAGAAATGCTAAAAGTTTAGGGGTGAACCTGCAAAAAGAGCCAACTCCAACACAACCCCCTTCCAGCCAAAATGCAGGGTAGACCAATCACTACGTTGATGGGGTTACCTACTTCGGGTGATAGAACACGGACGTGGGCCTGCACTGCAGGGACACCCTCCGGTTCTACACCACTCTGAACCCACATGGTTCCCTCTGAAATAAAACTCTCAGGCCCAACTAGGCTACCACACTGGTACTCCCTAGTTGTCCACGGCCAGGACCAGGCCATCCAGATGTCATTGGTCCTTAACCCCTGGCACATAATAGCCATTCTCCACTCTCCCTCTCAGTGTAGTTCCAAACTACCACCGATCCTTCAACCTAGGGTCCGCACCCTCAGGCTGACCAGAGGTCACGGGTGAAGCGTCTCCTAACCCTGCCTCTACTTCTGGGGTTCCGCACTCTCCCAGAACACAACTCTCCCACCAGTTCAGGACCTCTCTCCATCAACTGGTCTACCACCTTGGATCCACATTTACCAGCTGCACCGGGGTCAGAGGTAAGGACTCCCTCCCTCTGCTCACCCTTCCAGAGCCCTATACCCTCCCTTCTGAAGATCAGGGTCCCTTCCCTTAAGGTGGGCCCCACCTGCTCTCAGGGTAGTACTACCACACTCAGCCAGGGACCCTAAAGATCCCGGCTAGGCCTGCACCACGCCTCTGGAGTGGTATCCCTAGAAGGCAAACCGGTCAGGACACTGATTACAATTGCCCTGCCGTCCAGTTCGGAAAACACCTGCTCCTGGCTCCCCAACCCAGAGACGGTACCCTTTGGTCAGATGCCCGCAGAACCAGGACATCATGGGGAGCACGCCTACCCTCTCCCCAAGGTTGACACATACCTAATGTGTTGTGTGAAAGTCTGCCTGGCACAGAGCTCGCGACCTCCAGTCCCTCCAACAGTGCGCGAAGATGCCCCTGGACAGAAGTGGCGTCACCATAGCCAATCATTGGTGACTTAGCCCTTCTATCTGGCCCCTGACCCAATGGTTCTTCCACTGGGGACTCTTTCCCCCTGTCACCCCTCAATCTGGACTTCTGCACACTTCACTTAGGAGTGGCACTGTCAGACACCAGAACTGATGGAGGCCTTATTACAGACACTCCCAGCTTACCTAACACGGGGAGATCCCCCTCGAAGAACGGTCTGACAGGACAGACTAGGCTCCCTACCTGGTGTTTCCTCTAAGAACCATCCAGTACTGGAGACTGAGGTTGAGGCTCGGAATACAGCCCAGTCTCACACCTTCCCCTGCGGGACAGGATGTGAGGGCTTGCAACCTCCTCACTTACAAGGTCACCTAGATGGGTTAATATGAACCACTTCCACCACTCTGGGTTGGAAGACACCTGCACCATTCTTCTAGTATCCCTCCCCAGTGTAAGCTCCGTACAAACACAGAACTTACACACTCCAATAGTGTTGGCGCGACTCCGAAAAACAATTACGGGGCCTGTTCGGTCTGACAAAACATTTTGAAAAGCCCTTAAACGCCATTTACCGTGCTAACCAATCTCTCAAATGTCCAGGGCATCACAACATTCATCCACACTCCCCCCACAAGACTGGTGAGACAGCATCTTACTTCCCCTGAATCTCAACCTGTCCCCCTCTTAACCGGGAACCAGGTACCATACTCTGGGATCTGGGAATGGGACTTCCAGGTGTGGAAACTTGGCAGAGACTACTGTTAGGATGAGCTGAAGCCATTTTGTTTTTAGCATCAATTTTAGTTAAGCCATGTGTTTGCCATGTGCTTCCCCGTCTTCGCTGTTGCCTGCTTCTCTATTTCGCCGAGTCATCATCTATAATTAGCTCCGGCACATGTTTTTAACTGTCAGGCGGAGGACGCCTTGTCTAGAGACTTCTCCCACCTTTTACTTAGCCTTAACTTTGTCTCACAGGTCCATACCCCCACCCATTCCCATGGCCACACTCTGGACCAAATCTGGACTATTAATGTCCCGAACACCGCCCCCTTCGTTACTCCGTGTGCATGGTCTGACCATTTTCAGATTTCTTTTTTCTTAGACCTCAGCCTAGCAAAAAAACCTTCCTTCCCCAGAAATATCCGAGCTAGGAATTGGAGTAGAGTGGATATCCCTTCCCTCTGTGCCTCTTTGTCAACCTCGTGCCCGGATCCAGCTGGCCTTGCCCCTCTGCCTCAAGTAGCCACGCTCAACAGTTGGCTTTCAATGGCTTGCGACTAAGTGTCCCCTATGAATCGCGTCACGGTTAGACGCGCCCATGATGCCAATAAGTGGTTCTCCCCTGGCCTTAAAGCAAAAAAAATTGGAGGTGCGCCAAGCAGAGCGCGCTTGGAGGCTTGCCTATTGTCCCACTCTTAAAGCACGTTACACAGTAGTCCTTAACGCATATAAAAGGGACATCCTCCACGCCAAGACCGAATACTTCTCGGGGAGGATCCTTGCCGCAGAGAACCAGCCAAGAGAAATCTTTGCCACTGTATGTGAGCTCGCCTCCTCTGATAGGATATCCCATAAACCCCCCCCTCTCAGTTTCTGTGCGACTCCCTCAGCGAATTTTTCGTTGAGAAAGTCTCATTGATCAAGGCCAACATACGCCCTCCGTCCTCTTCCTTCTGTGATCCCCAGCCTCCCCACAATGGGTCTACCCTTACCCATATACAGCCGTTGACCAAAGAAACCCTTCTTCCTCTCCTGGCTCGTGTTAAGTCAGGATCCCCTGCTGAAAATTTTCTTTGATTCGTTTTTTCCCCCACTCACCTTTATGAATGATTCCCTCAGACAAGGTATAGTCCCTACCCCTCATAAAGCGGCCACCATCATCCCCATCTTAAAGAAGCCTGGGGCCGACCCCTCCCTCCCCGCAAATGATCGGCCAATTTCCCTCCTCCCTTTTCTGGGCAAGGTCCTTGAGTCCTACGTCACCCAGGTACTCAGCTCATTTGTGGAAGACAGTGGGTATCTTGCCTCTTGCCAGTCCGGCTTTCGCCCTCGACATTCGACCGAGATGGTCGTCATCTCTGTTCTGGACCAGCTCAGGGAGGGATTGGATACAAACACCCCTCAGGCCATCGTCCTTCTAGATCTGTCCGCCGCCTTTGACACGGTTGACTATTCAATTCTTTTGTCCCGTGTCAAGGCGGCGGGCTTGGGGGGCTCGATACTGGCCTGGCTTAGCTCCTTCCTGAGCGACCGGACCCAGGCCGTCCATCAGGCTGACTTTTCTGCTCTTCCTTGCAAAGTGCAGTGCGGTGTCCCCCAAGGGTCCTCCCTTTCCCCTTTATTGTTTAATTTGTATATCTTTCCTCTTGTTTTTGCATTGCAACAGATAGAGGTCACAGTGTATAACTACGCCGATGACCTCCAGCTAATTTTTAATCTTTCCTCCTCATCAGTCGGTATCCACAGTTTCCAATCGGTCATGCTGTTTATCCGGGATTGGATGAATTGTAACCAACTCAAACTCAACCCGGATAAGACGGAGTTAGTCTTGACCGGTGGCAGCGGCAGCCCCTGGTCCCCTACTTTTTGGCCCTCTTCTCTCGGTCCCCCTCCTTCTCCCTCAGTCTCAGTCAAAACACTAGGTATCACATTAAACCAACATCTCACACTTCACTCCCAGATCAGTTCTGTTGTTTCCTCTTGTTTCTTCATTCTTCGAACTATCCGGAAGATTTCCAGGTTTTTTTCTCTCCCGGCCCTTAAGTTGCTCCTTATGGTGATGGTTCTATCGCGGCTTGACTACGGGAACATCGTGTATAACGGTGTTCCCGCTTATGCCCTTCAACGCCTTCAGTTAGTGCAGAATCAGGCCCGACTGATCCATGGCTTACCTAAATTTCACCATGCCACCCCTTTACTTAAAGCACTACACTGGCTGCCTATTAAAGAGCGGGCTCTCTTTAAGATGGGCTGTATGACTTTTCAAGCCCGTGCAGGGACGGCCCCGCTTTCATCTCCTCTGTAATCCAGGCTTATCACCCTACTAGAGAGCTGCGCTCCTCTTCCAAATGCCTTCTCTCAGTTCCTCGCTTTAAGAAACGCAGAATGGGAGGCTTGACATTTTCCGTCCTGGCCCCATCATTTTGGAACACACTCCCGCTCACCATGAGATCAGCTACCTCCTACATGGAGTTTCGTAGAGCCCTTAAAACTTTCCTTTTCCGGCAAGCCTTTTCGTCCTAGGCACCCGCCTTCCTGCCCTTTGTATTAGCATCCTCCAGCGCCAAGAAACCGCATGGTATACGTGCGCTTTATAAATTCTTTTAAATTCAAAATTCAAAAATTCAAATTCAAAATTAAATTAAATTCAAATTGCCTGAGGGTTCTGTATCGATGTAGTTCCACTCATGTGTCCTAATAAAATACTTTCGTGATATTACAGCTTCCACGCCAATCTCTACTTTGTCAGTCTAAAGGACCAGTGCGCAAGAGGGCGAACCCCTACACCAGGTGGGCTCCTGAAAAGGCTCACCCCCACAAATTGGCACCCATTACGTGGGGCTCATCGGCGACTCGGATGCCCGACGGAGTGGTCTTGACGGAGGTTTGGAATCTCGCTAAGGATGTGCACTGCATGAGGAGGCCCTTGTCTTTGCAGGCTGAAGTGCTTTTCCGATTTTCCCGACTCGACCCTCCAGGTGGTGCCGGTCTTCGACTGAGATTCCTTTTGGCGTTCATCTTACAGTGACCTAATTTCGATTCAGAGCATGGCAATTGGATGCTTGAGACTTTTGTTTGGTAAGATCGCTAAATGTGATGCTTTTTGTTTGGATTTGCTTGGCCAAGATTTTGGTTTGGTGTGGGTATATATAAATTGCAATTTATATAGGCAAGTAATGTGGAGATTTTTCTCTAATTTTTTGAATTCTTGAATGGTACAATATTCGTGTTAATTATCACTTTGTTATAATATTATATATACTATACTATTTTTGGGTGCCTGTTTCACGCACGCTTCGAAGGATGTGTTGCTTTCTTGGAGGTACCAATATGGATTTAGAACGAAATCAGACAGCTCCCCCCGAGGGGAGACCAAATAGGGATATGTACATTAAAAATGGTATTTCTTCCAGAATGTATAGTGCACTATGTAATAAATATACTAAGAAGGATCCTGATTTATGATGGCCCATACATGGGTCATTCGATATTAGAATTTCAGTATGTGGAACAGGGTGTGTTTAAGCGCAAAAGTAGACCAGATATGTTTGACTGTGTGCGAATGTGGATGAAAGAAGCGCATGAGAGAGTGAGGAAAGAGCAAGTTTTAGCAGACAAATTACAGGGCAAAAACATCTATCTGAAAGGGCAGGATATAAAAAGTAAAGAAATTAGGGAAACAAAAGAAAAAGAGGATAGGGAGCGCAGTTTACAGGTAAATGGCTAATACCCTGTCGGGTGTCCTCTCTATCATCTACTTAATATACCACAGGATGATTCAATTTTGTTAGATTGATCTCCGCCACCATATACTTTTCCCTCTGCCCCCAAAGATTATTCTAATGTTGAGAAATCTTTCCCAGATCACACAGAGAAACAGCTAGACCCTAACTTACAGACTCACTCTTTTTTGACCGTTGACCGTGCAGCCACTCTCAGATCCGCTACTCGACAAGGCAGCGCGTGGTGATGCCTCTGCTCCAGACATTGCAGCAGATGTTCAGCAATGGCCGGACTCAGAGCAGTTATATTTTACAGAGTCATTTACCGTAGAAGTAATTGTACATTTTAGGAAACATTCCACAGACTTAGAGCCTGTTGATATAAAACGTGATCATAAACAATGAGGGGACAGTCTTTTTCTCCCTTCCCAGGTGGCCGATTTAATTAGACGTGTGTTTAAACTACGAACTGATGCGTTCCGTTTGCAAGAGGAGAAAAAGGCCACTGCTGCAGCTGAACAAACAGCTCAGACCCCCATTCCGCAGGAGGAAGTTCCAGGTACAGATAAGGATACTGTATTTCATGGGAAATCAATGTTTGAAGCTGCACTTTTATATTTCCTTCCTAGGGGTGTAGGTACATGTGAGAAGTTGGCCTGATAGGTGATGTTTCCAATTCTGGAACCACCTATTATCAGACCAAACAATCCCTTATGGTGTCTGGTTGTAAGTCAACCTTATTAGACAAGCTATCCTAGGGGTAGCATGGACTAAGCAGCCTAAAGGCTTAACTTAAGAGGTCGTGTTAAGCGAGCTGTTTTACCACATACAATCCTGTAATATCAAATGAAAGGACACCACACAAGTATATATTATAAAAATATATGTATTTATTACTAAAACAATCCCCAGTATTCTAATAAGAGTGGGAGCAGTGCCAATGCACATCAGATTTCCTGGAAGAAACATTTGAAACGAAATTCTGGACCCTTCGACCTCCATCTCAACGTGGAAGCCCGAAGAATCTCCCTTGTGGTCAAGGAGTGACCACCCTGCAGCAGCAGGCACCATCCAGCCCTCGACGTCTACTTAGTTGCAGTTCCCGCCGGAACTCGAGCGACTGAGATCGACGAGATCAAGCCTGCCTGCCTTCCAACAGCCCGATCCACAGTCCCTGCAAAGCTGAGACCCGTGGAGGCGACCGGAAGCGTGGGGCACGCCATCTTGAATTGACCACGAGACGCTGACCGTGCAGCCCACGAGTGACCCTCGAAGCTGTGCACCGGGGTTTGAGAAGCCCCCACCCTGAGCTACTCCTGAGCCGAAGTTCAGCCCTCCACACTCGACGAGTGCTGCGTGGGGCCCTTCTGCTCCATTTGGCTCAACGCGTTGGCCCGGTCACTTGCCAGCTGGCTAGTGGTCCCTGTGCCGACGAAACTACGAAGAAGACTCGTGAATCTGGTTGCTCCAGATCCACACCAGCTCCCCTGAAAAGGAGCCCCGACTCTGACCTTCCTGGTCTGAGTGAGAAGCAATCTTCCGATCCCGCGTGGATTGCTCTTGCCAAGTGTTGTTTGCTCCAAACTTGAAGCCGACTGCACCGACGGTGAGAGCCTGCGTGGGACAGATCGTGACCTGCTCCTGGACGTCGCAGATGCCCCAGAGCCCACGTGACAGCGGAGAGAAGCTCCTCGATGACCACCTGATTGCGCCCGACATTGCCTGGTTCCGTCCTGGTTCCACCCTGGCCACTGCTGAGTGACCCAGACTCTGTCCCCTCTGCTTTCAGGTACCCTTCGACTTGAGTCCACCCTTGGACTCCACCGGACACTTCATCTTTAACCCGCCTGCAGCCCTTTCAGCTTCAAGCACCAAGAGCCTGCGTGTCAAAACCCGACGCATCTTCGCCCCTGTGCACCCACTTCCTGTGGGTGAGGTAACTTTGCTCCGCCGGTGTTCCCACACTGGTGCACACCTCTAGGGTCTGTGTGTTAAGTTTTGTTCCTCTAGGTTCAGCGGAAGTGTCCTTAAACTTTAACTTTACAACTTTTACGCACCATTGGTTAACATTGGTGCATGCGTGCGCTTTCCGCACATCTCCCGAATCCCGAGGGCCATTCCCGACTTCAGCATTGCTTGTCCTGACTGCTCCCAGCGATTCCCTAGGCCCTAGGCCTAACCACTGCTCGAGTGGCATCTCTTATACCACTTGTTTAGTATATGGTTTGAGTGGCCCCCTGCCCTCATCCATAATTGTGCAACTTTGTATGTTTAAACAGTGCTTTTGATTTAACGCTTGTGCCCCTTTATTCATAAAGAATACTGGGGATTGTTTTAGTAATAAATACATATATTTTTATAATATATACTTGTGTGGTGTCCTTTCATTTGATATTACAGGATTGTATGTGGTAAAACAGCTCGCTTAACACGACCTCTTAAGTTAAGCCTTTAGGCTGCTTAGTCCATGCTACCCCTAGGATAGCTTGTCTAATAAGGTTGACTTACAACCAGACACCATAAGGGATTGTTTGGTCTGATAATAGGTGGTTCCAGAATTGGAAACATCACCTATCAGGCCAACTTCTCACAGTACAAGTGATAATAAAGATTCAGCAGATGCTGAAATCAATAGAACATAAAGGTTTTTTTTATCATGACGCTTAAAGCTGCCTTGTGCAAAAACAACAGTTGAGGAACAGAATGCAGAAAAATGTCACACATTCACCCCAGTACAGAGATCTGGGCCTAAATCCATCGTTGTTTTGCTCACCATGCCATTCCAGTTTGAACCCAGCAATATGCAAATCAGTCTTGACGCTTTGCCTCATGGGAACAGTCCAGCCCAAACTGCCAAGCCAGGTCCTCCCTGGCTGGCCCTCCCAGGGATGGTGGCCTGCTAGGTTCAGCAGACCTCCATGTCTGGGACTGCTTTTAAATAAAGCAGTTTTTTTTAAAGCAGCCCGTTTTCCTTAAAGGAAAAGGGGATCCATTTCAGAAAAAAAAGAACCATTTTTGTTTCTTTTTTTAAGGGCAGGTGGTGGTCCCTGGAACCCCTAAACATTTTTACCCCTGCATTTGCAAATGGGACCCCTTCCCTTCATTTTGTAAAGGCAGGGAGTGGCCCCTGGGACCCTTAAAAAATAATTTCCCCTGCATTTGCAAAGGGGACCCCTTCCCGTTTGCGAATGGGTTACCACGCAGCCACCTGGACCACCTCAGAATGTGACTTTCAGTTGGTATTCATGGTCCCTTCTATCAGAGTGGGGTTAAGCATGTAAACACACAATTTATGAACCACTGTACCAGTATTTCCTGCCTAAAGTGGGACAAGCTTCACTTTATCGCATCGGGTGTACAGTATAAAGCATGCTATGTACCTAATGCAAAGGGAATTTTAGCAAGCAGCTGTAGGAGATGTGGCTGCTGTTCCTGATCATTATTGTTTAATTACATTTAAACTGTTACTGATTGCCAAGCCTCGCTGTACTCCTTTTTGATAATCAGAACCTCCTTCAACACAGCAATGGTTACAGCATTCCACATTATCTGCAGTTAAACCCTTGCGTGCTCATGACGAGCTCAGCTCGTCACGAGGCACAGTGGAGCTGTGCGCATGACGACCTGAGCTCTTCATGACTGCCGCTGCCGGCCCACGCGGGGCTAATTCCCCACCTGTGCGGGCGTTCTAAAGGAGTGGGCGGAGTCATGATGAGCTCAGCTCGTCATAAGCACAGCTCCACTGCGGGGGAATTAGCCCAGCGTGGAAGGGGTTAAGGAATATCTATATTTACTTTCTGATGACATGGATTTACAAGATTTCTTGTTGGGTCCTAGGTCACCACATTCTAAAAGATTCATCTACACCACTTACAATGAACTGTGGACGCCGCTGAAAGCTTAAGATTAATATAAATTGACAGGATTCGTTAATCAGCTTGCTGCTGAAAGGATTACCTCGGACTCTACTGCTCGCGGAACCCGCTTCGCGGGTCCCGCATCGCCTTCGGACTGTCTCTTTCACCTGGGAGTTGCTGCGAGTGCGGACTCGGGCAGGAGGGCTGCGAGCAACGGGTTGTGGACTCGCTTTCCCAGGAGTCCTTGGAATACCCGCGCCCGATACACCTGGGCTGCTCTCCCTCATCGCCCCGCCCCACTGGAACGAGTTGAAGAACCCCACCCGCTGTATCAACGTGGGACTCGTTAATCAGCTTGCTGCTGAAAGGATTACCTCGGACTCTACTGCTCGCGGAACCCGCTTCGCGGGTCCCGCATCGCCTTCGGACTGTGTCTTTCACCTGGGAGTTGCTGCGAGTGCGGACTCGGGCAGGAGGGCTGCGAGCAACGGGTTGTGGACTCGCTTTCCCAGGAGTCCTTGGAATACCCGCGCCCGATACACCTGGGCTGCTCTCCCTCATCGCCCCGCTGGAACAAGTTGAAGAACCCCACCCGCTGTATCAACGTGGGACTCGTTAATCAGCTTGCTGCTGAAAGGATTACCTCGGACTCTACTACTCGCGGAACCCGCTTCGCGGGTCCCGCATCGCCTTCGGACTGTGTCTTTCACCTGGGAGTTGCTGCGAGTGCGGACTCGGGCAGGAGGGCTGCGAGCAACGGGTTGTGGACTCGCTTTCCCAGGAGTCCTTGGAATACCCGCGCCCGATACACCTGGGCTGCTCTCCCTCATCGCCCCGCCCCACTGGAACGAGTTGAAGAACCCCACCCGCTGTATCAACGTGAGACTCGTTAATCAGCTTGCTGCTGAAAGGATTACCTCGGACTCTACTGCTCGCGGAACCCGCTTCGCGGGTCCCGCATCGCCTTTGGACTGTGTCTTTCACCTGGGAGTTGCTGCGAGTGCGGACTCGGGCAGGAGGGCTGCGAGCAACGGGTTGTGGACTCGCTTTCCCAGGAGTCCTTGGAATACCCGCGCCCGATACACCTGGGCTGCTCTCCCTCATCGCCCCGCCCCCTCTTCCAACAGGGGGTTGACCTACATAAGTAATCTGTGCTTCCCGCTGCGCTGGAGCGCGCAGGAGCGCCCGGGGCGAAGCCCGGGCAAAGGGCGGGCCGTCTGTGGCCGTCCGAGGTCGGCCGTGGTTGGGTTGGGCCAGATTCCCAGGCCCCTGCTTACGGCTATCCATTTCATTTGTAACTCACTTCTCAGACAGTATTCCTCTTCGCTCTGGAAAAGATCGTTTTGTTACCTTGCAGACGCCTAAAGGGGTGGTTTCTGGTCCATTGGATGCCTTCATTTCAAAGGCAACAGGTATACTGGAGAAAGAGATAGCTTACGTAGAGAAAAGACTGTCATTAGATCTTGTAAATGGGAAGCGTTCATCCTTGGGGCCACTTGCTTCCGTCACTAGTCCATTACCTACATCCCGGCCTGTTCCAAGTTCTAATATTATTCCTGTTGTGGTGGATGTTCATTGTGGAGTCGAAGGACCTCCGTTGTTACATTGCAGCGATGACATTGACAGGATTGACACACAAGGGAGTGGGGAAGAAGATAGTATTCTGTCTAATAGCCCTTCCCTACTAGCCTCTTCTATTGAAGATGAATCCCCGCATAATAATCAAGCTGGCAAAAGGAAGCGAAACAGGGAACACCAGAGAGGGGGTGTATCTAAACTACCTAAAACGGCAAATGACACGTTGACATCAAACATTCATGATGTAACTAGCGACACTAATAAGACCCCACTTTCTAGTGATCATGATGTTTCTCTTTTAGGTCCTTCAGTGGTTACGAAAGTTTTCCCAAAAAGTATGGGTAGTAGTGATATTGATTTACTTTCTAAAATGGAGGTTCTCTTCAAGACCCTTTTGCTACCGGTCTTGGAAAGAACCAGGTTGATGAATTTAAAATTAGATAGTCTTGAGACTCTTGTTACCACCAATTGTCGCCTACTCAATCAACTGGTGGACGCCCAAGCCATTCCACAGGCCACTGCCACTGTTAGAAACACTAAGACTCAGGGGAACAAACCTACATCTATCCAGGCTCCTCCATCTGTTAGGCAATCCCATAGTAAACTTCCCGGAGAAGGTCCTATCACTTTCGTGGCCCGCCCACCAATACCTGAGAGGGCTAGTTCTAAACCTAATGGTTCGCTGCAACCAAGTTCCAACATGGCAACTAACATACAAGCTAAGACCCTCAACAAGGGAGCGACCAAACCTCACCTACCATCTTTAGGGACTCCCAGTGTTGCAGCTGGGCGGAACACCAACACCAACACCAACATCCATCCTACCCAACCCCCTAGGAAAGTATTGAAAAGAGGACCACCACCGGCGGATCTACCTATAGATGCTACGCCTTATATTATTGTTCTCACAGGCGTTGCTCCTCTCAGGGAGGGTCATTCAGAATCTCATGGTGACCTTATGAACAAAGTCGCCTTTTGGCTTAATAAAAATCGCCCCCTCCCACCCACATCTTCAACTACGATCCTGACTGTTCGCAGAGTAGATTGGGTGGGTTACTGTAAGAAGGATTTAGAAGGCGATTGTATTCTTATAAATTTTCGTGACCCATGGGTAGTAGACCACATTCGTAGAGAAGCACGGTTTGGGAGGATGGGGGATGTGCAATCCCTGGGTTTGAAATATTTTTATCCTAAGCGGCCCGGTGCTCCACCCCCCACCTGCTTCCCAATGCATAGACATGCAGGGAGGTACACAGCAGAGAGGACACCTAACTCCCCTTTTTATCCCTGTTTGTCTAATCGGTATGAATCATTGCCTGGCCTTGAGGGCATTGATTGACTGCATCATGACCTAGGGCCTGTGTACTCATGTCCTATAACCATAAGTACTAAGTTGAAGAGTTATGAGCTAGATCAGGATATCAATGAGTGTGTTCCAGAGATAGGAAACAACACTGTAAACCCTAACCCATTTGAACAGCTACCGGACATTCCAACGAGACTAGTTACATCTACTGAGGAGGAATTGTGTGACCTGGAGCCTACTCTTTCGCTTGGTTTAATTGATTCATTTAAGGTTCTCTCTTGTAACATAGCGGGGCTAAAGGGTCGAGTTGACTCAGCAGACTGGGCAACTTTTATAGATTCCTTTGACATCATTATCTTCCAGGAGAGCTGGGCCCCCGACCCTATACATCGAGTAGGTTATTTGAATTTTTTTAAACCAGCGATTCAGGGCCCTAAGGGGAGAGCCTCGGGAGGACTAGTGGTCTGGGTAAGACAGTCTATTGGGTATAGACCAACTGAACTCACAGTGGCTAGTCCGGACCTATTAGGAATCACACTCAGTAGGGTAGATAAACAGGACATAGTAATTATTAATATATACGCCCGTGGACGGCCCATTATCTTGGAGGATTTAGACCAGTTGCTTGATGAAATAGGTGGGAACAACTTATTTTTTTAACTGGGGATTTTAATTGTTCATTCGAACCTTTGTTTAGTGTGGGTGAGGATTTGGGGGTCGAGGAAGATGCAGTTTGGGGTGTTCCACCTCTACTTAGGGATAGGGGTGTGAAGGCCACCGAAGCGGCACTCCTCTGGTTAGGGCTGTGTCTGGAACGGGGTTTTAGAGCAGTAAATGGGCGTACACAATCTGACAAGGAAGGAAACCCCACTTTCAATAATGGGGTCTGCGGTCTTGATTAAAATAGAATTCTGGTCACTAGTGATTGACATGGAGGTAGTAGTACTCCTGTTCCCTCCTATAGCGCCATGAAGCCTCCGGGCGTACGAGCGCTCAACAAATACCTGTGAAAAAAAAAAAAAAAAAAAAAAAAAGTACGACCAGAGAGCGACCATAATCCCCTTTCGCTATCCTTGAAGATCGATGGGAATAGAGGCGAACCTCTTAAAAACTTTTGTCTAACGTCTGAAGCCACTCTGACCAATGATAGAAGAAGAGTTAGATGGTCTAGGGTACTTGAAGACCCCTCCATATTACGTGGTATAGAACAGGAAGCCTTGACGGCCCTTATTAAGATGGAAGCCCTCAATCTTCCCTCGGAAGACATTACCCAGATCAGTGATCTTCATGAACAATGTTTTTCTAAACTCAAAATTCTATTAACAAAACCGTTCAAATTAAAGAAGGATAAGGGTTCAGATCATCAACACACATGGTACAACAAGAGTTGTAGGGAGGCACATAGTGGTCTGATCAAGGCAATTAAAACCCGTGTCATCAGTGACATCAAAACAGCGCGCCAGTTATACAAAAGAGTCCAATGGACCGCCAAGAAAGAATGGGATGAGCAGCTCTGGCTAGAGCTCCACATGGCGTGCCAGTCATCCAATCATATTAGGTTTTGGGAAACCGTTAAGTGGGGTCTTAATCCGGATTCCAGAATCCCAGTTAATCATGTCCCCCCAGCTGACTGGGTAACTTTTTACTCCTCCCAGTTTAGGGCCATAACCCCCGAGCAATTTACAGAGCATATGAAGTTGGAATTTCCATCTGATAATTCGTGCCCTTCCCTAATTTTCACCTCTTCAGAGGCAGAGGCAGCCCTTGGTATGGTACAATCAGGGAAAGCTCCAGGAATGGATGCAATACCGGCAGATCTTTTTAAAATTAATTCACATATTTGGGTCCCCTATATAACTATGCTTATCAATGCTATTGCTAAAGGGGCAAGGATTCCGGTCTCCTGGAAAGGGGCGGAGATTTTACCCATTTTTAAAAAAGGTGACCGCTCGGTCCCGGGTAAATCCTGCCCGATCAGTTTGATCGACACAATTCAAAAAATAACTGCTAGGATGATCCTTGTAAGAATCCAAGGGTGGATGGACCAGGCTAACATTTTATCACCTATGCAAGCCGGATTTAGATCTGGAACCAGTACAATAGATCAGGTCTTCAGGTTAACCATGTTGTACTGGAAGTTTGTCCAGATAGGTGGAGGAGCAATTTATGCAGCCTTTGTGGATCTTAAGTCGGCCTTCGACCTGGTGCCCAGGGGTAAAATGTGGAACGCTTTAAACTCTATGGGCATGCCGTCTGATCTTCTGAATTTAGTAATCAGATTACATGAGGGCAATTTTGCAAGGGTGAGATGGGGGAAGCAAGGGCTGGTGACTGATAGTTTTCCAGTTACACGTGGAGTCCGTCAGGGCTGTGTGTTGGCCCCTACCCTTTTCCTCCTGTTTATTAATCAAGTAGTCGAGTTCTTTGCTAACACCCCAACAGATGCACCTAGTTTGGGAGGAACCAGGTATCCGATGCTTATTTTTGCCAACGATACGTTGCTCCTTTCTAAAACTCGAAAAGGGTTACAGACCGCACTCAATAGATTTGACGAATTCTGAAGGGCAAATGACTTACAAATCAACATTAACAAGACCAAATTTATGGTCTTTAGTAAGAATCGTCCCATTGAAAGCTCAGTCAGTTTAAATGGTGATAGTGTTGAACAAGTCGAGGTAATGAGTTACTTGGGTGTGACTTTAGATTACCGCCTTAGTTGGAAACCCCAGATTGAGGCTCTATACCTTAAATCTGCACGCCTCACCGGTTGCTTAATTCAGGAGCATAAGAAATCCCATACTAAACGTATTGCTCCAGTACTTAAGATCTATGATGCCAAAATCAATGCTGCCATTCTGTATGGTGCTGACCTCTGGGGATTTAAAGATTTAATCCTTTTGACCAAAGTCCAAAATAAATTTTTGCGGAATCTGATAAGCCTCCCCAATCCACACCCACGAAACCACTGTTACTAGATTTGGGCGTCAAACCCATTAAAGAGTTAGCACGGTATCGTTTGGTGGCCTTGTGGCGACGGATTTGGACTTCTCCAGATCTTAGCTTATTCGCCAGCGAACTTGCCGAGATAAAATCAACATTGGGAGCCTCAAAAATTGCATGGCTGAGGGAAGTGAAAATGGTTTTAGAAGAGATGGGCCTTAATCAGTTATGGTTCTGTCCGGGGACTTCTTTGTTCCCCTCTAAACAGGACCTTAAAGATATGTATTGGGCCTCAGTTAAACATTCTTCCGTAGTCCAGTCAGACGATTCCATCAGTCTAACTGGCCTCTTATTGACCCTTAAAGTGACCCCCTCCTTGGAAACCTATTGGGATGTGATCACAAAGACCCTTGACCGGAAACTATACCATCAATTCCGTGTCGGGTCTTTACCCATTAATTCCTTCACTTCGAAGTGGTTTGCTAATTCTTGTGATCACTGTCCCTTCTGTCCAACTCATTCGGAGAGCATGGGCCACTTCCTCTTCGCATGCCCAGCATACCATGCACCTAGACTGAAATGGCTCAGGCCGACTTGTTGCAGTTTGGGAATCAAAGGGAGTGTTGAAGCCCTGAAGATATTCCGCACTAACACCTCTGAGCTGGTTGTGGTAGGCCTTGCTAAATTTCTTGGGTGGGCATGGGTCATTCGAACTAGGAAAACAAATGTATCTTAACCTTGAAATGATTTTATCTTCGAAAAGATTTTTTTTTAAATTGTTGCTAATGTACTTTTATATTGTCATAAGCTTTTTGCATTGTTATAAGTCTTTTTATACTGTTCAATATCCCTTTTAAAAGTTGTTTGCAAAGATGGACTTTTTGACAAAAAATTTTTAATGAATGGCGTTGATTTTTCTGTCTTTTATGATTTTATTATCGAAATAAAGACTTATGAACAGTGAACAGACAGGATTATCTTGGAAAATGCATTGGCTGTTGTGGACAATGGCATGACAGCATGGCCAAATAATATATAATCTTTAAATAATATTGTATCTTATGCATTCTATGTTACACTTAATGGCACTGCTCTCTTACAGCATGGACAAAGTCAACTGAGAACGATTATGGAATTGAGTGGAAATTGCAGGTTTTAAAATCAACGTGTGCCTTAGAAATATCTAAACACAACAGAATTGTAATTGCCTTAAAATTTAACACGCACACAAAGACTGATGCAAACAAAAAGGAGGCTAACCATTCTACACAGGCTGGCTTTGTGATACATCTTAGTCAGGTATGGCAGTTTAGGTTAACCCAAGGTATCGGACAAAGGGTACTCCCACTATGCTAGCATAGTATAGATAGTGTTAGGTAGGAGTTGAATAATATAATCATACAGCCACACAGTAATGTTACAATGGTGAACTTGTTGCACTGATTCCGTTGGTAACGCAGAACTGTTTGTTAGGACAACAGGACATCAGAGTTTAGGGACTGAGTCTCTCTACAACGTCAGTACTTGTCGGCCCAATCCTGGCAGCACACAATACCTCACCTGAACGCCTAATCTTTCCAGAGTAACAGGTGATTTCAGCAACCTCAAACACGACCCTCTATCCCCAAGGGCACTGTGGAAACGGATCCTCCCCTTTTGTTACTCACATACTCACTCATGCTTGCCCATTCTAAACACAAGAAAGACACAACGAATGTTTAAAATACATTTATTGGAATGATCATATTCTATTATGTAGCAAATTTGCTGCGATCATTAGACAGATGCAACTAAAAGTTATTAGAATTACTAATCTGATTGTATAGGACCAACATCCTAAGCATGGCAAATTATATATGTGTCTAGTTCTACCCTTACTATGTGAGCATAGGGATACATTTGCGATCTCTGGGATTGGCCCAAGACCCCATACCTAGTGTAAGTAGTAAGATGGTCCGCATCATGAGTGTAAACTTAGTTTATGCAGGGCTGCATATCGGGCACTGCTGTCATTCCAGAACAGTCCCCTCTGCCAGAATTCTCCTCTTTGCCCCCAAGGGGATGGAACACTGTTTATATCATAAAACTATTGTGCTGGAGTTGCAGTTATAAATAAATGTAAATGTAAATGTCAGAATTTGTAAAGCGCACAGCTACCTCCACCGGAGGTGTCCCGGCGCTGTCCGTATACCGCTTAGGAACCCTTCCTGGCTTTCCTGGGAAATGTCCACTCCTGGGCACCCCCCAGGTGCAGCCAGGCATCCCAGCGCTTTTGGGGCCGTTGTGGAGACTAAGCAAGCTATTGCCCAGAGTTGCAGCGTGGGACCCATGATCAGAACAGGTACTGAGGCGAGAATATCCAGTAAGGGGAATTAATGAGTCTGAGACCCGCCGAGGCGGGAATCGAACCCTGGTCCCTGGCCAGAGCTCTGCATCAAGGTCTGCCTGCTCTAACCATTGAGCCACACTTCTCCACTTGTGCGACCGTGTTATGTCTAAATGTAAGGAGCTGTTGCTGGACGAGCAAAGAAAACAGTACACTATGTTGTTATATATTCCAAGCACCTTGTGTGAAATATGTAGACGAAATCCCAAGAATAGTCCCTGAATAAAAAAAGTGTATAGCATAGTCTCAATATAATAACACAAATGTGTTATATGTGGCTATGCAGAGCGAGCCGAGGAACCCTAAAATGCAAAACGAAGGGAGAACCAAAGTGGACCCAAAGGGGAAGCTTTACATCTTTGTCTTTTAACCATTCTTGTAATGCTGGTTACACTGCTTTATTTGTTTTGCCTGATAATTGCAACACACTCTTTTTACAAACGAATACGATTGTTTCAATAAATGTTTGAAAAGCCAATTCGTATCTTTCTTGTGTTTACCTTGGGCATGCAAAAGTAAACAACAAAAGGCTAGGTCTGTTTCCATGTTTCCCGTGGGGAGTAAAAAAGGGGTCATGTTTGTGATTGCTGATACCATCTGGTATCCTAGTGAGTTTAGGGTTTTCAGATGGGGCACTGGGAGCTAGTTAGGAACCAGGGCAACAATTCCTGATGATACTCATTAATCAAGTTCCCATATTTTGACGCTATTGTTGTCCAGAATACACAGTCCTACTTAATACGTAGGAACCGATAACATTCCCATGGATAGGACGCAGGCAAAAAGGATAACTTGCTACAGGGGTCACACTGAGGGGGCATTCACTAAAGAACTGTCAGGTGACAGACGTGTCCCAGCAGCACCCATTATAGTGAGTTGTTAACTTGGGTAATGGCCCCTGTTGGACACAATCTAGCAGCAGTCACCATTTTGGAAGGGGACACAGATGTCCCTAGGTGCATCCTTCCAAATATCATGGGGTCTGTGCTGTTAGCTAGCCCCCAAGGGAGGAAGATCATTACCCTGAAGGATGCAGGTGCTGACAGGACTATGGTTGAGAGGAAGAATCTCGAGCATAAGGAGATTCTCTCTGGTGCCGGTTGGCACAGGCTGGCTATCCAGTGGGGGTACTATGAAGTACTAGCAAGAGTACTTACTAGCACCGTGCACTTTTCACTGGGTTTCAAAACAAACCCTCAATCATTAACAAATATTCAAACAAAAACACTTGCTCAATTAGATCCATACATATACTGTATTATTTAACATAAGTTTTAACTATCAAGTCTTACATAAAACCATAAATATAAATCCAATCGCAGTATATTTGAAAAAAAATTCATATCATATGCATGATATAAATCATAAACATATCGTTGAAAAACATGTATAATTATTCCATATGTCTCTTGTGCAGGCCCTGGCTCATGCGCCATAATGGATTAAAATAGTTGGCAGGGGGCGTGTAGCAACTAGAGCGCCAACCAAAACGGCGCGCTACCGGAAGTGAGTGGTTCCGGTCTTTGCTCTTGTCTATGCCCTCCATATCAATCAGCCACAGGGCTCCGGTGTTCAGGGCACAAGAGTGTGTAATAAGTCAGGTAGGTGTTCAGGGTTATTCAAGCTATTTTAAAAACAATGACGAAATAAAATAGATCTTCCCTCCACCCACTGAACCTGGAGCCTAAATGCAGGAAATAGCCTTAGCGATGTTTCCCCGTGTCAGCAGGATCGGAAAACTGCACAAACAGTATGCCCGCGCCGTCTCTTAGCTTTAAATAGGAAATGCAGCGTGCAGCGACTAGAGCGCCGACCAAAATGGCGCGCTACCGGAAGTGAGTGGTTCCGGTCTTTGCTCTTGTCTATGCCCTCCACATCAATCAGCCACAGGGCTGTGGTGGACCGGGTCGCAAGAGTGTGTAATAAGTCAGGTAGGGGTTCAGGGTTATTCAAGCTTTTTTTAAAACAATGACAAAATAAAATAGATCTTCCCTCCACCCACTGAACCTGAAGCCTAAATGCAGGAAATAGCCTTAACGATGTTTCCCCGTGTCAGCAGGATCGGAAAACTGCACAAAATGCAAAATGAATGGATGGTTGGGCCTACAACAAGGTGAAATGATGTGATTGACCCTGGTTAAGTACCAGTACCAGAAGCCTTCTCATGGATACATCTACGGTTGCTTGGACAGTCAGATCAAGCTTAATGTTTTTGTCATTAAATTAGGCTGCGATTGTCTTTGTGACAGTATCTCTGTAAATGTCCGAAATCTTGAAGTACGAGTCCTGCAATCACACCTTGTTAAGTTCTTTCACAAGTGCACTGGAAGATAAACCTTCCACTCATTAGTCCTTAGTCTGACTGGGGTAAACTTTGGCTGTTTTTAGTCTCTTGGTAAAGAGTATGGGATCACAGGAGCCTGGATGTGTATTACACGTAGTATTCCAGACATCAAGTAATTAACCAGAGAGGATACCACAGTTGCTATCTGAAGAAGGTGACCTTCACACAGACCGAGTCCCATGTGGGGAAAAAAACAATGTATTTTTCTCCTCAGATGTTCACAAACTAAATGAGGTTCTAATTGGGTCAGAGATTGAAGCATTCAGCACTGGGTATCCTCAAAATATTTGGAAGCATTAAAGTGAACTAGCCAAACTATGTATTTTCCTGTTAACGATAAAGTGAATGATCAGAAGTCAGTAGTCCCAAAGAAAAATGCAGGAGAAAGATTGGAAAAGGCTTGTATTGACTTTGATAATATAGAGATATAGGTCTGTGTAACAGAAAGAATGGACATCAGAACGAATCTAGACTTGAGATTATCATTGACTCCAGCCCTTTCAACCTCCATGGAGACTAGCACTTTCATCTAGAGGACCGTATTGATTCCAATTCAAATTCCCTCCTCAAATGCCTTGGGAACCTCGGCCGTACTCAGCACATCACCAGACCCACCCACACAGCTGAACACTTCCAGGACCCTATTTTCTCCAGACTAAATAGCCTACAAACAAACGCCTATCACCTGAACTGAAACACCCTTTTAAGGTTCAAGCTCACCACCCTGAATCACAGGAGATCCACCACCTCTGGGCAGGCAGCCGCTGCTGGAAGAACATCTCAGCACATACCAGCAACTTAACAGAAGATATCCAGAATTTCAATGAATGGATCACCACCTGCAACGATAACCTGGCCCCCCTCAAGCATACCAGCAACCTAACAGAAGACATCAAGAACTTCAATGAATGGATCACCACCTGCACCCACACCCTGGCCCCCCTCAAGCAAACCAGCAGCCTAACGGAAGACATCAAGAACTTCAATGAATGGATCCCCACTTGCACCGACACTCTAGACCCCCTCAAGCATACCAGCAGCCAAACGTAAGACGTCAAGAACTTCAATGACTAGATCACCACCTGCACCAACATCCTAACCCACTGAAGCATACCAGCATACCAGCAGCCTTACAGAAGACATCAGGAACTTCAATGAATGGATCACCACCTGCACCCCCTCAAGCATGCCAGCAGGTTAACGGAAGACATCAAGAACTTCAATTAATCGCTCACCACCTGCACCAACACAGTGGACCCCTCAAGCATACCAGCAGCCTAACAAAAGACGTCATGTGCGTCAATGAATGGATCACCACCTGCACCCCCTCAAGCATAGCAACACAAAAATAAAATCAAGATCAAAAAAGCATGCCAGCTGGTACACAGAAGAACTCAGGGTGGTGATGCAGCAGTATAAGCAACTCTAATGCAAGTTGAGAATGAGCAAAGACACTGCAGACAACATCGTCTTCAAATCTGCCCTGACATTCGTCCACCAGCATGTCTGAAATGCCACGTGAACAGCCCACAACAACCGCATTGAAGTCAGCAACAACATCCCCTTACAAAACCCATTGCAGCAATCTCCAACTTCTTTTGGAGGAAGATTATATCCACGTACGCAACTTCAACCTTCAACCTGACTCCAGCGACCTCGCAGCCAGTCTTCCAATCTCAGCTGAAGAATGGACCTTGACCATGTGGAACGGCAAACGAGACTGACGCAACCATGAAGACCATCCACTGTGGAGCCCCATTAGACCCATGCCCCCATCACACTTTCAACAAAGGTCTAACCACCATCAGTGAAGTCCTCACTCCCATCCTGAATGACTCCATCAATGTGGCCCTCTTCCCAGAAACCTGGAGGCAGGCAGCTGTCACAGCCCTGCTGAGGAAACCCTCTGAGGATCTCACCAAACTCTGCAACTACGGACTAATCACCCTCCTACCATACATGGCCAAAGTCTTAGAGAAAACCATCAATAAGTGTCTGACCAGCTACCTCATCAACCACCAGTTTCTCAAGGCCACCCTATCTCGATGCCGCCCAACCAGAGCACAGAAACAGCACCCATTGAACCTACCTATGCCATTTGCATGATCCAGGACAGAGGAGAGGGTAAGACCGTCATCCTATTGAACCTCGTAGCGGTGTGTCACATGGTACCACATCTCATCCTCATCAGGCGCCTTCACAAGTTCGAGATTCAAGGCCCTGCATGCGACTGATCTGCTCTTTCCAGATAAAAAGAACTCTGACATTCAACCTGACGTCATACTCCTTGCAAACCAGAAATCTCATCTGCGGAGCCCCTCAAGGTTCACTCCTCAGCAGAACACTATTCAACACTTAAATAACCCCACTGACTAACATTATTCATACCCAGTACATCAACATCCTTTGCTACAGTGACAACACACAACTAATAGTGACACTCTTGGGCAAAATCTACAACACAAGAAACAAGTTCACTACCTGCATGAAGGAAGTAGAAACCAACACGGACAAGACAGAAGTGTTGATCTTTGGAAACAACACCTGCCCATGGGACTCGACCTGAAGGCCATCCAACCTAGGACCTACTTCCACCCCTAACTCGCCTGCCAGCAGCCTAGGGATCATCATCTACAAAAAGCTTAACTTGTTCGCCCAGGTCTATGACGTCACTGCTTCCACACCCTGCAGAAAAATTTATAATGGCTCACGAGAATCACCAGAAGACCGCCATCCACGCACACATCACCAGTAGTTTCAACTACGTGAACACTCTCCGTGTAGGAATCATCAAACAGCTCACCAGACAGCTGCAAACCACCCAAAATGCAGCAACCAGACGTATCCTCAACCTCCCACTCAGAACACATATCAGAGCTGCTTAGCTCCAGATATATATGCGCCCACATTTCAAGGCACTAACCAAGAAATCCCTGCCAACATTAACAATTGCATCTCCTTCCATCAACCCCCTATGCACCTCCTTTCAGCCGGACTCAGACACATCCCACGCATACACAGAAACGGATCCGGAGGCCAACTCTTCTCATACGTTACTCCTAAAGCGTAGAACGACTTCTCTGAACACATCAGAGCCTCCTCCTCACTTCTTGAGCAATCCAAGAAGCGTACGCCCTGCCCTGTCTCTTTGAATGACTCCTCCCTCTAGGCTAGACTTACACACCTGCACAGCACCAGGATACCTCTCGGGTGATAATGCGTTCTACAAATACACTTAACAAATGATTATGCATATCCCAACTTATTTTCCCCAGTCGAGGTAAAAAGCAGTTCCAGGTGCACAGATTAAGTCTTCAGTGAAGGTCTCCACAAAGTGAAGTGCAAAGTGGTTTCCTCTTCTATTAGCACTGCATACAGTGTGAGTACAATGCAATGGTCACAGACACCCGCATTTATTTAAACCCCCTCAGAGTGCCAGACATAAAAGATACAGTGTGTGAAAGTTTCCACAAAAAGTAAATACCTCTCACAGTGTGGGCAATAATCAGTGCAGAGCACACATATTTCTTAAACTCTAAACACACTCACTGCACTTCATATTACTAAATAGTGAGGAATCTGTACACACCGCAGTGCATCCTATTGCACTATGAGAGATCCGTGTCACTGCATCTCACTGCACTATGAGAAATCTGTGTCACTGCACTTTATCTTACTAAATTGCAGTGCTGTGGTACAGATTCTTCAGTGCAGTAAGATGCAGTGACACAGATCCATCATAGTGCAGTAAGATGCAGCGCATTGTGCAGAGATTTGTCACAGAGCAGTAAGATGCAAAGCACCTTGCACAGATCTTAACACAAATGATGATCACAAACACCCACAGGGCCAGAATGAAAGCCTCCCCTCCTCTCCCCTCCCCCACCCCCAGCCCGTAGAGGAGCCCGGCTCCTGACAGAGATTTCCGCAGGATTATACTGTCTATTTCTACAAACACAGCAGAAGGTGCTGACAATTTCCTACCTGAGCAGAAACCTGTGCAGACATTTACAGGCTCTCTCCTCCTCCTAGGGCGGGGGCGGGGGCGGGGCAGGTGCACATCTGCGGTGGTCTGTGAGGGTCTCAAGATGACGATAACTGCACAGAAAACCAGGGCGTCCTTCCTCCTCTGCAGCAGACTGGGAACAGATAAAGAGGCCGGAAGTGATGTCAGCATTCGGCGCTGGTGCTGTCTCTGCCACCGCTGACCTAAAAAAGGAAACTCTTTCCTTTCATACAATGTGCTCAGTAGACTTCATTAGCAAGCGAGGAGCGTCCTCTGGTGGCCACTAACAGAAACTCCATTCCCAGTCTCCAGGAGTGATCACATTTCACACGAACAAACATTTTGTGGCAGGAAAGACAGATCCATCATAGTGCAGTAAGATGCAGCGCATTGTGCAGAGATTTGTCACAGAGCAGTAAGATGCAAAGCACCTTGCACAGATCTTAACACAAATGATGATCACAAACACCCACAGGGCCAGAATGAAAGCCTCCCCTCCCCTCCCCCACCCCCCAGCCCGTAGAGGAGCCCGGCTCCTGACAGAGATTTCCGCAGGATTATACTGTCTATTTCTACAAACATAGCAGAAGGTGCTGACAATTTCCTACCTGAGCAGCAACCTGTGCAGACATTTACAGGCTCTCTCCTCCTCCTAGGGCGGGGGCGGGGGCGGGGCAGGTGCACATCTGCGGTGGTCTGTGAGGGTCTCAAGATGACGATAACGGCACAGAAAACCAGGGCGTCCTTCCTCCTCTGCAGCAGACTGGGAACAGATAAAGAGGCCGGAAGTGATGTCAGCATTCGGCGCTGGTGCTGTCTCTGCCACCGCTGACCTAAAAAAGGAAACTCTTTCCTTTCATACAATGTGCTCAGTAGACTTCATTAGCAAGCGAGGAGCGTCCTCTGGTGGCCACTAACAGAAACTCCATTCCCAGTCTCCAGGAGTGATCACATTTCACACGAACAAACATTTTGTGGCAGGAAAGACCTGGGTTTCTAGATGCCACAGATATGGATCTTTTTAAGACACACACAGTCCAAGTATAGGGTCTCATTCTCGGTTGCTGCTGTAGAAAAGTATTTACAGCTTCACTTCACATGAGCATCTTCAAAACACTGAAGCAAAGGACTAAAGAGTATTTACAGGAAGCTGTCAACTGGAAGCAAGACTTTGTATTTCATTAAATATATGAGAATATGTGTTAGATGTGAAACTAAACTGGACAGCTTATTTATTTTTTCATTTTTTGGGGTTTTTCAAATGCACAGCAGGGTATACAGCAAAGTAAAATAGAGACAAATACCATTACGTTTTATTCACCAGATCAAATTCACTTTGGCATAAGGCATGCTTTAATGCGGAAATTAAAAGAATAGCCTGTTGGATTCATTACGGCAGTGCCAAAACGTAAGCGTATTGTTTTAGTTGTGTTTGCTGGCTCTGCCTACAGCCCCGTCCACACTTTTCATTGATGACTAGATATGTGCAGACCTTGGGGCTCTGCAGGTGCACAAGGCCAGGGTATTTCAAGCCAGCTCAAGTCACTCTTCTTTCATTTAACCACTTCGCCTCCTTATCTCACTTTCAGGACCTATGGCAGCAGGAGACAGCTCAGCGCTAGCCTCTGGTGCCTCTCCACCCCCCACCCTGCAGGCTTGAGCAGAGCCCACTATGACTCTCCTGTGCTTTTTATGCTGTCACCTCAGGTAGGGTTGACCCCTTTCCACAAGATAAATACCGACCATTTGTTGTTGTTTTAAGAGTCTGAAAGGCCCGGGTATGATACTAAATGGGACTTTAAACAAAATCATATATATACATTTGTAACATCACTTTTCTGCCTTAGTTTTCTCTTAATTATTATTCAGGTTATCGTACTCCGTACTCCAAGGTGCATCAGGGTACTCGATGTGTCCATGTGCTGTTAGGACACCAGTCTTAAGCCATTTTTCGCTCTCCTTACACACTTCACAATCCACACACAAGCCATGATCTGATCATCCATACAGGGTCACCAAAAATTCTCCCTCACCCGTTGTTTATCATAGTTTTCCCTTAGTGCCCCTCACGATAATGTTTTTGCACCTCAAACCCTCAGGTGGTACAAACATGTCATTTCTCCTTAGAACTTTTGTGTCGGAGTTAGTTCATCCAGAATCTTAACAAATGGTCTCACAGAAGGACCAACCATGCTCTCCCTACGCTCGGCATGCACTAACATTTGTTCAACACTCTTCAAGACTACGTCCCGATCCATGCACGAACGCCCAAGGCGTTAAGCGGGCCAGGTCCTGCCGGTGCTCACCGGCAGTTCTAAAAATCAAGTACTGAGATGGTTCCCTATCGGGCTCTCAATATTTTACTTTAACCGCCGGGTGAAAAAAATATCTTAACTCTGCAGCAGTGCCACCCTTCACGGCCTTTCATGTAACTTCAAAGAGCCTTGCTTTAGTTCTTTCACAGTCTCATCAGAATGGAAGCATTTTCAATATTATAAACAACAAAGCCATAGTTGTTGCTTATTTATCTTATGCAAATAACAACCAATGACAAACCCAATAGTCCTAGTTTGTTGTAGGTGTAATCTTATGTGGTGTATTATATATGTGAATGCAATGACAGGACCAGCAAATTCTTTGTCTGGTAGCACACTATGCTAAGCATAGGTTTTTAGCTTAGATGGTTTTAAGCCACGCCCTTAATTACATCGACCACACCCCGTTGAGAGACCCCCCCAGTTTTCATCCCACTTAAGTCCCTGAGAACCCAACTCATCAGCACAGACCCCGCCGCCGCTACATTCTTCCACATCGCACAATGAAACCGAAGCCCCTTCCTGATCCCAGGCAGACCCACTGTGGCCGTTTTCCCCAGGGCACTCCAAAGACATACAAGAAGGCAGTCAGCGTGCGCGTTCTTCCATATTGATATGTGGGAAACATTGTAACAATACTCCTGAAGTCTGGAAGCGAGTCTAGCTAGCCTAACTGAGCCCTTACCAGTACCACCAGGACTCAATACTTTCACCAAGGGTTTGTGACCAGTGCGTATGCAAAAATGTAAACCCCATAAATAGGTCCTAAAATGCTCGACGGAGCAGGCAGCTGTTAGGGCCTCGAACTCTATAACTGAATATTTGTTTTCACGTTCCCTCAATGAGCATGAGGTAGAAGTCACAGTTTTTTGCGTACCCGTCCGCACCTGGAATAATGCTGCCCCCAAACCATGCGCACTGGCATCCACCATTAGAAATGTTTTAAGAGGAGTGTCAAAAGGTGCGAGAATTCCCGCCTCACAAATGTCTCTCCTTACACAATCAAAAGCACTTTGCTGAGCATTGCCCTAACCCAATGAACACCCCTTCCGCAATAACATTCTAGATTCTTCAGTCTTATTTGCAAAATTAGGAAAATATATCGACCAAGCCCATAAATGAACGTAACTGGTCTTTATCAAGTCGAATGGGTGCAGACTTAATAGCTTTCAAAAAGTACATTTTAGGTTGGATGCCCTGCCTCGAAATCGTACGGCCAAGGTTTTCAATTTCCTCAACAAGGAACTTGCATTTCTCCTTCCTTAGGGTAAGACCCGCCCCCCCCTTAGCCTACCTAACATAGACCTTAAGATGTTGTTGTGTTCCTGAATGGACGCTCCAAAAAACAGAATATTATCTTGCAAAAACTTTAGGTTTTCCAGATCTCTGAAAACCTCCACCATAATCCTTTGAAGCAAAAGACACACAATTGATGAATGGAATGCAGAACAAATCAGAACATTCACCCCAGTCAAGAGTTAAATCCATCATTCTTTTGCACCATGCCACCCCAGTTTAGAAATGGCCATATGCAAATCAGTCTTGATCCTGTGCCTCATGGTAAGAGTCTAGCCCGGACTGCCAAGCCAGGTCCTCCCTGGACCGGAAACAAGCATCCTGGGACCTGTTTCAGGGATTCACCCCCAATCAGCAAGGGTAGGTTTAATCCAGTGGCACAGTGAGCCTGGGACCCACGTCTGGGCATACCCTGCACACTTAGGGTGAGACACCAAAAGACACACAATTCAGCCACTACAGGTAGGAACGGAGGGGCTGTGGGGCCGGCTGGGAAGATTTCAAGAGACGACCACAAGGGAAAATTAATGAATAATTAATTTTCCCTCATGGTTGTCTCTCAAAATCCCCCCCCTCCAACCCCCAAGCCGGCCCAACTGCCCCACTGCTCTTATTTATTTATTTATTTATTTAAAAAATTTATAAAGCGCAGCATATACCCGTGGGTGTCTTGGCGCTATGACTTGGCTGCAAATCTCAGATGGAGCAAGTGTCTACCTTAAAAAGTATTGTGCTGATCAGTTTATTGGTCAAATAACCAGGTTTTCACCAATTTTCTGAATTGAAGTAGCGAGGGTGCCAATTTTATTTCCTCTGGAAGCGTGTTCCAAAGTCTTGCTGCAGAGTTGGTGAAGCATCTATCGCCCCACGTCACCGTCCTAGTGCGTGGCACTACCAGTAGATGTCTCTGTTCAGATCGTAAGGATCTTTTCGGTAGATAGTAAAAAAGTTTCTGTTTGAGAAATGCTGGTCCAAGACCCATGAGAGCTTTATAGGTGAGACACAAGGTCTTGAATCTAATGCGATTTCTCACTGTTAACCAGTGGTAGTTCCTTATCGCTTGCTTGGTGGACTGAAACTTGGGAATGCCAGCTAGAAGCCTTGCGGCAGCGTTTTGTATAAGCTGCAGTTTGGCCACCACCCGTGCCTGAGCATTTACAAATAATCCATTGCAATAATCAAGTGATGAGAGTACTAAGGAACTCACCACTGTTTTCCTTGTACTCTCAGGAAGATAGGGCAGGATTTTCCTGATGATCTTAAGCTTATAGAAGGCAGACGACACGACCTGATTGGCATGGCTGGAGAAGTTAAGATTGTCGTCGAATATAATTCCCAAATTCCTGACCTTTTGCACAGGTTCTGGGGGGGCTCCAAGTGGGGTCGGCCACCAGAAAGTGGACCACTGAGGCAATAGTTTTCCAAAAATCATTACCTCAGTTTTTTCAGAGTTTAAACGCAAGCAGTTCTCGGACATCCATTCCTTGATGGCCAGCATGCCTTCTTGAAACCTTGCGGCTACCTCCTCACCATCATTCTTAATTGCGATCACCAGTTGGGTGTCGTCGGCGTATGAGGTAAGGCTCATCCGGTAGTTCTTGATTACCCTTGCTAAGTCCGACACATAGATGTTAAAAAGTGTCGGACTTAGGGATGAGCCTTGCGGAACGCCACATGGGAGGGCGAGCTCGGTGGATTGAAATGCGCCCAGTGTCACTGCTTGCGTTCTGTTGGACAGAAATGAGGCCAGAAGCTCCTTAGCCCTTGAGCAAATGCCCATTTCCTCGACACGGTCAATCAGGACAGCATGATTGACCGTGTCGAAGGCCGCCGAGAGATCCAGCAGGACCAGTATTGCTGTTCCTCCTTGGTCCCTGATGGTTCTGATGTCATCGGCCGCCTTTATGAGAGCAGTCTCTGTTCCGTGAAGTTTCCGGAACCCAAACTGAGACTCGTCCAAGAGGTTGTTTTGTTCAATATATTCAGCTAGTTGGCTGTTCATTGCTTTCTCCACTATTTTGGCCAGGAAAGGCAGGCTGGCAATAGGTCTATAGTTTTTGAGAGTTGTTTTGTCTAGACCAGCTTTTTTAAGGAGAGGTTTCAGTAGAGTGTTTTTTAACTTATCTGGGAAGATCCCGGATTGGAACATGGTGTTGCAAATAGGAGTAATGACTTTACTAACCACGTCAATTACTGGAATGAAGATTTTAGGGGGGCAGGGATCTAGGGATGAGCCTGTTTTTACCTGTCTCATGAGATCACTTATCTCCTGATTCGTCACATCCCTAAATCTAGTAAACGAACAGTCCGGATTATTTCTAGGTGGTTTAGGTTGTGTGTTGGTATTTGATGAAGTAACCGAAAATTCCGAATATATGTCGTTTACTTTTGAAAAGAAGAAACCTGCTAAATTATTGCAGAATTCCTGTGAATGGGGAGGGCTCAAGTCTACCACTTTCCCTGCCAGAGTCTTAACTACTTCAAACAATTGTCGACTTTAGTTTTTTGATTTGTTAATTTGCAGCTCAAAGTAGTTTTTTTTTCCTCCTGAATCATTTTTTTTATAGATGGTAAGTTCGTCTTTGTACTTAGCTTTGCTTATGTTGTCTTAAGTCTTGCGCCAGGTTCTTTCCTGGTTCCTACAGATCTGTTTTTGCTTTCTGAGGGTTTCTGAATACCAAGGAGCTGAAGGCACTTTCCTGTTTTTCGATATGGTTTTTAGTGGGGCATGCATATCCACCGCATTGCCTACCCAATTGAGAAACTGTCCCACTGCTTCAGTAGGGTCAGACTGAATGTTCGGGCAAGTGTTAGACAAGGACATCCTGAAGGTTTCGTAATCGATGTCCTTCCATACTCTGAATTTATTATGGAAAGGGGTCTGTTTAGCGGGGTTGGTTCGTTTAATCGGTAACTGACAAAAAATGGCATGGTGATCTGTCCATGTGAGAGGCAGAATTTTAGATACCTCCAACTCACTGATGTTGGAAAAAATGGCATCCAAGGTATGTCCAGCATCATGTGTTGGTGCTTTTATGTGCTGGTTTAAACCCAGTGTGTAACATTCTGCTAGTAGAGCTTGTGTATCAGCCTCATCTGTTTTGTCCAGATAGAAATTTATGTCTCCTAATGCCATAAAGGAGTCCTCGATGGCTAGAGGTTCCATCCAAGAAGTAAAGGCGGAAAGAAATTCTGCGCGCGGTCCTGGTGGTCTATAGATGAGCACTCCCTTAAGGTTGTGTGAAGCGTTCAGATTGATGGCAAAGTGTAGCGCCTCACATGCCGACGATGGTACCGGGGCAATTCTAACTGGGAAAATATCCCGGGTAATGATTGCCAGGCCTCCTCCTCTTTTTCCCCCCTGTCTGTCCCGCCTATACACCTTAAAGCCGTCTGGTACTGCTACCTGAAGGTCGGGTTCAGATGTATCATCCATCCATGTTTCGGTCACAAATAGGATATCTATTGCGTGGTCCACAATTAGATCAGCGATATCCTGCCTATGCCTAGCCAGGGAGCGAGCGTTAATGAGGGAAATGGATATAGCAGTATGTTTGGCGGTGCCATCAGTCAGATGTTTAACTTTGTTATTAATTAGGGGAATGATGGATTTACAGTTCCTACACCCAATTTCAGCTTGATCTGAAAGCTCCTCTAGGCTGTGCTGGCTACAAGTCGTCAACTGTCCTGGATTCAACGTACGTATTTCTTCAGAGGAGTAAGTAATCCTTTCGATATCAAATGACACAGGGGGTATGGCGCTGGGCGCGTGTCCGGCGCTGACGGGCGCAGACGGGCTTGCCTCTGGCACGCCTCCGGCGCGCCGCCGGCGCGCCCGCTGCGCGGACGGGCGATGTTGTTGTTTTTATACATACTTTGGGCGGGGCGGGAGGAGGGTGGGAGGGGCGCCGAGCTCTCCGGCGAGCCTGCCCAATCTAAAATGGCTGCCAAAGTGGTGTTCGAAGCTTCCCTGCGCCTCGATAGAGCGACGCTGTGGAAAGGGGGTGTTTGTGCCTCAGCGAAGTAGTCTCGCTGTAGGGGGTGTCAGGGATGTTTAAAAACGCTCCCAATAAAATATGGTACAGTTTTTAAAATAATTATTAAACAATTAGCAAATCAATCGTTTTTAAAGCAGAGGTGCAAGAGAGCACAGTAGACCTCCGGCTTCCGCCTCAGAGGGAAACAGCAATCATTTATCACGCGGATCCGATTTACATCCTGTTAAATACCCAGGGAGGGCGGGAGGGGCGCAGAGCTCTCCGGCGAGCCTGCCCAATCTAAAATTGCTGCCAAAGTGGTGTTCGAAGCTTCCCTGCGCCTCGATAGAGCGACGCTGTGGAAAGGGGGTGTTTGTGCCTCAGCAAAGTAGTCTCGCTGTAGGGGGTGTCAGGGATGTTTAAAAACGCTCCCAATAAAATATGGTACAGTTTTTAAAATAATCTTACGTGCAGCGTCCGTGAGTGACACAATTGATCGACGGAATGGCGAACAAATCAGAACATTTCTCCCCCAGTCAAGAGATCTGGGTTAAATCCGTCATTCTTTTGCTCACCATGCCACCCCAGTTTAGACCTGGCCATATGCAAATCAGTCTTGACCTTGTGCCTCATGGGAATAGTCTTGCCTGAACTGCCAAGTTAGGTCCTCCCTGGACTGTAAACAAGCATCCTGGGACCAGTTTCGGGGTTTCACCCCCTCATCAGCCAGGCTAACTTGAATCCAGTGGTACAGTGAACCCGGGACCCACTTCTGGGGGCATACCTGGCACACTTAGGGCAAGAAAGCAAAAGACCAAGCAAAACCCCTTGTGCTAGGGTTAAACACAGCAAGGAGAAAAAGAGGTATGACAGGAACCATTATATCAAGTCATCCTCAACTTAAATCAACATGTTTCAGCCTATGACCTTGAAAGTGTCATGGCTTTCTTCAGGAAAGTGAGTGAGCTACTGCTGTAATAGTGAAAAGAAATAACAAGAATGGTAAGTGTTTCCATAAACTGTATTTTATGCTAGACCAGTGACCAGGGGTAGCAAGATGGTGGATTCACTGGTGGTACCTGTAGGGGAACAAAAAACAACATACAGCAATGTATGAGTAAGTACAACTCATAGTGAGCCAGCCACCATGAGTTGTATACTTACTCATACAATGCCTGGTATGTTCTCCTTGCTGTTTTTAACCCTAGTATAAGGCAGCCAGAATAAAAGTATGCGGTAAACCTTGTACCTAGCTTTAATTCACCCTCATTAGCACTGTACCACTCCCAACACTCTGCCAGCTCACATCGGGTCTTAATGAGAACCCCTCTGAAAACAAAACATCCCTGAGCTCTTCCTTCGTAGCGAGAGGGTTGTAGCCCACACCAGGACTAGGGTTCATTGTGCGAGGAAGATTCCCTATGATGAAGCATGCCACCTCTGCTGGGTGAGGGAAACCGTCCTTCAAAGGGACGCCTTCTACTTAGCCAGTCATTCTTACCTTTTTCGATCAATAACAATATGCAGCTCAAACTTATATCCCGACCCCAAAGTCTTTGGCCCATATTCAGCCACGTGAGCTCAATGGGATACAAAAATATCCCAACACTTCTATCTTTTCTCCCTGTAGCCTCTAGGATTAATATCTTTGGGCAGAAGAGTAACATAAGGCCTCTCCTTTCCCCACCTCTTCTTATGTATGATCTTCAATAAAGAGCTGGAGTCGATTCATCACTTCCACCCATCTGTCCAGAATCTGGAATGATGCCTTTGCAGGGGTGGCTCCTCCACTAGGAACGTTGTGATTGGCTTAGGGAATGGGAGGGAGGCTGCCTGCTTCCTGTTCTGGCCAGAGGCAGGAAAGCAGGAGCATACCGAGCAGTGAAAACGCAAGACCTGGGCCGCCAGAAAGATAGGTTTTATTTTTCTTAAATTATTGAACACCCCTCCCAACGCGAACCCTCTTCCCTCGTGACCTCTCGCTCGGCCCTCCCACCCGAGAGTCATGCCGGCCACTACTGTGCCTTTGGTTGAATCCTTCTGACATATTTTCCTAAGTCAGGGAGAACCATCAACACACAATCCTCATTCTCGTCTTCCCAACTGAAGTCATCGGTAACTGCAGCATGGGATTTGGCAGACTCTTTACAAACCCGGGCATATTGACCTCTATGCCCACATCTTCTGCACTCCTTGTTTGAAGTGAAACACCACTTTGAGTCACTGGTATGATACGCACTGCAGCACCTGGAGCAACCCTTCGCTTTTGCCTCTCTCTGTGCTTGATTATTGTATTTGCTTGGTCTTTCCAAATGCAGCAACTTCTCCTTCTACAGCCTCTTTCCTACTCATCTCTTTCATAAAACCCTCCAATTCTTTAACAACTTTGGCAATGGAGCTGGCATCCTTCAAGGAAGGATTTTTTGCTGCCCACAGATGCTCGTGTTTTTTAACTCTGTCACTGTACAATAAGTTTGTCCCGGATCGTCGGTCATTTGGCCAAAGTAAAATTTTATAGAAAGTTCCCGTAAGTCTGATACACAGTCATCCAGCGATTTGCCTGGTTTTTGAGGGCTGCTAAAAAACTAGTAACATTACATTACAATATTCTCTTCCTTGGCAAACCTTTTTTCCAGACGTAGTTTTTCCCTCCTTGAACACATCCTCGACAGGCTGATTGTCACTACCCAGCATCTAAGTTAAATATTTAAAAATATGATGAGGCTCCTTGCTAATGATGTCTAATAACAATGCTTTATTCCATTCAGGAGTGAATTCCAGCCCATCCAGTGCAATAATGTAATTATCAAACAGGTCTATCCACTCCTCCCCTTGAATGGAAGGTTGACCCTCTGGTGCCAGAAATGGGCACAGGATACACGACCCTTAAATACACACCGGAGGTTAAACAACAGCACAGGGAACACGACCCTTAAATGCACACCTGAGGTTATACAACAGTCAGGCTACACGACCTTTAAATGCACAACTGAGGTTAAACAACAACACAAAGTCAGAACCTATAAAAAATATGGCCAGAATATGCAATCAGGTACATAGGTGAAATCACAGCCAAGCCAAAACATGCAGACTATCCCCATGACGAGAATGTTTTCAAACATATGTAGGAACAGATCAAGAATTGAAAAAAAAGTTACAAGCAAGCAGCAAAACTAGCAGACCACACACTTAAATTCACATTCAAATTTGTATTGGCAAAATAGAAAAGGTTAAATATTGCACTGCTCACCATCAAATTATTGCTATGCACAAATGCAGAAAGAAATAATTTGTGCAAATAACAAGGCATGCTAATACGATTGGTGAGAAATGATAAGGCATGCTAAAAAAATTGGTGAGAAATAATAAGGCATGCTACGAAAAATTGGAGAGAAATGACACCGGTTCACAAACCTAGTACCCAAGTATCCACCTGCTGGGAAGGAGAAGGTTATCAAACTACATTAAGTGCACAATCCTGGAGTACAAATGAAATGAAAATATTGCAAGATCTCACAATGGAGCTGGGATTCTTGCTGTTCAGTGCACTGCACATTTTTTCGTTTTAAAATCAGCTGTGTCGGAACACAAAGATAAAGTAACTATCCGCACCTCTTCGACCAACAATTCACTAGTCCGAGGGTACATTCAATAGCCTTTGCCAGTGAGTTAATGATAGGTAAGTTATATAATTGGCACAGCTGACGTGGCCTACAAACCCGACCAGACGATGCAGCGGCAGGACTCATTTTCTTGACTGTTTTACCATCATTACGCATTAATGGTTAACTTGGTGGGCTGTGGCTAAGCACGTGCCACGGGCTTCGCTGTGCTCGTGACCCAGCCCGCACAAAACGCACATTCTGCATATCAGTTTTTGACCTCTTCTCGGGTCTTGTGATAGGATGTCTGTCGGCCGCCCCCGACAAAGAAATGTTTTATTCCTTTCCCCGACTCACGGGCAAGTTGTGCCTCTTAACGGTTCAATAGAAGGCGCCCGCTGCTGGTGGGTGCCATAGGAGGTCGCCTCCTGCATTCTGGGCCTAGAACCACATGCCCAGGAACATGCTCGAGTACCCCAACAGCCCTGACGGGTTGCCCCTCTTGCAGCCCTGCAACAGTTTACACGATCTGCGCTTGTTCACACCAGAGTGAGGAGTCAAGGCACTGAATGCTTTACCGACACATTTATCTTCAGCGATGCTAATAGGGTGGAATGACAATGCCGTGCAGTGAAGTTGCCATAAACTGGTGGTTCAAAGCCTTTAATTTGGCTGATCATTGAACTGAAGTATTGTGGGAAGACAGGGGGAAATCTGTTTTCACTCAGATGCGTGTTTATATTTGCATCGCGCTTTCACTTTAAGTGAAAGCGCCATGCAAAAATAAACACAGTGCTGAGTGAAAATAGATGGCCCCCATAAAGATAAGAAATTGCTTTGCGACGGCAGCAAAGCAGATGACCTAAAAATGGGGTCTGATTGTAGTGGTTTGTATATTTTGTCAATGTGTGCAGTAATTATTCCTGCTTTGACTGAGTGTTTAAAAAGTTCATCTGAGTGAAGTGTCATGCCTTTGAGAAATGGTAAATATTGTGCCACTCTGTTCAGTAGACAAAGTCTCAAAGAGGAAATCCTCCTCTATTGAGACCTTATGTAAAGGCACCTGCTGAAATGAGGCTGTTCTGGCTATGAGAGCCTGATAAGCAGATCTATCATCTGCTGGTGATCGACAGCTGGGGTATAAATTGGGATCAGTGTAGGTCAATATTATAATCATCCCAAGCGTCCCCTGGTTGTGTATCATCTGGGTTCTCTTGATCATCCCCTACTGTTGACTGAGGAAATCCGTTACCTGATTCCGACAACTGTGGTGAGTGAGGTGGTGGAGTAGCTGGTGTTTGTGGTACAGGTAATATAAGAATGGTAATGTGTAATGGACTAGTTGCAGCATTCTTTCTCCTCTTCTTTAAAAGGGTTGAAAAGTAATGTCCAAAGCCTCATCAAAACTCAACTGGTTCTTGGGAGTATGTTGTTTTGGTGGCTGTACCATTATTTTCTTCGTTCCTAGCTGAATTTGGAGCATTTTGTTTGTTTCGGATTGAGATTTTGGTGAAAATGCTCGAGGATTGAGATTTTGGACCGAAAATAAAGCATTTTAGAGGCGGACACTTTGTCTTCGATGGAAAAACATTGGGTTCCAAAATAAGCCTTTTTTTTGGTGCTGAGACTGAGGACCAAGGTGTTATGCTCTCGGATGGAGTGGATGTAGAAGCCTGTGCTTTAGGCTGAACCTTCGGAGCCAAGATGGAGGGCGAGTCAGGTTTTCAGTGCACACCATGGCTTGTGTGCAATGGTGGGCCGTGAGTTTTTTTTTTGTTTTGGGAACTGATGATTTGGGCTTTGGAGCAGGTGTAGAAGTGTTCACAGTACTTTGCTTCTTTGCCGGCTAAAGAGTGGCAGAAACCTCTTCTAATTGAGACTCGGATTTGGAATCATGGGTGGAAAGTGATTCTGGCTGTGCTGCTGAACCTTCTTTGTCCTCTCCTTGCCGACCCAAGATGTCAGAGACATTGTCCGTTTTTTTGCACTGCATTCCTTGTCTTCTAAAACGTAAGTCCCTAAGAGTCTTTTTGGACTGAAAAGACTTGAGGCCTCAGAGCTGTCTTTTCGAAGTTCGGGCGAGAGGCATAAGTTACAAATGGGATGTTGGTCGGTGTGAGGGTATTTGTAGTGGCACTTCGGACAGAAATGGAACAAAGTGCGTTCCATGGGCAGGTCATTCTCTGAGAGCATTGGAAATGGAGACGTTTTTCCCTGAGACTAAACCCACTATGTAGAGTCTAAGTATGAGAGGTAATAAGATACCGATCAAGACAATACCATCCATAGATATAACAGACCGAAAGGAGCCAGTAGGAGACTGAAACTAGATTGAGAGATTTTACATCTGACCCCGCCAGGGGAAAAAAAACATTCTGAAGATGGCGTCGGTGACCTTACGCAGTATTACCAAAAGAAGGAGTCAAAAAACGATGTAACTCAAAAAAAACTTCTTGGAACAAAAACAACTTGTAATCATCTGAGCCCAACACTAGATAGCCGACTTATCTACAGCACACATGCCTCAAACATTAGAGTTTAAGTCAACTGCTTTATGCTGTAATATTAAATATGAAAGGCTATATATTTAACAGAGAAAAATACTGAGAAATAACTTTTAGTGTCATATTTTACGAAAAAAATTAATTAAATGAGGACAGGCATAAAAGAATATCACATAAGTGAGCAAAACAATCTTGTGGAAATGTATTGTGTCATACTATATATTTGAGATGTCATTCTTATTTACAATTGTTTTGATGTCTTAAATTGTTTTCATGTACTTTTTTGGGTGATAATTGACCTTTGTTAATAAAATGTTTTCTTTGTGCATTTATTATGGTCTTGAAGACACGGTTTTATGTAAAGCAAGGTAAAACATATGATAACTGTTTGTCTGTTTTTGGATTACAGATATTATTTATGATAACCCCATAATCATGTAAACAATATTGTTGTGTTGCATAAACGAGGGTGCTAGCCTAGCTCACTAGGCTTTGGCCTTCCCACCCACGGGTGTCTGGACTGAGTTCAGTGCTCCATCATTTAAACAGAGTTCAAAGTTGTTGTACCACCACACAACCCCACTGGGCACACCTGCTGGTGTGGTATCCATGCTTTTTGGGATACCAACAGTTCTGTGAAGGGGTCAGGGACACTGTGGTAATTCAAACCCATTTTCTGTCTTTAGAATAGCACTGTAATGAGAAAAGACACTAAATATGTTTGAAAGTGTTTATTTCAACCGCCTAGTTGCTTAGTACATGAGTAATAACCGCATAGAATATAATTACTACAGCACTAATGTATGCTACTAGCAGCAAAAATAATATGAACATTTGTAACAAGAATGGAATGGTCCTAGGAGCTTAGCAACTGGAAGACTACTTCTATGTGCTACACTACAAGAGTTTGGAGTAGCCAACGTGCCTCTAGAGTTTCTTGGGGTTCGGCACACTACATACCTGTTCACATTGGAGAAGCTGTGACTACCAGGCTTAAGTTGGAAAGAAAACAAACATCAGCTGGGCTTAGCTCCGCTCTGGATTGGCTCTCAGGATATGAATAGATGTCGCAGCCGTCTGGCAGAAGCTCTTGCGGTAACCTGGGGCAAAGAACTCTCTAATTCAGTGGTCACGAGGTATATATAGTGTTGACAACTGACGTTTACTCTACATTGGCGGGCTTTCCATTAACCTGAGACATAAATGGGATGCGTTTCCGGCAGCGACCCCTTGATGTCTCGTTATATGCTGACGAAATGCTACTTTATGTTCGCGAGCCAGCGACTTGCCTGCCGGAATTACTCTGCGAGTATGTTAAATTCAAGGGCTATTCTGGGTTAGAGATTAACTGGGCTAAGTCAACGGTGTTCCAGTTGACACCTGGCACACGTGAGGTTGAGCTGGACTTCCCTCTGACTTGGACCCAGTGAAATACTTGGGGATATGGCTGCATAGGGATCCTGATCAGGTAATATCCATGAACTATGGACGTGTTATAACTCGGCTGCTGCTGTCGCTTGCTGATCGTATTGCAGTTACGAAAATGTCTATATTACCCAAATTGCTATATTTGTTTGTGAAAATCCCCATTCGGCTGAATATCTCTATGTTCAAGACGCTGCAATCGGCTCTACTGTCATTTGTATGGGGGGGTAAGAAACCACGAGGTAGTTGGAATGTTCTGGTGCAGCGATATGCGCTTATATTATCTTTGTGCACAGGCGCAGTTTGCCCATTATTGGTTCTTTCCACAGCGGTTCTTGCCTCATACGGCAATTGAGTCTGATGCGGCACTCCCGATGCCGCTAGTGGCGGTAACTCTCTCTGGAGGGAATAGCGACACGAGGATGGAAATTAATCCGGTACAGTGCACTGCTTGGGCCTGGCGAACGCTTTCCAAGAGGGCACAGCTAGATTACCTATATGCCCAAAAGCCCCCATTTCAGCAGCTCAGGAGCTACCTGCTCTACGCGCATTGGATACTGTATCAATTTGAGACCCTTGCGGGTGAGTAGTGCTCTATACAAGTATCAATTTTTTACTGTTGGTGTTACGCAAATGGGTGACCTATATGAACGGGGTCAGTTCCGCTCACTCCAAGATGTACAGGTGGATCTGGATTCCAGGTTGATGCTGGGATTCACCTATGTGAGAGTGCGGCAGGCGGTCAGGGGCGTTTACCCTAACTATCCACTCAACCACAAACACTGCGAGCACTCTGGTGGTGCTGGCTGGGAAAGAAAGCAAGGGTCTGATCACTAGGCTATATGATGCGTCACAGCAGGAGAGGGAGCCAGGGGACCACCCATCATATCTTAATTGGAACACTGCGCTGGGATATGAGTTACCGCTAGATCACTGGAAATTTTGCTGCGGGTTGACTGGGCGCCTCACAGCAAACTATTATTTGCGCATCATTCATTAAAAATTTTTGCACCAGTTATATTATACTCCAGTGCAATTACGCAGATTCGGCCTGTTGGACACAACTAATTGTGTACGGTGCAGGCAGGCTGACGCTGATTTTTTACACGTGGCAGTGCGATGGGATAGCTACGTTCTGGGCCATGGTTGCGAGTGTGCTTTCAGATGTTGTGATGGAGAGCGTGCAGTGTGTACTGGAGGTATGCCTGCTGGGTAGCATGAAGTATCTTAAGCCCTTCAACAGGCGGGCAGTCACTGTCTCGACCCTGCTGGATAAACGTGCCGTGGCGCAAAGCTGGGCTGCAAAATCCACGCCTACTGTGAAGAAATGGATCAGAGACTTAATATATTGTAGGGAATAACTGGAGGCGTACCTGGAAGAGCTGCCTGAGGCCTCACGACACAAAGACTTTTGGGCTCCACTGACTGTGTACTTTTTGAGCCTCCCTCACGTGTAACGTGCCTTACGTATTTACATGAGCTCTTCCCTCATGTGTCTGGCCAGGACTTAGTCGACTTGGAACTACCTTTTATGTGCTATCACTCAAGTGTGTTCACATGGCTTTTGGATCCGACAATTGTATGATGCAAAACTATTTCAGTGCCGGGAGAGGTGTGGGGGGGTCAGTTATTTTTTTAATGTTCTATGTAAAAAACGAAAATTGGCTTGTATCGACACATGTGAGGATGATATTGGTGCACCCCAGCCTTGGGGTGTTTTGTATACTTGTTGCAAGCATTTCAATAGACAAAAATAAAAAATGGTTGACAGAACTGCACTGTTAGGCCAGATCTAAGGGAACACTCCCTTGCTTTAAACTGTATGGTGTTACCAGATTGGTTGCTGAAGTATTTGAAAGAGTTGATGAGATGAGGAACATGAATGAGGATAAAATGCCATATTGTACTATTCCATTCAAAATAGTTTGGAACGCTGACTGCTTGCAGAGGAGTAAAAAACATATACACAGGAAAAAAAAGAAGTATGTTCTGTTATTGCGCACGTTTAGGAAGCCATGGCACCCCAAGAGGAATGACTCCATGAAACAGGTTCTATCAACTCCAGATTGTTTCATAGACCACGTAACCAATCTGTGTGTACCTTGCAGGGGGGCCCCCTCAAGTTACGCTACTGCTAGCAGCGAGCAAAACAGATATACTCAGCCCTGCGTGTCCTCACATTCATTTTATTTTAACTTTTTATTGGCTTATAAAGTCCCTGAATCACCCCAAAAAAGAGCTCTGTTTTAAGGAGCTTTCTAAATATAAGGTATTCTGGGTATTTGGGGAGATGAATAGGGAGCCGATTCCAATAATCGAGGGCCAAGTGGAAAAATGCTTTTCCACCTAAGCGGGATTTTTGGAAACGATGGACAAGGAGCAAAGATTTGGCTCATGAGCGAAGAGATCTAGGTGGCCGATATGCTTTTCTGCAAGATAGCCAGGACCGTTACCGTTTAGTGCTTTGTGCACAATGCAGCATATCTTAAATCTGACCAGCTTGCGTATTGGAAGTCAGTGCAAACATTGTAATAAACAGAGAGAAGCTGTTATGGCAAGGGAGTTTGAGACCAGGCTTGTGCGATGTTTTTGACAGCCTGAAGTCTACTTAGGGAGGGCCCACTTGCTGAAATCAGGAGAGCTTTACAGTAGTTCAAGCATCTTATCACCAGAGCCTAGATGAGTGTTTTTCGTACAGTTAGGGGGAGAAATGGAAATACCCTGTGTAGGAGGCTTAATATATTAAAGCATGAGCCCACGGTGATTGTAACTTGCTCTTTCATTGTGAGTTTCTGGTCCAGACGTATGCCTAGGTTCTCGACCACAGTCTTAGGGACCGGGGTATCGCCGAATTCCGGAGGCCACCATTCTAAATACCAGAGCAGAGGCGCTTCTCCGTATAGCATGCTCTCAGTTTTCCCAGCATTTAGCTGTAGGAAATATTTCCTCCTCCAAGTAGCGATGGCATCACATTGGCTGGACCCTAAGTTATGACACTGTTGAAACACTTACATCTTTTGAAAAGATAATTTAGTGGTGCACCTCTCCACTCTCATCCATTAGCGATGGCAATCATGCCTTCCCAGAAAGCAGTCTGAGTATTGTGGGAATTTTAGTCAAATGACAGTAAAAGCTGGGTGTCATCAGCATACGAGATTGGTGTGAAGCCCAGCTTTCCAAGGAGTCCAGCTAATGGAGCAACATAAATGCTGACCAGAGTAAGACTTTGGCAGGATCCATCCTTCGGTGGATTCCATGGTCTGTGACTGGAAATGGCCAAGATTGATGGTCCGAGTCTGAGGAGTGAGAAAGCACAAACTCCACTGAAGGGCTTGTCCTTGGATTCCAATTTCTCCGAGTCTGAGTAGGATGTGATGAGAAACAGTGTCGAAAACCGCTGACAAATCCAGCAGCACTAGTATTACTGCTTGTCCATTGTCAGGGGAGTGTCTTATACTGTCAGTGACGGCAATCAGTTTTGACTCAATACTGTGCATTGGCCTAAACCAGACTGGGAGGAGTCAAGGCATCCAGTAGATTCGACATAAAAAGAGATGTTTATGAATATGCTTTTCCAATAACTTACTCAGAAGGGGTAGAAGAGAAAATCGGACGATAGTTGGACAGATCCTCCATAGGAACATTAGCTTTCTTTCGGATTGGAATTATTTGTGCAGCCTTCCATTCAAGTGGTAATTGGCCCCTCGCTTAGTGAAAGATTAAGGATTGAGCAGGTAGATGGGGACAACGGTTTAAAGAGTAACGAGGGAATGTTGGCTGGAATAATATCCAAAGGGGAACCTGATTTAACTGTGTACAGCAATGTCCCAACTGTATCAACTGTGAGAGGGGGAAAGCTTTCCAGTGAATGCACATTGTTCAAGGATGGAAGATGGTGGAATGCATTGTCTTTAGTGATTTCATCATAAATGAGCTTGATTTTCTATATTAAATGATTAGCTATTATATCGCAGAGTTCTTGAAATGGAGCAGCTTCATTGTTTCAGGCCTTTGGGTTGGTAAAGGATTTAAGGATTTGGTATAATTCTTTAGGGGCGTTCCTTGCTTGCTTAAAGTGCAACGCAATATGGGCACTGTGTGCGTTCTTTAAGTTCTTATTATATTGAGCCAGAGAGGTTTTATACCTTTCTTTATCAATTAAATCATGGGTGTGACGCCAACATCTTTCCAAGTTCTTACAAAGAAATGTTTCCTTCCGTAAAGGGTGTTGCAGCAGGAACTGTCGCATTGCACCGCATCGAGGAAAGTGCCTCGCACCCCAGGAGAAGCGCGCCGCTGTCCAAGCTGCTGCCATCGTATTTCTGAACAAGGATGTCCCCGCTGCAGCCCACGCATCGAACCGAGAACTTCTCGCATCCCCGGAGAAGCGGGCCGCATCTGGAAGATCTTCACGTCTTTATTTCTTTGCACCGGAACTTTGCCACATTTCCATTGCTGCAACATTGCTTGTTGTGGAAGCGCAACGCATCGTAAGGTACATTGACGCAAAGTGTTGCATCTTAAGAACTGAACTAAGCTAAAACTACTATTCTAAAGTAACAGTATTGTGTATTTTTGTCGTTTATGGTCTTGTGGTAAATCTATATAAAGTATACTTATTTTTGATATAAAACCTTGTATGGTGTCCATCTGTAGTGTTGTCACTGGGTTACTGTATGTGGTCACAAATGCTTCACACCCTGCCTCTGAGATAAGCCTGTCTGCTTGTGCCAAGCTACCAAGGGGGTGGGCAGGGGTTATTTGAGGAGTGTACTCCCTTACCCTGACTAGAGGAGAGGGTCCCTATTTGTCACAAGTACCTACCTGTGCCAACTAGAGACCCCCAAATTTAACAAACGTGAACCTGCCAAAAATCTCCTGGCACTACTGAGGGAATATGTGAAATTTGAGAGATAATCCACATTAGGGATAAGTCAACAGTCTTTCCGCTGATGGGGGAAACAAAAGAGGTAGAGCTGGATTTCCCCCGGTCGTGGTCTACTGACCCGGTGAAATATTTAGGGATATGGCTACATAGAGACCCTGATACGGTGCTCTCAATGGATTATGGAAGAGTCTATACCCGAATAACTGAGCAAACACCACGATGGGCTAAGCTGCCTCTTTCGCTGGCAGACAGGATCGCAGCCACAGAAATGACAATATTGCCCAAACTCCTCTCTTTGTTTGTGAATATCCCCATCAGTCTCAATATTGCACTAATAAATATTCTTCAGGCGGCTCTACTGACCCTTGTGTGGGGCGGTAACAAACCGAGATGCAGCTGGGACTTGCTTTCACAGCCATTCGATCGGGGAGGATTTGAAGCGCCTGACATGCGACTATACTATCTATGTGCCCAGGCGCAATTTGTCCATTATTGGTACTTCCCACAGCGGTTCCTTCTACATGTTGCCCTCAGAAGATACACAATTGATGGACGGAACGCAGGACAAATCAAAACATTCTCCACCAGTCAAGAGATCTGGGTGAAACCCCGAAACCGGTCCTAGGATGCTTGTTTCCAGTCCAGAAAGGACCTGGCTTGGCAGTTCGGGCTGGACTGTTCCCATGAGGCACAGGGTCAGGACCGATTTGTATATGGCTGAGTTCAAACTGGAATGGCATGGTGAGCAAAAAAACGATGGATTTAGACCATGGACATCTCTGTACTGAGGTGAATGTATGACATTGTACTGCATTTTGTCCATCAACTGTTGTTTTTGCATTAGTCACCCCGAGTGAGACGAGTATGCCCAGGCGTTGGTCCTGTGCTCTCCATGCTACTGGAATCAAGCTATCCTGCTTGAACAGGGGTGAAACCCGGAAACCGGTCCTAGGATGCTGGTTTCCAGTCCAGGGAGGACCTGGCTTGGCAGTTTGGGCTAGACTTTTTCCATGAGGCAGAGGGTCAAGACTGATTTGCATATGGCTGGGTTCAAACTGGAATGGCGAGCAAAAAAACTATAGATTTAGGCCCAGATCTCTGTACTGGGGTGAATGTATGACATTGTTCTGCATTGTGTCCATCAACTGTTGTTTTTACATGTTGCGATCAAAGCAGATACTGTGCACCCAATCTCCCTGGTGGCAGGCAGCATTGTCGAAGGGGTAGGGGGGGTTGGGGGGAGCCCCGAGATCTGAGATCAATTCTGTCAAATGCTCTGGTTTTAGCCCCCTATCTTGCGCTTCTGTGAGACTATCATCAGGTGTCTTACAGTGTTGTACAAACCATCAACACAAAGGGGCAGATTTACAAGCCCCATGCGTGACTTTTGCGCTGCAGTTGCGTGACTTTTTTGACGTAACCGAGGTGTAAACAATGCGGCCTATTTACAACGTGACGCATCTAAGGAGATGCGTCACGTTGTAAAGCCCTGCGTCACATTATATCTGCGTCAGGTATAATGTATGCAGGGTGGGCGTTCCCACGCAGGAAGGCCTCGTAAAGTGACTGCGCCATTTTTAGGATGCCACTGCGTCAAAACCTTACACCTGCTTCAAGCAGATGTAAGTAGTGACGCGGTGTAGTGGGAATAGGCCTCAACACACATTGCTGGAGTTGCGTCGTGCTTGCGACACGACTCCAGCAATGCGTGACTTTTTCGCCAACAGATGCATCAGAATTTCTGACGTATCTGTCAATCCTTCCGCCATGGTCACTATATTGTAAATATGGCGCATCCATGGTGGCGCAAGCATTTTTTAGAGTGGCGCAAGGAAAGTGACGCATCTCTATAGATGCGTCCCTTTCTTGTAAATCTGCTCCAAAGTTTTCAAGCAGGCCCGGCCTGGAAACCCCTCCCAGGCCGGGCCCTCTGAAAGGCCAATGTGCTCGGGCTATGTAAATGCCTTGTAAAACATCTATTCTATCCAAAGTGTAAATCAGTGTTTTCCACCCCACATCCTTCAATACTCAGCACTCCCCTGAATCTGCTCCTCATCTGTGTTCCTTGTGCACCAGCTCACATCCCTGTGCACATCAAATTCACCCCCTTATGCATCCCCTCTTCCAAAATGAATTGTAAAGGGCACTTTCAACCAGAAGGGCATTTTAGCGCTAAATAACAGATGTTTGTTCTAACGCGTCTGTTTTCCACTAATTAGTGTTATTCTTGTCTCTAGTGTGCAATTTATCTAGCGCCAAGACGCCTGCGGCTAATGGAGCAGTTTACAACAACAACAAAAAAATCACATAACCTTCTTTTGACTTCCTAACTCCAAAGGTTCTGACAGCGCCCAAGAGCGGTCGAAAGTGAAGTGGGCGCTATACAAATACAGTTCTTATATAAGTGCCTGAAACAGGACTTCGGCTGCTCAGTTGAAGTATAAAAGTGCATTCAGAGTGGGTGAAACAATAGCCGAGGGTACACATTACCATTTCAAAGACTGTAAGAAACATTTAGCCGCGCGAAGGCTTCTGGCACCAGCCCCCCACTCTCCGAAGCCGCTGTGTGGCTGGGCAAACCGGGGGGCACTGAACCCTAATGCGCCCCCTCCCTCGCCATCCTGGGTCTAAACACCAGCAGCAGAAGCCAGGCTTCTGAGCGCTTCATGGGAGGCGCTTTCCAGGCCCTGGACTTGGAAGGTAACTCAGCGGGTTGAGCGCACACTCAGGAGAGTGAGTGGGATGTAACTGCAGGCCAAGAGTGGATCCTGTGCAGAGGAGACTGAATTCTAAAAACCTTCCCGAAAGCAATGGAATTAATGTTGTCACATAATCATGATCCAGGTTCTGGTGTCCCTCGAGACAGACGCTTGAAATACACAGGAAGGAAGGAGGGTGAAATACCCCCCTCCCCCCCCCCCCCCCAAGAATACGCACGTACCGAGGAAAAGAAGAAAGATCGATGGCCCAACGCGGTGAGAATCTGGAACTCCCTTCCGCCCCATCTCCGGACCACCACCTCCTCCCAGGCCTTCAAAACGGACCTCAAAGTTCTCCTCCTTCAAAGACACTTCCGAACTTAATTCACGCCCTCTCTATTGTCGGAAGGAAGACCCTCCTTTATAGAGAATCCTTTTCTCCATGACTTTGGAAGTGCCTTCCGAGTGTGTTCTGCCATTTATTGCAGTATTATCCTTCTACCTGTGTCTGGTACTCTTTTGTAACATGCACACATCACTTTTCTCTTGTAACACACTGTTTGCTACCTCTTCCATTTTGTTTGCTTTCGATACTTGCGCAAGTGCCACCATTTGCCTACGTAACGTTTGTTCTTGTGTTTGAGTGTCTGCCTTTTATTGCAGTATTATACCTCTACTCGTACTTTGTACGCTTTTGTAACCTGCACATTTGTCACTTTTCCTCCTGTAATGCACCGTTTTCTACCTCTTGTATTTTGTTTGCTCACAATTGTCACTTTTGCCTCATGTAAATTAACGTTTGCTTTTGTAATTTGTAATGTTCTCACTTGTGATGTTCTTTTGCATCAGCTCTGCTCCTATTGTGAAGCGCTCTGACACCTTCGGGTAAAGTCCGCGCTATACAGAAACGCATACATAAATAAATAAATAAATGCACACACTCATGCACACACACATTCATGCACACACATTCATGCACACACCTCACTCCTTTCACGCACCTTTGATCGTGCTGGGGGTCGGTTCACTCGAGGCGAGTGGAGGGTCCGGGACCGGCTCAAGCTGAAGGGCCCGTGGCCCCCCGGGGCCCCGCCGCCTCCATCCAAGGGCCCCGTCGGGGGTCCGTGGCCGCAGCAGAGAAAGCTGAAATTTGCGGGCAAAACGGATCACGTCAAATCCAGAAAAAGCAAAGCATACCATCAGAGAGATGGGTGAAAGATTTCATGCTAGAGGATACCCAGAGTCTATAATCAATGAAGCTGAACAGAAAACAGTAAGCTTATGCAGAACGGATCTCATGACAAACAAATGTAAACCTCAGCTAGATAGAATGACGGTTGTGTCTAAATACTCCACTGCGAGTTTCAACTTCAAGAAGATTATCAACCATCATTGGAATATCCTCAAAGCAGAACCTGATTTTAAACAGTCTTTTGACAATCCACCGATCTTTTCTTTCACCAGAAATAAAAACTTTGGAGAAATGTTGAAACCTACCACCACAGACTCCAAAATAAATCGTGGAACCCGTCCATGTCTACAATGTGGCAACTGTAATAACATTATGAGAGGCAACCAAATAGTACATCCAATGAAGGGCCATAACATCAAATTGAGGGTCAATGCGACCTGTGACACATCGAACTTGATCTACATGCTAAAATGCCCTTGTGGCATGGTATACGTCGGCAAAACCGAACGGTAAATAAAAACAAGACTTAATGAGCACAAATCAAACATAAGAACAAAGAACATAAAATCAACAATTGCGAGTCACTTTTCTGAAGCTAATCACAACATTTCACAACTTCAGTATGTGGTCCTTGAAACCGTCGAAAAAATAGAGGGCAGAGACAATAACCGTTTTCTTCTGCAAAGAGAGAACCACTGGATTTATTTACTTAACTCCAGCAAGCCGAACGGTCTTAATGATCGTATAGAATTTGCATGCTATTTGTAATACTGTTTTATGTTTTTGAGTACCTTTTTGAACTTTTTTGCTAGTTGGAATCGTATAGGGACCGATCTGTATATCCAACTATACATATATCTATATATCTACATACATCTATATATTGTCTGTATAGCACGTGTTCATTTTTATTTTTATTTTGATTCATACTCTGAGTATAGACACGACATAGGTTGTTGTTTTTGAGGAAGCTGATTACCTATTGGCTGACTTCTGATCATGTGGTCGGAACTTCGCCCAATCACGGCACATTTCACTTGAATACAGGAAGTGCATAGATTTCTTATACTCGACATGAATGGTCTGGTCTTTTCAAACAGCTTCGCGCCAGACGCGTCTTGTAAACCATTCGACACACACAGGAGACGCTTTTGCGTCCCTCAAGTAAGTGAAATTAAAACAGTGTTCTGGTAGCTTTGGCATAGACGTGCGGTGGATTTTTTGATATTTACGCACTTGTTTTATTTAAATACCAGCATTATTCTATAACTTGAACTTCAAGTGAGACCACGAACAACACGTGAGTGTATCATCATTCAGTTGTAATCTTTGCATGCACGCACAGAATGGGAGAGCACTATATTTACTTGCACTATATCGTTTAGTGAAATACAGGATATGTAATGTTTTTGTTTTTGAACATGATGCTATATCTACAGTGATTTGAATAGAATTCTTTTTGTCTTGCTTCTAGTTGTTGTCCCAGAGGAAGGGCATGAAGCCCGAAATGCATTGGACTTATAAATATGTTGTTCTTTGATCTGGGAATGTTACTCAATGAACTTTATAATTGAAGGAGAAATACTTCCTAAAATGAACTTGTGTACATAAACTTGAGATTACTTCAAACAATTGAATGAACTTTTCTTTAAGACAATTTGAATTTATTTGAGAGTGGAGCGCCAGGGGATGCTTCTAATTTCTATTGGCAGCACGTTTTCATGATTCATTGGACGTCTTTGGCAAGAGACGCCGCCCTAACAGCAAACCTCACAAACTGAAAAACAGTGGATTTAAAATTGATTAACTTTTGTTTTCCAAAAATAGCTGTGCGACTTCTCCAAATTTCTTTGTTCAATGCAGACTGTATTCTACCACAAAAAGCACATTTGAACATCTCATAATTCCATGCCACACAATTCAACTATAAACAATTTATCCCAACAACATTCCATACCACATAATTACAATCCTAAAAATTAAAAAGCACATATTTCCACTTCACGCCATACCACGTAATTTGAAAACAACAAGGGCACCCAATCAAGTCAGCAAGGGACCTTGGGAATAGATTATTTTTAAACAACAGTGGTCCCTTACAAGCAAAGGAATAAAATTCAATAAATATAGACACAGTCGTTTCTATATTGGTGTGACATGTCCAGCCGGACAGAGGTCTGATATTTACTTTTTAGTAATACCAACAATTTGACCACTGTTTAAAAAGATACCACATAATTCAACATGACATAATAACATTCCACACAACTTAATACCACTCCAAACCACATAATTGCACTCAACACAACACAATTCAACTACACATAATTTCGTTTCAACCTACATAATTATACTTCACACAACATATTTACACTCACCTCCAAAACACATAATTACCCTCCACAAAATACAACTCTGCAACATGCTGCATAATTCCACTCTGCACAATTTTATACACCACACCATGCCACATAATTCCACATATCACACAATTCCACAATTTATGCCCACACAATTCATCACACAACATAATTACACTCTACATAATACCACTCAGTACCACATATTTTACCTCCACATAATTATGCTCTACTCCATACTGCATAAATACACTCCACATAAATCCAGTCTATGCCACCTAACAACATTACACATAACTACACCTCACCCCATTTAAAAAAATATCTTTATTGCATTTTATCCACACAGACATAAAACAATACATTGATATTGTTTTGAAAAAGAAAACCACTATCAGTTGCAAACTTGCAGAGATACTTGTACGACTTCTTAGGAGACAGTGTAGCAAAAGCAATTACACCATATGCATTATTTTAGTGAAATGAAAGTCAGTGACATGCCCCTACATTTCCTTCTTGTTGCCCCTAGACATTAACACTGTTTTCATGTATTATTCATGCGATCGACACCTGCAATACTGCTTATCTCTTATATTTAACTGGGGGACAATGCGACTCTTCAGGTGCTATAAAGCGATCCTTTATGAATATTTATGTGACAATATACTAATGGCAATTCTCAATCCGACAGAGATATTTCTTTATAAAAATCATGAACTGATTAAAACAACAAATAAATGATAAATGCCTAAAAAAAAAAACAACAAAAGGGGAACATGTTACTAATAAAAAGGGGGTGATAAGACTGCCAATTAATAGTGACTGTGGTTGGATTGTAGTGCGCATATAGCTATGAGTGCAGTGCGCGTAGCTCAATGATTTACTTAATGTGCTGCCAGAGAGGTGAGTGCAAAAATGATCGCAGTAGCTATACCTGGACACTGTACAAACTGACAGTAAAGGAGACATGTTAGAGTGAGTATGCTGGGCTAGGCTGTCAGATGTCACACGTAGTCAGCTACCAGGTGGCAGCTGCTTCATCGCCACTGGCCACTTGCGGGGATATGCCTTCCTCTTCACCATCTGGATGCACAAGTACGTAGGATGGCACCCCAGGACTGTGCAATACAATACTTATGCAGTCCTGCAGTTTCTTCTTTATGCAATGTGGTGCTTTCAGCTTGCACCCACACCGCTATAGATTTCTCCCAACTAGTTATCGCTGGAGGATCTTTATGCTTCCATCTTTTAGTGATGCTTTGCTGCTATTAGGCCCAAATCTTTAAATCTAGTGACAACCTTGTTCCGTTTCGTTCGTGCATAGAGTCCCAGTATGCAGGCCTCCCAAGTGTAGGCTTGGGAGGACTCAGTGCATCTCTCAAGCGTCTCAACGACCGCACACCAATATGTTTGGAGCTCAGTGCAGGACCATAGCATGTGTAAAAGACTGGCGTCTGCGAGTAGGCATCTAGGGCAGGCGGAGGGGGCAGTATTAAAGTACCAATGTGTTTTGTCTGGGGAAAGGTATGCTGTGTATTATATATGGTTGAATCAATTTAAATTTAGAGCTTCCGGGTATGTGAGTGGAGCCTGCCAGGATTCTGTCCCATTGCCCTTCCGTCCACGGCTGCCCCCTATCTAATGCCCCTCACACACAGAGCGCAGTTGCTGGTTTCAATGTGTGCGTGGAGAGGGCCTCCGCTAACCAATGCACTATATGGGAGTCCTCTCCCATGACATGGAGATATTGTAGGAGTAAATGTGTGGGTAATTCCTCTGCAATGTCTCCCCATGCAGCCGTTAAAGATCTGACTATTGCATTGTACAGAAGGAATTGTTCCGCAGGGATACCGTTGTCATTCCTTAGAGTTTCGAATGTGACCAACGTTCCTTCTGCATATAGGTCCCCCATCGTTTCCAGTCCCGCCTTCTTGCCAACATATAAAGGCCGAATCTGGCACTCTGTCCCAGCCTCTGGGCATCCCCATCAGTGGTAACGATGGAACATAGGGAGTCGTATCTCGGGTGAGGTACAAACTTCTGCGATAACATCTGTGCGCAAGTTCAAAGTACATTTTAGGAGGACAGGGGAGTGATGCCACAGGGTGAAACAAATGGCAGACTTGTGGCTGAGACCACTGAGGAAGCGTTGTCGCAGTATCTTCTAAGTTTTTACCGCTTAACCATTTTGTCACCCACTGCAATTGAGATGCTAGATAATATAACTCCATATTTAGAACTGCCAGTCCGCCTCTGCTGGTAGGGTCGTATAGCTTCCGAAGTGCCACTCTAGGCCTCCCTTTATTCCAAGTCAAATCCCGCATCTGGCTTTCCAGTTTCTGAAGTATATTCACTGGGACATATATTGGAAGGTTTGAGAAATATTATAGCAGTCTCAGCAGGATTATTATTTTCATTAAAGCAACGCGACCCATTACATTTAATGGTGGACTTCCGAAATTGTAAACCATTACATTTAATGGCAAAGACTTCCGAAATTGCATCTGTGCTTTGACCGCAGAACTGGCTCTTATAAGATTTCCCTCCAATATATCAGCTGGGGATATGTACAGGTACATGCCTAGGTATAGAAATGTGGTTAAGTACCAGGGCAGATCGGTCACATTGATAGATATGGTGGTCACATTCAAGTTTTCGTTGAATGCATATACTCCTGACTTGGTCCAATTTACTCGAAGCCCGGACATTTTTTCAAATTGCTGGAAGATGGCTGCTATCACGGGGGCGAACATTGTACAAGTCTCGCACATATAATAACAGATCATCTGCATATAAAGAGACTGTGTGTCGCCCATCTGCCATCGGTATTCCCCAATCTATGCAGTTGGCTCGGAGTAGCACAGCTAGGGGCTCCATTGCAAGGGAAAAGAGCAGCGGCGACAGAGGACATCCCTGCCTTCTCCCACGTCTGACCCTTATTGTATCTGAGGCGGAGTTGAATGGTGGGGCGCTGAGAAAGCAACTGTATCTTCTGCATATATTGATCACCCAAATCATATTTGCATAAGACCGCTGCAAGGCAGGGCCACTCTAGGGAGTCAAAGGCCTTTCCCAGATCAAGCACCAGACAGCCAGAGCGCGGCCACTTATCTAAGGCAAATTTCTGGAGTTTGAAAAGCCGGCAGATATTCAGGGATGTGTTCCTGGTGGGGACAAAGCCATTCTGGTCAGGATGGATCATCGTTCACACCAAGGGGGCTAGGCGCTTAGCCAGGAGGGATGCGAATATTTTGTAATCAGTGTTTAATAAAGCTAATGAACAATACGAGCCAAGAGATTCTGGATCTCTACCAGGTTTAAGGAATGAAACCAATGTTGCTTCATTTTGCGTGCCTGTTAAGGCTGAGTCTTTAATGGCAGCTTCAAATGTTTTTATCAATTATGGTATGAGAACCTGTGAGTTAGCCTTATAAAATTCGGCTGGCAGGCCATCTGGGCCCAGCGATCTGCCGTTAGATAAAGAGGAAATGTTGTCCCTAACTTCCTCTGATAGTATAGGGTCGTTGAGTTTCGCACTCTGTGCTGGCGTTAGCTGTGGCAACGTCAAGTTAGTGAAGTAGGACTGAATATCATCTGATGTAGTGTGGAGCTGAGATTTATATAGCTGGGCATAGTGAGCCGTAAACGCAGCATGTATGTCTCTTTTTGTGTAGACTGTGATGCCCTGGGGAGTTATGGATGTTACCTTGCAAAGTCACTGTGTCTTGGCGAATCAACCAAGATAGCAATCTGCCAGCCTTGTCCCCTGTTTGATGTGTTTACGCTGAGTGTGCTGCATAATTTAGGCATCGCAGCCACTCTATCAATCTAGTGTGTTCCTCTCGCTTCCTTGTTAAGAGCTCGAGTAGAGCTTTCTGGAGCCTCACGCTCGCTCAGCTCCAGCCCCTTCTCTACGGCAATGAGTTCTGTCTCTAATTGCTTACGCATCCCAGCTTGTGCCCCTAAAAAGTGCCCCCGTATGACCACCTTAAAAGCGTCCCATTCTAACTGCGGTGTAGAGGCCGTGCCTGCATTTTCATCGAAGTACTGCGTAATGGTAGTATCTAGTAAATTACGGAACGGTGCCTCAAGTAAGGTGTCTGGTTGTAGCCGCCAGAGGGGGATTCGTGGTCTCACATGCTCCCGAGGCCAACTCCAGCACGTGTGGATTGTGATCTGAATGTGTCCTCCCCAGATCAATCAATCAATCAATCATGGACATTTAAAAAGCGCGCTACTCACCCGTGAGGGTCTCAAGGCGATGGGGGGGGGGGGGGGGGGGGGGGGGGAGTTGGTGCTGCTACTGAGCCAGGTCTTGAGGTGCTTCCTGAAGCTGAGATGGTCATGGGTCAGTCGTAGGTGTGTGGGGAGGGAGTTCCAGGTCTTCGCTGCCAGGTAGGAGAAAGATCTTTCTCCGGAGTTGGTTCTGCGAATTCGAGGGACGATGGCAAGGGCGAGGCTGGCAGAGCGGAGCTGGCGGGTGGGGGTGTAGAACGAGAGGCGGCTGTTGTCTTCGGCGTTGGTTGTGATGCTGATGGTGTCTTTGTAGATGATGGCGGTCCCTCCTCCTGTTTTGTTGGCTCGGTCCTTCCGAGTGATTTTGTAGCCGTCCGGGATAGCTGTGGCGATGTCGGGGGCTGAGGAGGCGTTCATCCAGGTTTCCGTGAGGAAGGCGACGTCTGGTGCTGTTGTGTCGAGGAGGTCCCAGAGTTCGATGGCGTGCTTGTGAACGGAGCGGGTGTTGAGGAGGATGCACTTGAGGTGGTTATTGTTGCTGTTCGCTTTGGCGGGCGGAGTGCTGGGTCTGAGACGGGTGAATTTGCAGGTTTGACAGGTGAAGGGTCAGTGGGTGCGTCTGTGGGTGGCTTGGTAGCAGGCGGGCGGACGTCCGGTGTTGAGTGCGATGAGGGCGGCACTGTCGTATCGCAGTCGTTTGGGTTGAGTCCGGCGAGGTCCAGGGGTTTTGGCGCTGGGCGCGGTCCAGGCACGGACGGGCGCAGATGGGCTTGCCTTTGGCGCGTCCTGGCGGCGTGCTCCATAAGACGTGAAGAGGGAAGGATACGCTTGAGAGTAGGTCATCAGTCAACAGGAACCGGTCAAGGCGCACATACAGATCATACGCTCCTGAATAATAAGAATATTGTTTGTCGGAGGGGTTTCTCTGGCGCCATATATTACTTAAATGCCATTGCGCCGTTCAGTTAGACAGCACCTTCATGGCAACATATGTACTTGTCCCTGTAAGAGGAGGAAATGAGCGGTCCAGTGAGACATCTAGAACACTATTACAGTCACCTCCCAGTATCATTGGGATACCATGCCAGGGCGCTAAGACACTTGAAAGATTATCAAAGAAAACTCCCATATCTAAGTTGGGTGCATAGAGCGAGGCAATAACTATTTGTCTACCATCCAATATGCCATTGATTATGACATATCTTCCCTCTGCGTCTATTAATGAATCTGTTACGTTAAAAGGGACTCCTGACATGACCCATATTAGGACTACCAAGCAAACGCCGAATAGCTCGTGGCATAGATTTGTCCCCTCCAGCAATGTTGCAAAAGTACTATCTCTGTTTTAGGGAGGAGAGTCTCTGCAGGAAAGCTATTTGTACTCAGTGGCGTTTAAGATAAGAGTATATGAGATATCTGCGTGATGGGGTATGTATTCCTCTCACATTCCAGGTACTAATCTTAATCAAAGCCATGACGTTTAGTTAGTACAATCGTATATGCAACAGGCAAGCCAATGAGGCATACATAATGAGCAGCGATGGTGTACCCATGTTAGCAATTGCAATGAACTTCCTGCTGTCTTCTCAGATGGCACGTTCCGACACCCCATAAATAACAACATCAACAAAAACACACAAATAGATAATACCAAGTGGTCGAGCATACAACTAGCAGCTGTCCAAACCATGCCTTGACGCAACATCTAAACGAGGACTATGGAGGTAATTCTGCGCACAGCACTGTTCTTGTATCAAGTTTTGAAACAATATAATTGAGTTCCACAAGCTACCAGCTAGTGCTATTCGAGCCAGAGCTCTGCCGCCCTCAATATGAATCGGTATCGTCTGGAGGTAAAGAGTGAAAAGAGAGAGGGCATAGCCAGCAGTAGTGAAGTCTCCCAGATCGTCCCCTCATTTATGTAAGTATGCTGAGTAGTAACTGAGTGTATCCCCAATCCCTGCGCACCCCCCAATCCACCGCGCACATTACAAATACTAAATCCTGATCACGTTTATCTATTCGCTGACCTTCCAAACAGTTCAAGTACAAACAGGTTATACTTGCGTGCCTCACAGTGAGTCTGCTGCTACATCTCTCTAGCCTAACCGCATTTGGTCCATTTAAACTATATTGTCCGAAGTTTGTGGGGTAACTTTAGGCAGTTCACAAGAGTGCTGTGAGTCCTGAAGGTCGTCCGATAAGTCGTCATTGCTAGCCTGGTCCTGTCGGTTGGAGATGGAAGCAGTGTCGTCAATCTGTAGTCCACTGATGTCTGGTGTGGCCTAGAGGGCTGCTCGCTGTTCAGTTATTGCCTGGTCTGGGTCTGGTCCAACGGATTGGGAAAGCTGCGGCTGCTTCCGTCTACGATTCACTCGGCGGCGGCGTGATGAGGCATCAGATAGCGATTTGCTCACTCCGGAGGTGGCAGTCTCAGGTCCCGGTGGGGCGTATGTGTCCACCCATTCTTCTGCTTCTTCGGAAGTATTGAAGAAATGCATCTTCCCATTTGCGGCTACCCTTAAGTGCGCTGGAAACAACAGTGAGTATTTGACGTTGTGTTGTAGCAAGCGCTTCTTCACTACCTTGAATGAGTGTCTTTGCTTCTGCACTTGCAAGGTATAGTCAGGAAAGAACATTATCTTGTTGTTGTCTATTTGGACATCTTGCATATTTCTGGTTTCCTGTAATATCACATCCCGATCTCTATAGTTGAGCAGGTGTATTTGGAATGGGGAGTCGTGCAGGCACCCTATGCGCACGTTCAATAACAAAGTGGGGCGAGAGGGATCCATCTGGCAAAAAGGCTCGGGCCAGGACTCAGCGTACTCAGTTGGGTGTCTTCTTTCCTTGCCCTCCGGCAGGCCCACCATGCAGTTGTTGCACCGAGCAACACCTTCAGCATCCTCAACTCTATCTTCCAGAAACTCCACTCTGTTCGGTAGATTTTGCACATGTTTGTCTGCTGCCGTTACTTTCGGTGTAATATCTGCAACATAATTTTCCACTGTGGTGGTAAGGTCTGCCAGCTTTCGTTGGTCTGATCGGAGGTGTGTGCGACCGATTGCCACTTTATCTATGTTGTTTTCCAGTGAGGCCCGCGTTTGATTAAGTGCCTCACCTAATTTCTCTACTGCTGCGAGCACGGCGTCCAGTTTGGCGGAAGTAGGGTTAAGTGGGTTCTGTTCAGCCATCTTGGCCTGTTTGGTTTTGGATGAGGGGAGTTGCGTGGTTGTGACAGTTTTGGTCCAGTTTTTGCTCGAGTGCCGTGCAACATTGAGTTGAGGTACGTGCACTCTGTCTTCAGCGTACGAAACAGGCTTCGAGAGTGTGACTGTGCCTGCAGACGGACCCATGTGTGAACTGCTTAGGCAGCAAGCATAGCACGTTCATAGCACTATTGCGTGCAGCAGATAGGTTTTCATTGTTGTGCTCTTCCTTACAGCAGTCCGTTCACTTAACGCACCCAGAAAGCTTTAGAATGTCCGCTCTAGCGCCCAGACACAGATTTACTTATCAGGCCAGCAGGTATTTTGCCTAGTTCTGGGCCCCCGCTTGTTCACGTGTCGGCCCAACACCTCGTATGTCTCACAGCTTACACCCCTGGGCCTCGGCGATAAAGCAAATGTCAAAGACTGCTCCTAAGGTTAATCAAGCTTGGGGCGTTCCCACTGGGTGCGACAAAGTTTATAGTTCCCTGGTGCAGAGAGAGCTGCCCCACACCAGATGCTCAAGTGAGGTATTGGGTCAGTCCGATCTTCTTCTAATCAGTGCACCTCTGCTGCCCCAGGCGGCCCACTCGCATGGGTTGGTGTGAGGCTAACTCCGGGTGACACCGAGAGCAGGACACAGCTTCAGAGCCAACACCCGATACACAATGTTGCGTGCCCTCCGTTTTTTATGGGCTGGTGAGAGATGTCCAAAGGGTCACGCGTGTGGGGCCAACAGGCCGGCAAAGTGCAGGTAAATCCCCCACAGAACAAAGGCCAAAGCAAGGCACAGGCAGTCCTACCCCGTCAGGGGGCCGATGTCAGGACATCTCTGCACGTACCTTGCAGCCTACAGGGCAAGTCCACTCCTTGAGCAACACCGCAGTCGGGGCACCTCAGTGATCGCGTCCGGAGCCCCATCCCCTCTACATACAGGAAGCGATTGGGCATTCACACACTATGTCCTGGCAGTCAAAGCAGGCATCGCTCAGTTGCCTCCTCCTGTCGGGACAGCGCCACCCTCTCGGAATCTCCTCACAGGAAAGCTGGCAGGGTGATTCTCGGTACACTCGGCCACAAATGCAGAGCCGCTCCATGATGCAGGGCCACCATTGCTGGTCTCCGACTGACCCGCGGCATTCCGATTAGCGCTGTGTGCACGCCGCCATCTTCCGCGACCCTGTGGGCGGGGCCAACGCCCGGGCTAAGGTTGCAGAACTCGCGGGCCCAGTTGAAACCAGCGCAGCGGCCTCAGAAGCTAGTGTCCCGGGGCGGATGTAGTGGCTCACTTCCTTCCAGGTTGATGTCAGGGCTTCAGAACCCTGGCAGGTGTGGCTAGAGCAAACCTTAGCTCCAGCAGCGCTGTAGTGAAGGAGAAATTATGCTGGGATGGGGAGCCCCGGACGGAGCTCTACAAAATGTAAATGTAAATTGATACTTGTATAGCTCACTACTCACCCGCAAGGGTCTCAAGGCGCTTGTACGAATACCGCTTTGGAACCCATCCTGGCTTTCCCTGTGAGGCGTCCACTCCTGGGCACCCCCAAGGTGAGGCCAGGCATCCTTAGCGTTGTAGGGGCCATTGTGGAGATTAAGCAAGCTATTGCCCAGAGTTGCAGAGTGGGACTCCATGATTGGAATAGGCACCGAGGCGAGAATTATCAGGTCCATGGAATTTTTGAGCCCAAGACCCGCCGAGGCGGGGAATTGAACCCTGGTCCCGGGCTAGACCTCTGCATCAGGGTCTGCCGCTCTAACCATTGAGCCACACTTCGCCACTGCACACTACTCAAGCACGTCCGCTCCCATTGCTGGCTTAGCCAACTACACTTCACACCATGCCTCATAATACCAGTTAACACAATTTTCACTGAACAGCGCACACTTCCACGTCACACAAATTCAACTCTACACATTTCCATTCCACACCACAAAATTCAACAATAAACTACATAATTCAAACCAATAACACAATTACACAGCACACCACATACATCCAATCCACAAAATTCCACATCATGCTACAATATTTAACAGCACACCAGGATAGGATAGAATAGGATAAAAATGTATAAAGCGCACTGAACCAAAAAGGTATTGAGGCGCTAAGCGGAACAATAGGGAGGCAAACAGTCACCGACTATGATGCAAAAAGCCAGGTCTTCAACATCTTTTTAAAAGAGGCAAGTGAGTCAGCCGAGGTGATAGAGAGAGGTAAAGTATTTCAGAGTTTGGCGGCCGCAATAGAAAAGGAACGACCCCCCCATTTAGAACGATTGAATCTAGGTAAGACAAGATTTTTCTGGGTGGAGGACCTCAAGGAACTGCCTGGGGTGTACCAATGGAAAAAGGTTGCAAGGTGTGATGATTGAATACCATGCATAGCCTTGTACACCAAATTCAGTGCCTTAAAGGTGATGCGCTTCCTAATCGGAAGCCAATGTAAGTTTCGAATACCTTCGCTAATGGAATGATATTTGGGAATATTCAGAATAAGTCTTGCCGCGGCGTTTTGAACAACCTGCAGTTTGTTCAGTGAGCCTTTACTGATGTTAAGATATAAGACATTGCAGTAGTCAAGCCGTGAGGTGACTAGAGCAATGATGGTGGCTCGATGAAGCTCTTGGGGAATGCAAGGCAACACTGTCTTAAGCATTTTAAGGGTGTAAAAACAGGTGCTAACCGTACGATTCACCTGGGCGTCAAAGGCTAGCCTCTTGTCAAAAATACCACCTAGGTTATTGGCAGTTGTAACCGGAACAGGAAGAGGGCCACAGGTAAAAGACCACCAGACATCAGAGCAGATTAAGAGCCGAGTACCAAAAACCAGAACTTAAGTTTTCTCCATGTTGATTTTAAGAGAGTTTCCTGCATCCAGTGTATTATGCTGGTCATGCAGGTGTTAAACCTTTGCGCAACAAGCTGCAGAACATCAGAGATTGAAATAATGATTTGTGTATCGTCCACATAAGAAAGGACTTGGAAGCCAAAAGATCTCACCGGAGAAGCCAGGGGGTCACATAAAGATTAAAAAGTGTAGGGCTAAGCAAAGAGCCCTTGGGGACCCCACAAGGAAGACTGAAGGATTTGGCTTTGAACCCGCCGTAGCTGACTAGTTTAGTCCTATCGTGCATGAAAATTGAAGGAACTGTAAGGCCAGCCCTGTGACACCAACATCCCGCACCGCTGAATCATGCAAAGTGGGGATATGGTGTCAAATGCTACCGAAAGGTCGAGCAGGACCAGCACCGCTGACCCGCCCTGATCGACCTGCGTGCGGATACAGTCAGAAACTGCAACCAAGGCGGACTCGGTGCTGTGTCCTGCCTGGAACCCATTCTGGGAGCAGTCCAGAATGTCATGTGTTTCGATAAATTTCATGAGTTCTGAATGTATTAATTTTTCCAACATTTTGGCAGTTGAGGGAAGAAGAGAAATAGGCCTACAGTTCTTCAATTCTAGGGGGTCAACATTAGGTTTCTTAAGAAGGGGTGAGACAGAGGCTTCCTTCCAAATCACTGGATAATGTCCGGATAAAAGAATGTTATTGTACATTTTACACAAGGACTCTACTATAAGATGGGGCACCAGCTTAAGTGTGGAAACTCTACAAGGATCAGTAGGTGACCCAGATTTAAGACCAGGAAGGAGTTCCATAATACGCTGAGCTGTAATAGCTGGGAACAGTGCCAAGTTAGACGCAGTAGGCAGGACTGCCAGAGTGCCACCCGTTGCAGGCTTAATTTCCTAAGAGGAGGGGAATTTGTGAACAATTTTCAGGACTTTCTGCTGAAAGTAAAGAGCTATGTCATCGCAGAAGTCTTGAGTAGGATTAAGGAGTGGAGCTCCTGGGGGTACAGAAATTTCTTTAATGAATTTAAATTGCACAAACGGCAATGGTCAGCCTCCCCATTAGTAAATTTAATACTGGGTTCACACCTCCTAGGTAGAGATTTGGGTCGAAGTGCAAGTAATTGGGCCCCCGTGTGCCTAATTCCCTGATAGATACTATATTTAGAGGAATTTACAGCATGCCCAGCCCCAGGACCTGGACAGGCGCGGACGGGCGCAGACGGGCTTGCCTTTGACTTGCCTTTGGCGCGCCCGCTGCGCGCTCTGGGAAGCATCCGATAAAAATGCCCCCTTCACCGGAACTGGAAGGGGGTAAGGGCAGAGAAAAACTAGACTGACAACGCAAGAATGGCGTCTAGACAAAGTTGTGTTAAGGGACAGAGAGCATCAAAAGCAACTCTTTCCCAGGCTTTTTCCGCACAAACGGGGAACCCCACGGCGGACCGAAGAGTCAGGGAAAGTAAAGAAACAGATAACTACACAGCAGCAAAGTAAGTAAGAAACACTGCACAAAATCAGGTAAAAACATTAAACAAATGGCGCGAAATAGCACCAAATGAAGCTAAAAAGCAGCAAATATCATCAAAAGCACTTCATTAGATTAACAACAGAGGTGCAGGGCAAGAGGCAACAAAGAGCTTACTCCTCACGCCTCACCACATAAGTAAACTCCACTGCATACCACTCCACAACACAAAATACCATTTCAGATAATCTCACTCCAGACACACAATCCCACTCCATGACACACAATCCCAACCCACATAATTCAAGTACATGCAATACCACACAATTACTGTCCACATAATTACACTGCACATTATTTCACTACACAGAACAAATCCACAACTAACAATTCCAATCCAAACCACATATGTTCACTTGACACCACACACATTCACTCCACTCCAAAGAGAAAACGCATAGGTAAAATACATTGTCCTTTACAACGTCAATAGCTCTAACTCTCACAAATGCGAGACCAATGAGGCCACTGGCTGAGGTCGTCCGCCCTTTCGGGATTAAGATCATCTCGTATGCGGACGACACGCAGCTGGTGGTCTCACTGACGCAGGATGATAACCTACCGGCGTCAGGCGGGCTCAGAGAGTGCCTAGAAGAGGTGAAGACTTGAATGTCCTCTTCATCCCTCAAGTTGAACGGGGACAAGACGGAGCTGATGCTCCTAGGCCCCCCAGATCTCCGCCTCCCCGATGCCATATGGCCCCCGTGTCTGGGTCGCCCACCATCTCCCAAAGACAATATTAAGAGCCTCGGAGTCTGGTTGGACAGATCCCTGTCATTCAATACACAGGCCACGAAACTGTCAGCTACCTGTTTTGGCATCATGAGGATGCTAAAGAAAATCTTCCCCCTCCTCCCCATGGAAGCCAAACAGGTGGCTATACAAGGGCTTATACAATCACGCCTTGATTTTAACAATGTGCTCTATCTCGGCGCCCCAGACTACATTCTGCGCAGGCTGCAGACAGTGCAGAACTGCGCAGCCCGCTTACTGCTGGAGATTCCTCGCAGACATTCAGTAAGGGCCGGGCTGGCCAGCCTTCATTGGCTACCAGTTCGCCAAAGAATTCTTTTTAAGGCAATGTGCATTGCCCATCAAGCCTTCTGGGACACTGGTCCAAGTATTACTCGTAACCTAGTCACTCACTACACGCCCAATAGAAGTCTCTGCTCCAGCCAGACCTTTCTAGCAGTGACTCCTAGAATAAAAAGATCCAGGTGTGGCGGCAGGACCTTCGCCCACAATGCCTCCAGGACGTGGAATGCCCTTCCACTTCACCTCAGAGCCAACCCTAACCTCACCTCATTTCGCAAACAGCTTAAAACCTTCCTTTTTAACTCACCCCTTTAACCTCGTCCCCCTCCTGTGTTTCTCCGGTAGGTTTCTGGTTATCACTAGCGCTTGGACGCCTCAGGGCAGCAATTCGCGCTCTACAAATTCAAATTCAAATTCAATGGCATTGCAAATGCTTGTTTACCTTTGAACCAGCGGTAATTTCCCGGTAAGTTCTCAATGCAAAACCTCATTTACCTCTAATTTACCACTGTAAAGGTACTGGACCCTTGCCACTCTATATTACCTTCAGGAGACTTTACATAAACATGAAAAATCAAAAATGCAATGAATATTTAAGCCAATAAAGAGAGTTAGGGCCAGATGTAGGTAGCCCTTTACCGGTCAGAAACGGCCGAAAATACCGATTTTCGGCCGTTTCCGACCGGTAAAGGGCTATGGAGATGTAGGGGCTAAAAAAACGTACATTTTCGGTAATTTTACCGAATCGGTAATTTTACCGAATCGGTAAAATTACAGAATCGGTAAATTTACCGATTCTGTACATTTTACCGATTCGGTAAATTTACCATTTGGTAAAAATACCGAAAATGTATTTTGAGATGTAGGTAGCACTTCTAACAGTGCTACAGGGCCTTTAGAATTCGGTATTTACCATGCAATACAATTGCATGGTAAATTACGAATTCCTGTGTACATGCACATCTGTGCATGAACACCTGTGCCATGTGGCACACAGACATGCCCTAAGGGCATGTATGTGTGCCACATGGCGCAAAAGCCAGTTACAGGGGTGCAACAGGGTGTCAAAGTGACACCCTGTCCCCCTTAGCAATTCGGTATTTTTACCGATTCGGTAAATACCGAATCGGTATTTGCTATTGAATCCTATGGGCTTCAAGGCCCATAGGATTCAATAGCAAATACCGAGTTGGTATTTACCGAATCGGTAAATACCGAATCTTACCGATTCGGTAAAAAATACCGAATTTTTACCTACATCTCATTTACAGATTCATAAATACCGAATCGGTAAAATTCGGTATTTATGAATCGGTAAATGAGATTTACCTACATCTGGCCCTTAGTGAGTATTTTAAAGGGTTTTATTTTCTTAGTTAAAAGTGAAGTTTGTCTTACCCTTTATTCATTAGTCAAATATCCATCAGGTTACAGAATTTTTAAAACAGGAAAAATTAAATGAATACAGAACATATTATAGGTTGCATACAAAGCATTCCATAAAGGAAAGGAATAGGGCATCAAATGGCAGTCAGAATTCTTTAAAGAGTTGAGGAAAATATCATTCAAGAGTGAGTTTGCAAGGCTAATCAATAATTAATAATGGCAAAAATCTCCCATAAAGAGAAATACATGCTTAAGACAAATAAATCCTTTATAAAACAAGGTAATTAGTCAAAGCATAAAATGTTTTAGCATTCTAAATCTACCTTTTGCCCTGGTCTGTTCCTCTCTGCCACTCTGAGCTACACAAGGAGCAAGACAGCCCCTCCTTCACAGACCACAGAAGAATGTGATCTGCCTTGCCAAAAATATGACGTGCAAGGACTCTCTGAAAAAAAAAAAAACCCACCTCCCTCTGACTCTCCTCGGACGCAATCTGCACCCATGACAATCACGTACTTAACCCATATGATGTCTGGCCTCATCTGCTGCCTCTCCTCTCCCTTAAAGCTAAGGCTTAAGGCAAACACGCCCTCTATGGGGTCATTAGGTACACTCTAATTCTTGGCAGACTACACTAATAATTGTTTCAGATTCAGAGAAACGCGCACTGTGATTGGTTACCATAGATTACATGAGGGTCTCACCATCCTGTTCACATTGGCAAATCCAACCGATACCGGTTTTAACAAAGAAAACGTTAATGCTAAATACAATCATATATTTCAGCAACATTTAATAGGAAAAAATGTTTCAGTCCAGTTTCCTCCTTCCTGTGACATTGCACGCAGGAAGGACACATTCCACAAGCACTGGTACGTTGACAGAATATCAAGAATTTACGGTTCACAGTGGCCTTGACCAGGTCTTCACATGAGGCAAGCTGGTATAATCTGAACATGCTCTAAAATTCAGCAACATTCTCAGCCTTGCTGGATTCCCAGGCAGCCATTTTATGATAGGCCCAAACAACAAACCAAACATGGAAGAGCGTTAATTCATGACATAAAATCCATTATGTTTACCTCCCCATACTAATACCTTGTATTATTCATTACCTAGCAAAAAGTTAATAATTTTAAAGCAGCTTTTCTATTATTTTTGCACAACATGCAAAAGTGTGCAATGTACAACATCGCATAAAACATGAACCAGTGTAAATTTTCAAAGCACAAGCAGTTGACTCATACTTATAGCAACATACTCTAATGTTTTAGATAGCTTTTTCATGCAAAATGCTTTAGCCCCACGTGTAGTGTTGGTGCATTAATTAATACACATTATAACAAGCATTTACAATGCAATAGGTCTTGCATTATAAAAATTTTAGTTGTTGGCATTGCTAATAATAATGCAACACTAGCAGCTCAAAGATTCAGTCAAGTGAGACCTATTGTATTGCAATTGTTATTTTTTTATAGCACAAACTTGAGTGAAAGGTGAGTATTTATGTTGCATTCAGTACAGTGTAATTATATGTTCTGTGGCACAGAGTGGTATTGTGTGGAGTAAATTTATCTTGCATTAAGTAGAGAGTATGTTACGTGCAATTATGTAGTACTGAGTGGTATGGGGAGGGTATTTATGTTGTATTGAATACAGTGTACTTATGTGGTACTGAGTGGTATTATGTTGACTGTAGGTATGTACTACTCAATGCAACATAAATACACCCCTCATGCCACTCAGTACCATACAATTACAAACCACACATTTACACACTAATCAATGCAACATAAATACTCTCGACATCATAACACTCAATACCACATATTTACACAACAAATATTTACAACACATATTTACACTCTACTCAATACACCATTACTACACTCAACATAATACCACTCAGTACCACATATGCTTGTTTCAAGGGTTGTGGTCAGTTTCAGATATCATACTGCAGTTAGTTCCACGTTCTGTGATCAGTTTCAGGTAATGTGGCTGATTTGAAGAACTCTGGTCTGTTTTATGTTGTGTAGTTAGTTTGAGGCAGTCAGGTGCTAGTGTTGCATTATTATTAGCAATACCAACTGAGACAGAGACGAAAATAACGAAAAGGCAGAAATAGGCACTAGAAAGATGATGGTAGAGGGGGCAGTGAGAGGCGGCAAAGTATTAAAAGATAATAAGGAAAACAACAGGGGGTACAATCCCTTATGAGTAAAGAAAATGAGAGAATAAGCAAACCATCTGGCTGCAGAAGAGCTAAGAGAAACATGGGGCAAGTGAGAGAGCACGAGAAACCGGCGGGGAAGGGTGAGTGCAAGGGGAGAAGGGTAGCTGCCAGGCCAGGGGGGTGAAGGGTTAGTGCCATGGAGGTGAAGGGTGAGTGCCAAGGGGGCAAGTAGTGAATGGCAGCAGGGACATGGGTGAGATTCAGGGAGGTGAAGGATATGTGCCAGGGAGGGGAAGTATGAGTACCAGGAGGGTTGAGGGTGAGTGTCAGGGAGGTGACAGTTGAGTGTCACTGAGAGTCAATGCTGAGTGCCAGAGAGGGAGAAGGGTGAGTGCCAGGTGTGAGGAGTGACTGCCAGGCCTGAGAGGTGAAGGGTGAGTGCCAGGGAGGTGAAGGGTGAGTGACAGACTGCAAACAGTAGTGAGCTGGGGGTCTAGAAGGAGGTGCGGAGATCTCCCGGTGTGTGCTAGGCTGGGACGCACCAGTGCCAGGCCAGACTTGGGTGGATGCAAGAACCTCTGAAAGACGGGTGCTAAGTCACTCGTCACCTTAGTACAGGAGTGGGTGGCGCAGGAGAGAGTATCTTCAAACAAGAAACTATTCAGAATTCTGAAAACTCCACTTTATTATCTTGCAACCTTATGTGGACAATAAAAAGCAAATGAATGGGCTTACATAGCGGACTTGCAGCTTGTTACAGCAACTTATTGAGATAAAGTTTGCATTGCATATAAGCCAAAGGTAACACAAATTGAATTAGTAACGCTAAGATTCGCAAGGAACTAGCAACAAGTTGAAAAAGCACCCCAGAATTGAACCAAGGATACAGAATAATAACAAGGCAACTACGTGTGTTACAGTAGAGCCGCTAGGCAACCACACGTGTTATAGCGGAGCCTCAAGACAACCACGCGTGTTACAGTGGAGCCACGAGGCAACCACACTTGTTACAGCGGAGGCACAAGGCAACCACACGTGTTACAGCGGAGGCACTAGGCATGCGTGCTACAGGGCAAGAAACCATGACTACAGTAAGGATGCCTGATGCTCTGCTCCTATAGGTTAGCTGTGTTCTTTTCGGCTTGTCATAAACTAACGAGGTGTGTGCCATTGTGGCCTTGTAGAGCTTTTTTTCAGGCTTCTCATATGGACCGAAAGATTTGTTTTGAAGCCACCAGTAACGGGAGTATGACGTATAGAGTGCATTCTATATTCTAGTTTAATGAAGACCGAGTATCATTAGTACAGATATTAATAGCATTTTAAAATATACAGACAAAAACTGTTAACAGAAAGAGAATTTGGCTTAATCATTAGACAGTACTAAAGTACACTGCTTTCATAATTATGTACGACTAATTTTAGCAAGTCAAAGATATGCCCTCAAATAATTAATCTACATATTACACGGGTGACGCCCAGTTATGGGGCTGAATTCCGTAATAATAGCAAGAAAATATTGAAACTCTTCTACATATTGTTAAAAGCAGAAAAGGTCACTTTAACCTTTTCACAAAAGCATATGCAAACCATCTTATTGAAACAGGCGTGCGTTCAAATCACTCCAATAGACCTATGTGGTGACTGTATACGTATTTTAAGAAGTTATTTAGTCCGGTAACTTTTAAATCTGTAACAATTAAGAAAAGCGGTGAGAGAGCCAGACTTGGCTACTTTAGGAATGAAAGTGTTTATTTGTTGATTGTTAAGTTTGGCTGTGTGGTTCGGTAAGTGAATGTGGAAACCACTCAATGGATGATTGAATATATTGGTGAATGAACGAAAGACTGAGTACATGCGTGGACGAAGGGGAGAATAAATGAATGCATACATGGAATAAGCAAGGGCCTGCATGGATGGATGGAGAAAGGATATAGCAGCAGTCTCAGACTTCAAATAGCCTCAGAGAGCAATAGCGATGACTATAAAAATGCCCAGAACACCCATAATTATCCATTTGAAGTTTTATCCAAGGGCTAGGCACCATTTTGACATGAATGCTCACAGTGAAAATGACCACTATTGGACCAGTGAAAACAACGCCCAGGTATGCTAAAACTGAATACGATATGTCAAGAATTGCCATCAGTATGCAAGTGAAATTGTGCAAGCATTACTTAGGAACGGCCAACATTTCACAAAGAGAGTCCACAAAACACAATGTATTAGGACCAATATACTTCTTCATTTATCGCCCACCTCTGGTTCTTACTTCAAGTACCTAGATGTTGCAAGGTGCCTATCTGCGATCGTGTCTTTACTTACATCCCTCGGTGACAGTAGAACAATATTCAGTGGCAGCTTTTAGGATACCATTTAAAACAAGTTACAGCAGTAGCAAAGAAAGAACAAAAGTGTAAATATTGTGGAATTTGTTTTTTTTGTAACTGAGAGGAGACCCAGGCATGCCTCATTAAGTCTTGGGATACAATCTCCGTCTTTGAGCAAAGTGTGTTTTTTTGTGCACAATGCTGGCAAGTAAAACAAGCATTTGCCGCGTGGCCGTGAAAGGCACACGGCCGGGCGACAGCGAAAGTGAAAGTGATTGCGATCAAGGGCTCAGCAACAGCGCGCGCTTGTGCGCGTGATAGTGAGCCGATCGCCACGAAAGAAGCATTTCTCAGAGCACCTACAAAAGTCTCGGCCAGAACAGCGCATGCGCTGGATCAGGCCGAGACCTAAAAAGATGTGTTATGAACTGAATATGTTTTTGTCTAAATATGCAACAAAGCCAAAGTCTCTTGTAATGGAAACAGGGAGTGTAATTTACAAGGGATAGAAGCTGGGAGGAGAGAACACACATTCTATTTTATCTTCAAAGCTAATGAGGAGTTTTCTCTACACTGTAATAGCACATGTTAATTCAGCACAAGCATTTCAGAATGACTAGGCCTCATTTCATGTATCATGTGCCATGTGTTTTCCACTTTCACCAAAACTGCGTCATTTTAAATACAGTCTGTCTGAAGCACAAAAATAATCTTGATGACATCTAGCTCTTTCACCTTCCGATGTGTCCCAGCAGATCCTGTTCCTGAGCGGCAAACGTTCTCCTGACACTGTCAGCCCTGAGCTGCCTCGTCCCTTCTCAGAGGAGCAGTGCCCTGTGGAGAGAGAGATCTCTCTGAGGGCCCCACCCCCATCCTTTTTCAGGGCCCAGCTGTGACTGAAGGGAAACAATGTAACTTGTAACGTTGTTTCTCTTCGGTCCTGGGTCAGCACGAGGAGCTCAGAGCAGGCTGCACACTGCAGCTGCTTTAGAGCAAACCTCGCAAAGCTCTCTAGAGATGAGCTGAGAGGGCACCCCGCACCACGGAGGCTGCGGGGTGTTTGTTATGCCCCTTCTTTAGCAGAAGCCTTGTGAGGAAACATATCTCAGCAGCTACGACGGGCAGACACCACAAGCGAGACAGTCTGATGCACCCGTTACTCACAGCGATTCCCGGTCACACTTCGGCCTCCAACCGCACACCTTGACAGACGCAGTCTTCACACAGTATAAGGCCAGTAGTGTAGCCCTCCTGGCACGGCAGTTCAGCAGAGGCCTCGGTGCTTGAGGCAATGTTACACTGCAGACACAGCAGGCAGACACAGCATGCGAAAAGTAAACATGCCCATTGCTCATTTCGGCCACCTGACATAAATCTTGACTGGAAGCACCGACTTAAAACTCCTTTTCCAGTGCTACCCATGCCTTAAAATTCCTTTAGATGTGACACACACCCAGCACCGACTCCACTCACACCACAGTCTAGTGTCACTCACAACACATGGCTGGCGATTGTTGCCAAAATGTTGAAGTGACTGCACCACACTAATTGTAAAGGTAGAATACCTCTAGTAACAGGCACCAATAATGTAGGGTAATTGACCCCTCCCCAGCCACAGAGCAACTTACTCGGGTAGAATCCCGCACTGATAACATTCCGACATGATATTGCATCATGACATTATCAAGACCATGAACCCCGAGTACTACACAATGTATGTGGCACAGCCTGATAGTGGGCCTATCACCGAGTGTCCAAACAGCACAGTGTGGAAAACTAGAATTCCAAATAAAAGCTGCGCCTTTCACCAAGAGACCAGCTACCTCAGGCTACAATGTAAAATAAAGTTGTGCCTGTCACAAGTTTGAAGTCACGTCTCAGCTCTGTACAAGCATTTCACATAGGTGTAGCTGTCACCGTCTATGCTGTTATGCAATATCACGGGTAACAATAAATAAGCATATTTCCTTTTAGCTTCTTTACGATAGTTCCCTGCACTGTTAACAGCCACCTGCTTCTTGATGGTGCTGTGCAGATTTGGCAAGCCTCTACGCCCACACTGAGCAGACTGTTATGTTCTCTATTGTATATTTTCACCCTGGTACTGTGGTGCTGTTTCCCCACAACATAGATGATTCCACTTCTGGATTCTGGTGTGTGTGGATTCTAAGAATCTCTGAAGGAGACAGTTGTCATCGGCCAGAGATCAGGGAGGCGCCGGCTTCATTGTAACCTGCTGAATAAAGCTCTAATTAATGTTACCTTCTGATTCCTTTCATATAAAACTGACAACAAGAATGGGATCCTGTTGAAGAGCACACATTGCTGAGGAAGAAGATACGTGTTTTGACAGCGTTTTTACTTGTCAGTTCTACGTTATGGAGTTTTCAGTCTAAATCGTCTCCAAAATATAGTAAAGGACTCAGGAGAAGTTCCAGGTATAAAACTGTAGTTTATTGGAAGTGAAGAAGCCTACGGCGTACTTCGACCAGCCGGCAGAGATCTCAACAGTACCCAAGTCAACTGCTTGGAACTTCAGGGCCAACTGCTTGCAGAACACGAATGGTGCTTAAGAGTATACAACTCCAAACATAAACAAGACTTGAGAGAGAGATGAATAACAACCACGTGCCTGTCGCTGCAAAGTGAAGTAAACCAAGCTGCAGGCACACTACACATTTATACATTACAGTACTTCTCTTCACAAATATCAGAGGTTGTGGAAATTGGTGCATGAGACAGCGGTGACCACTTTATTGTTTTCTGCTTTGTTTCTGGTGATTTGTTAGGATCTAGTAACATAATGGCAGGTATTTTGCCACCTCCGTCCTGGTGAGCCACCGATGGATTGGGAAACATGGCGAAGGGTATTTTAGCTTATTTGGAGGTGTTGGAAGATGAAGACTGCGAACCAGAGAGGAAAGTGTCTCCATTAAAGCATTGTTTGGGCGCCGGTGGACTAAAGGAATTCGGGAATCTGTCTATGTTGGTAAATCCTGGGAATATTGATGTGCATCAATATGCATCCAAACAGTTATTGATAAGATATATAGCTCCAAATGACGGGTGACCTCTTCACACCGTGCTGCTGCACTGCTGTAGATGAGGGTACTGACCTCACAACATCAACCTGATTCACTCATGTTAAACCATGTAATCCACAGTAATCTCCATTTGTCCATAATATTAATCCATAGTTCATCCATTTTTATAGTACTCACTCTGGTGACAGCACAAATGATAGAGAATGTTTTCATTTTATTTCGCATTTTCAAATGTCATTTGTTGCCATAAGCTTAAACAAAGACATGTGCTTGAAACATTCCATAGTCCGGTGTTATTAAAACAACCCAATGCATTTCGAACAAAAGTTCTTCGTCAGGGGTACTGTAAGTAAGTCAGAAAAAACCACATGAATAAACAATACTCTGTACTCGATGTTACATCAACACCGTTAAAAGTGACATCCCCTTTTAACCCTCCGCGCCCAACTAAAAACCCTTTATGTGCGTACTTCATAAACAAAAACCTTTGGTAAACGTTAATTTCCCCAACATTCTCTTGCTTTTCATTCCACCCACCGTATTGACTATCTGTGACAACCTCCCTTTCTATTAACCCGTCTAAACAGCCTTACGCTCTTTACCTCGTTCCACCAAACCAGCAGTGCGTTTCTCAGTTTGCTTGCAAAGTAACGGCTCATTTCCCGTCGTCGTGTCTTTCTTAAACCCACCCTTCGCACATTAGCCCAATCAGTCTAACCACGTGACCCACCCTGTGTCATAATTTGAATAGAGACTCATAGTCCGGTGCCTACCATTCCCACAGTGCACCACCCATCATACCAAAAAACAATATGCGTTCCTCTACCTCAATAACGTATTGGATCTTACACAAACAAGAAATAATGATAGACGTGAGCAAAGTCATCAGTGTTCATAGAAAAAGATATGCTAAATAAATCATTCAGATTAAATAATGAAAATGTACGGATATATCATGTTGTCAAAACTGAATAACACCTCCATAGGTCCATCTATGTTGTTATGCTTTCGTGCTGTCATTATTCAGAGTGATTCTTTTACTTTAGTTCATCCATTTGTTCTCTTGTGGGGTGCAGCTTCGCGGTTGGACGTAAAATAGCAAAGCAAATATATGAGGGGTCGCGAGTGCACACCTGATTTCGATCATATTACATATTTTCCAGTCTTAGGAGACCAAATACTTATGCAAACTAACAACAAGAAAATCCAGGAGAGATTGTGGGCCACTGCAGATATGTCATTAAACAATGCCATTTAAATAGCTAAACTTATTGGACATTCTGAAAAGTTTGTACACGACAGCAGAGGGAGTGTGAAGAGTGAGGTACACATTGTTGCAAAAGAGAGAGATGAAGTCAAGAACATTTTTCATCAGAAAAATTTGGTAAAACCAAAGCCTACATGGCAGACTAAGTGGCAAAGACCTAAGGGGAATTTTTTTTTTACAGCGTTTTATATAGCACAAACTTGACCCGGTATCAGAGCACTTTACATAGCACCATTTGCGTTACAACAGGACACATTCATTTTTGTTTGGCACAGGAGATTAAGTGATTTGCGCAGAATCCCAGGATGTTCAGCGTCACTGCCGAGACTCGAACCCAGTTCCCCAGATTCGAGGTCAACCACCATAGCCATTAGGCCAACTCCTCTCCCCTATTTTTTGATTCATAAATTCGAAAATGTGTACTGCTTTAGAAAAAAATTGTTCCAGGTGTAACAAAAAGGATAATTTTGCAAAGGTATGCAGATGTAATGTAATGTAATGTAATGTAATAGTCACTTATATAGCGCTCCTACCACTCCAAGGAGTATCTTGGCGCTCTACCAACCCAGATGAATTAGGTTGGAGGAAAAAAGCCATTCAGTGAACGCGTCCATTACACTAGTGCCCTACAAGCAGCATCTGTAAGGAAGAACACCCAGGTTTTCAGGGATTTCCTAAAATGACTTTCATGGGACAATGACCGAAGGCAGAGCGGAAGCTTGTTCCATGCCTTAGCTCCCAGGACAAACAGAGATTTCCCTCCTTTAGTTGACAATTTGAACCTGGGAACTATTAACAGATTTTGGCTCGCAGATCTCAAACAGCGGGTGGGATGATACCGCTTGAAGCCACTGGACAAATATTTCGGTCCCTGCTGTTGGAAGGCTCTAAATGTGATCAGAAGGATCTTAAATAAGATCCTTTTGCCAATTGGAAGCCAATGCAGTGCACTAAGTGCGGCGGAGGCAGATGATTTACGGGGGCACCGTAATACCAATCGGACAGTTGCGTGTTGGACCATCTGCAGCCTATGGAGTATGGACTTATTAACTCCAGCGTATAGGCTGTTACAGTAGTCCATCCTCGAAGCTATTAACGCAACTGCTACCGTTTTCCTGGCTGGCAGAGGGAGGAGATCAAAGAATTTCCTCAAGGATTTAATTAGGTGAAAACACATGCCAGCTACGGCTACTGCTTGCTGTTTGAAGGACAATTGGTCGTCAAATTTGATGCCCAAGTTTCGAGCAGACGAGATGGTAGTAGGGGGAACTTCAGCATCCTCAGGCCACCAGTGTTTCGGGGAAAACAGATTTTCATTTCCAAACGGCAAGATTTCCGTCTTGCCGGAATTACATTTGAGGTGATTGTTAGTCATCCACTCAAACTACTCTGCACCAGGCAGTTCCTTATCCAACACCAGAATGAGCTGTGTGTCATCAGCATATGATATTGTGCTAATCTGGAATGACATAATTAGCTTAATCAGGGGCACCATATACAAGTTGAAAAGTATCGGGCTTAAGCTAGAGCCCTGAGGGACCCCAGAGCTGATGACTTTAGCTTCTGATTGAAATTGGCCCAGGACTGTGACTTGGCGTCTATTATGGAGAAAGTTTTTGAGCCAAGCCAGAGCTACCCCTCCTATTCCTGCCTGAACCATCCGGTCCACTAAGATGGCATGTGAGACCGTATCGAAGGCTGCCGACAGGTCGAGTAAAATCAGGACAGCCTTCTTTCCCTGGTCCATGGCGGTTCGGAGGGTCTCTGCTGTAAACAGCAGGGCCGACTCGGTGGAATGTTTCGACCGAAACCCTGACTGGTTAGGATGCAAGATGTTGTTCTCCTCTAGGAAATTTGTAAGTTGGATATTTACAAATTTTTCCGCCAGTTTAGATACCAATGGGAGCAGGGAAATAGGGTGCAGATTGGAGAGAGTAGTCACATCCGATAGGGCCTTTTTCTGGAGGGGCTTAACTGCAGCCAGCTTCCATTCATTAGGAATTTGTGCTGTGGCTAACAATGAGTTTATGATGTTATTAATAATAGGGTTAACCACCTCTACTAGTGTCTACAGAACTGAGGGTGGGCAGGGATCGAAAGGAGATCCAGATTTACTGGCCAAAATGGCTCTAAGGGTGTCATCAAGGGGGACAGGGTCAAATGAATCCAAACAGGGGGACCCAATAGGTGCCTTCTCCACCTCTGTCTGTTTTAAGTTCTCTAGATTAGGGGATACCGGTGGAAAAATCTTCACGATATCCGAAATCATCTGTTCAAAATAGTCTGCAATCGTATTGCAGAAGTCCTGAGACGGAGGAATCTCCTGCTGGTGGATTGATATACTCATTTACTATTTTGAAAATGTCTTTTTGTCCAGTGCCTGCATTAGATATGGCTTGTAGATAGTGGGCCTTTTTGGCTAGCTTGATCCCTGCATGATATTGCCTACTGACTGATTTATAGACATTACGGCGTCGGCATCGTAGTTCCTGCGCCACTTTCGTTCCAGTGTTCTCACCTCCCCTAGTTTTAATTTCAAGTCTGGCGAGAACCATGGAGCATTCCTTTTGCTCTTGGTGAAGGTATTTTTGCCATTTGAACCTAATAAGGCACCAGTGGTTGCTAGCCAATTGCAGAAAATTTGATTATCAGTAGAAGTGTCACCCGTAAGCACGGGAGTGCTCTCTTATAACCTGTCTATAAGATCAGGTCTACTGGTGAGTTTTTTCCAGTGAGGTTTGTGATTTTTGTCAGGCCTTCTATTCTTTGTCCCATTTACCGAGGTTTTATATTTCAGTGCAACGTCAAATGGGACAAAAAAATTATCGGACCAAATTAAAGGACGGGGGGATTTCACTATTAGTTCATTTGAATTAGAGCAGATACAATCCAATAGGTGTCCTGCAGTATGGGTGGGTTATTGGTTAAGGAGAGTGAGCCCGAGGGTGTTAATAATATCCATGAAAGTACCTACTCCTGACTCTTTGGGAGAGTCCAGTTGCAAGTTCAGATCCCCCAATAAAGTAAAATTGGAAGATCTGAGCACTAAGTTGCTCAAAACATCACCTATGCTTTCCAGAAACTCGATGGGAGACCCAGGGGGGCGATAGATAAGGGCCCCTGAAAAAGAATAGGAGTCATTAATACCTAAACAAAAGGCCAAAGCCTCGGGCCCCCTAATGTCTGGCAGTTCCTGGACGGAGTACTTAAGTGTGTTGTGGTAAATAATGGCCAGACCTCCTCCTCGTTGTTCATTCCTATCTAACCGCTGTACCAGGTAGTTATGAGGAAGGGCTACAGCTAGGTCGGGGTTACACCAGGGTTTCAGCCAGGTTTCGGTAACCAATAACCAATCTAAATTTGTATGCATGATCAAATCATTTATACTTTGAGCGTTTCTGCAAAGAGAGCGAGCGTTAATCAGTCCTCCGGGTAACATAGATGATTGTGAAAACGGGTCCGAGGAAGAATATAAAGTTAGCGTGGACTCACAGTGACAGCAGCACACGGGTCCGTGACCATTCACGATATGTAGAAAATCCTGACAATGTATACGAGGGGTGATGTGTATATTAAGTAAGTCTCCAGACGTACCTGCCATGTCAGTGGCATCGCAAAGGACATGATGCGCCTCAGGATTCCCTGCCTCTCATGCTTCCTTAGCGCTGACGGGCGCAGACGGGCAGGACTCTGGCTTGACTCCGGCGAGAGTCAGGCGAGCCCGCTGCGCGTCACCGCTGCGCGTCTGCATGTGAGGTTTAAATAGGGAGCTCAGCTCACCTGTACTACTGGGCACTAGAGCGCTCCACACAATGGCGCCACCACACCTCCCCAGCTACCCCCAAGATGGCGGACTCGGAAAGCGCCACAAGAGCTACACGTCGGCCCGCCAAAGCAGCGGTGGGGGGCACAGTTTAAATGTAAATGTAAATGTAAATGTACAGGAATTTATATAGCGCAAATCACCGAGCGGTTTCTAAGCGCTTGCTTAGGGAACCCGTCCTGGAATTCCCCTGTGAGATAACCCCGGCAGGGTATCCGCAAGGTGAAAGCCAGGCATCCCGCCGCGAGGGGCCGTTGTGGAGATTAAGCAAGCTATTGCCCAGAGTCGCAGAGTGTGAACCCGTGAATCGAGTAGGCACCGGAGCGAGAATTGTCGAGTACATGGACATTTTATGACTCAAGACCCGGCCGAGCCGGGAATTGAACCGTGGTCCCGGGCTGACCTCTGCTTCCAGGTCTGCCTCCTCTAACCAGTGAGCCACACTTCTCCACTTTAAAGTGCAAGTATGCGGTAAGCAAAGCAATTAAAATCAGGGTTTAAAAAAGTATATTTAACAAAGATGCAAAAAACGGGGATGATATTTTAAAATAACGCGTTCTGCCTTACACATCAGCTTGTTGCAGCGCGCATAGAAAGTATCAGATCAAATCATCGGAGGGTGAATGTTATTCAAAGCCAAGAGGAATTGGAGTCAGGTTTGGAAAACAGTGGTTAGTAGGTAAACACTGTGTTAAACAATAATTACAAATGGATTTTGTTAGACCTGGCACCATTGGCGTGGGTCTCCCATCCATTGTTGCTGTTGCCTCATGTGTTTTTCTGGTGTTAGATGTTTTGGGCACTGTGCCACTGCTGTCCAGTGCCACAGTGCGAGTGCTCCCTACTGTAAATTGATGTATTGATTAGTGGTTCCATGATTGGATATTTGGTTTACTTGTCAGACCCTAGTACAGTGTACTGAGTGTGCCCAGGGCGTGTAAATCCAAATGCCGCTAGTGGGCTTGCTAAAGAACAACACAAATGCCAGTACTGGGCGTCACTTCAACTTATTAAAGCTGACCTGTATGAAAAAAAAGGCATACCGGTCCGTCTGTTAACTCACGTCACTAGTTTATTAATTAATTTTTCACTAGTGGGAAATTACTTTTATCATCAAATCAACAATTTGTTTGCATATGTACAAATATAATACATTTAATACAACACATAACAATGTCAATACACATTACAATTTACAAATTTACAACACATCCAACTCGCACACTGGCCAAAACATTCATCCTTCCTTGCATACAAAATATACACTTAAGACCTAATGTCAATGGTGGATTCTCTGTACATGTAAATGATATAACTTCAACAATTTCAATATATTCTCAAAGAAATAGTTAAGGTACTAAACCCTGCCTTTTCCATATAATTTGCACTATATATTTACAATTGACAAAAGGCACAAGAACAGGTCGACGCGTTTCGAACGCCCCAGAGGTTCTCCTCAGGACCAACACTTTCTAAAAGACAAACAAATATTCATATAAGTGTGACGTCCAAAAACCAATTGATTTACTACAAATGCCACCACCTATCAATGCCTAAATCCTACCTTAATAACGTGAAATTCACTCTTAATCCAGGTGATTAAATGAAGTAAGGCACTCTAGACAAAAAAAACATAAACAGTGTCTTAACACACAACATTGTCCAATAGCTGGATTGGATGGACCGCATTAAAAAAACACTCACCTAAATTAATTGTGCAGCTGCATGATCTGGGGATGTAGATAAAAAACGCTTGTGAGTCACAGTACTGTGTAAATACTACATCGGTGCTGGAGGGCGAAAGGTGGTGTGGTGGATCCACCACTTAAAGTTCGCTTACCGCGTGGGGTTAAGTCCACGAGCTCCAGTGTGCTTCAAAGAATCAGGTACTTCTTAGTTTTCTTAGATGAATTCTGAAAACAGAAACGGAAGGGATACTAAGTCGAAAGCTCGGTATTGCCTGACAGCGGTGCATTTTATTCGGCGGCGTGGGGCAAAATACCTCAATGGAAATGTGTTCGCGTCTCTCACAGTCCCGATGGCACTGAAGCTGCTGCAGTTTAGTTACTCTTTATGCTATTGGCGCATATCGCGGTCACGTGGTCCGACTGGTCTCTCGGTTCAAAGGATTTAAAGTGGCAGTACCTCAGTGCTGCGTCTTCCAAAATGAAATTTTATTGAGAACGACTTTTTGTACACAAATCTTTGTTCATACATTTGCGGGTGATGAAATCGACCTAATGACACCAAAGATGGACCCCTGGAGTGCCACATTGATATTTTGCGAAAGATTCTTGCGCAGCAGGGTGGGTTGGAAAATCATAAGGTGGTCGTCCCAACATATTGGTTTGTACATGCGTCCCAAACATTATTGTTTCTCGAATATTATTAAACTGGAACCAGAACATTTCTGGACGGGCAATGCCTGTGGCTGCCTAATGGCAAGTGGGTCATTGAACCACATAGTTGAAACATGCATGATAGGGCTGCGCCTTCATATGTTCGTTTTAAAGATTTCTGAAATCTCGTTCAATCCAGTTATTCCCGTATTGTATTTCATTATAAGCAAAGCTTCACGCTGATTTAATTTACCTTCAATGTCACCTCCACGTGGGTCCTTTTCAATTTTAGAAATAATGGTCCAACGTAGTTCATCCTCTTTGTGTTTGTTTGTGACCCAATGCTGCACCAGAGGGGCATTGGGTGTCTCTTTTCGTATCCTGGACTTATGTTGCGTTATTCTATGTCGGACCTCCTGTGTGGTCTTTCCTATATAGAGTTTCGGGCACGGGCTTGTGATCCCATATACCACATTCTTGGTTAGACATCAATTTGTAAAAGCCTCATGCTTCCAATGGATGCCATTGAACGTGAAGATCGACCCTTCATTTGTCTGCGCACAACAAGAGCAATTGCCACACTTGTGGTGACCTACTACTGGAGGTATCCTAACATTCCTCTTTACGTTGTTTTGGTGGCTGAGGGTAAGGCTGCCCTAACAATGTGTTGTGCCACGCTTTTTTCTTTTTTGAAGGCGAAAAGGGGCAATTCCTTGAAGTCATTATGTAAATTTTTCACAAGGTGCCAGTTTTGCGTTACCATCTTTCGTAGCTGGTTAGCATTTGACCCGAACGTAGTGACACACACAATCCTTTTTTGCTCCATGCGTACTTTCTTTTGGAGTAACGTTTCACGCTGTACCCACCACGCACGTTTTAGTGTGTGTTTGAGTAATTTATTGGGGTAATCTCTAGCCACCAATCGCTGGGCTAGCTCATTTGCATGGCAAAAATATTCCTCCTTGTTTGAACAGTTTCTTCTGATTCGAAGGAACTGCCCGTAGGGCAGATTTAGTTTTAAGCTTCTGGGATGATGGCTTGTGTAGTGAAGTCCCTTATTCCGGTCAGTTGATTTGCGGAACAGTGTTGTGCCCAACATGCCATCCGAGGCACAAACTCTCACATCAAGAAAAGTGATAGTTTTATTGGAGGAATTAAAACTGAATTTAATATCCTCCATCCTTTGGTTGATCCAATTAATAAATTCATCTAATTTCTGTTGTGTGCCGGACCAGATCATGAATACATCATCGATGTATCGCATGTACTTTGTGATGTACTCGGCATATGGGTTGTTATTGTAGATGAATTTATTTTCATATAAACCCATGAACAGAACTGCTAATTCCGGAGCAAAGGGGCAGCCCATGGCTACCCCCTTGATCTGGAAGTAGAAGTCTGTGTCAAACATGAAGTAATTCTTCTGCAATGCAAACTTGGCCAATTGTACAATGAATGCTGTCGGGACTCGTGTGGGACGTTCTCTTTGGTCAAGGAAGAATGTAAGAGTTTCAAGAGCTTCTTCCTGTGGTATTTGTGTGCAAAGTGACACCACATCCATAGTCACCAGTAATTGTTTGGTCTCATCATGTTATTTGGTTCAGAAAAGCAGTGGTATCTTTTAAATGTGCAGGGATCTCTTCCACAAAAGGCTTTAGAAAAAAATCTATATATTTTGAAACTGGTTCAGTCAAGGAGGCACATCCGAGACTATCGGGCGGCCTGGGGGATTGTTTTCGTCCTTATGGATTTTAGGGAGGACGTAGAACATAGGTGTTCTAGGGTGCTTGTTTTGAAGAAAAGAGAACTCTTTAGGACCTAGAATACCTTGGTCAAATCCTATTTGAAGAATGGCGAAAAGCTCTTTTTGTAATTTGTCCGTAGGATTTTTCTTAATCAGCCGGTAACAGCTGGGGTCATCCAGTTGGCGTCTGACTTCCTTTTTATAGTTATTTATGTCCCATAAGACTACTGCTCCACCTTTATCCGCCTGTTTTATCACTAATGCGGTATCATTTTTTAATGAGAAAATCGCCTCTTTTTCCTCTTTAGTGAATGGGTTGTGTTAGATCTGGAACCATTGACGTGGGTCTCCCTTCCATTTTTGCTGTTGCCTCATCTGTTTTTCTGGTGTTAGATGCTTTGGGCACTGTGCCACTGCTGTCCAGTGCGAGTTCTCCCTACGGTAAATTGATGGATTGATTAGTGGTTCCATGATTGGATATTTGGTTTACTTGTCAGACCCTAGTACTGTGCACTGAGTGTGCCCAGGCCGTGTAAATCCAAATGCCGCTAGTGGGCTTGCAGCACTGGTTGTGCAACCCACAGAAGCGGCCTTGTAAAATGTGTGTGTGCCATTGCAGAGCCTGCGTGCAGTCTCGTACTGTCATGCTGACTGGGCAAGTGCACCCACTTGCCAGTCCCTAAACCTTCCCTTTTCTTCATATTAGTCTCCCCTATGGTAGGCCCACGGGCAGGGTGCATTGTAAGTATATGGTAGGACAAGCTCTGATGTGTGCTGCATGTCCTGATAGTGAATTACAGCCATCTTTGTTTTTAACTATTGCAAGGCTACCTATTCTCCATAGGCCAGAATGGGCTGCTAGAATTATTACATTCTATAATTCTAACAGACTCAGAGAACATGGTAGAAATTCGAGTTTAGTATGCCTGGAATCAGAATGATACAATACATATTTTAGTAAAGTTTATTTTAATATTCTGTGTTTGCAAATACCACTTTTAGAAAGTAGGTATTTGCTTGCCTAACCATTTCAGCCCGCCTCTGCTAAGATGTGTATTCCTTGTCTGGGTTTGTGTATGACAGGACTGGGGATTTCCAGGAGACAGGCTGGGGCCACCCGGTGGTGAATAGCGAGATCAGCAACTAGATGGGAGGGAGGAGTTGCACCTGGGACCCGAATAGGGCTGGGCCTTCCTTCTACAATGCCGTCTCCACCCCCTGTGGTGTGTCTGATGTGTATGCCCTGCACACTGAAAGAAGAGAAGGAAGACTGTCAACAGAGTACTCCTGGACTGTACTTGCTTTCCACAATCTTGGCTCCACCTCCTGTGGGGGGTCTGATATTCCTGCCATGCATGGTGAAAGGAAAGGAGCAGTCTGGTAAACAGAGTGCTAAGGAACTGGTTTGGACTGGGTACAGGCCCCTCTCCCCTGAGAGAACAAAGGATTTTGGGGTATAAGTATTAGGACCCTGATCCCATGAAATTAGATCACTCCTGGAACTGACAAGACGAAACCGCTGCTGAGGAGAAGGAACCGGAAGAAACTGAGGAGAGACTATTCCCAAGCTGAAGTGCTGGTTGGGGGATTGGCCTGCAGTGGTTACCTGAACTGCCGAGCGAGGAGGAAAGACTTTGTGGACTTTACCTTTATTTTCAACTTGTGCATAAACATCTCCAAGGGCTTGGAAGAGAGCTTGCCCCCTGACCTAAGTCCCAGTACCAGTGGACTTCACCAGCCTTTGTGAATTGCTGCTGGAACCAAGTGGCTACAGAGGTAGGGAGCTGTGACCGACTCTCCCGACTGGCCGGTGTCCTGTTGGCAGCGCACTGAGCAACGTCTGCCTCAAACAACGCAAGCTCTGCGCTCACCGACGCCGTCAACGAGCCGTAGCTTGCACCGCGACTGAAAGGACACCGCAACATGCAACGCCTCATTACACCGAATCGAACTGGTCTGACCGACGCGTCACTGCTGCTGACTTTAATTCCTGTGACTGCACCGGAGTTGGGCATCGCCTCTCACGCTTTGCGATGCACCGCCCAACTCGCACCGCTGTCCAGACTGATCGAAGCCAGCTCCCGAACTCCGGCTCGAACGCCGCACTGTAAAAGCTGCAAGCACCGCAACGAGCAACGTGCGCCCCGAATAACGCAAGCTCTGAGCTCAGCGATGTCATCAACGAGCCGTAGCTTGCACCGTGACGGAAGGGACACGGTGACCTGCAACGCTTTATTTTTGTACACCGCGACGATCCCCGGAACCGGCTTGCACATCCGTGCTGGCCGCCCCATAGAAAAGGTACTGTGTTTGAGTCTGTCGACATTTGAGTGGGCCCGGACCGCCGCAGTCCGCTGGATTTGTTAGACTCTGTTCTTTCAGCATGCTGTAGCCGGATGAGGCTACCGACTCGCACAGAACTTTGATTTACAACTTTTTAACCAGAAATCTTGAGGTTACATAATACTGTGGATTCTTTTTGTCGTTTATTGGTCTTGTGGTAACTCTATATAAATTATACGTATTTTTGATATAAAACCTTGTGTGGTGTCCATTTGTAGTGTTGTCACTGGGTTACTGTATGTGGTCACAACTGCTTAACTTACATCGCCTCTGAAATAAGCCTTGACTGCTCGCGCCACACAACCTAGAGGGTGAACAGGGGTTATTTTAAGAGGGTCATTCTCTTTCCCTGACGAGAGGAGAGGGTCCCTGCTTGTCTAAAGTACCTACCTGTGCCAACCAGAGACCCCCGATTCTAACAGGTTGTTACAAAATGTCCTTCTTGCACTGTTAGCATTGATGATATAAGCACACGTGTGTTGGTCGATTCTTGCGCCTGGTATAACATAATTGCACATAACAGTGTCAAGGCGAAGTGGCCCAGTAGAATCTTGTTGCGTTCTGATGTTTCTTCTGGTGGTTATACGGGTCACAAGATTCAATTGATGGGGTATTTTTGTTCAGATATAGAATTTCATGGTCGCAAAATGTGTGGGAAGGTTTATGTTGCAAGGGATGGTCAGTGTTTATTGGGGTGGCCACATCAGAAGGAACTTGGCATCAAACTGGATCCAAGAGCAGATTCTCAAGTATGCTTTATGGATTTCTTAGGAAGTTACATGTAGTGGACAATCTAGTGGTGAGGCGGAATTCTTAAAGAAATTGAAACACAAGTTTCCTGAGCATTTTGCCAATGAACTGGGAATGTATAAATGGTTCACACATCGTATTAGCTTACAGGACAGAGCCATTTCTGCCCACCATAGAGTAAGGAATGTTCGTTTGTCGTGCAGAATTTAACTGAATGAAACATTAGAGGAAGATTGTTGAGCCTGTGGAATCTTCTCTTTGGGTTTTTCCAGTTATTTGAGTTAAATCCAAAGGGGAACTTCAGCTCTGCATTTACCTACGCAGTCTCAAAGATGCAAATTGGGTTGATCCTTCCCCCTTCTAATCTACATGAAATGGTATCTACGCTGGCTGGGGCACAGGTGTTTTCACGTCTTGATTTAGCCAGTGCATATAATCCGGTGTTATTGCATGAGGAAGCTAAAAATTTAACTGCGTTATCATCCCTGAATGTTTATTTCGGCTACGCAGAATGCCTTTTGGTTTAACAAGCGCTGCTTCAGTATTCCAAAGGTTAATGAAAGAAACCCTGAATACTGGAGCAGTGGCTTTCCAGGATGATATATTGGTATTTGGGAAAGATGCAGAAGAACATGACCATAATTTAGAGAATGTTTTGGCCGCTTTAAGATCCAAGGGGTTGACTGTACATTCAGATAGATGTAGATTTTGGGAAAAAGGAGGTAGAATATTTGTGACATTGCCTCAGTGGAACATGTATTAAACCAAAAAAAGTCATGTAGAAAACATTAGCAAGGTTCCAGAACCTACACGGCTTTTCTAAGATTAACAGAGTTCTATGCAAAGTTTATCCCAAATGATGGTGCTGTGGTGGATCCGCTTAGATGTTTACTACAATAAAATACTACATTTGAATGGACCAAGTCCACCAAGTGTCTACTGTGTTTGACACTTGAAAAAACCTAATTATGAATTCCCCATGTTTTAAATCCTTTTCCAATTGGGAAGCAGTGCAATATAACAGTTGATGCCAGCAATTGTGTCTCAGGTGGAGTACTGATGCAAGAGGAACATGGACATGAATGGATTGTGGCATATGCATCTAGAGAGTTGGGTGAGGAAGAGAAAAATGGCTCAGTGATTGAAAGAGAACCATTAGCTTGTGTGTGGGGCACTGAAAATTTTAGGTCCTTTTTGTGGGGTACAAGGTTCACTATTAAAACTGATCACAAACCTCTTGTGCACATGTTAGCACTGGGTGGAGGTCGTATCATGTCTGCTAGATTAGCCAGATTGGCTTCAAGGTTACAACATTTTCATTACTAGATAGGATACTTTCCTGATAAAAACAATGAACAAACTGACTGCATGTCCAGATTACCTTTACCCATTTAATACCATGATAAGTATGAGGCAGATGATTGTGATGTGGAGTTCACTTTTGATAATATTCATTTTCTTGGTTCTGATTTTGAAGTTGTAGAGGAGAACAGGTGGCATGGAGAAATGAGAAAAGACTTATCAAAGTGAAACAATTTATTTTGGAGGGTAGGCCTAAGGGGAGATAAATTGCAATGAATTTATGAGTTTTTTTAAGGTACGCGGGGAACTGGCAGTGAAAAATTATATTATTGTACGGGGTGATAAGTTTGTACCTCCTTTTAGTTTAAGGAGAGCTATTGTTGATATTGCTGATGAGGGGCGTTTGGTATTTCAGCCACAAGAAGATGTATCAAAGTTAACATCTGGTGGCCAGGCATGGACTAATTTGTGGAGCATCAAGTGAGATGATGTTATAAAAGTACTAATAGTAACAAAAAAGGTCAAAGCCTTAATTTCTGATCCCAAACCTGCAGAGTTGCCCAAAGCAGCTTGGTGCAAGTTAGTGTTGGATATCATTGGTCCATATTCTGTCTTCCTAGACAAGAGGCCTTTGGCATTGTTCTGATAGATTACTTCTCTAAGTGGTCAGAGATCGAAATGGGGAAGGATGTTACTTCTGAAGTGGTCATAGAGTTTTTGGAGGAGATATTCTGTAGAGAGGGCATTCCCCAGGAACTTGTGCCTGACACTGGGCCCCAGCTTGTCAGTAAACAGATGCAGAAGTATTTGCAAAAGGTGGAGTGATTCATAAGAGAATTGAGGTCTTCCACCTAGAGGCCAATGGCCAAGTGGAAAGGTTTAACGTGTGGTTAAAGAAGCCATCCAATTGGCTGTAAAAGGTAGTTTAAGCTGTAAGAATGGTTTGCAGTTTATGTTGTTGTCTTACAGAACCTCGCCTAAATCTGTTACTTTGGCAAGTCCTTTTGAATTATTATGGGGACATAAACCTAGCACTAATTTGGTTCCATGGTGGCTAAGAGGCAAGAAATCATTGCATTGTGATCTGGCTGAAGTAGATTTGAAAGATATTCGTGAGAAAATTGAAGTGTATAAAATAAACATGAAAAAGGATCTCAATGAAAGAATGGGGGGGTGTGCCTGGGAAACAACGTATGTAACTGGGTGACATGGTACTGTTAAGGAAAGGGGTGATAGTGGGTAAGGGATTTGCAAAATGGTTGGATCCTGTATGTGTGATTCAGGTCTTTAGGAATGCAGTACATGTTGAGGGTGGTACTGTATGGAATGTCAGGAGACTGTTTATTTAGGAAATAAATCACATCATCTGAACTATGCGACAAATGTCTTTTTTGATGTACGAGGAAATTAAGGTTTGGGAAATTCATGCTGTGATGCATCTTTTCAGGGTAATATGGAAGTGTCCAAGGGCTACTCGAGGGATTTAGGATCAAGGCGTCTTCTTGTTAGATTTAAAGATGTGTGAAGGGAGAAGACGTGTTGCATACACGAGCACGGTATTCCTATGTTGCGCTTGTGCTCAGAGGCGCACTGTTTGCTGTGGTTTAAGGTTGACACGAGCATGAACATCAGGAGGCTCTTGCATGTCATTCACGAAGTGGAGGACAGTGATCAAGATCTCGCCTTGGTATCCATAGACAAAGCTAAGGCATTTGACACAGTAAATTGGTGTTGTCTCTAGGCAGTTCTGACGAGGGTAAAGCTAATTTACACCAAACCTTCCGCCAGAATCAGGCTAGGGAGATTAATCTCTGCACCCTTTGAGGTAAATAGAGGCACCAGAGAGGGGTGCCCATTATTGCCTCTGCTATTTGTGCTGGCATTGGAACCGCTGGCCATCGGGGCTCCTGTGAGCTTCCCCCAATGCTATTACGTTGGGAAACGGGTCGTTCAGATACTTAGGTAACACAGTCACGCACACTGCTCAGACACGGAAGCAATGCAATATTGACTGCGTGATCGAGGGATTGGCCCGGTCAATCACCTTCTGGAACGCATTCCCCTTGTCCCTTATGGGGTGGGTAGCAGTGGCTAAAATGGTGTTTCTGCCCAATGCCTTTATGCCCTTCAGTATTCACCGGAGGTGCTCCAATGGTCAGTGTTTAAAAGGCTTCATTCCCTGATAATTAATTTGGTGTGGGCTGACAGCAGAAACAAAGTAAGCTGAGAGGTGCTGCACTTGCCACAGGAGGAGGGAAGGTTGGCGCGTCTCAATATGGAACTCTCTTACATAGTACCCCAGCTCCAGCATGCAGCACACAGGCTGATGGAGGAGAACATTTGGGAGAAAGAACTCCTGATGGATGATCCAAGGGAAAGAACCTTGCCCTAGATATTACATGGGGGAGGGATGGGTCAGGGCGCTTATTTAATTAAATATACAGCGGTATTCTGGGAAAGAGCGGTGCGGGTGGTTCTGAAACACGCCTCCTTTAATAGAGAATTCCTTTTCTGGGACCTCCCAGCGTTTCTTCCCCTGGCTTCAAAGGTAGATGTCACTGCCTGGATCGAGGGGGGATGCCTGACGTTAGCAGATCTTTTCCCAAATGACATGCTGATCTCCTTTGAGGCGGCGCAGGAACGTTTCGGGGTAGGATGGGGTCCATTCTTTCTCTATGCAATATAGTCTGGGACATTTGGCCTACGTGCCAAGCTGCCCCAGAATCCTCAGCCCTGTTCAGGACACTACTGGAGTGTGGTAGGAGGAAGACACTTGACATCCCACTTGTATAATGCCCCGATTATGGACATACCCAGACCGCGACTAAGAGCGAGAGTGGCATGGGTGGAAGACCTGGGAGCGCCAACGATGGCTACAGGCTGGAAAGAAGCTTGGAAACTAGTAAAAAAGAGCTCATATAATGCGCGATTTAAACTAGCCCACTTAAATTTTCTACAACGCACATATGTCACCCCGGTGCTGCTGCACCGTATAGACCCCACAAAATCGAATGCATGTCAACAGTGCCAAACAGCTCCAGCAACATTTTTACACCTGGCTTGGGAATGTCACGCAGTGATCATTTACTGGGGCTGGGTGGTTGAGAGTTACAGAAACTGGGGGTTTGATAATAAGGCCAGAACCTACTGTTTGTTTACTGGGTATACTTAAACAACGCAAGGGAGGAAAAATGTATTGGCAATTCACAAAACTGGCGCTAATACAAGTGAAAAGACAAGCAGCTATGTCTTGGATGGGCACTGGGGGACCGAACCTACAAAGATGGGGTAAAGAAATGAAAGAATGGGCTGTGGCAGAAGAGGTCAGGCTACAAGGGGGTAGGTTAGTAGGGTAGATGAACATTCAGCTGAAGATTTGGTGACATGGAGGGAGTCCATAGAGGAGTTTAAAGCAACACTGAGGGCAGAATTCAGGGACATCAGGCTCTGATTAGGAATTATGTGCCTGCCCATAAAAGTCTCAATATTAGGAATGAAGGAACCTCCTTTTCTGACCTTTTACAGCACACAGATTTGTACCATTGGGGACCTTCTGAAAATGGGAATGTATGATTGGAAACCGCACTGGGCGATGGATGGAATAGCTATAAAGTTTGTTGTATGTTTGTAAAGGTTATATAACATTACACTTGATATGTATTCAACAAATGTGAAACTGGAAAAAAATTCTATAAAAAAAAGAAAAGTTGTACCATTTCTCCGGAATAGAAAAGGGCAATTTGTTAGTACCAGTGCTTGTTTCTCAGCTGAGGACTTTGAACCCTGGAGATCAAAAGTCTCTCAGGCTGAGGTAAAGGGCACATCTTTCTGTAAAAGCATGGCTTTCATTTGTCTCAAAGTATCAAACCTTATAAAAGAAACATTCAACGAAGGCCATAACGGTGCCTCCCTGACTGTGTGGGTCGCTGGAAACAATACTTGCATACAACAAGTATCCCTGGAACTTATAGTGACAAGGTACATGATGCCCGGAATCATCCCACAGCAACATTTCATTTGTTGAAAATGCTACAGACAGTTCTAATTCAGACAACATATTATTAAAAGTTTAAAAATCCCAATCGTCAGAATATGTACTTGAGGTGAAAATATCATTTAAAGAAATTTTTAATACATGTGGTATTTTTAAAAGTTCAGTGGGACCAATGCATCATATGAAACCGTACCCCAAACTATTACATCTGGAATTGCTGTAATGTTCACATAGGACAGGTCTCTTTGTTCACGAAGAGATGACATATGAGGTTTCACCAAGTTCACATTTGATACTGCAGAGCGTTCTGGGAGATAGTATCCATTCACAAGCAGAAAAGGACAGTCACCAAACCTATCCAGAAGGGTATGGCCAGTATTCCAGTTATTATCCAGAGTTGTAGCCATGGTGAAAATAGGTATGTCTTTTTTAGAAAATGTTTACAAATCATGAAGTTGTCTTTTGTGGGAACATGGAGTTGGCAGTGACTCAGGTTCACTTCGACCCAGAGAAATCGTGTCTAAATCAATGAAGTAGCCAGAAGCAGTTCAATCTATCTTTGATAGCTCAGCAGGTTTTTTTGAACTGGCAGAAGTCTCCTGTAGAGGCGTATTGATGTAAATGTCGGTGGTAGGCCGAATTGATATCTGGGTTTCATTTGTATTTTGTTGTTGTACATTTTCAATAGGAAATAGTTCCATTTCATTCTTGGAAACTCCATTACTTTGAATTGTAGACTCTTTGAACATTGTAAGTCTTTCTGTCTGAACTTCCTGTATGGTAGTGAGAGGTGAGCGGAAGCTACCCAGGAGCCCACATGGCCTGCTATTCAGGATCGCCACATAATGTTGTTTGATCAGATCAATTGAGATGAATCTCTTTTCTTTCTTGCCAGCAAGAGGCGAAAGAAGTACTGTTATTGTTCCTTCAACAGTCAGGACAGGTACAGGCTTTCTATAAGAGGGATCAAATTCTTTCTTGTCTATAATCTTTTCTCTGACCAGATCTCTGACTTTTGGGATCCAGGCAGGTATTGCCGTTGCTGATTTCACTTCCCCAGTGGCAGAGCCTTTTACTTGCACGTTGCTTTGTCGTGCCTGGAATTCATTAGGATTAACCCTGGGCATAATTCTATGCTACGCTAACGGAACATGCAAAGTTTGTACTAATTTACACTTTGCAAATTGCACCTAGTACAGTACCAAAACTGTGCTTAATCACGCAGCGTAGCACCTAAATTACCAACATCCTCAGGTGCTTTGAAAAATCAATTTTACATGCTTAAAAGCATATAGCCAATTCACAAGAGTAAACCGTTGCAATTAAAACATAAGGCAATGAGAGAGCTGATGATTTTGGGGGCGCCCTAAGCTAGGGGGAGGACCAAGCGGATGCCTTAAATACAAAGAGCATAAACAAAAAGCACATTTTGTTGAACTTCAGTGGTGGTCCCATCCTCTTAAGACCACTCCAAGCACAGTTATTGGCAAAAAAACAATCCCAACCAAAGGCCCTGCAAAGCATTATGGGACGAGATTAGCAGTAGGCAGTGAATATTATAGTATCCAATATCAAAATAATTCTACAAAGAGCTGCAGTTCACCTAGTCGTTACTAGATGTTCCTCACGAGTCAAATGCAAAGCATTGAAATTATTCTTACATCAAGCTGCAGTCCCACTGGTCGTCCCTAGATGTCCCTCACGAGTCAAATGCAAAACCATTGAAACCCTTTCATCAAGCATTTGCATTTTACTCGTGTCGTGAGGAACATCTAGTAACCACCAGTTTAACTGCAGCTCTTTGTAGAATTATTTTGATATTGGATACTGGATGCTGGAGCTCCTCTCTCTCTTACTTTTGTGGAAGGAGTTTGATTTTTAGACATTCAATCAGTCAATCAATCATAGCATATGTAAAGCACACTACTTACCTGTGAGGGTCTCAAGGCGCTGGGGGGAAGTGGGGGAATGCTGCTACTGCCCGAAAAGCCACGTCTTGAGGAGTCTACTGAAGGTCAGCAGGTCTTGGGTCTGCCGTAGGTGGATGGGGAGGGTGTTCCAGGTCTTGGTGGTGAGGTGGGAGAAAGATCTGCCGCTGGAGGTCGCTCTTCTGATTTGGGGGACTGTGGCGAGGGCGAGGTTGGCGAAGTGGAACTGGCGGGTGGGGGTGTAGAAGCTGAGTCGTCTGTTGAGGTACGCTGGTCCGGTGTTATGGAGTGCCTTGTGTGTGTGGGTGAGGAGCTTGAAGGTTATCTTCTTGTTGACGGGGAGCCAGTGCAGGTCTCTCAGGTGGGGTGTGATGAGGCTGTGGCGGGGGATGTCGAGGATCAGACGTGCAGAGGCGTTCTGGATGCGTTGAAGTTGTTTCAGGAGTTTGGCTGAAGCTCCTGCGTGGAGGGCGTTTGCGTAGTCCAACCTGCTGCTGACGAGGGCCTGGGTGACTGCTCTTCTCGTTTCGGTGGGAATCCACTTGTAGATCTTGCGGAGCATGCAGAGGGTATTGAAGCAGGAGGAGGAGACGACGTTGACCTGCTTAGTCATGTAGAGGTTGGAGTCGAGGATGGCCCCTAGGTTGTGTGTGTGATCGGTGGGTGTTGGGGCTGTTCCCAGTACGGTCGGCCACCAGGAGTTGTCCCAGGCCGAGGGGGTGGATTTGAGGATGAGGACCTCCATCTTGTCTGAGTTCAGCTTCAGTCGGCTGTTCCTCATTCATTCGGCGACGCCCTTCATTCCTTCGTGGAGGTTGGTTTTGGCGTTGTGGGGGTCCTTGGCGAGGGAGAGGATCAGCTGGGTGTCGTCGGTGCAGGGGATGATGTTGAGGTCGTGCAGTCTGGCGACATGGGCAAGTGGTGCCATGTAGATGTTAAACAGCGTTGGGCTGAAGGATGAGCAATGGGGTCCGCCGCAGATGACCGGAGCTGAAGGAGGGAGGCGGACGCTCTGTGTTCGGCCGGAGAGGAAGGATGTGGTCCAGTCCAGGGCCTTCTCTTGGATCCCGGCATCGTGGAGGCATGTGCATAGTGTGCGGTGGCAGCTGCCATCTGCCTGAAATGGAAGGTTCCTTGCCTCCTCTATTTTGCTAGAGTTGCTGTTCCAGGGCTCCATCCCGACGTGCTGCAATTTGCAGCAGAGTGCTTTTCACACTATGCACTTGATGAGAGACATGTGGAGCACTTGTCAAGCAAGTGATAACATGTGTATTACTGCACACTTGATCTCTTTTGTGGGGGTTAGACAACAGTTGTCTGCAGGTCTCAGCACTGAAGAACGTTTTAAGGGCATTTGGCGGCATGCAACAGTAGCTATGTTCGCCATGGAGAAATCCCTTACCACTGCAAACATCTTGTAGGACTTTAACAGCAAGGTGTTTGAATGGCTGTGACCCAGAGGCTTCATTATTGGATTTGTTGGCATGGAAAATGGGAGTAATATAGTCAAGGCAATGGCTGATAGTAGATATTTCAGGTTCTTTGTTTGACGCATTGAATCAACCTGATTGTGCAGGACTTTTAAAAAAAAGTTGATGTAGTCAGCAACATACTGGTCACCTGCAGAAGAATATGCACTCATTTCAGTCATTATTTTAAAGCCCAGAAACATTTTAGGATCATTCAGTGTGCTAATTGAGAACTAGTTAAAGCCCTCATACAGGAGGTGCTAACATTTGGGAACTTGACTGACTACTTGTTGCAACGTATGTTTGAGCAGCACACACCGATCAATGACTGTGTTCTTCAAAGAGGTGGGGATGCACCTGCGAAAAGCATACCCATGCAGGTGGACAAATGGGGGTAGTCAAATGCCTGACACAAATGCTACTTCCATTTGAGGTTTTCACATTGGAAGGCAGCAAGGAGGATGTACGGTGGGACAAACTAATCTGTTGTTGCATTTCCTACAAGACCAGTTACAAAATATGTTACAAAGGCTCGCCTGTGTGAACTAAGAAGCGTATTGGTTGGTTGATAGCTTAATCCATCACTTGTCTGTTGATCCAAGAGAGATCGTGTCCTCCAAAGTGTACATCTGTGCCACAATACTTGATCCACGATACACAAAACGATTGCCCACTTTGTCCCTATTTTTGAAGTGAATGTGTTAATCTACAAGAGATGGATTGTTCAGCAATCGAGAGACCTGGAAGAAGAATGGCTGAACATTAGAGTCCTGGGCAGAAGTTCTGGTATGCAGCCTTTAACCCCTAAGTCCAGCGAGAGCAGTGCTGTTGTTGCATATCAGCCAACACCAACAACACAGGCAACAGCAATACCAACAACAGAAGATTTGGACCCAAGCTTTGCACTGGCTTGGTTTAAGTAGCAGGGCTTAAGTCAGTTGAGTTCAGAGGCAAAGGCAACAGAGGTTGAGCAAGTAGCAGCACCAATGACCTCGCAGATGATAGTCCAAAGACTATCTGGGTGACCCAAAAGAAGTCTACATGGACTGAAACAAATTGGTCTACAGACATGAGACGATGCACCAATGGCCAGAGATCAGCAGGCTGACCATACCGTTTCTGTCTTGTCTGGTAACCTGTGTATCTGTGAAGTGTGTGTTCAGTGCAGCTGGAACAGTTGTCACAGTCTGAAGGACCAGTCTCTCTCCTCAAAACATAGAGCAATTGATCATGATTAAAATGAGCCAACAGTTCATCCCACCCAATTACACTGCTCTTGAAACACCACATGTGGAGGAGGATGAGGGTGCTTGGTCAGATCAAGTGAGTTAGGTGACCAACTTCTGGGTGAACCCCCTGATTGAGTGGGCCACCCTAGAAATATTCGATTATAGGCAAACTACTTTGCAAAAAAAATAAATGGATCTACCCAGAAGAGTATTATATATTTTGTGTCTGACTTATGCAGCCCACCATTTATTCACATGTATGGCCAGATTGAGTTGGAACAGAGTGAAATGAATAAGCCTCCCCATTCCCTTCAAGGAAATTGGAGACAATGCCTGCCTCCGTCCCATGCCTATCCTTCATTTTTCAATTCCTAGCAGGACTGCCCCAGTAAAGATAATTTAATTTACAAGACTGCCAATATGTTCCTATTGGCATGGAAGCAAGAGCTGTCAAACCAACGAATAACCGGGGGAGTAGATCTGTGAACGGGTTTAAGTAAAGATCTATGTATTGAATTGCATAATTCTTTAAATAGACCACATAAATTCCTACCCAAGAGATGCTCAAATAAAAATGCCATGAAGATATCCTAATTTGACTTAAACAGTCCAGATGTTTAGTAGTTTCCGGCAGGTCTTGAGCCAGCCTACGCAGGTTGTGCTGGGGCAGTGGCTGTACAGTAGCTTGACCCGGTCCTCTCACAAAATCCATAGGTAGAGAAAAAGGGGCTACTAAAGGGTTATGATCTCTAAACCTTGTAACCAGTATTTTTTTTGTTTAAATGTGTTTATTGGGTTTTAGGTTGCATTTACATGAACAATACGACAGCGATCAATCAAGGTAAACGAGCATTACAAAAGTTAAAGTCATAGAGATACAATTGTAGACGTGGATTCTGTTAGGCATTTCACAGTTCGGGGTCATTGTCTGTCTATCGTCCCTATCTGTGTGCTTTGGTAGCACGTATCACGTGGCATCCCACCATAGCGTATGCGTCCCCCATGGGCGGGATCGTCTCGAACATGTTAGTCTGTCAACTGCACCCGTGGGGGGGTGAACTCGTGTTGTGTCAGGTACTGTGGGGGTGGTGCTATGGGCATCAGGTATGTGGGTGTGATTCGCAATAACATGTGGCACCGTGGTGTCTCTATGCGTGAAGTCAATCAGCGAATAATATGTACGAGTAGCACTCTGTCTAAATCAAGCTTGCCTTCTTACCCAGGAACTATGGGGGTGAACCGATTAACTTGGGGGAGGGGTGGAAGTGAGGGAAGGACGGGAGGGGGGGTTTCTAGGTCTCCGTGTCCAAGCACAGAGTGCATATTCTCAGGGCGTTAGGTGTAGGCCTATAGCGAGCGTCGGTGATTCGTGTCTGGGTGTCGGAGGGTCGCTGATTGTGGTCACTCACGACAGGTATGTAGAATCCGTGATATGTTTATGGAAGCATGGGGGTCGGTGTCGTCGGTCGTACCTGGGATTGTGAGGCTGTAGGTGACTCCTGAGGGCGTGTCGCCTGTGTGAAGGTATATAGTAGTTGAGCCCACTCCAGGGATATGGAATGTTTGCGGTGTCCCCGTACCTCCTCCTCCCGGAGTATCTCTTCCTCCGCCTTACCCCATTTATGTACCGCGCCGATCCATGCTGCCTCTAGTGGTCCCGTAGGGGCCCTCCAGTGCATGGCGATACCGCGTTTCGCCAGGAGGATTGCTAGTGATAGGAATCGGTATTGCGTTTTCTCAGTTTTCCGTTTGCGGAAAATTCCGAGTGCGCATGCCTCCCATGTGTTCATGGTGGCAATGGTCGTGACCTCTTCTAGGGTTCGGTGGATCGTGTCCCAGTACCGGCGGAGAGTGGGGCAATCCCAGAACATGTGTCTGAAGTCTGCTCCCGGGGTTCGACATCGGGGACATTCGAAGTGAGTGTCCGGGAAGAATCGTTGAAGGCGGCTCGGTGTGAGATAGGCCCTGTGGAGGACGTTGAATTGTATGTTGCGGAACCTTGCGTTTCTGGAGACTTTTTTGGGAAATTCCATGGCTGACCTCCATTCCCCGTCATGGACCACTCTACCAAAGTCTGTCTCCCACTTCTGGCGTAGAGACTGGAGGGATGGGAGGAGTAACGAGCGCACTGCCCTGTAGAGCCATGTTACTAAGTGTCTCCTCACCCCCATGTGCATGATCGCGTGAATCACTGGATGTGTCGTGGGTTCGCCGGCCTCTGGATTCCAGTGCGTACCGCTGCTATCTACTAATTGCCTATGGAGCAAAAACTGTCCCGGGGGTAGGTCGTATCGGTCCATCATCTGCTCAAACGTCTGCAACTGTCTGTCTTCGAACAGAGATCCGACCTCCGTGATCGCCAGCTCTGTCCAGACCCGAAGCGTGCCCAGGGAATAATACAAATCCCTGCGAGGGAAACCCACCAATGGCAACAAAGGCGAATACGGTGGCTGTGTTTTGGACATGCGGTGTATTCGCATCATGCACGTTCGGGCAACTGACACCTGCAGGGGTCGAGTCCGCAGGGGTTAGTGCCTCGCAACAAAAGTCTGACGATCGCGGCCTGCGAGAGAGGACCAGTAGCTGTGATGGTTTCCCCTGTGTGGCGTCCCGCCGTCCAGTAGGACAGCCACTGGAGCTGGGCCGCTAGAAAGTATGCCTCAAAGGCCGGCGCTCCCAGTCCCCCCTCCGTGGTAGGCAGGTAGAGTGTGGAGAGCTCCACCCGTTTTCGACCCCCTCCCCATATCAGATCTATCAGAAGAGTGTTCAGTTCTCCGAAGAATGATCGAGGTGGGATCACCGGGATATTCGCGAAGCTATACAGCAGGGGGGGGACCATAATCATTTTTGCCAGTGCCACTCGGCCTATAGGCGCCAGTGGGAGTGTCTTCCAGAAGTTGACCGCTGATCGAAGACCAGCTTGCGTCCTACGATGATTCCCTGTGTATAAGTCTTCCAGGGTGTGGTACAACCGTACTCCCAGGTATCGGGGGGCGTCAGCATTTCAGGCGAGTGATTGGGTACCCATTCGATTTTCCCCAGTTGACCCTTAGGCCCGACACTGTCGCAAACTCCTCTAGCGTCCTCCAGATGCACGTCAGGTCGCTCGTGGCATCCCTAACATAAATCAGGAGGTCATCTGCGTATAGAGATACGCAGTGCCACGAGTGCGCTAGGGGGATACCCCAGTCTTCACCCTCTCGTCTTAGGCGTATCGCCAGAGGTTCAACCGCCATGGCGAACAAGAGGGGTGACAACGGGCATCCCTGTCTAGTCCCTCTGTCTACGGTGAATTCCGAGGAGATATAGGTGCCGATCCGGACCCTGGACTTGATTTGTGTGTACAGGAGCTTGGTGTAAGCGATTAGGCGGGAGCCAAAGTTGTTCTTGGTGATGACTTCGAACAAATATGGCCATAGGAGGGTGTCAAATGCCTTCTCTAGGTCTAGTATGAGGCAAGCTGCATTCGGGAACTGGGTTCGAGTTATGTCTTTGACGTGGAAGAGCCGACGGAGATTTTGGGATGTGTTGCGGTTTGGTACGAATCCGTTTTGGTCGGGATGGACCAATTGGGGTACGACCTGGGCATACCTCGTCGCTAACAGTTTACCTAGGATTTTACAGTCTGAGTTAAGTAATGTGATCGGCCTGTAGGATGATGGGAGCTGGGGGTCCCTGTGTGGTTTTAAGAACGACACTATTAATGATTCTCTGAGGGAGCGTGGGAGGACTCCCGCTTTGAGTGCGTCTTCGAACATAGTCGTTAGACGTGGGGCAAGGTGAGCTAAGAAAGTCTAGTAATACTCGAGGGGGAAGCCGTCCATGCCTGGGGCCTTGTTTCTGGCAAGCGTCCCTATCGCTGCCTTAATCTCGGTCTGTGTTAATTTCCTGTCCAGGTCCTTCCGGAGCGCTGGCGAGATTTGGGGGATTGGAAACGGAAGTAGGAAGTTGGACACCATGAGGGTGTCGCCTTGGCTGGAAGTCTGGTATATGTGCGAGTAATATGTGTAGAAAATCTGCATGATCGCTACCTGGGAAGTTTGGAGGTGACCGGCCTGGTCTGTGATTTCCGTGAATGGTTTCAAGTCGGGGTCCTGTCGAGCTAACCATGCTAAGAGTGTGCCACCCCTGTTGCCCTCCCGGTGTACCTTACTGGCGTATTTTCTGAAGTTGTATTTACGTAGGTCCCGCAGTGTCTCAGCGTATTTTGTCTTAGCCTCTGCTATTTGCAGCTGGGTCACCTCGCCGCGGTCTTCCGCTTGCAGCATGGTTGCTAGCTCCTGTTCTGTAGTGTGTAATGCGCGTTCTAGTACCTTTCGCACTCCTAGCACTTGCTGAATGCAGTGTCCCCTCGCCGCCACTTTGTGTGCATCCCACTCCACGAGACTAGAGGACGCCGAGCCCGCATTGAGTCTGAAGTGTTCCTGCAGGTGTTCCCCGTGATCATGTGTGAATGCCTGGTCTGTGAGGCACTCCCGAGGGAGCTTCCAGGTCGGTACTGGGGGGTGGGGCGGTTTCCATCGGAGGGTCAGGGTATGGGCGTCATGATCCGATAGCACTCTGCCTAGGTAGTCTGTGTGTCTAGCTTTGGCGTGTGTAGCAGGTGAGCAGAGAAATCGATCAAGTCGCACGCGAAGGTCGTGTGGAATGGAGTGAAACGAGTATAGTTTCGTCGTGGGGTTCAGTGCTCTCCACGTGTCCGTCAGTGTCCAGTGTCGAACCCACTCATTGAAGAGTTCCGTCCGTCTGTATATTGGTGACCGTGGTGGCGGGGGGCGGGGCCGGTCGAGGGTCGTGTCTAAGATACTGTTATAATCCCCTCCCAGTAGCCAAGGGGTGTGAGTGTGGTGTGCCAGTGTATTCGTGAGGCGAGACCAAAAGGCGTTCTGTTCCACATTGGGGGCATAGATACTGCCTATCAGGATAGACTGTCCATCCAATTGTCCTTCCAGTAATACATAGCGTCCCTCCTTATCTACCACCCTGGATTGTTCACGGAAGGGTACTCCCGGTCTGACCCAAATGCGGAGTACCCCGTGGCACAGATCATACCCCTCCACTTCCTCTGTAACTTGCTGACTTCCGCTGTCGTCAAGTGAGTCTCTTGTAAGAGAGCTATATGCGCCTGCTGTCTCTTTAGATAGGCATAGACTGCATACCGTTTGCTTGCCGTGTGCAGCCCCCTGACGTTTAGTGTGATAAAGGTAAAGTCCGTGTTAGGGGGATTTGTCATGTGAGGATGTCAGTCGTGTTGGGCGATGCACCCGTCACCCCTCGGCTATACCCAGAGCCACTCTCGCTCGCATGACCTCCCTCCATATATGGTTCCACCGTGACCAGATTACCATCTCCCGTGTAGGTATCAGGGTTAAAAGGGAAGGGACGTAACATGGAAACAACATATGGGAAACAGTCCCAACTGAAGGGGCCCATTGCAAGACACGATGAGCCCAAACTGTACATCTCGTACTGTCTCTAGTTCGTTTGGTGTGAGGGGGTGGTGAAGCGGTGGAGCCCCGATCTCGGGTCAAGGCTACCCGCCGCATTGTGTCTCTGCGTGTGTGTATGCTACCACCCATACCTTAGGCGTGTCTTCCCGGCGTCCCTCGTCGGTTGGTTGCTCCGTCGTTTCAATCTTACCGCTGGATGTGTCAGTCGCCATCAGATGAGTGTATCCGCCGTCTGTGGGGTCACCAGTGGCGGGGAGGCGGAACCATCTCTGGAGGTGCGGACGTCACTATGACCCTCGTCCTCGGATGTAAAGATGTGGGGGCCTCGATCCATCTCCTGTTCGGCGTCCAGTTGCCTGACCTCCGCCGCTGCCTGAATGGCTTTCCGTCGGTCTGCTATGATTTGTTCCAAGTCCGGGACGCGTCTGACGCTGGGTGACGGTGGTCGATTCATCTGTGTGAGAGTGACCTTTCTGGCACGGAGTCGCCGCCGTTTGTTGGACGCAGAGCTCAACGGTGTATCTTCGCGGTCTGATCGAGGCTGACTGCGATGATCCAACCAGTGTCTTGCCTCCGCGGGGTCCGTGAAGAAGTGTGTTGTATCTTCATAGATGATCTTGAGTCGGGCCGGGAACAGGAGGGCATATTGTATCTTATGTTGGCGCAGGGCTTGCTTTACTGCCAGGAATGTGGCGCGTTGGCGTTGTACTGCTTGAGAATAGTCCGGGAACACCATCACGTTTTTGTCCTCCACTCTAAGGACTTTCGCTTGCCTGGCCGCCCGTAGGATCGTGTCCCTGTCCTGATAGTGCAGAAGCTTCAGAAGGAATGGTCTGGGCGGGAGGCCAGCTCGAGGTCGTCCAGTCGGGACCCTGTGTGCCCTTTCTACTGAGAAGAATGGCGTTAGGTCTTGGGTCCGGGTGAACGTTTTTATCCAGGTCTCTATATATCGGATAGGGTCTTCTTTCTCCACTCCCTCCGGCAGGTTGATCAGACGTATGTTGCTCAGGCGGGAGCGTCCCTCTAAATCGTCCGTCTTGCGTTCCAGGAAATTGACCTTCTCTTGTAGGTCCTTGATGGCTTTTTGATTGAGCTGGACCTGAGGTTTCAGTTCATGGAGCGTGTGACTCTCTTGCTTCACCTTATCTGCCAGCTTCCTATGATCGTCGCGTAGTAGGGTGATGTCCGAGGCCAGTTCCCCGAATTTAGTTTCCATGGAGACTCGTGAGTGCTCGATGGCCGCCAGGACTTTGTCTAGCTTCGTGGACATGTCCGATTCCTGCGGAGGACCTCCGGTCTTCGATCCGCGTGAGGGGCCCGGGGAGGGTGATCTTCTCTGAGCTGGCGCCGGCGTCACGGGCACTGTCCGCTGTGTTCGCCCCATGGGTGGCGTGGGTGACCTATCGGTCCGATCCGGCCTGCCAGGAGTGATTCAAACCCCTGTCTGTAGCGACGCTGGGCAAACCGGGCCTCCGGGGTCTCCTCCGTTTAGTGTTGCTCTTCCAGTCTGGCCCCCCGACGTCCGGCCGCGGAGGGTCTGTGGTGTGTCCTCGATAGGGGAGGCGGGAGGCTCTCCGTGTGGACTCACCCCACACTTACTGCTTCTTTATTGTGCTGCTGGGGCGGCCGGGGCGCTCCCCCACCGCCACCCGCCACTCCCGGTCCCTCCGCCGGGTGCAGCTACAGTAGGTCAGTGTTCCCCAGAGGGCCTCGGATCTGACGCCGGGGGGCCCGAGTCGGGCATTGGAGCTCACCTCGGGGGCGCACGTGTTATTTCTCCCTGGCACCCTCCGTCGCGTGGCTCCAAGGCGGCACTCTATGGTGTTGGCTCTTGGGCACCAGATTCAAGGGTCTCCGCAGGTCGCGAGTGCCGTTCCGCACCTCTCCCTCGCAGAATCACTCCGGTGGTGCCATTTTGGGTTGGGGAATTCCCGGGATCATCTGCGGGTGGTCTCTCCGGCGTCCAGCGCTGAGCGGCCGGGTCCGCACCGGTCTCCGCGTGCGTTTGCCGCGATGGGTCACCAGGGGCCGCACCCGTCCAGGCTCCCCGCGACGGTGGGATCACACACAGCCCTCAGTCCGCCATGTTTCCGCGGTGGGTCCGGGGTCCACGATTCCCCTCTGGATACCGCTGCGCCTTGCGTGTGGCAGCGCACTCCTGATGCGACGGATGACCGGCAAGGCGTGCTGGGCGCTCCGGATCCCGGCGACGGCAAGGACCGCGCCGGCCACCCGGGACCTCTCGTGTCAGTCCCTGGGCGCCACCATTTTGGGGGGAGGGTCTGCCGGGGTCGTCAGGGGCCAGTGTGGGCGCGCCCCGGACACACCGTTACTCTCCGAGGCTCCCCAGGTGGTCCCGGGAGTCCCCTACCGCAGCTGGAAGCGATAAAGTTGCGTGGCGGTAGCTTTCATCGTCGGCGTGGCGGGTAGCCGACCGGAGCTCTAAGGGAGCCCGTCCGCCATCTTGGCCAGCTTAGCCACGCCCCCCCTAAACCTTGTAACCAGTATGTCACACTTTACCCAATACTGAGACAGATCACAGGTTACAAACATATAATCAATTCTAGGAGCACACCGTCTGCCATGAAACGTAGGAATTCGAGGCTCAATGTCATTACTAAACTCATGGATATTAATGAGATCAAGAGCAGAGAGATAGTGACCTAGTTCAACACCTCTACAATCAGAGAATATATACAAAATGTATAAAAATGAGATAGGTAAATTCCGTTTAGCATTAAAATATCCTCAAAGTAGAATATTACACCATAGAAGTGAGGAATTCTGCCTTGTCATGAGTTGTCAATTATCCTAAATAAGAGAAAAAAAATCCTATTAGTGGAACAGTAACATTTATTATTATAACAATGAATAATAAACTGCATCAAACTGTGTGAACAACCCAGGTGCACTACTTGAAACTCAGGACTATTGAAATACAGGGAAACTTACTTTCACTTTGACCCCTTGCCTCCTCCGGAAGGCTAAACTTCCTTTATGCTGCCCAGAAGTAAGATTGAGTGACAAGAGTAGCCATTATACCCAAGTGGGGCAGTAGCACAATTTTCTTCATTTATTTATAAAGTATTATGTAGCACAAACAAAATTCCACATTAAACTGATCAGTCAGAGAGGGCGTGGCCAGGAAAGATGGCTGCCTAAATGGGTTTCCCCGGAGCTTCCTTGACACTCAAAAATCCTCCAATATCCTTAACTACCAACGCCACTGTTCGCAAGGACCCCCAGACCGGCCCCCACCCAGGGCCGTCCTTAACACTGGTGGTGCCCTGTGCGACAATGTCTTTTGACCCCCCTAATGACCACCTCCGCCACGGATTCCCTCACTAGCACCCTTTAACAGTGCCCCTTAAGTCTCCATAACCACTGTCTCTCGGATTCATTTAGTTTTATAGCACCACTCATACCAATGTAAGGTGTCAGAGCACTTTACACCACACACACGTTGCATAGAGACAATCATATGTGTGTGCCAGTGTATAGGAAATGTTACATCAGACAATAGTGCAAGGTGTAGTTTAGAAGAAACATGTCATTCATACTGGTAGGCAGTATAGTTTAAGAGTCCTTATTCATCACACAGAGACAAAAGAGATTGCTGAAGTGATGCCTTAGATCAGGAGCGGGGATGATGGCGTGGGCATTGTGCACGTGCATGCACATGGGTTCTCCAGTTGATTGAGCATATGTGTTGTTGTAATTTCCCAGTATCTCCACAACATTCATACCTGACCTGGAGTGCACTGGCGTGGAAATTGCTCCTGCCATTCTATGGTTAGGGGTGTGATGTAGTTTTCATTTTCTTTTCACAATATGCCAGAAGCTAACGATCGGGTACATTGTAAATGTGCTAGCAGGAGGTCACGGTCGGCCACGGTCCTATCGGGCGAGATGAGAGCCTCCGGCCTCGCCGGCCTGGTGGGATGCTTGGTCCTTTGCTCCAAGAGTTTTACTCAGTTGACGCGGTTGCCTCTATAGGGGGATGGGGCCTAAGTTTTATCCATGGTGGGTTAGGCCCCTGTGAGTGGGGGGAGTTGCCCGTCCTTATGGGCTCAAGCGTTGGTTGGGGGATTGAGGGAGTCCGGCTCTACAATAATACCCAAACATATACGTCACCGTGTATGTTTGAAGGGGTGGGGGAGGTGAGTGTGTTGGGACATTGGTGCAACAGATTTTAGCTCCATATGACTTCTGGATGGAAATTTGTGACCTGGAATGTCCGAGGACTGGGCCAACATAGCAAACATCATAGGGTCTACTCCTATCGCCTTCGATAATTGGTCTCCGTGGCCTTCCTTCAGGAAGCCCACACATGGGGAACTGGTATTCCATACCTGTAACGCAGGTGGCTGAGGCAAGTCTTTTCCCCATCACACTCAAGCTATCTGAGGTGGACTTTGATTTGATTCGCGCCTAGTGTTCCTTCTGTGGCGAAGGAGGTGAAAATAGATCCCGAGGGTCGCTATGTGATAGTATCCGGGATACTGGATGCTCAAGGTCTTTGGTGAATGTATATGCTCCCAACATTGATAATTCCGATTTTCTCTGGGCTGTATTGAGTGAGGTCATGGAGCATGTGGATCCAGCAATAATTCTGGCTGGCAACCTTCATTGTGTTTTAATGGCGAGAGAGATCGTCTCCCACAAAGGTAGACACTAAGGGGCAGATTTACAAGCCCGTTGCGCCACTTTTGCGTCACTTTTAACATGGGAAAAGTGATGCAAATGTGGCGCAAGGGGCTTTTAAATCTGCCCCTAAGCCTGCAATGATGAGCGCTCTTTGGGAATTGATGGGGGGACAGGCACTGCACGATGTATGGAGGGTGCATTACCTACAGACCAGAACTTACCACTGCTATGTACCTGCTGCCAGGACGCAAAGCTGTATTGACTACTGTTTATTAAGGGGGTCCTTTGATGCAGTGTGTGGAAAAGGCTCCCTATTTGGCACGCTATCTGCCGGATCATTTACCAATGCTAGTTTTGTTCTGAATGAATAAGGAGGCACCTTGGGTGCCGTTTTGAAGGATGAATGTGGACGCGCTGTCAGACCAGTTGTTTGCGGAAGTGGTGTCAGAAGTCATTGATCACTATTTTGCTGAAAACTGGGGTAGCGTGACCACAAGAGCTTTGGAATGGAAGCAATGAAGGTGGGGAATGTATGAAGGTCACATATGTTATCAAGCAACAACTAACCAGGTCCTTGGATGAGCTTGAGCGGCACCTTAGTATCCAGGAATGGGAGGTAGTTGAGTGACCCCTTCGATTGCCAGAATGGAAGGAGTGAAAACGGGAGCCAGGCACAGGTTGGATACATTTGTACGCTCCAATTACAGACAGCGTCTCCATGTGGAAGGGAACAAATCTAGCAGGATGCTTGCCACACTCATTTGAAGCAAAACTCACTGCTCGCCCATACTGGGAGTATGCAACCCTCAGTGGCAAATGGAGAATGCACAACAGGGCTTCAGAGAAGCATTTGCATCACATCTGCAGAGGGTGTATAGAGCACTGCTGGATGGTGGCACTCGGGCAAGGGTTAATTACTTAGCCAATATACAAATGATCACTCTATCCCGGGAGGAGAGGGACATCACTAAGAAATAATTTTATCAAAGTAGGGTGGGGGGGAATAGCCAATTGTGAGTAGTTGGGCTGGTATATGCTGTCCACTAATTAAAGTGGGCACCTTGCACCAGTCTAAACGACCCTTATGGTGACTAAGTTAAAGATAACCTTTATGAAAGCTATCCTAGTGGCAGCTATGGAGAGCAGCCTTCAGGCTTAATCTTGAAGGAATATAAAGCAGCTTGTTTTACCAATTGATAACCTCCTGAATGATGAAATGAAAGGAGAACCACACAGTATATATGTAAAAATATGTATTTATTACTAAAACACTCTCTACTAATCTCGACACGAGATTAAAACATATAGCATACAATATTTAAGTATAAGAACCATGGCTTCAATAGACACAGGGCCCGATTCACAGAATGAACTTAAGACTCAATCCTAAACTTACTACTATTTTGGTATTCACAGAATGCACTTACTACTTTTGGCATTCACAGAATGAACTTACTACTTTTGGTATTCACAGAAGTTAGGATTTTTTCTTAAATTTGTTTTAAGACAAAAAAAATCCTAACTTCTGTGAATACCAAAAGTAGTAAGTTCATTCTGTGAATACAAAAATAGTAGTAAGTTTAGGATTGAGTCTTAAGTTCATTCTGTGAATCGGGCCCACAGTGCCTAGAGCACGTAGAATCTCTGTGACACCAAGGAACCACCCAAGGCAGTAACACAGGGCGCCCACAGAGGACGGGTGCAGTGAGGAAACATGACTGCGTGCTCCATGCAACTCTATTGGAAAGTCGCGGTTGGGAAATTATGGTTTAAGGACACATCTAAGAAGACTTCAAGCAACCCCTTTCGAACATAGAAGGTTCTAATGCCAGCACCCTTGTGAGTACCGAGGCACCCATGTTACCCTTGTTACCTATCCCAGAGGAGCCGAGTGCATAGGGGTCAAGTGGTGTCGGAAACCTCTGTAGTTTTCAATGGCGTGTTGCAAAGAAGTACTGCTACCAGGAAGGCGAAGAGTGTCCGGTGGAATCCAAGCCTGGATCTGAGGTGAAAAGCAGAGGGGACAGAGTCTGGGTCACTTCACGTGACCAGGGGCTCGGCGGTTGAATGCCCACCAATGTCGAATGCTTCAGGTAAAAAGTAAAGATGCTTGTCTCTGCATCCACGGGAACCAGGAGACATCAACGACAAACAGGGTCTGGAGGTGAGCTGTCCCACAAAGGATGTCGATGACTGAGGGGTCAGTGTACGGCTGGAGCACCACATGCCTTGGCAACGGCAACCCACGCAGGCAGAGGAAGCAGGTTACGATGAGGAACAGCAAGGTCTTGGGGACGCTCCAAGCAATGGAGAGTCAGGGCACGTCTGGAGCAACCAGGGAAGCCCAACAATGAACAAAGTGACCCTCGTTGGGAACCACAGGTCAACGGACCAGGTATTGCAAAGGGACGTTGAGCGAAATCACGAAGTACCAGCCGAGAGCACTTGTTGAGTGGAGGCCGGAGATCTTTGGTGCAAATATTGCTCGGAGTGGGGACCACACATGGTCCAATGCACAGCCTCAAGAAACATTGTGAAGCTGATTCACTTGCAAATAGACGCAGTGGACAGGGGTATAGGTTGCATGGCGCCCACGAGGGATACTGGTCTCAGACTCTCTGAGAGGGCAGATCTACCTCGAGGACATTAGGGAACCTACCTCCTGTGTTGCAGGAATCATCGGAGTCCACAGGAACACTGGAGATGCAAGCTGGTCAGTTGCGCTTAGGGAGATTCTTCTGTCATCCAGCGAAGTGTATACCGTCAAAGTACTTGGTTTCTGAGCAGAGTCTTATCCGGGTATAATCTAAAGCCCAGGTTTCCCACTTTATACCCATGGGAAAGGGTTGGACGGCCCTGGGGACCCTCCATGGGGAGGTGGAGGACAGAAGGGGGCTACACCTATGTTCTTTGTCCAGTTTTTCACCAGTGCAGGAGCCAACGGCTCCCAGTACTGGTTCTAGCTGGACTATGCAGGGGGACACCAAATGTGCCCCCAGTGCAGACTTTCTGGCACTCTACGAGTGCACCCACCCAGCCGCCCCAATACACTAAAGCCTGTCTGGGAGGTGGTCATACCCCCCTGTGGCAGGAAACCTATTGTCCGGCCTTCCTCTGCTCAACTTGGCTCAGCAGCAGGAGGGCAGACTAGTGTCTGTGGCTGGCAGCATCCATTTTGTGCTGCCCAGGTTGAGAAAGGTGGTACAGGGTAGACTGGTGACCCATTGTAGGTAGTTCTACAAGGGTGGAATCATACCGCCGCCGCCAGTACTGGTGGGGAGGTATGATTCCATGGTGTTTGACACCAATCAGGACATGTTTCTAAGCAGCCATTTTAAAGTTAGCATTTACCGTGGGTTATAATGCACTTAAGTATATATGGTTTGGCTGCATCACAGACAACCCCAGAGAATGGATTCCGAAGGCTGCAGAGGGGCCTAAAGTATGCAGGAGCACCCTTGCACATAAAACCCAGCACCCTGCCTTCAGAATTGATAAGTCCTACTATAGGGGTGACTGATAGGTTTATATGTGCAGTGAATTAGAACAAATATAGTGAACCTATATCTGAAGTAAGGGGTGCAAGCACCACCTTACACAGGCTGCAGCGGCAGACCTGGTGTGTCATTTTGAATGGCCTCTCAGGGGTGGCACAATACAAGTTTCAGCCCCTGGGAGGCCTCTGGGGTACCTATGCGCTTGGTACATAGTGTACCATATACTAGGGACTTATAAACGTACCCCAGTATCCAATCTGGAGTGTAGCTAATTACATTAAACAACCAATTTAGGGAGAAAGCAGATAGACTGGGGTCCTGTATAGCAGGATCCTAGTCAGACTAGTCGAAAACAAGCAACACACCAGGAAAAAAGTAGGGGTAACCATGTAGTCAGATTTCACCTCCCTACACCGATTGGCTACTGGAGGTTTAGAACGAAGCCTATGGAAAGGAGATACTCCCAGCCTCCATGAGGGAGGTGCTTATAGTTAGGCTCCCCAAGCCTGACAGGGATAGTACAGTGGTGACCTTTTACTGGCCTTTGTCGATGCTCAATGTAGATGTGAAAATTTTAAGTACATTTTAACCCCAGGATTATTAGAGTACCTGCCTCAATTGATTGCAGAAGATCAATGTGGGTTCATCCCACGCAGGAATACCCTTTTCTAACTTTTGGATACTATTGTTGGTGATGCACTCACCGTTCCTACAGGATGACCAGTTTGCGCTCACACTGCTGGACATTGAGCAAGCATTTGATTCCCTGTCATGGGAATTTTGATGGGAGATGCTGTGCAAGGCTGGCATTGGAGGGACCTGCATTAAATGGGTGCAGCTGTTATATTGTACCTCCTCGACGATGGGTGGGGCGTATGGGGTTGACGAGCTTTGCTCTGAGTCGGGGAACCCAAAAGGTGTGCCCCCTGTCTCTCCTGCTCTTCGTCCTGCCAATGGAGCCCTTGGCTTGCTGATTGCAGGCTGTGTTGCAGGGATACGGATCGGGGACCACACAAGTGGTTTCTTTAAATGCCTATGATGCTTTGCTATACTTGTGCAGTCCATCATATGTAAATGTAAATGTAAATGTAAATGTAGTATACTTGTAAAGCGCACAGCTGCCCCAGCAACGGGGCGTCCCGGCGCTGTATAACTCTGGGGAACCCGTCCTGGCTTTCCCTGTGGGATGGTCCCTTGCTGGGAGTCCCCAAGGTGGAGCCAGGCATCCCCGGAATTGGTGGGGCCGTTGTGGAGATTAGGCAAGCTAATGCCCAGAGTTGCCGAGTGTAACCCCTGATTAGAGTAAGCACCGAAGCGAGAATTATCGAGTCCGCTGACCAAGGTCCACGACCCTGCCGCGTCGGGAATTGAACCCTGGTCCCGGGCTGACTTCTGCTCTCAGGCCTGCCGCCTCTAACCAGTGAGCCACACTACTCCACTCTATTCAGGCCATATCATGTTGGCGGTCCTGGTTGAGTTTGGCGAACTCACCGGGCTACATGTGAATCACACTAAATCCAAACTCTTCCCATTGGGGAGGCTGGCGGGAAGGCCAGTGCAGGACTTGCTGCAGCAGGACCTCCATTGAGAGACCGATATGGTAAGATACATGGGGATATGGGTTACACATGGGGCTCGGGAGTTTGAAGCAGCAAATATAGGTAGAGTGATAGATGGATTAAAGCCCACAGTAACATTTTAGAATACACTTCACCTGCTGCTTCTTTGTGCTTAAGGGGCTGAGAAAGATCTTGCCGTTTATTCCTTACCACCTCAGGAAAACGGTCATAATTGCCACCATCTTTTCTAGAATAGATTATGGCAATGCCCTTTATTTGGGAGCAGGGTGTGCACAACTGGCCAAATTGCAATCTATCCAGAACGCTTCTGCCGGATTGCTACTCGATCTGCCCAAATACCATTCCACCTCACAGGCTATCAGAAAGCTGCACTGGCTCACAGTTCAGAGGCGGATTGATTTCAAGGCGCTGTGTCTAGCTCATAAAGCACTGGCGGGAATGGGGGCCTTCGATCTTCAACACCTATTCTCCAGGTACATGCCTACCCGCCCGCTGAGGTCTGCCTCTCGCGGGCTGGCTTTGGTTTCTAAGATCAATAGACACCGTTGGGGAGGGAAGAGCTTCTCCCATTTGGCATCAAGGCTTTGGAACGCATTACCTCAACAGCTCAGGCAAATCCCCAACCACTTGCAGTTCAGGAAGGAAATTAAAACATGGCTTTTCACTGGATAGGATAGTGGTCAGTACTCTCAGCTTGTTACCCTGCATAGCGCCAAGACGCCTCGGCATTAGTGCGCTTTATAAATACCATCACTCACTCACTCACTCACTGACCTCTCCTTGATGGGGAAGCTGGCATTGGTAAAGAGGATACTGCTACCTGCTCCCTGTATATTTTCCAAGGAACCCTTTTTAAAATCCCCAGGAAGTTCTTTCTGGACCGTGACAGGTTGATAATGGAATTACTATGGGTCAATGGGAGACAAAGAGTTAGCTTGCCCACTCTGAAGCACCCCTGGCGTAAGGGAGGGCTTTACTATTTTGCTGCACAACTGCAGCACACGGTCCAATGGTTGAATGGCCAAGAAAACTGGAAAAGCCTACTGCCAAGGGCTACCTGTACTGGGGTTCCCTTGTTGGAGTTACTGATGATGGGGCGAGAGCCCCAGCAACCCTACCTTATGTGGGCAAGTAGGTGTGTGGGGCTGGGAGAGGGCAGTCAGGATAGTGGTGAAAGAGCTCTCTTTGCACCCGAAATGAGCATCTGGGCAGAGAATCCCTTTAAATGTATTAAACAATCGATGTCCAAACAGAAATGGCGGGCTAGCAGTGGAGACTACTAGCCAAATGACAGGTATACTACCGTTGCAGATACCACGGATATGTTTCAGCTTGGAACAGGACAATTCCTTCAGTCCGCTACAATAGAGGCGCCTGCACACAGGATTTGGCCGTCTTTTCCTGAGATCCCACAGACTTACCACTCCTTAGAAAATCTGTTGGCTACGGCAGGTGGTAGGAGGCTGATCTCCCAAATATGCAGGGCTCTGAGGGAGGACGCTCATTTTGGCTGAGCTCTCAGTACAGCACAAATGGCAAGAGATTCTGGAGGCGCCCCTCTCGACTAAAGATTGAGAAGAATACATCAGGGAGTGAAATCCATGTCACCTAACACGCGATTTGAAGTGCTGCAATATAACGTGATACATCAGGTTTACCACACCCCTAATGGGTTACATGTTATATACCTGCTCATTTTCAATAGAGGAACATTTGCTACCAGTCAATACATCTAGATCAACGGATGTAATCCTACAAAATGTTTCACCTGCAATAACACCCTCCAATGAGCTAACTTCCTGAGCGCCCCTACTGGGCATATGCCTAGCCCCTCATTGATCTGGTAGTCATTCACATCCAGACACACCTTTCAAAGCAGCAAATCTATCAGCAAAAGGCAACCCAGCACAAGCAGACAAGGGATGTGTTGTAGGCCTGGAGGTGGGGGAAAATACAGTGTCTGCAATAAAAGAGGATACGCTGGGAGAGGGTTTATCATACTAAGTTGGTGGGGGAGTATTTGAGAGCGCCCAGAGGTGGAAAAGCTGGTCGGGCCAGAAGATGGCCCACAATACTTGGATCCTTAAGTTCACAACAGTGCAATCACAGGGCAATACTTTGGGGGAAGATCCAATCCAGTTGACCACCCTAGCCATAAGTATGTGATTGTTAAGCGTGGTGCGAAAACCCAAATAGCGCATTGAAGATGCGGCCCCTCCACCAGCAGACAAACCAATACTCTGGGACTTATAGTTCCTTTACCAGGCAGCTGCAGTGGTTTGGCGTCCAGCACTTCGGATCAAAGTCCAGTGCTATACAGCGTGTAGATCATGCAGCCCCTCTTCCTCCACCAGCAGACAAACAGATATCCTTGGATTAGTAGTCCTTTTAGCAGACAGCCTGTTGACAGTGCAAGTAGCTCTTTGTTGATAATCAATGCTTTGCACAACAGTGTGCTCTCCTGGCCAGGCTGAACGGGGCTTATCGTGTGGTCAGTCATAGCTCCGATCCTGTGCTTTCCTGTCTCCTCTGATTCCATACTCTTGCATGGACACGTACTGACTTGGTTGTTACTACTTTAGCCCTTTTCCATAGGAGAGCAGAGCCACAGAGAGCACAGTCCCTAGGGGCGATAGCCAGGCTAAGGCGTCAAGCACAGGAAATACATGCCTATTAAGAAACACTTTACTTCGGGGGCATTCCCACCACTGGTCCAAGGGTTAATTTGCTATAAGTCCACTCTCTCAACGCAGATGCCTTTTCCCGCACCTTTAGTACTACAGCTGCCTCCAGGCCTCCTTTCTGTCATGCTGGTTCTCTAATGTACCCACATAATACCCACCTAAGTGTCTTTTCAGAAACTAAAAGCCTCAATTATATTAGAGACTGCATTACTCCTCCACTAATGTGACGTATAGTGATAATGCTGTCCTTGTTGTTCAGAAATAAAGACTTGATAATAATATTGTGTTCGTTGGAAGACTGAGGACATTATCCTGAAAACAAACGTGTACATTAAATAAAGGTATACTTATCTACACTAATGGTAGGCTGAGAACTCAATGCAATATTTAATGATACACAATATTGAGACTCTCTCATTGATTCAGCACACACATTGTCAATTAAATTAATCTATTACAAACAGGTATAGGATTTCTCTTTTAGCAGAGTTAAAAATGTTTATCTAGAAGTTAGGAGTAGGAATTCATTTTTAAGACCCAAAGATCTCTTTATTTTCTGAGATAAATTAACAAAATTAAACAGTTCCGTTTAGTAGAACTAGTATCTCTACTCTACAGTTAGTGGATATTTAGGGATCGGGTAAATATATATTATTGTTTAAGTCAATTGCTTTATGGAATATTATTAAATATGAATGGCTATATATTTAACCAAGACAAATCCTGTGACATAACTTTTAGAGTCATATTTTACTAAGAAAATAATTTAATTAAATGTGCACAGGTTTAAAAGAAAGTAAGTAAGTGAGCAATATAATCTTGTGGAAATGTATTGTGAATTTATACCATATATTTGCGATGTCATTTTTATTTACAATTGTTTTGATATCTTGAATGATTTTCATGTTCTTTTTTGAGTGATAATTGACATTTTGATTATAAAATGTTTTGTTTCTGTATTTATTATGGTCTTGAAGATACGGTCTTATGTAAAGCAAGGTGAAACATATGGTAAGTGTTGGTCTATCTATCTTTTTTTGGATTGAAGATATTGCTTATGATAACCCAATAATCATGTAAACAATATTGTTGTATCGCATAAACTAGGGCTCTGGCCAAGCTCAATAGGCTTTGGCTTTCCCACCCACGGGTGCCAGGACTAAGTTCAGTGCTCTATCGCTTAAACAGAATTCCAAGTTATTGTACCCCCACACAACCCCACTGGGCATACGTGCCGGTGTGGCGTCCTTGCTTTCTGGGTTACTAACAGTTCTGAGAAGGGGTCAGGGATGCAGTGGTAATTCAACCCCAAAATGTGTTAGAATAACACTCACAAATACAAGAAAAAGACACCATATATGTTTAAAAGTGTTTATTTCAACCGTCTAATCCTGTTGCTTAGTACATGAGTAATAACCACACAGAATATAATTCGAACAGCACTCATGTATGTTACGAGCAGCAAGAATAATATGAACACTTGAAACAAGAGTAGGATGTTCCTAGGAGCTTAGCAACTGGAAGACTACTTCTATGTGCTACGCTATGAGAGTTTGGAGTAGCTAACTTGCCTCTAGAGTTTCTTGGGACTCGGCACACTGCATACCTGTTTACATTGGAGAAGCTGTGACTATCAGACTTAAGTTGAGACAGAGTGTTCCCTTGGAAGGAAAACACACATAAGCGGGCTTAGCTCTGCTCCTCTCTGACCAGCTCTCAGCATAGGAACGGATGCTGCAGCCGTCTGGCAGGAGCTCCTGCGATAAACTGGGGCGAAGACCTCTCTAATTCAGTGGTCAAATCATGAGGTACATATAGCATTAACCACTGACTTTTACTCTACATTTCAGGACTTTCCATTAATCCCCTCCCATGCCTGGCTGCGCTTTTCCTCCCTGCTCCTCGCCGTCTCGTGTCCTCCTGAATCCTTCTCCATTGAAAAAAACACTACGTTGGAAGTCTTGCGAGTTTATTTCAATGGGGGACTCAAGAAGAGGAGCAGGAAGGAGAGCGGCCAGGCAGGGGAGGCAGCAGAAACACAGGTGTCTCTTTTTTAATCCTTTTACCGCATTTGGGAGGGCGGAGGGTGACGCTAACTCCGCTCTGCCAAGGAGGCAGATTTCATGCCTATTATGCGTTCAACATGGAGCACGGAGTAGGCAAATCTCTGCAAACTCCGCTGGCGGAGTGGAGTTACCCGTCCAGGGTTAGACAATACATATAAAAGAGATTTGAACCACTATCCACAAAATTAAAGATAGTAGACTAAGTGTAGTTAATGAAATCATGACTTTCCATCATTGACACTGGGAACATCTGGATTTTGCAAGACTGGAGACTATCATTGTGCTATTATTTTAAAGCTGCTTAATATCAGAAGAAGCATGAACAATTGGTTTGCAATGGAAAATTGAAAGTGGAAACTGAAAGCAATTAGCAGCTCTCAGAATGTTCTGTTATTGCAAACGCTTAGGAAGCCATGGCAGGCCTAGAGGAATGACCTCATGAAACAGGTTCTATCAATTCTAGATGGTTTCATGGACCACGTAACCCATTGGAAACAGAAGCAGAGGATACAGGACAATGAGGTTTCCTAAAGTAAATAAGGATTTGAGGATCAAGTGTTCTGAGACAGATGTTCAAGCTTCCTATTCTTTTAGACATCTAGCTACATAGAGATTTGGCCACTCAGGAAAGGCAGGATAATCCACTGCTTTTTAAAATGTTTTGTAGAGCTGGAAATTGAGAACAGAATTCTAGGAGAACACTGCCTAGCTGAAACATACATAAGATTGCGGTCTGAAACACAAAATCATGGACATTGTTGCTAATAGACATATCAGAGAGAGATCGGTATTCTCAGGACAGGCTTTTAACCCAATAAAGACTATGTTACTATATCATAACATTTGATAATTCGACAAAGGAGGGCTACTTATCCTTATTCCTTTTTTAATAGTCAAATTAAGGGATGCTCCCCCACAGGTTTCCCATCAACAAAGCGAGGTGCATAGAATGGTCAATCTACATTTGTTCACTGTTCTGCAAGATGTACATGAAGACGCTAGGTAGCTTAAGATAATTGCCACAATAGCGACAGAGCCACAGCATTTAATTTAACTTGTCATTGTGACCTGTAACATTTTAATACCACATGATTAGAGAATGTTCCAGCACCTCTGTATGCAGCTCCTGCGTCTCATAATGATGGCGACAAGCAGAGAGAATCCATGGTAGAAGGTGGACACTATGACGCTTGCAGTCGGAAGCAAGCTTATAGAGACACAATGGTTTTACATACGTCTTTATGCAGCCGAAGAAGGCTGCACACTATTTCTACACATAATCTGATTCAACAGCACAGCCACCGAGGGTGGCAAACTGCTTTTATACAACATTTGATGCACAGTACAGCCTTGGAGAACGCCACACTTGTTTTACACAACATCAGACACAAAGTTGCAAACTTCCAACCAAGGTTTCTAAGGAAGAATGCATTATAAAAATAAATTGGAGAATTTTGGAAGTTGGTGAGAAGAATCCGTCACTATTCCCCTCTGTTTGAACTGAGGTCAGAACCTCAGGAACCCTCTCAACAATAACCGACATAGCTGGGGCAGTTGGTGTACGTACATCAGACCATTCGTCCTACTTATGGTAGGCATTCTGACCTACTTGCTTTTCTTCAGGAACATTATGTAAAGACTAACTGTCTGAAACAGAAAAAAACTAGGAAAACATGACCCAGTCTCCCTTGTAGAAAGCTCTCAGTGTATCAAATACATTATTATTGATTTTACAAAAAGCAAAAGCAAGCTCTCACTTTAGGAGTAAAACAAAAAAGTCTGTGGGTCACCAGTGTGAAATATGGCACTTAGCACACTTTAGGTGCTTTTGGAGGAGCTCCTGTTGCTCCTCTGAAGACACAGGGAGAGCCAGGTTGGTAGAGATCGCAAAATATGGTGCACGGTAGTCCAACGGGGTAGTGGAAGCTGTTACGCCTGCTCCTCTGACAGACCGTGAACCATCTGTCAAACTATAAAGGAAAGGAACAGTCTTCAAATGTAACCCAAAATAGAAAAATCACTAAAGAAAGACGGGCTGGATTCAGGGTATGGTGGACAGGGCACTCTATCAAAAATGCAACAAAACATTATACCAGCCACACCAACGGTCCTCCCACCGGTCCTGTTTATAGTTGGAGAGATTGTCAGCCTTTCATAGGAATTCCCACTGGGTCTGTTCATGGAAAACTTCTTCGAAGGAGAAAGGGCTCTCGAAGAAAACCCATCAGACATTATTAGATATAGCAGAGCTATATAAGAACCTAAAAAAAAGTACATTTTGTATTTGACAAATTCATGTTTCAATCCCTGATGTTGCACACTGCTTTCAAGTGCTCAACCTTCTGTGGTATTTTCATGGATTATTAACAAGAGTAGTGCCAGGATACAGACATGTTTTTAGCTTTCCTAAACAAATCAGGTATGGATTGGGTAGAACTGAATTATGTTACCAAAACAGGAGTGAAGCCCAGATCTCAGTATTACAGGTAGCACTTCTCTCTTCATTAACACAGAAGGAGAGGTAGTACCATCTCAAGCAAAGAACCGCCTCTCACTCTGAGAGAAGGCACACTGGCGAGAAAAGTCCACTCTGATTCCACCTGCGCCAGAATCCCAGCTGAAAGCAGTCACGTTATTGAGATTTGACCCCTCTATTGCCAAATAAACTAGGCTCCTTGCTGACATCACAAATTATCTTTACAATTTAGGGAATAAATCACATTTAAGATCTCCTATACAATCAGCAGTCAAATACCATGAATTCAAATACATTTGTTGTTTTATTACATATCTAAAAACATACATTTCATATTAATATGTAAAATCTAGTCATCATTGTGTACATTTCATAGCCTCATGATTGTTTCTGCTGTATCATAATTTAGTTCATGTTAATGTTAAAGTAAATTGAGTTTGATCCTGGTACACACGTCTGTAGTGTGGTTTTTAAAGGCTCTTGGATGTCCATACATGGGTGGTGTTTGGATGTTTGGTTATGTATCATTCATACAGATTTTTAAAGTATTGGGTTTCAAATGTATTATGCCACCGATGGCCATACAAACCACTTGTTCCTAAATATAATTTGTTCAGTTTTGAACGTGTTGCTGATAACGTGTAAGGAAAGTGAGTTTGACCCTGAAGCAAGCCCCTGTAGTGTGTTATGTAGAAGGATGGGTGTGCTGAAGAGCAGTCTCGTTCCTCTTCCTGACTGGCAGTGTGGTTGGGTGGTGGTCGTGGTGATGATGATCGGCAGCAGGAAGAACTTCCCGGACTCAGCACTTTGTTAAAATGAACTCGGTGGAAAGCATTAGTTTCTACTATCTTTGGCTACTGAAGATGTAGCCTTTCTTCTGATGTACATATTATATCGAAGAACTCCTTCCTCTGGGCAAGGCTGGTCTATGAGAACACTGTTTATTTGGCAGCTCCAGCAACACAAAAGCACCTTACAGATCATTCAGAATGCTACGATCTAGTGTGTGTTCACTGATGTCTCCGCAGAATTGATAACATACTAAAGCTCTTCATACATTCCTGGCACTGTAATGGCGTTTCCCCTATGTGTGTTCGCTGATGATTTCTGAGATTTGAGGAATCACTAAAACTGCTTCCACATTCATTGCAATGGTATGGTTTTTCCCCAGTGTGTGTTCGAATATGTTTTTGTATGTCTGATGACCCACTAAAGCGCTTCACACATTCTCTGCAATGCTATGGTTTTTCTTCTGAGTGTGTTAGCTGATGTATTGTGAAGTTTGAAAACTGACTGAAGCTCTTCACACATTCAGTGCAATGATATGGTTTCTCCCCTGTGTGTGTTCTCATATGTATTTTGAGGTGTGATAACCGACTGAAGCTCTTCACACATTCACTGCAATGGTATGGTTTTTCTCCTGTGTGTGTTCGCTGATGATTCCTGAGAGTTGAGGAATCACAAAAAATACTTCCACATTCATTGCAATGGTATGGTTTTTCCCCAGTGTGTGTTCGCTGATGTATTTTGAGGTGTGCTAACAGACTGAAGCTCTTCACACATTCAGTGCAATGGTACGGTTTTTCCCCTGTGTGTGTTCGCTGATGTCTTTTGAGGTTTGGTAACTGACTGAAGCTCTTCACACAGTCAGTGCAATGGTATGGTTTTTCCCCTGTGTGTGTTCGCTGATGTATTTGGAGTAGTGATAAGCGACTGAAGCCCTTCACACATTCAGTGCAATGGTATGGTTTTCCCCCCTTGTGTGTTCGCTGATGATCTTTTAGGAGTGTTAACTGACTAAAGTTCTTCAAACATTCATTGCAATTGCACGTTGCTTCTCCTGTGTGTGTGTGCTGATGGCGCTTTAGTAGTGATGACAAACCAAAGCTCTTGCTGCTTGTGTATGATTTCTCTTTCTTGGTTAGTGTCTCTGGGTCAGGTTTATAATTATCTGCATCCCGTGACTGGGTTTCCTGAGGAGCTAACATGGTTGATAAAGCACTTGTGTTCCTCTCACATTCCTTGTATGTGTGTGGTATTTTGGATGGTTGATTTCAGATTTCACAATGAAATACAAGACTCACCAACTACACATTATAATTGTGGAAAGTAAAGCTTCTTTGTAGGTGGTTATGTCTTTAGATTGAGGAATGGTTTTGCATGTTTATGAGTAAAGATTAGTCTTCCTTCTGGTCGAAGCAAATTGGGACAGTCTGTTTTAGATCAGAGACCCTCTCTTTCCTTTGCCCTTAGTTGTCTGGCCCCACTCCCATGGGCTTTTCTCTTGCTCCTGTGGTTTGGCCAGGAAGAGTTTACAATATACCTAGCGTGCTCAATGGTGGTCTGTCATCATCACAGGAAGCAGAGCAATGCTGTATCCACCTCATACCGAACACATTATCAAAGCTGGTGGTGGAGGCCTGTTAATACAGGAAGTGGTTTGTTAGTGTTGTTGCCTTAATTTTCTAGAGGTCATTTCTTAGTCCTGTTCCGTGGAGGTGCAGCTCAGACTCTTACATCCACTGAATTGCTCTTCACTGCCTCTTCGAGGATCTATCAGTTTATGTTCAGGTTTCTCAGTCTCTGACTGTGCAGATCTTTTCCTGAATATTGGAGCTCATTTTTTTACCACTTTTTTCAGATTTGCACGATTACTGTCTTTATTCACGATCATTTGTGCATTCAAGGCTGGTTTCCTATTGGATGCAAAGAGATTTAAAATCACTAAATGGAAATGTAAGAGTATGTGAATACACAATATTTAACTAGTTGTAAAATACATCTCGTCATGACCATTTATGAACGTTACCAAGAGATATTTCACCATGCACAGATATTTAACTAAATGTTCTACTGAACACATAAATCTTACTTAATTCAGAAAAGGAGGTGATTTTTCAGTGTTCACAGAGTAACTAAGTACAGAAAGAGCACACATGGAGCGCCCACTTGCTAGAAGTACAGCTTTACGAAGACACACATGGGTAAGATTTCATTTAAACAAGAAGGTATTGTGTAAAAAGAGATGGATCAGGATGTGTTGCTGTCACTTCAGTTTCAGGAAGTGTATGACAACAGTAAGGCTTTCAAGACTAAATGACAAAGAAAACTCTTCATGAAGTTTATAATAAATTTAACACTTCAGGAAGTATATAATAAAGGTAACGCTCCAGGAAGTATATAATAAAGCTAATGCTCCAGGAAGTATATAATAAACGGAACGCTCCAGGAAGTATATAATAAAGCGAATGCTCCAGGAAGTATATAATAAACGTAACTCTCCAGGAAGTATATAACAAAGCTAACGCTCCAGGAAGTATATAATAAAGGTAACGCTCCAGGAAGTATATAATAAAGCTAATGCTCCAGGAAGTATATAATAAATGTAACGCTTCAGGAAGTATATAACAAATGTAGCTCCATTCACACTCTTCTTGACAGTACTTCACAGGTTACACTGGAGGAGCTGAAGTTCTAACTCCTGTCTTTACGTTTCTGTTTGTTAAGTTATTTTTGCCACATTCCTAGGGAAGGGTTAAAGCACTTGTTGGAAGATTGCACCATTTATTATAGTCATTCCATCACAACTAATAATATACCTGCGATATCTCTGCTGCCAGTACGTGTCTGTTTTTGATCTTTTTCTGCCTTTACCGGGGTATCTAGCTAAATGTCTTGCGTTTGGTGCCAGCATGCTCCTCGGTCAGTGGATGGAGCATTGGAAGAATAAGACAAGATGTCCATTGCTTGAGGGGGAGTGCAGCACTTACACCTCTGGATATTTCTTACATTCAGCTCCCTTATGGCTGCATACTCGCTCAGCAGGGTTCATTGACAGCTAAAGCAGGGGAGTGATACAATGAACACAGCAGACATCAGGTAATGAACTAATAGACACACGCCATAATAGCGTGGAAGGATCAAAAGCATCTTTAGAGAAGCTCGCTGGGGACATAAAAACTGAGGAAGTGCACAGGTAGCTACTTATGAGGTACTAACAGGGGAGGCGAACATGTAGGAACATGCTCCATTTTGGGTCTGTTTCAGGCTTTTACTGAGCTGGGTATTGGTGTGCACTGCATCTTAATCCTGTGGCTGATAAAGGCACTTGCTGCAAGGCTGTTACCACTTTGACCCTTTACAAGAGGGGAGCCGAGCCTTAGAAATCACAACACCTGAAGCTGCCTGCCCTGAGGGGAAGGTGAGGGTCCGGGTGTCAGAAAATATCAGCAAGGGACATAAAAGGATCCTAAAAACACAGCCCCAGAGAGGCGAAATAGTCAGCCTAGATGGAGAAGAGCTGGGTCCTCCACTGTTTCCGGGACAATAAGTGATATTGAATCTTTCTTAGGTTAGGAGGCATAGAATTTCATCTGGGTTGGAGCGAAGACATGGAAGGAGAAACCTTTTGTTCTGGCTCTCCTGACGAGGGATGTGGGCCAGGTTTAGATTGGATGGAGCGTAGCGTTCTGGAGGGCATGTAAAGTTGCATCCAGGCAGCTAGGCTGGTTGCTCCTTAGAGCTCTGTTTGTTTAATTAAGTTTTAAACAGTTGTCGTGCATACATTTGGCCAACGCTGATACACAGTTTTTAGATTTGACACAAAAGCCAGTCGACTCTGCCAACAGGGAAATAATTAGCTGAGTGTCATCAGCATACAACACTAGTGAGATATTCCAAAATATTTCACTACCTCTGCCAGAGGTCTGATGTAAATATTAACAAGCATCTGCAATGCAAATAGGTCTCGCATTTGTGAGTTAGAGCTATTGACATTGTGAATGCCAATTATTTTTTACCTACAAGTTTTATTTTTAGAGTGAATGTACGTAGTGTGCAAAATCCCTTGGAAAGGTCCCGCACTTCGTAATAAATATATTGAAAAAGACACAAGGTGTGGATTGTGTCAACAATTGCTTGGCAAGTACCTCATGGGTGAAGTGTCGCCACACATGTACACCGTGGTGCTTTACTAATGAGAATCTCATTAATAAAAGTAGTGCTTACAGACTAACCAACGTGATTGTAGCACGTGAATCCGTTTTCCCGGCTTCTCTTTCATTTTCTAGACTATTTGACTCATTCTGCGTCTTGGTTATCCCCCAAACACTTGGAGGCAATGAAGTTTGCCAAGGGGATTGGGGCAGGGGGGGTTTTGGGGGTACATGAAAACGTATTCATTGCTTAGTTGTCAAAGTTAGCCCGGTGCTATTAGTTAAAAGTGTGCAGATATCATTAAGATTACTTTACTCGCATCTATGAGAAAATCAAGATTATTTATACAAAATGCCAGAATGCGTCAGTTTTCACAGTGCTGGTTGATTAGTTTGATTGCATTAATTTTTGTATTTAATCTTTTACATAACATCCTAAGTAGGTTACCTAACCCCACAGCCCAGAGTTGTTAAATGACCCATAGTAGGGAGTGTTTTACAGTTGAGCAAATGTGTCCAAATGTAATTTTGGTAGTGCCATAAAATGATCAGCCAATGAGGTACTCGATGAGCAGGTATTTAACGACAAGTTCAAAATGCTCAAAATGTACGGTATTGTGGCTGTTGTTTGTTTGTACACAACTACCTCTCTGAATGTGTTTAATAACACAGAGCTCCATCTACCAGACATTGCTCACAGAGGGGCGACTGAAGCACAGAACAAAATGTATTCATTTATCCTGAGTGTGAAGGCACCCGGAAGGTTTAGTTGCCCGCCCTGAGAGACTAAGGATCCCTGCGCTTCTACAGACTCTGCCGTGCTCCTCTGCAACAGAAGGGCACAGCTCAGAATCTGCTGCTTCTGCTACGAATAGGTGAGGGGGATGAGGTTGGAGCATGCAGGAGTTTCGTGCAGGTTTCCAGGTTATTGAAAGTGATGATTCTAACGGGAGGCAAAGGAGTCTGACTGTCAGTTTGTCTGCACCAGTCTATTTCTCTACCATCTACGGGGCTCACGGTCATGTATCCATTCATCTCTTTGTTGGAGGTGTGTGAGCCAATATATTAATTAGCAGGTAGAGCCAGCCCGAGACAAGCCAAAGCGTATACGAGCCAGTGGGCGAACCGTGAAAATGATCGGCATGTTAATCATACAGTAAACATGATGCAAATGTATAAATGTGCCACAACGTCTCTTCAGAATAAAAAAAAAGTGCATTTCGTTAGCGTGCCACTTCAGTACACAAGATTATAGAGCTGAATTGAGAGGAAGTTATTAAAAGTGCTTGTTTTAAGCAGGAGTTAAAACACTGCCGCTCCTCCGGCCTGACAACAATGCCAATTGGGAACTAAGGGGAATCAGTTGTCATGCATACCCCGAATGTTGCCTAGAGTCATAATATATTTAGAGTAACATCGAAATCGAGTTGATTAAACACAAGAAGTTTTTGTACAGCATGCATCATGAACTTGCATATTTCAAAGTGGCAATAATAAAGATGAAAACGGAAGTGCAAGCAGGCAAGAAAACACGAACGGCAGTGGGGGAGGGTGTAAAGTCACAGACTGAGGGACGGGGCTGGTGGGGTGGGGAGACAGAGAAGAAAATAGTGTTAGCAGTAAAGGGGCCAATAGCTGTGGAAGAATACAAATGATGAATGAGGAGGGACAAACAAGCCTCAAACCAATCTGAAGGCAGCATTTAAGACCAAAGCCAATGGGCAGAGAGTGGGCGGAGCTTCCATGAAGCTTCCACACTAGAGTGTGTACTGCATGCCTCGCAAAGCGAGGGTAGAGCGTTCACGCTGCAACGCTAGGCAAGACCTAAAAAGGGTAGGAATGAGCTCCAAATCCCGAGGGACACCAGGAGCCAGTCCTCTTTGTGATGAGGCGAAAGGGGAGGGTTTAACTTTAAAAGACCACTTGTTCAAGTAGGGGACAACCAGAAGTCAAATATGAAGGTATAGATACGTTTTATTGTAGCTTCTTTCATCAGACAGAGATGCCACACACCTGCCTCAGCAACCACCACTCCTAGAGTGATCGGAAGACCTGGAACAAACTAGAGTTCCAAGGATGACCAGTCAACCTCGTGCGGCAGGTCAATGAGGAAAGAGAGAGAACCATCATAACACCACTCCTTTAAAAAGAAGGTAAACAAGGCGAGTTAATATTATTGCATGTGAGACAGTGTCGAAGGTCGCACTTAAATCTAGGAGTATCAGAGCCTGGGATTTGCCAGCCTCTGCAGTACTGCAAAGGGATTCAGTAACTGTTAAAATAGCAATTTTGGTGCTGTTTGATCGAATTCTATTTTGGGAACAATCTAATAGTTTATATTGTTCTAATATTTTAGTTAGGAGATTGTTACCATGTTTCTCCCCATCCTTGGACAGAAACGACAGAAGAGAAATAAGTCGATAGTTTTCTGGCTGAGTGGCATTTAGCGAAGGCTTTTTAGAAGAAGTATAACCTTGGCATGTTTCCATGATATTGATACTTCTTCAGTGCTCAGCAAGAGTTTGGCTAATTCTAGAAATATGGGTGTGACGCTCTCCTGAAATGTTAAAATAATATCAGGTTTAAATGGGTTATCTGGAGATCCAGATTTCACTTGACGCATTAAGGTGGTGATAGAATCTGTGTTAAGTCGAGCCAATTGGTCCAAGGTAGCCCATTGTGAGTGGTAGGTCCCTGTATCAAGAGAGACAGGTTAGACTGTTTTCTCACCCCTGTTAAAGTAAAGATAACTGACCAAGCTTGCTACAGTGGCTGTTAGAAGCTTCCGCTAATCCAGGAGTGGAGGTGGGTTTAATCAGGATGTTCACAACAAAGAAGATTACTTTTGAAAGCTTGCTGCTGCTTTTGATTGGTCGGCAACATTTTTTGACACGGGCTGTTTTAATCAGTTTCTTGTAGCATTTAATCGCTCTCAAGTATTGCATTCAGCATGATGCTGCAGCATCATAGGATTTGTAGCAAGCGCACACTAGTTGTTTGAATTGCTTCTTTTATGAGCAATGCTTTATAGAACCAAGCAACTGGGGGGCTGCTTCCTACTTTTATAGAGCTTGGCAGGAAAAAAATGATCCAAGGCAGAGTTGAGCCATGCTTTGGTGGAAGTCTCCTCCCGTTCTATATTGGAGTCTAATAGAGGCACACTCCTTTCAATTAACCTTGAAAAGACAGATGGGTCCAGTTTATGCCACTACCTTCTCATTGTGGGGTTACCAGTAATGTGTTTTTCAACGCTAGGTGTATCAATTGTCATAGGCACCAAATAATAGTTTGACCAGGTCACTGGAATAGGGGGAGCAGTTTGAAGGGTGGCCAGGTTGTAAAACTCAGGTTTCAGCAGATGGCCAGCCTAGTAGCTGAATGTTTTTAATAACTGAGCTAATTGGAAAGTGGCCATGACATTAGTAAAGTCATGGATTTCTTTATTGTTGATTAGATCAAGATGAAAATTCAAGTCTCCAATTATGCTCAAGTTGGACAATTGAAGTGAGTGCAAGGTAGAGCCCTCTATTAGAGATTCCCTGGGGAAGCATCTGAGCAGAGACGGGGCACTGACTACAACCCCCAGGCTCCACCGCACGCCACATCACTCTTCCTGCACCAGGACATGCTGCAAGGCAGATGCCTGTACCCCTGCACGGGGCCATCCACGCTCGTCGGCGGAGGCTAGGCTGGGGCCCCCCCTTTAACCTCTACACTCCCCTGTTACACGCCCACCATGGGCAAGAAAAATCTGAGAGCAACAGAGGAGGTAACTATTACTTCTTTAGATACCTTTCTGGCCAAGGCAACATCGGCTTTAGAAAAATAAATCCCACTTATAGAAAAGAGACTTTGGTTGGGGTCAGGGGCAGGGCAGTCATCTAGTTGTTTCTACAACCAAGGGGGGAGTAACAAAACTAGATGGGGTTTCTCTTCCAGAATTGCCAGCAGTCTCTGTACCAACTCCCGAACATTCACAGCGTGCCTCTACATTTAGTGGGAAACCTAACAACGCTACCTCCATAAATGGTAAATGAAAACGAGGCCATGCGACACTGCCCTCCAAGTGTCCTGCCGAGAAGATCAGAAAGGTCGCATTGCCAGCGAGTACCACATGTATGAATGGGCACCAACATTCAGAGACTACATTTCCCTCATTGGTGTGATCCTCTTGATAACTTTAAACAACTTTTGCGACCTATCTAGATTCTATAGCTTGCACCTTACAAGGATAGCACAACAAGTGACGGTAGATTCCAGTGGTAGTTTAGCTAATTCTATCCTCTTACCACCAACTAAGGTCATCCCCTATGATGTCTGTAAAAATCCTTAAAACTATGTTGGGTGAAAGTCATAATTTGTGCACTAATTGTGAAAACATGATCCTTGGTCGTGAGTTAGTTAAATCGCCCTCTAATTCTATTGGTCATCCTTGTGTTGAAAATCAGTGGCACCCAGCAGGGATCCTAAAGGTCCAGACCATGTAGATCTGGTCTCTAGGTGTTGCCTACCGCAGGTGACCATACATGATTCTATGGGTAAGGGGCAATCACATGACTTATGAAGACCACAGGTTAAGGTAAATCCCCCATCTACTCAGGCCCATAGCAGACCAAATCACCAATACATGGACTCCTGCAGCTTGTCACAGTGTTAAACTTTTAGTCAACGTCCCTTTGCTACATCCCAATCTTACAAAATCTTCACTTCAGCTGATGGCCAAGGCTCGATACTGAATGACTCAAAACTAAAATAAAGGTCATCTCATCCAAAATCATTTGATCAAGACGAGAAGAACGCAGTGAATTAGGTCTGATGAAAAACAACCAATATTGACTGGTTATTTTAAATTTTGATAATGAATGGCTTGTGAGGGAGCGGTTAGGGAGTTTACCGGTTGCCCCTTCACTCCATTCTCAGATGTATGCAGTCTCGTTGGGCTTTTCCTATAGGTCGCACCAGTACGTAGTTCCACCGTACTCACTCAGGGCCTTTCTTTAGTGAGAACTGGTCATAAGCCTGCCCAGGTGGCTTTTAATGCCCTTGCTCTATCAAATAGGTACTCTTTGTTGGAAGATATGGAAGCATGTGTTTGACTGATCTCTCCACTAAATCATTTGCCTCCTCAGTCTGTACTTTATAACGATTATCAAACGGTTTCTGGTTTAGTACCCATGGAGAGGATTCAGTTGGTTGTTTAAGATTCACTGAGCAGTATTACATCCTTACCAATTGACCCTACATCATCCTTCTTACCAGTACCGACAGCGATTCGGTCGCAGGAGTCCCTAAGTGATATAAAGTTTCTCTCCAGTAATATAGTGGGCTATGAAAACAAAAAGGATAATCAAAATTCGCATAAAGTGTTTACGAATTCTGATACTATCTGCTTTAAGGAAAATTGGACAGAGGAGTCGGTCTATGTAAATGGCTACAGCTCCTTTGTTATGCCAGCAGTTCCATCAGCAGCAGGTAGATCTACTCAGAATTATAGCAAACAGGATTACCCTAGGTAATGTGACCTTTATCAATAACGTGCCCCATTTTCATGTTATCACGACTGAAGGTTCTGGGGAAATTGATTTGTTACGGATTCAGTTTTAGAATAATAATTTTAAGATTCCTACACAGGTGATAGATGAGTTGGCGGGAATATTTGGGAGTTCTGTTAACATACCACACATGTTCAAGTTTTTTTATCTGAGCTGGGGATTTTCATGTGTACTCTAGCCCCAATTCGGACAAACGTATTAGTGGGGTAACTGACACGAATGATTCGTTACTAGTCCATTTTTATGCATCATAACTACGGAAACATTTAAAACAGTTTTTCCATTAACTTGGGACCTAGTTATAATAAATCTGTGTCATTCCACGACTGGTCAAACCCTCCCCAGCTTTCAACGTACTGGAGTTAGCTCGACAACTGATTTTAAAAACTTTTCAGACCAATTTGAAGAGATGTATTAAGTCCTCCATAGCCAAGTTGACAGAGTTCCGTGATCATGCTTTCCTTCTTTTTTTGTTTTGTTTGGCCTCTTCTGCTAAGTCAAGCTCTATAAATGCCCCAAAACCGATTAGGAAAAATGGATCTACTCTTAAATGGGAGAAAATTAACCCTATTACCTTCCTCCCAAAAGTTGTAAAAGAGGTGTTACCTGACACTGAATCCTGCTTAGACTCCAACACTGATAGTCATCAAGTAGTAATAGCATTTAGTAAAATTTTAACATCTATAAATTCTAATCTTTTATATCCAGGTACAAGAAACACTCCATCGACGATAAGGGGGTTTGAGACAAATTGCTCGAAGGCATCCAAAGATCTTTACACTGCTCTTAAAACAAGTCCCAGAAACAAAGATTTGATAAGGAAGATACGAGCTGACTATAAGACAGCTAGGGGGGTGAGAAAAAAGGAGTTACGGAATGAAGTATAGGTAAATTTGTGTGAGGCTTCGAGGAGTAAAGATAGCAAGGCATTTTGGAGGGTGGTAAATGCCCTTCTTCTGCAGGATCAGGGCAGCCCCGCTCTTGATATTCATATAGATCAATCCACCTGGCTGTCTGACTTCCTACGCATTTTTATTGTAGAGATGGATAGCGCTACAAAAAAACGTTAGGACTTGATGACTGCCCATTTGGGCATGGAATTCTCATGTGAGGAAATTGAGCTTGCACTCTCTCAATCACCTGCCCTAATGACAGCAGGTTCGGATGGGATTCCTCTGGAGTTTTTCTTTGTACATAAACATTTATGGGCTTCATTCTTGACCCATGTTTTTAATACTGTTTTCCAAAGTGGCACCCCCGGTATCGTGGAAACAATCCATGATTATCGCCATATATAAGAAGGGGGATCCCTCGAATCCGGCAAATTACAGCCCATTCTCCCTGCTGGATAGCGCTGCCAAACGAATGGGGAGATTGCTCCTAAATAGACTGGAGGAGTGGGCATTTGTTAATAATGTTTTAGCTGAGACACAATACGGGTTTAGAAAGGGGAAGAGTACGATCGACCACGGACAAAATTCACCCTTACTTGCAGCAAAATATGTTTGTGCAAAAAAGGGCAGTTTTTATATGCCTTTTGTGGACTTGTCCGTGGCCTTTGACTGCGTAAACCACTCAGACAACTCCATAATTCTTTTTATTAGGGAGATGTATAGAGAGACAGGGGCAGTAGTCAGGTTTGGTAAACAGGGGGAATGTTCGGAAATATTTTAAATTAAAAAGAGGGTGTGACAGGGGTGCGTCCTTGCCCTCTTTCTTTTTTCCTTGTACACCAATAAATGTAATGAAGTTTTGACCGCACAGTGCAGAGATCAGCAGGTGGCATATCGTGCCATATTGATATGCTTTGCTTTCGCACTGTGTTAAGTTAGCATGAGCTTATTAGGAGTTTAAACGCCATTTTACCTTTCTGCTGCTTCTGCACACGGCACATATTTTTATTAGAGCCTTTATCCTAGTAGAGTATTTTGCTTCACACGAGAATAATATGTTTTTCTATTAGTATCAGCTTTGCTTGGTAAGCTATGTCTGTACAGTGAGTGCCGAGGCCTTCAAGGTTAGTTCAACACAGTGGTTGTTGTGAGGTTTGATCTTCGCACGTACTAGACATAACATACATGCAGCTGCGGTGAAATTCTAGCTTTAGGCACGTTTAATATTGCACTACACAGAGCATTAACACACACTTGATGATGCTTCGCATGCAGAGAGCTGGTGGAAGATGATGTGATCCCTTACCACTAAGATCAGAGGTATGGGGCTGCCCTGCTAAAACCCAAAGAGATCTTCTTAGATATAATATAATATACTAGCATGGGAGGGTGAGAATTAGTTGTCTTTTAGCCTTCTTCCCTCTAGCATTTTAACATGCTTTCACTCTTTGTATTCTATGGACTAGTAACTATGCGGATTACTTTGTTTCTTATAATATGTTTACTTGTATTAGCTAAGAGACTGCGCTTGAGAACACTGCATTCGAAAATAAACATTTCAAATGTGCACGCGTCCTCATTTACTCCTCGTTCTGGATTGATATGATTGTATAACGAAAGAGTGTTCATGTGTTCCACGTTACCTGAGGTTTTCTAAGTCCATGTTCTGGGTTGTCTAAACATTGGGAGTTTGTAAGAACCAATGAGACACTGATTGCTAGTCTAGTAGGGGATTTTGGGTACTAAGGTGAGTTTTGGCACACCCTAATTCACTGAGGTTCCAAGTCTCTATGCACAGTTCTGTGTAGGAGCAGAATCCCTGCGACAATCACTGCCTGCTCTCTTCTATGCAGTTGATGCAGTTTTGATGGCCAGGACACCCCTGGCCCTACACTGCGTGATTGGGTCTCATTCAACTTTCAAGGCTGAACTGGGTCTGCTTGTTAACAAATCAACAACCTTCGTTATGATAGCGGGACTGGGAATGAAAAAGTCTACTTCGTTCCATCTAGATAGGTTTTCTCTGGAACGGGCACAGTCCTTTATTAGGTCGAGCCTGAGCCAGCATGAGGGCACTGCTCTGTGGAGATCTGTGGTAGTTCAGTACGGTACGGAGAAAAGCTTTGCTCACTCCCCCGACCTTATTTTTGATTGGCTTGTGTCTTTGTCCTTCCTAAATACTGGCGTCTGATTCATTATGAGGCTTATTAGTCCTTCCTTAGAAAGGGCATATCCCCATTTATATTCTGCCGTGGCTACTAGCACCTTTTCTTAGGTGTTAAATGGTGCGTGCTCTATTTTCTGTAATGAGTCTTTCCTACAGCAGGCACGACGACGTACCCAGCCGGGACAATGGCGTAGCCGATTTTCCAAGCCCCACCCACATATTCATCAGCGGCAAAAGCCTGTTCCGGCCATAGTGATCAGCCACTGAGCTGGGCTCAGAAAGGCCCGCCTCCCCACCTCCCCTGCAACAGCTGACCAGCAGCCCATGTGGCTGCAAGGAACGCAATGCACGACAGTACTGATTTTGTTAATGTAAAATATCAGCTTACTTCCTAGCATAGATTTGCAAATGGTACACTTATGCCATCTACACTGCGTGTACACGTTAGTTCTCCGAAATGCATCCTAACTAAAACGCTTCCAAGTTAGACATAAAAGCCTAATTATAAAGCTTCCGTTTTCAATAAAGGTTGTGGAAAACAATGGGCAAGAGCTCTCTTGCAACCAACCTTGTTAATCTCCCCCTACCTCTGAAGCTATTTTGGCCAATCAGCAAGGAGATTGTTGTCCTGCAACCAGCAATCGTGTTGCTCGTTCCACATGTGCAGGTCATGCTGGGAACGTGAAGGTAATGGCTGCCTCCTATTGCGCCGACACATAACAGTAACAGCTCTGGACCCTGGGGCTCGTGGATTCCGGAGAACTGGTCGATTTGCAATCTGGCCTCCCTCTCTCCCGTACTGTTCCGAAGGGCTGTCAACATGATAGATAGCTGCAAAAACAACAGAAGCCCAACCAGCAGCAGGACTTTCAGGACATCTGTACCTGCTGAGGATTTCGAAGCAGTCATGAAAGACAAGTAATGCCTTGATCTGAACAGCCAGAAAACACTGAAGGAGGGGCAGTGTGTCTGTGGATGGATGGGGGCGTGAGGGCAAGCCTTGCAGATATTACTTCAGCTTGGGCTGAAAATCCTGTGGATGAGACGGTGTCTGTCAGCCCCTGCTGCACATTCCTGTCCGCAGTGCACACATCCCACCCCTACCCAGACCTATGCAGATCAACCAGCCACACCCGGATCCAAAGTCAGAAGACGGGGTGGCGGCGGGGGGGGGATGGGGGGGGGAGATTAGGGGGAGAGAGGAGGGGGCGCGTAAATGTTTTCTGTAAAACCACAGAAAAAACATGCCCTTCTCAAAACATTTCACAATATAGTTGCTCTTCTGTGCACACACCCACACACACACACACACACACACACAATCAATACACAAATCCGAGGGCTGTCCAAAAAATCTTTTGCTTTGTGGGGTAAAATCGATCCATACTATGAATTCATTACTGTAGTCACCATCTGTTGTAAACAAAGTAGGCACCATATGACTGCCCATGTGATGAGAGTTTGGTAGTTTGGTCTGCCCTGTTCCCATGATGCACTGGGCCAGGGACAGACTAATTTGCATATAGCCAGGTTCTGAGCTGGGATGGGGCAGTGAGATAAATAACGGTGATGGATCAAGCCCTGATCTTTGGACTGGGTAAGAGTGGTCTGCTTAATTCAGACACTCTGTTCATCACCACCCCCTTTTCTGAATCGTTTTTGGCCACTATAGGTGTGGCAGGGTATACTCAGGCATGAGTCCCTTTCTCACTGCTCCATCAGGATTCAAGCAAGCCGGGCCGAAGAGGCTGAAATGCCAGAAACCGGTCCCCGGTAGCTTGTCTCCTTTCTGGTGAAGAATTGGCTTGGTAGTTTGGTCTGCCCTGTTCCCATGATGCACTGGGCCAGGGACAGACTAATTTGCATATAGCCAGGTTCTGAGCTGGGATGGGGCAGTGAGATAAATAACGGTGATGGATCAAGCCCTGATCTTTGGACTGGGTAAGAGTGGTCTGCTTAATTCAGACACTCTGTTCATCACCACCCCCTTTTCTGAATCGTTTTTGGCCACTATAGGTGTGGCAGGGTATACTCAGACATGAGTCCCTTTCTCACTGCTCCATCAGGATTCAAGCAAGCCGGGCCGAAGAGGCTGAAATGCCAGAAACCGGTCCCCGGTAGCTTGTCTCCTTTCTGGTGAAGAATTGGCTTGGTAGTTTGGTCTGCCCTGTTCCCATGATGCACTGGGCCAGGGACAGACTAATTTGCATATAGCCAGGTTCTGAGCTGGGATGGGGCAGTGAGATAAATAACGGTGATGGATCAAGCCCTGATCTTTGGACTGGGTAAGAGTGGTCTGCTTAATTCAGACACTCTGTTCATCACCACCCCCTTTTCTGAATCATGTGATGAGAGAGAGCAGTCCGTGAACCATTTTAAACACACGCCGTATGGGGATTCACTGAATAGAGTTATTATAGCTAAAGATATGAAATATGCCCAAAACGTAAATGCGGTTACTTCTTCCCAGATTCCAACATGTGTGCCCTCAATTATAGATCATATTTTAATTTGTAAAGATCTAGAGCAATTCTTTAAGAGCTATGTAGTGAGGGCAAGTTGCATGAGTGACCACAATCCTATTGTCATACCTCTACATTTGCCTTTGGCAAAAATACGGGATAAAAAAACAGAGTAAAGTTGTGTATAATAGGAACAAGGGTATTAATATCAAATGGGTAAAGATCGATAAGTTTGCATTCCTGGTAGGTCTTATGACAAACAATTAGCTGGAGATAGTCACAGTTCTCTCAGATACTGCCCCCCCAGTTGACATTATATCTGCCTTCTCAAATGTAAATGCCCTTATGGCAGACAAATTAACGAAATGCCATAGGATATGTCTGTAAACCCGAGATGGAGTAGTTCTGAAGCCCATAAGAAGCTATGGGTGGTACTTAAAGGAACCCGAGGAACAAGGATGAAATAACTAGAGTAAGAAAAGACTATAAGAAGGTAAAGGCCTGGGAAGATTTAAAAGCTGCGTCAGCTCGGAAAGACTCGGGATTTCTGGGAGGTGGTTAATTCAGTTTCTACGTCTGGCGCCGAGGTGCCCAAAATTGATACAGTAGTTACAGCTGAAGCGTGGGTTACCCATTTCTCAAAACTTTTCTCCCCGCAGCCTAGGACAGTAAATTTACCCTTTGTAATGGAAACTCCTTTTGATCTGGGTTTAGCCCAGGGCTTAAGTAACTCCATAGAGGTGAGTGAGGTACTTTTAGTCATAGAACAAAGCCACCCAGAGAAAGCTCCTGGTCCAGAGAGAATCCCCGTGGATCTATACGAGCACTTACCAGACTTCTGGGCACCACTGATTACAAATGTCTTAAAAGCTGTAATAGTAGGCCCATTAGTCAAGACCTGCCAGGAGGGAATTATAGTGCTGATTCTTAAAAAAGGTAATACGCAAACCAGCTGCTATCCCCAATCTCCCTTCTTGATAGCTCAGTAAAAATATTTGGCAGGGTAACTCTGGCGAAATTGAAATTCTGGGCATCGAAATGTCGGGCACTCTCAATTTACCTGTTTGAATCCAACCTGGGCTTGGAACTGTGGAACAATCTCTTAATTCATCATTAATTTTTCAAAAGTATACTAAGGCACAGAAGGGCTGTGTTCACCTAGCTTTTATGGACCTAACCTGGACTTTTGACACAGTTAAACGTAGTCAATTGTGGTCCATAATGTCAGAAATGGGGATTGACAAACCAATTATTATGTTGCTTAGCAGACTTCATGAACACACCACAGCCACAGTCCGTTACAGCTGTGAGGGAGATCTGACAGAAGTAAAGTAAAGTCCAAATTTGTAAAGCGCACAATCACCCGTAAGGGTCTCTAGGCGCTGGGGGCCGTCGGGAAGATTAAGCGAGCTATTGCCCAGAGTCACATGGTGCTGGGCTAACCTGCCGCCGGAGCCGGGGATCGAACCGTGGTCCCCAGATTCCAGCGTCAGTCGCCCTGGCCGCGGCGCCACACCTCCCCCCAGAGGGCTTTCCCTCTGAAATGGGTATAAGGCAGGGGTGTGCCTTGTCCCCATTTCTCTTTTTATTATATATAAAGGGCTGGGAGATCAACTGTGTAAGGTGGGAAAGGATATCTCAAGATGTAATAAGGGTCCAATTCCCATTCCCTTATATGAGGACGATGCTGTCCTGATAGCAAATGCACTACAAATACTGCTAGATTCCGAACAACCTGGGGTTAAAAGTGAATCGTACTAAATCATTTTTCATGAAATGTGCACCTAAAAACGCTAAAACCAGAACTTTTTTATTGGGGGAGAAGTAATTAGTAAAGTTACTTGCTTTACCTACTTAGGGATACCATTCAATGCTAACTTTAATTGGAAACATGCCTTAGATATTAGGAAGTCAAAAGTCAATTGATGCAATCTTTAGATTTGCTAAAAGGCTAGGAAGTTAACCACCTCAGGAGATTTATGTATCTACAAGAGCAAAAGGCTTTCGGTGGCGACTTTTAGGGCTGGGGATATGTAAATTGTAAATCATTGCAAATAGTAGAGAATAAGTTTCTATTTTATTCGGTCACGAGGAAGTAAGTCTGAATTATCTGAAAGACTGTTTTGCGATTCAACCAGTGTTGCTCTGACAAACAATTTGGAAAAACCCTGAGGCTGCCCTTTGTAGAACAATATTGACAGACTGCATGAATTTGGACAATAGTTTAGACATACCTTGGCTTAAGTATGTCATAAGTGTGTTTTTCCAAAATGGGTGTTCCAGAATATTATACAAACCCCGACACATTACAAAATGTATCCTCTGCTACTATAAAGTCACTCTTTCTCAAAAGCTACACCCAGGCTGGCCTCACAAGTAGAGAGACCAATCAGTTAGCGTGTCATGCGCAACCACGAAGAGAACCTGCCTTGTACCTTCAAATCGATCTAAATATAAGGAAATTTTTGTTGACAAGGCTGGGGCTAAAAATAATACACTTCTTAGTTGCCTTCCCTATTCAAGGCTTGTGGTTTCCCTCACTCCCAGTTTGTCCATGTGAGAACTTCTTATTGCAAAGCAATATGCACTTTATTCTTTTCTGTAGATTTTATTTCCCTCAGAGGAAGCAGTTTATTTGTCCATTATTACTTGCTGCAGGGATTGCGAATCATAATATGGCAATAGAGTTTTTATTTTGCTAGGTACAGTTGAGCTAATGCACTGTATTTTAAATTATCTTTTTATTGCTTTTAAAATTCGAAGCAGATTCTAATTGTTTTTAAAACTGTAATTATTGATCGTGTTGAAATATTGTTTTATTATAAAATGAAATTGTGTGTACAAACTTTTATGGCTCTTTTAGAGTCGAAATAAAGTATTTCTGACTGACTGACTAGCAATGCTATATAAATTGGGTGTTTGCTTTATCCTTTCAAAAACTTGTTGTGTTTTACATATAATGCCAAGGTGGCATAATTTGTCTTCCAGTTTCCACCACGTCTAATTAAATGGCTCCTTCATCTGAAGTGATTATTGTTTTGTGATTCTGTACTAGCAGCTGTGATTAAAAATCTGTCTCGAGTCAATAAATCAGTATTATATTCTGTTTTCTCCTGGTGAATATTCTTTTGCTAATTTGTAATATCGGTTACTTGGTTTTTGCAGTAAGTGTTATGCTGTATCCTGGTGCCGCCTTGCAGCACTCTTGTTTCTGTCGGTTCTCTGCTGTCGAAGAGCTTGGATACAAAAATCTGTAAGGTGTGGTTAAGCATTAAATGGGCCATTCGGTGAATTATGTTACACTGGATATCCACACCCAAACTGATTTCTTCGAACAAAGGAACCTTCTGGAAGGCCTATTGATGAAGATGCAGAATTGGGCAAAGTGTACCTTTTTTTATCTCTACACTGGATGGCATCTTTAAATACATTTAGAGTGAAGGCTCAATGCTGGGTTCGAGTCTCAGCAGGGATGCTCAACATCCTATGATTCTGAGCAAATCACTTGATCTCCCCATGCATAACAAAAACAACAAAAATTAAGGTCTCTGTAAGCAACTGGTGCTCATGTAAAGGGCTCTGATACCTTCAGGTCTAGTTTGAGCTATATTGAACTCCCCCCAAAAAGTAATCAGGCATATTTTTGAGAACCCGCAACTATCTGTTCTAGAAATTGGATATTTTACGTGGGCTACAGACTTTCAAAAACAACTTTCTTCTTGAAAAATTTGTATTTAACCCCTTTGCTGTTTCGAACGTTCAGCGCCAGTACTGAACGTTTGAAGAAACGGGTGCGGCCGCGTCGGCCGTGGGACGTGCGCAGCATCAGGGAGTTAGCTCGCACAACGGCCGACGGCAGCAGCGAAGGGGTTAAGAAGCAAACACTCTTAATCCTTTTCAATCTTGGCGGTATTTTATATAAAACTGCAAATAATATAATTATAAGTTCGTACACCCCACTCTGGTCTCTATGTCTGAATATCGTAATGAAAAATGATGTCTGACAAACATTTTGTCCTAAATATAGTTTACAAAAATATTGTCCCATTGGGGTAGATTTCATGTTATTACTCCAGTGTACCAATGGATTTGAATCACAGTTTTCTGGCACCATACCCACTCTAGAAGAATAAAGGAATTCACAAATAGTGTTTTTTGTTAATTTAATTTTTGGAGAGTTTGTTAGTCTTCCTGCACCTGCATTTCTGCTGGATTTTGTTTTCTGTTTCCTCAAAATGTCCATACTTGTTTAAGAATAACAGTGTGTATCAAAATGCTTAGCAAACACCCATGGCTTGCCTTGTGGAATATGCTGTTATAATTTCCTGTTGATCAGTAGCGGCCGGTGGTGGGAGTGCTGCCGGGCGCTGACGTGTGCCGAGGGAAGGACAGGGCGGGGGGGGGGGGGGGGGGAGGGGGTAGCAAACCGCGGATTACGGTCGATTACAGGTAAGTAAACATATAAATAAACACACATTTTTTTAGCGCGCTTCATCGCATTTGGCGCAACAAAATTTGTTTTATTTATTTAAATTCGTATTCAGTTGGGAAATCTGGTAACTTTCAACGTGATATGTTTGTATGTAAACTGAATACTGGGCCTGAACATGCATTGAGCCAATATATAAGCATAGACTAATCTTCTGCATTTGGTTCAACTTCTGGATAGGAATGTGTTATTGACCACAAATAATATGGAGTTGGCAGTGCCTTTCCCAGTAAGTCCAAGAGCTCTTCCATTAATCTAACAATATACTTTTTCTGCTTCTTAACCTTGAAAAAAATGCCCCACCCTCCATATTCAGTGCAGGAAGCTGAAAATAGTAAATTTGTGTTACAAGTCATCTGTATTAAAGCCACATGACCATTTGTTTTCAAAAGCCGGTTTTATTAACAACACCACCACCAATAATACCACCACCACCACCACCAGTACCAATACCACCACTTCAGTGCCTCTCGCTCACTAGTAATAGCAAGGGCTCTGTACGTGGCCGGAGCTGCAGCAGATTCCTTCCCTCCCTCCCTCCATGCCTGCCATAAAGCACAGCCTGCCCTGCACCAGGAGGTGAAGCCAGGGCCGTATAACAGCTGGAGTGTTTTTTTTTAGGCCAAAGATAGCAATGACATTACGCAATATCACACAGCACACTCGCGGAGAGGTCAGGAAATAGCCCAGCCCCTGCTCTTCCTCCTGAGGCACAACAGTGTAATCATAGAGCGAAAGGCGTTGGGAGTGCTTTGTTAGTGTTTATAGCTCGGACCATATGTAACTCTCCCTTCAAACTTTGTGTGTGTAATTTACAACATTTACACATCTTCTTCACTGCACTATTTATCACTACTTTGAAGATGTCGCAGGCCGGTCACATCCTCCGATATTTACAATCTAACAAGCGGTTGAAAAGGCCCTTTATTGCAATGCGAAAGGTCTTGCTAGAGCTTAAGCTATTAGTATTGTAAATGACAATGCCTTTTATTTAGGTTTTATAACTCAATACATAAATAAAAGGCATTGTCATTTACAGTGCCAATAGCTTAAACTTGCATGAATGCAAAACCTATTGCATTGCAAATGCTTGTGTTCTAGTCCTTTTCTTCGATTCAAAACTTGACTGGTCTGCTATGGTAGAAAACAGAATTATTTATTGCAAAGAAGCATAGCTGCTCTGTGGAAATTTGCCTCTAAACTGGGTAAGAAATACATTAGGGAAATGGTATAAGTTTATTTGGCAAACTCCTTAGCCATAGCCCCTTACAGAGCAGAAATATGGGGCACAGCTGAAGTGGGTGCTCTGCAGAAAGTGGAGGATAAGTGGGTTAACAAGCTGCTTTCATTTACTTTGGTTGCTTGAATCTGATAGCCCACAAAGAACTTGACCTCCCTTTTATTACTGACTTGATCAAAATGGCCCGCGCCTCTTATGGCTAGAAACTTGGTTATGTTGAATCAAGCTGTAATAAAGATATAATCAACCATGAACAAGCCATTAGTATTCCTTGGCTAGCATACGTCAAGTAGTCTTTCACAGATTTGGGCCTGGCTTTTCTGTACACAACACCCTCTAAATGCATATCTTTCTCCAAAATTGAGTTAAGAGGGGCTTTAGTACATAAATGTGAGTTAGAAAGATGGCAATGTAATCAAAGTAAAGTCACAGTTCTATTCGACCAGACACTTCCTAGAGTGCCCAGAGGATACGATTCATATCTCTCCCTTATCTCTAACATGCATCGATATCTTTTAACAAGGATGAGATTGAATTTTTCCCTGATGGTAGGATATCCAGCTTGAATAAAATGAAATGAGACTTATATAGCACATGGCTACCCTGAGGCATCCCAGCGCTGTGGATAGATCAAGCAGGCAACGAGCAGATGTTAGAAAGGGATGATAAAAAGTTACGTTTTCAGGAGTTTACGAAATGCCATCAAGTTGGACTCCTTCCGCTGAACATTCACTAAAAAATCTATTGCTATTCCCTTGTGATGGCGTGTCTACTCAAACGTTGTCTCATATTTTATTCTTATGTTGTTTTTATAAAATGGAAAGAAAAAAGAATTCTCCCAATGTTAACAGCTCTGAGTCTATTTTCTTACGCTTCAGGCCTTCCTTAATTCCCTGGAAACCCCTTTCATCTGTTTTATGAAAGCAAATGTGTTATACTCAGTCATTCGGACTAGGAAAAGTTCATTGGAGAATGGGGTTGTTTTATTTGATCATTTTCCTGTCATTAATTGCTTAATTACTGATAATGAATTGTTGTAAGGTTTTAAACATGTTAACTAGAATTCGACACAGGATTAGGAAGTTTGTGTACGGTTGGCGTCATTTTAAATTGCTTGCCATAATAATTTGTTCTTATTACGCTTATACATCCATAATGAATTGTTGTTAGTTTTAGTGGCGAGGATGCTTGGAAATATTTTTATTTTAAAAATAACTACTGATTTTAAATGCTTTTCAATCAATTTGCATTGTGATATTTCTTTGTACTTTTATGCTTTCGCCAAATGCAAATAAACTTATTTGATTAATTGAGTGCAAGGTAGGGCACTCTATTAGAGATTCCCTGTACTGTTTAGAGGTGCCTGGTGGTCTATAAATCAGAAAGCATGCAAATGTAATAGTTTTGCTAAAATGCAATTTAAATGGCATGCTTTCACAGTCCTAAATAAGGCCAGGGGACAGAATGCCCTTAATATAGGTTCTGTGTATGATTGTGATGCCAAACTCTCTGCCACAGGGTCTATCGCATCTTTGAATGAGATATCAAAGAGGGGGAGTCCAAACAGGTTCACCATATGTAGATTGAGTGAGCCATGTTTCGATGAGGAATAAGACGCTGAGCTTGTAATCCAGGACCAGATTGTGGATATCAGAAAAGGGGCAGGTTGGTGGCTGCAGATCATCAGGTGAGAACTGCTCAAAATGATGAACACCACTGAAACTGGCCTAAATGCAAAGAAGAAATGTGTACCATCTGCCTCATTGTAATGTAGCACCGGTATGTCTTGGACTTAATACCACAATGGAAGGGGACGTATGCGTCAAGATATGTACAGTGTGCTGTACCTTCATTCCCATGAAAGACCTGGACAAGGACACACTGTCAATCGCCTTCCAAACACTATACAACCTACAGTGGATCATGATTAAAAAAAATAATAATTTGCCCCAAACATAGAATGGTTTACAGGTTTGTATACCTGGCTACCAAAGTGGATCGCAGGTTTAAGCAAGGCCTCTTTACCAGTGGTTACAATCTTGCTCTTGCTGTGCAGCACCCTGCAACTAATATGGGGCTGCATGAAGAAGGTTACCCTGAAAATAGGGAGAATACACCTGATTAGGACACACAATGCCAAGGGAAACACTCACACCACAAGCCAGAAACAGAAACCATCCATGCTCAAGACACAGCCACAAACAGCCAGGGTGGTAGATAACTCAATTAGGGAGGGGGAATGTTAGATTTGGATTAATTTATAGAAAGGGCCAGCTCTTTGGAGTCCAGCACACCAGAGAACAACTGTTGCCTGCACTACCTAAATCACCATAAAACACTTGTTACCGTTCCAGAGTAACCCTTTATCAGATCAACACAACACAGTTGCCTCTGTTCATCCCTAGCACTTACTGTGATGGAAACATCAGACATGGAACAAGCCTCAAACACACCAGGAAGATTGCAACAGGAAAAATTACATGTTGCCTCAGGATCTAATACCTGAAGAAACAAGTCAGATGCACACTGTTAGAAATAGGGGTATCTAGTTGGCAAGGGCTTGCACCTTTTCCAAATAGGGACCCTTCTTCCTAGTCAGGATAAGGGAGTTACACTCCTAAAATAACCCCTGCTCAACCCCTTGGTAGCTTGGCACGAGCAGTCAGGCTTATCTTAGAGGCAGTGTGTAACGTATTTGCTCATAACCAACAGTAATACAGTGTAAGCACTAAAAAAGGATGCCACACCAGTTTAGAAAAATATCCAATCTATATATATATATAAATATATAGATATATATAAAAACGAATGTCTGTCTGTCTGTTTGTCCTTTATGCATTACTACACCATTCATCCGATCGCCATGAAACTTTGGGAAGTTGTTGAGTACACTCCGCGAAGGTTTCTGGCATTATAATTGTTTAAATATCGCCCCCCCCCGGGCCCTCATAATCTTTCGAATACTGATGTATGCAACAGAAAAACAAAAAATTGCGTATCCACAAGCACTCGAATAAATAAATAGAATTAAAACACCATTCATCCGATCGCTAGGAAACTTTGGGAAGTTGTTGAGTACACTCTCGCGAAGGTTTCTGGCATACATTTTTTTAAAATATCGGCCCCCCAGGGCCCTCATAATCTTTCGAATACTGATGTACGCACAAGACGGAAAAACAAAAAAACCTGTATCCACAAGCACTCAAATAAATAAATAGAATTAAAACGACACTTTGAAACGTTTTCCATATTAAAATGAATACTTTTCAATAAAAATGACAATGTAAATTGAATGTTATCATAACGAGTTTCCTTGAATTTCCTTTCTTCTGAGATCGCAGCAACGCGCGACGGGCAAGCTAGTACTTTTATATATTTAAGACAAGACCTAAAACTATAAAAATCCACAATACAGTAAAAATCTACAGTTATCAAAATACGCTTTAAAAATAGTTCCTTGATGTCAATAGCTTCGTCCGGGGCTTTCATGGCGCTATGAGCATACAAAACCAAACAGTTCTGGCTGACCGCGTCATCGCGGGCCAGCTACAGTGTCAGGAACAAGTGTAAACAGTACCTTTGAGAAATGTAGGGCATCGTTGACCTCTTGTTGAGCTTCCGAAAACACGGCGTCTGCAGGCGCCGGTTCCGGAGGTCGGTTTAGGATTTGTCGGGCCCCTTGAAGTCACACGCATTGCAGGTAGATCTCCTCTCTGTTTGAGTCAGGAGCGCTGGCGTCGCCAGGTATCATGTGCTGCGGTACGAAGTGCTGGGGTGCGGCGCGCGTTAGCCTCAGGTCGCGGGGCAAGCAGCGGCTCGGTGGCGGGGTCAGAAGGGGTCGTTGGTGAGACCAGTGTTGAGGTACGAGATGAAGGCAGTGCTTGTCATGGTGCTGGCAGGTCATGGTGCAAGCAGTTGAGTCGTCACTGCTGAAGCGCTGTAGTCGGCTGACGAACTGGAGTCGATGGCGTCGGTAAGCCAAGGCTGCAGTGCGTCGTGTAACTTTACGAATGGTGCCCTTGAATCACGGTGCAAGCAGTGGCGTCAATTTTGGCGTGGAGCGGTGTCGTCCAGAATACCAAGGTGTTGAAGCGAGGTGGTGCGGAGCGCTGTGCCCACAGGTCGCGGTGCAAGCAACAGCTCGGTGGCGGCGTCAGCAGGCGTCTTCAGTGAGACCAGGGATGCGGTGCGGCGTTGCGGTGGTGCCCTATGCGGTGCCAAGGCATCATCGTGAAGCGAAGCGGGGCAGAGTGCGGTGCCCACAGCTCGCGGTGCGAGCAGCGGCTCGGTGGTGGCCTCAGCAGGCGTCGTTGGTGAGACCAGGGTCGCAGTGCGGCGTTGCTGTGTTGCCCTCTGCGGTGCCTTCAGGACACGGAGTCGGCAGCGGCATCCTAGATGTCGTCAAGTTGTTTTTCTTCAGTTGCAGCACAAAACACACAGTCCCCAGTGCGGAGGGCAGAGGCTCTACCTCCAGCCCTTGGAAAGACTCACAAAGTAGATTGCAGAAATTTCAGTCCAGTCCTTTCACACCCCAAGACAGAAGCAGCCACTGCAGGCCAACACAGAAAAGCACACAACAAAGTGGCAGTTCATCTTCACAGCTTCTCCGGCTCTTCCTCTTGGTAGTCTTCTTGATCCAAAAGAGTTCTTAAGTTCAGGGTTCTAGGCCCCAATATTTATATCCCAAAATCCTTTGATTTCTTAGGCAGAGAGTGTGCCCAGGCAGAACCAGTTCTGCATTTTCTGGTGTGATTTCCTGGCAGGAGGTTTAGAAGGCATTGTCAGAGGCAGACCAGGCCCTTTGAGGTGCAAGGAAATCTCCTCCCTCTTCCCTCATTGCAGCCCAGGTCTATTCAACCCTTTCCTGACCCATCTAGACGATCTGCAACCAATCCTGCTCGCCCAGTCTTCAGTCATCTGCAACCAATCCTGCTCCCCAGTCTTCTGTCATCTAAAACCCAGACAGGCAATCCACATTCCAGCATATGCACACAGGAAGACTGAGCAAGAAAATACCCACTTTCTAAAAGTGGTATTTTCAAACAAAGAATGTAAAAATCACCTTCAGTAAAAGATGCACTTTATATTCAGAGTTCAGGCATGCTAAACTTTATTTTCCTACCTAATTCACCGGGCCATTTATGTTTATAAGATGTTATCTTATAAAGATGGCGGGTGGAGTTTAAAGCCCTTTGCCTAGTGCATAATGCCCAGTTACGTCCCACTGCGTTGCCTGAGATCCACTGACACTGTACTAGTACTTCTTCCGAGGATAAAAAGAGTAAGATGGGGAGGAAAACGTTTTTCATTCCAAGCAGCTAAATTAAGTAACTCCCTCCCTGTCCAAATGAGAATCCAGTCTTGCCGCACGCTTTTTAGGAAAAGTATAAAAACTTGGCTCTTCACACAAATCTAATCTTTTTAGGCTGTCTTGGTTCCACATTATCCAGCGCCAAGACGCCTCAGCAATAGTGCGCTCTACAAATATCTTCAGTCAGTCAGTCAGTTATAAACAAACTTCTCATCTGTCCTATTGGGGGAACAGGTAGCCTTGCAATAGTGAAAAAGGAAATTGGCTGTAATTCACTATCAGGACACGCCACACACACCAGGGCATGTCCTAACTTTCATATACTCTGCACCCTGCCCACAGGGGTACCTTGGGCCTACCTTAGGGGTGCCTGACATGTAAGAAAAGGGAAGTTTAGGGACCGGACAGTGTGTGCACTGGCCAAGTCGACATGGCAGTTACAAACTGCGCGCAGACTCTGCAATGGCAGGTCTATGGTACCTTTTCAGGGCTACTCACATGGGTGGCACAGTCAGTGCTGCAGTCCCACAAGTGCCATTTGTTTCACAGGCCCTGGCACACTCAGTGCACTTTACTAAGGACTGACAAGTAAATCAAATATCCAATCATGGAAACACCAATCCATACACCGCCATCTTGGGCCGGGTTGCTCGGGTGAGGTGGGAGGCGAGGCCAGTGACATCACCGCCACACCCCCGAGTCCCGCCCCTACTTAGGTGGGCGGACTGGAACCTACCCTTGGCATTTGCAGGCTGATGACCCTGTGGCAGGGGGTCTCCGCCTGTGGCTAAGGAGGTTAGCAGCAGTATCCACAACGCGGAAAGACATTGCTGGATCAGTATTTTAATTTTTTTACACATCGCCGCATTAAGCGCAGAGGAGCGCTTTTAACTCTGGAAACTATCCTGTGATCCCAGTCTCTCCCCCGGACTCCAGGACACCTACCTGATCACTCCTCCTGAGTGCACCGGTGCTCGGCTGAGCGTTGACCGCTTCAGCGGGCTCGCAGCGGCAGGGGCCGCCATCTTGGGCCGGGTTGCTCGGGTGAGGTGGGAGGCGAGGCCAGTGACATCACCGCCACACCCCCGAGTCCCGCCCCTACTTAAACGGTCCAAATGTGTCAGCGCAGCGGACGAGCGCAGCGGGCGCGACGAAGGCGCGCCGGAGTTGCGCCTGAGTTAAGCCCGTCTGCGCCCGTCCGCGGCCGATTGGGACCCGGGCCTACCCCCCCCTGGCCATTTTGTGAGGTATTCTATTATCACTACAACCTAGCTCCCCCTCAGGAATAGCCCTCCCTTCACTCCCCTTGCACACTTGCACACGTATACAAACATTGGGGCTCTCCCGCCTTCCCCTGCTGGCTGATGAGACTCAGTCTACTTCATCATTGCCGAATGAACCAAGATCGGCTCCTCTACTACTACATAATATGAGATGCTACTACCTCAACACAAGGTCCCTAATAAAGAACCAGGTCAACATTTTCCTTTTTCTGACGGAAGAAAAACCAGATCTTTTGTTGTTGACCGAAACATGGACCAACCCTCATTCCTTGCCGGACATTCTGGCATCACTTCCCTCAGACTATTACATTCTGACTGCTAACCGTGCACAAGGGAAGGTTGGAGGTGGGGTAGCAGCAACTATTTCGAAATCCTTTCATTTCCGGGAATTACCCTCTCTCACTCTCCCCAACACAGAGAATTTGGTAATCACACTAGACTCAGAGAGCGGGGCTCTTACTGTAATTCTGTTATACCGTCCTCCCCAATACATGGCCAATTATCCAGTACTGTTGGCAGAACAACTGGCCTCCCATGTAATAAAGCACTCTAAAACTGTCCTAGTGGGGGATTTAAATTATTGGTTCGATAGAACAGACACAGACACCCAAGCTGGAGAACTGAGGGATCTGCTTACAGATCTAAACCTGGTCCAACACATTCACTCTCCCACTCACCAGAAGGGTCACAGCTTGGACCAAATCTGGACATACAATGTACCACCATTCTCTCCTATTATAAGCCCTTGCATCTGGTCAGACCATTATCTTATCCAGTTCCCGCTAGAAATTCAAGGGCAGCACAAGGCCAAACCTCCCATGGGTAAAGAGTTCCGCAAATGGAAATCCATGGACCGCTCTGGGTTCATGGACACGTTGAACAACACCCTTCCCCCATTAGACGAAGATCTGGAGGTTGACGAGAGGGCACTGTCCTCCTGGCTTCTCCATGCAGCAGATCTGTTCGCCCCCTCTGTATATCTACCTAACATTAGAGGTAATGATGCCCACAAATGGTTCACTCAAGAACTTAGAGCACTTAAATTAGGGGTACGACAGAAAGAAAGACAGTGGAGAGCCACCTACTCTTCACAGGATAGGGAAACCTTCTGCGTCACTAGGAAAAATTATAAAAATTTTTTAAAACAAAACAAACTTAATTTCTTCTCCTCAAAAATTTTATCGTCATCTAACAAGTCCAAAGATATTTTTAATATAGTTAATGAACTCTGTGACAACGACAGGACAGCCCCTTCAATAGCCCCTACGCAGAAGCTATGTGATTCCCTGAATAATTTTTTCAGAGAAAAAATTGTCACTATCAAAGCGAGCATTGCTAGTTCCCCAACGTCACTTCCTTTGGATGACGTCTTTTACAATCCCTCTGTATTAGATACCTTCCCGGTCATTGATGGTAAAACCTTTTCTTCACTTTTGACAAGGGTAAAGTCCGGATCCCCTAACGACATCTGCCCCCCCCACATCTTCTCGGAAATCGGTCAGACTATCCCTCAGGGTATTCTACCCCTACTAAATAAATCACTGACCCAGGGCAGGGTACCTACCGGCTTTAAACACGCTCTGCTAATCCCTCTAATTAAAAAACCAGGTCTGAACCCTCAGGACTCATCAAATTATCGTCCTATATCCCTGCTGCCGTTCCTATCCAAGATATTGGAGGCTCACGTCTCCAATTGCCTTTCCAACTTTGTGGAAGCCACTGGATTTCTGGAGCCAAATCAAGCTGGGTTCCGTCCAGGCCATTCGACCGAGACGGTAACCCTGGCAGTCCAGAATACACTTCGGTGTAACGCAGACAGGGATGTCCACCAGGCACTGGTGCTTCTTGACCTGTCTGCTGCATTCGACACGGTCGACCACACTATTTTGGTCGGCCGTGTCGAGCAGGCAGGCCTCAGAGGTGCCGCCCTGAGCTGGGTGGAATCATTTTTGTCCGACCGGACTCAAGCAGTGAGATTGGGCACCTTCACAGCCCCTAGAATTAAGAACGATTGCGGGGTCCCTCAAGGCTCATCTCTGTCCCCCCTTTTATTTAATTTATACTTGCGCCCCCTTTTGTACACCTTGAGGAAATTCAAAGTGTGGATCTTTAACTACGCAGATGATCTGCAATTGGTTTTCCCCCTGGGGTCGCCGGATGCTGTCACTGAGTTTAGGGAGGTCATGGCTCATATCCAGAGATGGATGGGCCTTAACCACCTAAAACTTAACCCAGGCAAGACTGAATTGATCTTGCCTGGGAAGAGCGAACTCAGCTGGGGACCTCAATTTTGGCCTCCGGAGATGGGAAACACCCCCTCCAAATCCCGCACAGTTAAGAGCCTTGGAGTCACCTTTAGTGAAGACCTCTCCCTGAAAAGTCAGGTAGGGTCAGTGGTTTCCGCTTGCTTCTTTCAGCTGTGCAAGATTAGAAAGATTGCCCATTTCCTAACCCATTCTGCCCTGATACAGGTGACCATCGCCCTTGTGCTGTCTAGGCTGGACTACTCAAATAGTTTATATTTGGGCCTTCCAGCCGGGCAGCTCAAGAGGCTGCAGCTGGTTCAAAATCAGGCGGCCAGGCTGATCTGTGGGCTTCCTAAATGGCAGTCCATCAGGCCAGGCCTGGCAGACCTGCACTGGCTGCCGGTAGCCCAGAGGGTGGCTTTTAAAACCGGCTGCATTATCTTTAGGGCATTACAAAGTAAAGGCCCCAAATTTATCATCAATCTGCTTGCCAGATACACCCCCTCCCGCAACCTCCGCTCTGGTCACAAAAACTTGCTCACGGTGCCGGTTGTTAGGAAACAACGTCAGGGCGGCAGCTCTTTTCATTTTCTTGCTGCCTCCCTCTGGAACTCCTTGTCAGCTTCTTTAAGGTCACACGAGGATATTCTAGCCTTTAGACTAGCCTTTAAGACCTGGCTTTTTAGAGAAGCTTATCCTTAGACGTTCTAAGTTGTCCTCCTGTTGTTGTGTTATGCTCTGAAAACTTCCTACAGCGCCATGAAGCCTACGGGCGTACGTGCGCTTTATAAGCTAAATTTAACATAACATAACATAACACACTTCACCACAGGAGCACTTGCACTTTACCACTGCTCAGCAGTGCGAAAAGTGTACAAAAACGCTACGCCAGCAAAAACAGAGTAAAAACTTGGAGGTCAGAAAGCAAAAACTCAATGAAAACACGCCAAAAGATGCCAAGTCTAACGCATGTCCCCTCCAGCTGAAAGTAGGAAGAACTACCCACCCTCCTGAGAGTTGTCTTCACTGAGGCAGAATCTGGACAGACCATCTGCATTGGTGTGTCCTGGCAAGGAGGGTGTTCCACCGTAAAGTATATTCCTTGTAGGGAGATGGACCACCTCAGCAGCTCACCCCTTATTTACATCCACCATCTGAGGGGCCAGTGGTCTGTCTGAACCTGGAAGTGAGTTCCAAAAAGGTATGGCCTCAGCGTCTTCAGGGGCCAGACCACAGTGAAAGCTTCCCTTTCTATGGCACTCCACCTCTGTTCTCTATGGAGTAGTTTCTGGTTAAGGAATACTACAGGCTGGTCTAGGCCCTCTTCATTCAGTTGTGAGAGGACCGCTCCCACTCCTTGCTCTGGAGCGTCAGTCTGCACTATTCCTTGGAGAAGTCGGATGGCTTGAGCACGGGTGCCGTGCACATGGCGGCCTTCAGGGCATCAAAAGCCAGTCCAGATCACTTTCTTGGGCTCTTCCTGGAAGTCAGCTCCGTTAAGGGGGCAACAATGGCGCCATACCTCTTAACAAACCTCCTGTAGTACTCGGAGAGGCTTAAGAAAGCCCTCACCTCTGTCTGGGTCTTGGGGGGCTCCCAAGCCAGAATGGTGTCAATCTTGGGTTGTAGGGGCACCACCTGGCCGCTTCCTACCTGGTGTCCCAAGTACACCACCGAACCCTGCCCGATCTGTCACTTACGGCCCTCTGCAGCGCCTTCAACACTTCACCAAGGTTTTTGAAGTGTTCTTCCTAGCTGGAACTGAACACTGCGATGTCATCCAGGTAGGCGTCACTGAAATCCTTCAGCCGAGCCAACACCTGGTTCACCAACCTCTGAAAGGTGGCAGGGGCATTTTTCAACCCAAAGGGCATCACCCAGAACTGGTAATGTCCTTCTGGGGTTGAAAATGCTGACCTCTCCTTGGCCCCACCGGTTAAGGCAATTTGCCAGTACCCAGACATTAAATCAAATGTGCGGAGAAACTTGGCAGCTCTCAACCAATCAATGAGCTCATCAGCTCTGGGGATTAGGTATGCGTCAGTCCTGGTGACAGCACTGAGCCCACAGCAATCCACACAAAACCGCAGTTCTAGAGTGGCACCGGTGCAGCAGCCTTTGGGACCAAGACCACTGGGCTGGCCCAAGGACTGTTGGAAGGCTCGATCCCCCCCTAACGCCAACATCTTAAAGACCTCCTCTTTATTTGGGTAACAGTACGCTTGCCAGTCTGCGCCAGTATTGTGCTCAGCATATTTTACATAATTTAAATAGTGTGATATCTGTGTGACTTGTTTTTTTAATACCTGCACCTTGTGTGTTGCTCCTCGCACCAAATTAGCCAGTCCCCAGTCCACCGCAGTGTGTGCTGTTTCTGTGGAGGGACGTGGCTCCGCCCCGTCTCCCCATTTCTGCTACCGGGGCATATTTAGTCGGCATGCTTCATCGATCGCGCAGCGGGTGCGCCGGCGGCACGCCAAAGGCAAGCCAGTCTGCGCCAGGCCGTCGCCAGACGCCAGACATGCTGCCAATTTTGGGAAATCATATCACACTTCTACCCAGAATGAGATGCTAGCAATCAGGACGGTGTCCTGGAGGTACTTAGTCCACAAGTTGGGGGGTCTAGAGGGCTCCTTTAGCTGCAGATGCTGTGGTTTTTCATCTGTCACTCCTGTAGTCTCTCAAGATTGTACTCCTTCCCCAGGCAAAAGTTTGACTATTTTCTATCTGAATTGTCGTTCTTTGGTCAAACATTGCTCTGATGTCTATGACCTTCTTGAAACCGAATCTCCAGATTCTTCATTTTTAACTAAGACTTGGCTCTCTAAAGACTCGGTGGCGATTCCAAAGCTGGCACTGCCGGAGGGTTATGTTATTTATACCCTGAATAGGGACACGAGAGGTGGGGGTATTGTGGCTATTGTTAAAACCGGCTACTCCTGCACCTTCACTAAACAGCCCATTCTGGGCTGTGATGGTGCTTGTTTTAAAATTACTTTTAATTCTAGCTACACTATGACTGTTTACTGGTATACCGGCCACCAGGCCCATCCAAAGCTTTCAGGGAAGCGCTTGTTGAAACCGTCTGTACTTTGGTGGTTAATACTTCTAACTTTACGGTTCTGGGAGATCTTAATCTACATTTTGATAACCACCTAGATGTGGCCAATTTTATGGCAGATTTGGCGGCTTGTCAGCTTGATCAGCGTGTCTCTGGCCCCACACACTTGGTTGGTCACTTGTTGGACCCTCTTTTTACTAACATTTTGTCTCTCACGGTCCAACCGCTGGTCCCGATGGCTTGGTCTGACCACTTTTTGGTCCTTTTCTCTAGTCAGGGCATTGCACCTTTGAGTAAATTGAACAACCCCCACTCTTTTAAACGCCCATGGCATAAGCTAAACCGAGATAAATTCCTAGACCATCTTTCAGCCTCCGTTCCGTCGGACCCGGATGAGGCCAATTCTGCCTTTTCAGATTGGATTAATCTGCCGTTAGATAAGCTGATCCCAGCTAAGTGGTCCCCAAATAGTATGTCTAAATCAAATCCATGGTACAACGAAAAATTAGCGCTGCTAAGAAAAATTTGTAAAAAATGCAAGAAGAGACTTTGATCCTTTGCTTAGAGATCGCTATCAGGAGGCAGTAAGGATCTACCACAAAGCTATTCATACTGAACGCGCTGCTTTTTACGCCAAGGAATTTAGTAACAGCACTAATCCCGCGAAGAGTATCTTCTCCATTGCCTCAGGCCTCAAAAATCAGAAGGGGGTTGCTGGTCCATTGATTACTTCAAGTAAGCAATGCGAGAAGCTTGCCTTGTTCTTTTCAAAAAGGTGGAAGACATTTACAAAAGCTTTCCTACGGCCAAAACAGACTTCCTTGAGCCAATCAATAATGGTACAATGGCCACCTTAGAGGTTTTTCCTCAGATCCAACAGGACCGCTTACTTGCCCTCTGTGTTAAAATCAAGTCAGGCTCACCGCCGGACTCACTGGAACCTGACCAATTCAGGAAAATTCTACAAACTACCTCTCCTCTTCTTGGTCAGGTGATCAATAAATCGGTCAGTTCAGCTATTTTGCCCATAGCATGGAAACAAGCCATTGTGTTACCATTGCTCAAAACAACATCTTTGGATGCAAAAAAAACTGAGAACTTCAGTCCAATTTCATTGCTCTCTTGGCCTGTTAAGATCGCGGAGGCATATATTAACTCCATCCTTTCAGAGCACCTGACCATTAACAACATGCTAGATCCCTCGCAAAACGGCTTTCGCCTCGGCAATGGCACTGAGTCCACGCTTCTGGCGGTGACAGAAGACCTTTGGACAGCGTTGGACGCAGGACAGACATCGGCACTGATCCTATTGGATCTCAGTGCCGCGTTCCATACTGTGTCCCATGCCGTCCTGCTGCACCGTCTGGAAGAGGCTGGTATCGCTGGCCTTGCATTGAAGTGGCTGGCGTCAATCGTCTCTGATAGAACCTATCAGGTGATTGCACCCCCCCGTTCTCCTCATCTACCTTTCCCATCAAGCACGGAGAACCACAGGGTTCCTCTCAGCCCTCTGCTCTTTAATTTGTACGTACAACCTCTGGCTGCAATTGCCAGGAGCAGAGGACTGACGGTGGCCTCCTACGCCGACGACACTCAGCTGGTGGTAGCCCTTTTGAGCAACACCAGGTACGACGCCGCTATGTTTTAAGGTGATCTTGCGCTAGTTGCAGAGAGGATGACAGCTAACTGCCTCCAGCAGAAAGTCAGCAAGTCGGAGGTGTTGCTGGTGGGAAGGGATCATGGGTTATGGAATGAATACTGGTGGCCCATGAATCTAGGCACCCCCCTCCTCCTAAACAGGTTGTAAAGAACTTAGGGGTTTGGATGGGCTCCTCTCTTAGTTTCCAGATTCAATCGACGAAGGTGGCGGGCAGCTATTTTGGTTTATTACGCGGGCTGAAACGTAACTTAGGTTTCTTTGATGCCCCGACCAGACAGATCATTATTCAAGCCTTGATTATATCCAGACTTGATTATGCAAACACTCTGTACCTAGGGGCTAACAAAGCTGAAATTCATAGGTTACAGAGAGAACAGAACGCCGCAGCAAGAGCTCTTCCGGGCCTGCTTAAAGTCTGTTCGGTGACCAGCTCAATTTATCGCCTTCATTGGTTGCCTGTGGCTCAACAAATTTAGTTCAAGGCTCTTTGTAAAGCCTGCAAGGTCTTGAAACTGGCCTCCCCTAATATCCTGACAGATTTGCTCTCTTTTTATGTTCCTCCCCGTCAGCTTCGGTCCATGGGCCAACACCTGCTGGTGGTCCCTCGGGTTAGGAGAACCCGGGCCGGAGGCGGCTCCTTCCGTGACAGAGCAGCAATTTTTTGGAACTCTTTGCCACCCTATAGTCGAGGTCTTGACAAATTGTCTGAATTTAGGAAAGCTGTTAAAACCACTCTCTTTCCCACTGTATAGACTGCTTCCTGTGCTGATGCTGCCTATTTTGCTGTTAGCGCCGGGAAGCATCTTGGCTGGGGCAGCTGTCGCGCTCTATAAATGATTTAAATAGAAATAGAATGCTGGCCTTGGCCTGGTCAGTCAACCTGTAATTATTTTTTTTGCCCTCATCTCACCATATAGCGACTGCAAATATAAACTAGAAACCATCCTTTCGACCTGGGCGCCCATGGCTTCTGCGATTGCTTTGGCTGTAGGCCTAGCCAGGCCAGCTTCTTCGTGTGAAGCTTGGTGTGATCATAGGACTTAGGGGCACTGAATCAGTCTAATTTCTCTGCCCCATACTAAAAGCTGTGACCAGATATTACAACCATTATCATTCACATGCCCCAAGTCCAATGAGGCCCTCAGCCAATTCTCGTACAGCGGAGGCCGTGGATCCTTCCATAGCTTGCAAATCACCCTCCTAGCAATAAGAATCAGATACATAAGCAAGCCTCTTTGTGTTGCCAACAATGAGTTCATCAGGTTGTTATCAATGCCAAATATTACTATTGGCAAATTCAAATTAAACTGGAGTTTCAAAATAGCACCAAGAGTGCATTCCACATTCTGCCAAAACTCCTTTAACATGACACATTTATAAAATATATCTATATCATCGGCCGTGGAAAAAATCGCATCTTGGGCATTTTGAAGAGGAGAGGGGGCAAATGTAGCTATTTTCATGGGGGTGTAGTATAATCTGTTAACAAACAAATGGTTCTTTTTTAACGAGGCAGGTTTGACTGACTTATATAGTCTGGAGAGAGGATTCATACAAGTCTACAGCAGCAGCATCCAAGGCTGACGTGTTCAGACTGCATGCTGTAGGGGAAGGTCTATATCCTCGGCATCCAGAAGCTTCCTATACCAAAACCCAACCTCCTTTTTATGAGATTTGTGCTCTGACATCGAAACTCAATTTCCCAGTTTCCGCCAATAGAATCTTTCTCTGCTATAAACCAGGAGGCCAATTGTAAATATTTAAATCTTGAGAAAGCGTTTCCTATTTTTGATCTTAAAACCTCCCAGGAGAGTATTCTATTTGTAGATAAAAGATCGGACCAGATCAGAATACCGGCGTTTTTGATAGGCAACGCGAGGCTATCCTCCAGACAGACAGGTAGCCCAGGGGAATCCCAAATGGGTGCGAAGTCAGAATAGTAACCAATCACCCATTGTTTCCTGACCCTGTACCATACATTTAATGCTGATTTTAAAAACTTTTAGATGAACCTTTTTGAAGAACCTCGTGGCGCCGAACTTATATAGGAAGCCCAGTCCTCCGCCCTCAAAGATAACCAACTCGTTTAACAGCTTCCCCCAATTAGATCCCCCCGTCGTGCTCGAATGTTTTTAAACTGAAAAGCAAAAGAATATCAAAGTATATCCGGGAATGCAAGACCTCCTTTCAGAAGCATACGCCTTAATTTCTTCCATGAGAGCCTTGCGGTTTTATTAGACCAGATAAAACAGCCTATTTTATCTTGGATTATACTTAAATCTCTACATGGAAAGTCAATAGGAATAGCACTGAAAAGGTAGATCAGTTTTGGTAAGATGACCATTTTGACCAAATTAACTCTGCCGTATATTGTCAGGGGCAGGTTTTTCCATCTTAGAAAGAGACGGTCGATCTTTTTAGATACCTTCTTTAAATTCATCTTGGGGATATCCACTATGTTGTTAACTATAATTATCCCAAGATATCTGAATTTGTTGCTTAATTTACCACACCAATTATCGACGTGCCAACACATTATCTCTGTCTGGAGGAATTGGCAAGATATCCAGAATATGAAATGAATTCCTCCAATAGGGTTTCCACTCTAGGGAGAACCTCGGCTGGATTATCTGTATACAGCAGCATGTCGTCCGCATAGAGGGCTAACTTGCTGCTATGTTGGTGAACAGTGAAAGGGGCAATTGATTCATCGAGTCTTATAGCTTGGGCAAGGGGCTCTATATATAGATCGAAAAGAAAGGGTAAGATGGGACAATCCGCGAAGAATTACCATATTTTTTACTAAAAAAAAGTAAAACCAGTTTTATCTCCCATCTTAGCCCTCCAAAGGTCTGCTAGCCAGAGATTGTGAATCATGTTGAATAGAATGAAACTATAGTTAACTCGGTCCCCCCTATTTCAGTCTGTGCTATAATCCATCTCCCAGATTGGTCCGAGGTAACTGATTTAATAGTGCCATTTGCCCCGTATCTAATTATGATCGCAACCCCCTTATTATGTGTGACCTGCTCAGAGGAACAAAAAGACTCGATCCAAAGATATTTACCAAAGATGGTCCTATACTCCGAATGACTCGGGTGCATCTCTTGAAGGAGGCAAACCTGAGCAGAGGACTGTTCAAGATACTTCATAACCAGCCCATGCCTACGTGGACATCTGAGCCCGTTAATATTCCAAGAGATATATTTAATTTTACTACTCATTGAGGCGGCCTATTTCTGCCGATTAACAGTGCAACATTCAAACATTCTAAGGATGGCTTCGATTCTAAAACAGGTTTGAGATTGAGGATATTTTTATTGATGTTCTCCCGTTGCAGCCCCACCCGTGGCTCCTGCCACCCATCCCTGATACTGTGACCCCCCCCCTTGCTACCCTGGGAAACCCCGCTATTACTCCGGGCGAATGCCCTGTGGGCAATGTCCCCTAGAAGGTTTAAAAAAAAGACAATTATACATATGATAAGCCAGACCCCTCTAAACAAACCAGCCAGGTTATTCTACGAGGATTGCTACCTTAGGACTCACCCACCCATCCAACATATACCCCACCGCCGCACTTAATTTTGTCAATGAGGATATCTACCTCCTCAATCTGTTGCATGTTATACATGTGGTTATTCCACATAATTCGAAGCGATGTCGGGAACCTTAATTGTACCTTAGCACCCAATGAATTCAAGATTGTCGTTCTTTTACCCAGCTCCCACTGTTTTGTTGCGGTAATGTGGGATACATCAGACCTGATCGAGAAAGAGAATGGGCTAGAAAAGGAATTACATTTGACCACGCCTGCTCTCAATGCGAGGGATAGGATTTTCTCCTTTAGGGAGTATGTTAAAAAGGTCACTAAGATTTTCCTTGGCTTTGAATTTGCAGGATTCCTCTTATATGGATCTCGATGGGCACGCTGAATGTCCTGAGTCAGATCTAATTCCGGGGAGTCTTTAAGAATGATGTCTTTTAGAAGAGAAATCACAAAATTTTTAATATCTCCTTCCTCCAGGTCTTAAGGAAAATGTTATATTTTTAAGTAAGTTTTCCAAGCATGGTTCTCAAGGCACTCTATATCGTCTTTCAGGTCTCTGTTTTGGAGTGCTAGTTTGTCCATTTCCACTGAAGAACTATGCAACGCTTCCTTTATTTTGGGAATTTCGAGTTCCAAAGCATCGGCTCTTTGTGAAACTTCTTCCATTTTTTGAGATAACACCTCACATGAGGATTTAATTGCGACTTGGTTGGTTTCAGAGATGGTAAATCTTCTCCCTATATCCTCCCTTAGAGCCATCAAAATGTCCGCTAATGATGCAGCCCCCACAATGTTAGAGGATTCCTTTTTATGTAGGTCTGATATGTCTGGAGGACCAAGTAAATCAGAGTCTGAAAATGGTAGCGCCGCCGCCACGTCGACAATCGCCATAGATTGAGAAGGACCCGGTCCATTATCTTGGTTTACTTGATTTACAAGGGCTGAATATCTGTTAGAGATATCAGAGGGGTTTACTCTAACTTTAGACGATAGGACTTTCTTAGCCCTGCCCTTCCCTCTTCCGCCACCTGGAGAGATATTCTCCGTGGTAGCTTCCCTTTTGCACAGCCTAGCAGTGGCCCTTACCTCGGCAACTGGAGGTGAGACACGAGTATGAATGATGGAATTGATACCAGTATCAAATTTTGCGGTCCTATTACGCAAAGTATACCCGCACACACTGGTTTTGAGCTCTGTTGAACTCTGGCACTGCAGGGGGCACTACGCGTGGGACTGCACTCACTATTCTCCATACAACTTTGAAGACCCACCTGCTGAGTAGTCCGGGCAACCTTTTCTGAACTCTCTTGAGCAGCGCGGGTCCCGCAGGCCTCGCCACACGACTCCAGGACAGGCACTGAGAGGCACAACAAGCTCCCCCTCTGAATTGCCACCAAAGTTTTACCTCTATTTGGGGCCAAGTCGGAGAGAAAACGGTCTCCTGGCTCACCTCGGGTCCTAGATGTGCTCCATTCAGTCAGCCCACTGCCTGCGGCCCTAGCGTGCTCGCCTGTGCTGACTCTGCCACTATGAGCCCGGAACTGTAGGCAGAGGATCCGGCGCCGCCTCCACTCCCACGCAGCACCGGCAACCCGCAACGGTGAGAGGTCCGGCGGCCCTGGGCCTCAAACACCATTCACACCAAAAGACTGCCTTCAAGGGCAAGGATGCCACACAGAGGGAGAGGAGAAAAAAAGAAAAGAATTAAAGTAGCAAAACGTAAGTGTTACCGTTGTTAGCCTCCGCGAGGCGCTCAAAAGATAAAAAGATAAAAGGGTGAAGTTCGCGGTCAATGTTCGATTAAGTGGCAACGGTGCAGACGTGGGGGGGGGGGGTGGTAGGAGTCCGTCACCCAAATATATTTTGAAGAATCATCCGGCTGCTCTAAGACTCTTGCTGCATTCCATAGAGGAGTCCAGTAGTACATGCGCGTCTGAGGAGCCGTTCAGCTTCCGGCCGCCATGTTTCCCCTTTAGACCCCTTCCTCACTACTGTTCAGTCAACATGTCATTATTTTCGTGGGTACACCAGTGACTAACACCTGGGGTCAGGAAGAACAGTGGGGCAAACTGTCCTAACAACTGGTGACAGTTGCTTTGCTGCTCTATGGTCAGTGTAGGGGAAGAGGATCACACCTTCCACTGACCCATCGCCTTCCTTGGTAGACAGGAGGTCAGGGAGAGGTTCACTCTCCTCTTCCACCCAATCATCTGTCGCCAAGAGCCTGCTCACTTCAGACCTCTCGAAGTAAGGCTTGAGGTGGTTTACGTGGAGGACCCTCAAAGGGTTCCTTGGAGCCCAGAAATCCACCAGGTAGGTGACATCACTTTTGTGCTCCGCCACCTCAAACAGCCCAGTTCACTTGTCTTGTAAGGCACAAGGTTCCACTGGGGCCCTGAGCCACACTTTTTGTCCAGGATGAAAATCAATCAGAGTGGCATTCTGGTCATAACACTCCTACATTTCTTCCTGGCTTGCTTCTAGGTTCGCCTGAGTGAGTGAGTTTTCTGAAGCAGGCAGTTTGGTTTCTGCCTCCCAGCCTTTCTTCACCCCCTTCTTGACTTACTTGCCTACATTCTTAAGGATGTGCAGAATTCTGTCTGCCTGTCTTGACAGGTTGCTGCTACCATCTTAGTTGGCTCTTCTCCACTGATTCAGCTCCTTTATCCTGATCACGTGATCTAGCATCATCCTTTTCTCTTCCATGGCTAACTTAAGCTTCTCCAGTTCTACTGCAACTCTCCTTGCTTCCCGCCTGTCCTCCATCACTTCTGGGGACAGGCCACAGCTGCCTGGCCTGGAGGGTTCCACCCTCCCAAAATCACATCCACCCTAGGAATAGGCTGCTTCGCCTCTCCACTGAGATCACCAGACTGCTAGCTGGCATGTTTGGCTGCTACCCAGGCCCTCAGCGCCTTTTGCGTGGCTCAGTGGTTAGAGGCGGCAGACCCGGAAGCTGAGATCGACCGTGGACCAGGGTTCGATTCCCCGCCTCGGCGGGTCTCGGGCTCAAAATTCCACGGACTCGACAATTCTCGCTCTGGTGCCTACTCAACTCACGGGGTCACACTCTGCGACTCTGGGCAATAGCTTGCTTAATCTCCACTACGGCCCCTCGCGGCGGGATGCCTGGCTTTCACCTTGTGGACACCCTGCCGGTGTTTCTCACAAGGGAATACCAGGACGGGTTCCCTAAGCAAGCGCCGGGACGCTTACGGGCAGCCGTGCGCTTTACAAGTCCAATACATTTACATTTACATTTACATTTTGTAGCTTGTCCTTACTAGTGAGGCCTCTGACTTGGACTTTTGGGTTTTTGCAAATTGATTTCAATTCCCTAACATTGTAGGCTTCCAATCTATCCTCCTAAAAGGCAATTTCCTGGGATGCAACAGATGATGCTCTTGATTCCGGCATGATGAAGTGTCAGGGGCTAGTGGTGGACAGAGAATGAGACCAGAGCACGGTTTGTCTATAGTTCAGTTTTTATTAAGTTTTGTTCTTAAGTAGGGATTTAACAACAGTCCTTCCTTCGTGGGGTTGTTTCTGGTCGCAGGGAACGTCAGGGTTTGGTCCGATGTCCCGGTTCTTGTGGCCTCAGGGAAAAGAGAAAACAAACGGGTTTTTACTGATCTGCTCTCAGTATTAAGTGTAGTGCTACCTTCACCAAATTAAAGAAAAAAGGGTTTGTGTTTTAGTGCAAGGGTCACCGCGGGGCCTCCCGCCTCCCCGACCTTGCTACCTCCCACCTCCCCAAACACCCCACCAGAATGCCCCTTTTAACAGCACTTGCCTTGGGCTGTGGCCCGACTCCCGGACCACAGCAGCTGGACCCGTGGCGTCTTCTCCCTTCAGCCCACCGGGTATGGTAGCAGTGTCGGGAACGTCGCTCAGTAGCACTCGCGTGCACGCTCTTCTCTCCGAGTCTCCTCTGCCTCCGGGTGTTCCGTAGCCGCCTCCGCTCTCACGCTCTCCGCTCTTCGGATCTCCTCTGCCTCCGCTCTCACGCTCTCCGCTCTTCGGATCTCCTCTGCCTCCGCTCTCACGCTCTCCGCTCTTCGGATCTCCTCTGCCTCCGGGTGCTCCTCTGCCTCCTCTCCGACCTCGCACAATGTCCGTTCCACGCCTCTCCCTCTTATCCTTCCTGGTTCCGCCGGCTGACGGGACTCCTCCCCCTTCCGCTGTGCAACTGCTAGACCGCGGCTGTTGGCTTCCTGGTTCTGTGTTCTTGGCAACCAGAAAGCGGTGTTTCTTTCTTCCTCGTCTGCTTCGGAGTGCTCCAGCCGCTCCTCCTCCCCACACATCCTCCCCCTCAAGAACGGACGGGGTGGCCAATAGGGGTACGGATGACGGGACAGGTAGTCAGCACAGATCTGTTTGGATCCCGGAACATGCAGGGCCTGAAACGAAAAGGGTTGTAATGACAGGAACCACCTGAGTATACGTTGGTTGGTGTCTTTATTCCGAGCAAGCCAAGTGAGGGGAGCATGATCAGTCAGCAAAGTGAATGAGCGACCCAAAAGATAATACTGCAGGGCCTCCACCGCCCATTTGATGGCCAGACACTCTTTTTCAATAGTGGAGTAATGTACTTCTCTAGGGAATAACTTCCTGCTTATAAACAACACAGGTATCAGTTCACCCGTCTGATCAGGTTGTTGAAGAACCGCCCCTAGGCCAACTCCTGAGGCATCCGTCTGCAACACAAAATGTTTCTGAAAGTTTGGACACCGTAGGATTGGCTTTGAGCATATCACAGATTTAAGTTTTTGGAAGCTGGTTTCGTGTTTTGATTCCCATGTCCTGATGTGTGTAGGTCGATTGTTGGCTAACAGGTTAGTAAGGGGTTCTGCGAGAGTGGAAAAGTGTGGAATGAACCGCCTGTAATAGCCAATAAACCCAAGGAACGATCTGACGTCTTTTTTTGTTTTGGGGCTAGGTATCGCTTTGATGGCTTCCACTTTACTCATCTGGGGTTGTAGATGGCCGCCCTTGAATGGTATATCCCAAGTAATGGATGGAATCAGTGGCCAACAAGGATTTCATTGGATTAATTTTCAGGCCGGCGTTCTGTATGGCTGTGAATACTTCAAAAAGATGTCGTAAGTGTTCCTCCCAGGATGTGCTAAAAATCACAATGTCATCGAGATATGCGGCCGCATAATCTCGGTGGGGTTGGAGGAGGCGATCCATAAGCCTTTGAAATGTAGCGGGGGCCCCATGGAGGCCGAAGGGCAACACTCGGAAATGGTAGAGTCCTGAGGGGGTTGAAAAGGCAGTTTTTTCTTTGGCTAGTGGGGATAAAGGGATCTGCCAATAACCCTTGGTTAAATCAAGAGTAGTCCTGTACGTTGCAGCTTCTAGCTTTTCTAGCAACTCATCGACCCTTGGCATCGGGTATGTATCGAACTTGGTGACGCTGTTCACTTGCCTAAAGTCGATACAAAAATGTAAACTTCCATCGGGCTTCGGTACTATCACGATGGGAGAGCACCAGTTGCTAGCGGAGGGTTCTATGATATTGGCCTCTAGCATGGCAGATACTTCCTTTTCTACGGCCTCCCTTCTAGCTTCGGGTATCCTATAGGGCTTCTGTTTGACAATGGTGTCGTTTAGGACGACGATGTTGTACCATTGAGGTTAATCCGGGTGTGGAGGAAAAGAGCCCAGGGAACTGTGCGAGAGTGGCCTAGAGTTGGATCCTTTGGGTTGGGCTTATGACCTCTCCTATGGGGACGTTCTCCGGGGAGGAAATGGCAGTGGGGATAATAGGAATGCCCAGGGGTGTCTGTGTGGTCACCAGTAAAGACGATTGTCCTGTTGCTACCTCTTCAGGGGGTTCTACCCACTTTTTTAACAGATTAACATGGTATATTTGCTTCCCACCTGGATGTAAGGGTTGAAGTACGCTATACGTGACAGGGGTTACCGGCTTCTCTATAGTGAAAGGTCCTTGCCATTTGGACAACAATTTATTGTCAGACGAGGGAAGGAGTAGTAACACTTTATCCCCTGGTTGGAATGTCCTTAACTGACTATTGCGGTCGTATAGACGTTTCTGGGACACTTGGGCGTTCTCCAAATGGTCATGGACCATACCCCATATATGAGAAATGGAACTTCTCAAGTCAGCTGCATATTGGGGTAGAGGTTTGCCCTCCTCTTCTTCCTCCTCCCACTGTTCTGCGGCCATGTCTAGTAGGGTTCGGGGTCTCCGACCGAATAAAACCTCAAAGGGGGAAAACCCCGTAGACTTTTGTTCGTGAGTCCTTATGGCAAACAGTATAAGGGGTAATTGATGGTCCCAATTCCTTCCGGTGTCTGAGATGACCTTGCGGAGCATGTTCTTTATGGTCTTGTTGTACCGCTCCACAAGGCCATCTGTCTGAGGATGATAGGCTGCAGTCCGTATCTGCCTGACGCCCAGGATATCACATATGTGGGTCATTAAGCGAGACATGAAGGGGGTCCCCTGGTCCGTGAGGATTACCTCTGGGAAACCCACTCGGGAGAAGAGAGTGATCATAGCCCTGGCTATTACCGGAGTAGACACTGAAGACAAAGGAAAGGCTTCGGGGTATCTACTGGCATAATCAACAATCACCAGCAGATATTTATGACCTCTTGCTGAGGGAGTTAGGGGTCCCACAATATCCATACCCACCCGTTTGAATGGTACGTCAATAATGGGGAGAGGATGTAAGGGAGCCTTTTTGATAGCAGCGGGATTGGAGAACTGGCACCGAGGACATGCAGCACAATGTTTAGCCACATCTCTGTAAACACCGGGCCAATAGAATCTGGTTAGAAGATAAGAAAGAGTTTGCTCTTTGCCGTAATGTCCTCCCCCAGTATAATTGTGGGCGAGCTCCAACACATGTCTACGGAATGCTAGCGGCACAAGGAGTTGGGTTGTTACCGTGTCACCCTTTCTGGTGGTCCTATACAACAAACCCCGCTGTACATAAAAATAGGGTCCTACCTTGTTGTTGTCCTGTTCTTGTACTTGTTCCCAGGCATGCAACAAGGTATTGTCATCCAACTGGGCTGACCGGAAGCTACGAGCAGGTCCCACCGTATCTGCAGGGGTCATAGAAAAAACAGATAACCGCCCTTTCAACTGGGAATACTCGGCTTTATCTTTTCTCTTTTCTTTTCGACTCTTACGGTCTTCTCCCTGCTACTCCTTCAACATCGCTGTTCCCAAAAGGGGCCTCCCTCCACCAATTTACGGAATCTTTCTTGGCTTCATCAATATATTGATCGAACTTGGGGTGATCAGTGCCTATTATAACGGCCTCTGGCAGGGATGGTATAACGCCCACTCGGCGTAATTGGGGGTCGTTGGAAACCTCCAGCAAAACCTCCGCCACCGGATATCCTTTGGTGTTACCATGAACACAGGTTACATAGACGGTCTCATCTTTTTGTAGCTGTTGGGATTGGACCAGCGAGGTGTCGACCACAGACACACGACATCCGGTATCCAATAGGGCTTGTTGTTTTTTCCCCATTGAGAAATACTTCTCTTTTATACTGACAAGGTCCCTTGCCTATGACGTACACACGCCCTCTGGAATACCCTATCTCCATGGGTTCGGCCGGTTGGGCTCTATGGGGGCAGTTTCGGGCTATATGTCCCCACTCAGAACAGTGATAACACTGGGGTCCCTGTGTGCTGGACCCAGAGCCGGGGTTGGCCGGCCTAAACGGAACGCGGGGAAGGAGGGGAACCCTGGGTTCTGGTCTGCTTTGGGGTCTGGGAATCAGGGGTCGAGGGCTGGGAATGGGTGCTTTACTAGAGCTTGTGCGGAATTCAGGCGACCTGTGATATGCACAGGTTAAGTCCACCGCTACAGTTGGGGTAAGGTTGGGGTGTTGCCTAATCCAGGATCGAGTGGAAGGGGGTAAGGCATCCAGGAATTGTTCTAGGAAGACCTTTGCCATCAGATCTTCTATGGTTGTGTTAAGGGGAGTCAGCCACCTAATGCCTAAATCTTGTATCCGATAATACAGGGCTCGTGGATTATCTCCTGGGTTTCACCTTTCTTTCCTGAATTTGGCCCTATAGTACTCTTGGTCGCACCAAAGTCTCTCGAGGATAGCTTTCTTCACGTCCTCATATGATGTTCTGCCTGCTGGATTTGCTGCTTGGTACGCCGCCTGTAACTCGCCTGCAAGAAGGGGGGCTACATACTGGCTCCATCTCTCCTTTGGCCAAGACGCAGTTGTCGCTACTCGTTCAAAATTAGTAAAAAAATAGTCCGGATCCTCCCCGTCCTGGAATTTTTGTAGAACAGAACTGGGTACATTGGGATGGATGCGAGCAGTGGCTATAGCATCAGTAAGGCGCAGGATAGCCGTATCCTGTACCTGTTGGTTGGTGATAAGAAGGGTGGCCTGGTCCTTTAAAGCCTCTTGCAGGGAATCCCTTTCTGTCTTGGCAGTTTGCAGCTGCTGTTCGAACACCAATTGAAGGTGTCTCTGTCCCTCTGCTAACTGAGTGATAATGTTGTCCACCGGGATAGGCACGGGCTGTGTCATGGCGTCACCTGTCTATCCCACTTCTGACACCAATTTGTCAGGGGCTAGTGGTGGACAGAGAATGAGACCAGAGCACGGTTTGTCTATAGTTCAGTTTTTATTAAGTTTTGTTCTTAAGTAGGGATTTAACAACAGTCCTTCCTTCGTGGGGTTGCTTCTGGTCGCAGGGAACGTCAGGGTTTGGTCCGATGTCCCGGTTCTTGTGGCCTCAGGGAAAAGAGAAAACAAACGGGTTTTTACTGATCTGCTCTCAGTATTAAGTGTAGTGCTACCTTCACCAAATTAAAGAAAAAAGGGGTTGTGTTTTAGTGCAAGGGTCACCGCGGGGCCTCCCGCCTCCCCGACCTTGCTACCTCCCACCTCCCCAAACACCCCACCAGAATGCCCCTTTTAACAGCACTTGCCTTGGGCTGTGGCCCGACTCTCGGACCACAGCAGCTGGACCCGTGGCGTCTTCTCCCTTCAGCCCACCGGGTATGGTAGCAGTGTCGGGAACGTCGCTCAGTAGCACTCGCCGTGCACTCTCTTCTCTCCGAGTCTCCTCTGCCTCCGGGTGTTCCGTAGCCGCCTCCGCTCTCACGCTCTCCGCTCTTCGGATCTCCTCTGCCTCCGCTCTCACGCTCTCCGGATCTCCTCTGCCTCCGCTCTCACGCTCTCCGCTCTTCGGATCTCCTCTGCCTCCGCTCTCACGCTCTCCGCTCTTCGGATCTCCTCTGCCTCCGGGTGCTCCTCTGCCTCCTCTCCGACCTCGCACACCGTCTGTTCCACGCCTCTCCCTCTTATCCTTTCTGGTTCCGCCGGCTGACGGGACTCCTCCCCCTTCCGCTGTGCAACTGCTAGACCGCGGCTGTTGGCTTCCTGCTTCTGTGTTCTTGGCAACCAGGAAGCGGTGTTTCTTTCTTCCTCGTCTGCTTCGGAGTGCTCCAGCCGCTCCTCCTCCCCACATGAAGTATCAAGTTCAAACTGGTAAGATCAAAAATACGCCAAAAAGAAGCAGTATGTGGTACGTAATGGTCTGCGATATGGTTGTAGTGCACACCAATCACTGTGAGCCAAGTGCAAATACAAGTCAAAACCAACACATAAATAAAAAATGTCATTTAAAATACCAATAGCTCAAACTTTCCTAATGCGAGACCTATTGCATTGCAAATGCTTGTTTTTTTCCATAACCAAATGTATTGTTTTACAACACAAAAAACAAATCAGCAAAAACACAGGAGACCGTAGATCAATTACACTCTTGAAAAGATAGCATGCCACAATTTCAAACCCCATAAGACATACACAGGCAAAAGTAAGGAGGCAAGTCAATCCGAACACTCCACAGTACCCAACCATTACCCCCACACCTGTCGGTATTTTTTGGGACAGCCTCTCGCCACGTACGCACCAAACCACCCTCCTTCGCCACCTCCCAAGGTCAGGCGGGTCAGGACTTTTCCATACCACCGTATGTCACGCTTGGCCACAATCATAGTTGTATTACAAAATATCTCATCATTTCTGGACCCGTCCAGCCCGTCCGTGATCCCCAGTAGTGAATGACGCGGATCATGGGGGACCCCCATCCCAAAACCTACGTGAGCTCCTCCTCAATGGCACCCCCAAAATCGCTCCAGGCTGGGACAGGACCAAACCATATGGAAAAAAATCAGCCGGAGCATGATTACATCTCGTACATGACTTGTACGGGTACAAGCCCGCTCAGTGAAGGGGCAGGGGGGTGAGGTAAGTTGCATGTAAGTAATAAAGCTGGATCAGCTTAAGTTTGGCGGAGGCGAGGACAGTCCTGGATGCCATGAGGGCGTCGCGCCCGTCCACCTCATCGAGGGGGCCTACCCATTCTACCCATTGGTCCCTCAATTTATCCAGGGAGGTGGGGGTTTTGTTGACTAAGGAATGGTATATACGGGAGATGCCCCCCTTGCCTAGGTCCCCCAGCATTGTCTGTGCCTTGGTAGGGCTATACTCTGGGGGCCTTGTGTCATGTGCGTTTGGAGGGTGTGACGCAGCTGCAGGTACTTATAGAATTGGGATGTATGTAAGGAGTAGCGGGTTTGAAGCTCCTGGAAGGAAAGCATATGGCCTTTAGCCCAAACGTCCCCTAGCTGTGAAATGCCAATGAGGTCCCAAGATTGAAACCCTTGCAGCCCATTAACCTCCCAGAGCCAAGCCCCATGCCAAAGGGGTGTACATAAGGTCAACCTACGCGTCCAGCCAGTGTGACGCAGCGAGGCCCGCAAGGCCAGTAATACAGAACATGTCACATCAGGTAGTTGGGATTGAATGGGCCCCCGTACATCATAGCTTGAATTTTAGGTAGTCCCAGCTCACTCAGCTCGAGTGGATAGGCCGGGTCAAACCAGCCCCAAGTGACAAGTCGTGGACCACCAGGAGTTCCGGCTTTCTTTAGGTGTAATGCCAGTGGTTGTGCTGTAAATCTGGATGCAATAAAGAGGGAGTGTATGTGGCCACTTTTCTAAACACAGATTTTAACCTTTCAATTTTAAGTGACCTAATTACATATGCCACGCCCTTTTGAAAGAATACAGTGGTCTTGCCAGTCGCAGGGAGTCACCCCCTCTCAGCCCCCAGAATTACGAAAGATGCTACCAAGGGCTCTTATTCTAGTGGGAGGCAACGCCAGGCTGTCACTAAATGTTATATTGACTGAAGACCAAGATGGGGCCCGTGCACAGGCTGTTACACTATCCCGGTTGTTGTTGATAAATCTAATCCCTGCACAGTAGTGGAGTAAACCAAGATTAGCCAAGTTGCACCATAACTAGGACTATACCCGTTTTGAAATCCAAATTCTCAAACGCGGGGCTTGTCCATGCCTGTAAATTTGGCTTTTTCCAGATTGTGGGACTAAGGTGCTTGTGCATTCGCGTCTGATTTCGTGTTGGTCGCCAGATGGCGCGATTGCTGTTCCATCTTTGTTCTCTCGCCGCTAAACCACAAAGAGCCCAAGAGGCAGTAAAGAGGAAGTCCTCTCTACCCCATATCGGTCCTCCTGCTGGAGTAGGAAGAGAATCATTTGCTGCCTTAGATAACCAGCTATGAGGGGCATGTATACAGTACATTCTCTGCACCCAGTATGCCAAAGTTTTCTGTGGTAAATATGATCTGGCCTATATTATTATATCTGACAAGCTACACAGAGATCTTTTGAGTAAAGAAGGCAGTTGCTTTAAAGAAAGTCCATACAAAAGGTTTTATGATCTCCAATTACAGCCTCTTGCAATGCTGTGCTGCATAGCTTTGTATTAAATCACAGGCCCGGTGCATGTGCAGACCCATCCTTCTAGATAAACACTATTTCGGGCTAGGATCGGGCTAGGATCTCAATTTATAATGTGCCTTTCTCGCACTCAGCTGGCCAGAATTGCTGCGCAAACAACATATTCATTGTCAGAGTTAACTTTGAGGAAAATTACACTCCACCAGTAGGAATATTATACAGATAAATGCCTCTAAACAGCGAATAAAATGAAACTGGTTAATGTTGTGAAGCTGTTGCCACTGCGCTATTCCGTGTTTAAAAAAAAAAATAGTTTTACTCATGCTTGATTGGAATTTCTGAAACCAGAGCATGACTTCAGCACTTCACTTCCTTCCAGAGATGATTTTTTTGCCATCAGCCCACACTCCTGCGCCTTGCGATTGTCACTCCAGCAGGAAATGGGAGACACAAAAAAACAAGCGCGGACGCAAAAGGTATGCAGCTGGAACCTGGCTGCGCTGCTGCTCACTCCCGAGCTCCCTAGGCCAGCGGAGAGAGAAGGCGGAACATGCACCCGCCTTTGGCCAATTGCGTGCTCTCTGTCTTAGAAAGACGCACGCAAAGGCCAATAGTATGTGTCTTTAAACTCCGACCACATGCAGGAGCGTGTGGTCAGAGTTTAAAGTCCTTACTAGAAGCCTCGCAGAGCAGCGCATGCATGCTGGCTCAGGCGAGACCACATGCAGGAGCGTGTGGTCAGAGTTAAAAGTCCTTACTAGAAGCCTCGCAGAGCAGCGCATGCATGCTGGCTCAGGCGAGACCACATGCAGGAGCGTGTGGTCAGAGTTTAAAGTCCCTACTAGAAGCCTCGCAGAGCAGCGCATGCATGCTGGCTCAGGCGAGACCACATGCAGGAGCGTGTGGTCAGAGTTTAAAGTCCTTACTAGAAGCCTCGCAGAGCAGCGCATGCATGCTGGCTCAGGCGAGACCACATGCAGGAGCGTGTGGTCAGTGTTTAAAGTCCTTACTAGAAGCCTCGCAGAGCAGCGCATGCATGCTGGCTCAGGCGAGACCTAAAAACTATCAAAGTCCTTAGGCTAGTACATAGATCAACAGAAAACCTGGAGGGACAAAAGCAAAAGAAAGTTGAAGGGAAGCACCCTAAAAATGGCCATCTCCAACAGAATTTATGAAGATTGGTATGTGTGACACAAAAGGTATTAGCCAACCTATGCCACAGGAAACTATTGCAATGACTGAGGTTTTAACTAGACTAAGATATGAACAAGCATTAGAAATGCAATAGGTCTCGCAGCATTAGAGTTAGTGCTTTTAGAATTGTTAATGGTTTTTTTTGTAAATCTTTAGCATGAGGTTGAGGGTGAGTGAGGGTGAGGGGTTGAGGGTGAGTGAGGGTGAGGCTGAGGGTGAGGGTGAGTGAGGGTGGGTGAGGGGTTGAGGGTGAGGGGTTGAGGGTGAGGGGTTGAGGGTGGGTGAGGGGTTGAGGGTGAGTGAGGGTGAGGGGTTGTTCCTGTTGGGCCAGCCCTGCTGCTGGCTGGGGGAGGGCTGGTGAGACTGGTGGAGGGAGTTGATGGAGAAGGGGTCGAGGTGTGAGTAGGGGTCTGCCGACTGGGAATACGACAGGGGCTGGTAGGGGGGCGGGAAGTACGGAGGCTGAAAGTCAGACGAGCCAGAATGAGAGAGAGGAGGGGCCGGGCTGTACAGGTGCTGGCTCATGGCCGAAAGGTGAGGTAACCTCGGGTTCCCGTTGCTGCTGCCATCATGTCGGTCCAGAGGAGAGAGGAAAAACACAAGATGTAGGTAATTGAGAAAGAAAAAGGACTCAAAATCCGCGCGCATGCTTCGTATATTCAGTTTTGCGCTTTTCACTTCAATTATCGAGTTTTAAAAAAAAGAAATTATATAGCTATATTTAACAGATTAATCGTAAGTCAAAATCGCTGGGAAAAAATATGCATCAATAAAATAAATTATCCATCTAAAAATGCACTATGGAATGGACTCCTTGCGTTTTTTTAGCGCCGGATACTTCCTATCCAATACCTGCGCACTATTGGAAGTTCGTAGAATAAAGACAAAAACACGATTTGCCCAGGATCACACAATTTTTATGGCGCTGGAAAACATTGTAAAACTCTGGACTCAGGATTGCGTAAACTACAATGTAGCCTTGATCACATGTATGACAGCTCGTTCCATGTGCATTAATGCTCAAACAGTGCTTCTCCAACACAAATGACATCCCCAGCTCACGGTAATCACCACAGGCACGCCACATCAGTCAAACAGAGCACGTACCCGAGATTTTAAAGGCATTTGAGCACCAGTTTCCGGGTGAAAAGAATCAATTAATGACAGCGAGATATGTATGAGGAAAAACACATTTGGCAAGCAATGCAATTCAGCGGTGTGCTTTGTATATTAGAAGAAGTACGGGGAAAGCTGCAAAGTGTGTTTTTTTTGTTTTGTTTTTTAGGGGTGAGGGGTCCCACTGCGGAAAAATACATAGATGTTTTTGCAAACGATTGCTGAATTTTAAAACATAGACGGGTTGCCTAAAGCAAAACGTGAGTCACCAGTGGCACAGCCTGTCATCCGAGGGCAAGGCGCTTCCAGTGCGAAGAAAAACAGATTAACATATTTTCTCACAGAAAGAAACTGTGCCGTGATTTTACCGCTCCATGCTTGCTGGAATTACACAAATACTTAATTAAAGATAGTCGCACACATACTGCCGTTACGACGCTTGAAAACGACCGTTTCTAAATTCGTTTTACGCAAGCACCAACCAGCTGACTAACAGCTCCGCGACGAAGAAATCGCAGTTTTGTGCACCCACTGGCGTCCCCGCGTTACACTGTTCATGTGGTTCAAAAGTAGCTGACATAAGCAAAGTTCTGCGTTTAGATTCCACCCTGACAAGCACATTTATCAAGTTAATGCAAATTGTTATAGTGCGTGCCAGTTTTTAAGTGCGGCTGCGAGTGAAGTGGGCTTTATGTTAATAAATAAAAGTATTTGCGGCCGTGCACATTCTAGGTATTGCGTGGCTGTGAATATTATAGGTATTGCAAGGCTCTTAATAAAGCGGGCGCCATGTTAATAAATAAAAGTTTTCAGCAGCCATGCATATTATAGGTATTGCAGGGCTGTGAATAAAGCGGGCATCATGTTAATAAAATAAAAGTATTCGGCGACCGTGCACACTGTAGGTATTGCGTGGCTGAGAACATTATAGGTATTCACTCAGCATGGTGCCCTTGTTCACATTGCCCTGAAACTGCGCTTTAGATCTTGTTTAATTTTACATACACAGGCTGATCAAAATTATTTGAATAAACAACTTACCTCTGGTTAACTGTGCAGTTGTGCATTTATTTCATGTAACACAGTTTTAACCAGTCTTTTTTTAAAGCAAATAAACCATTGAAACAGGGCTGTCTACGGGATAACATGATTAGTCTACATCATACAGTGTGTTTGAAATATGCGTTACAGCAGTTTATCTAAGTACTGCCTTGTGAAAAACTAACTACAGAACCACTGAGAGCTTTATATTGTCCAGCATTTAAATCCGGCCGTCATCCATAATGCTTGGTAGCAGGCTCTGCACTCTGATTACAGAACGCCGGTGTCATTAAGTGAGCAAATTAAAGACGTGAATAATTCACTGGTGCGGCTGATTGTTGTGCTGTTTGCACGCAAGATATAAAAGAAGAGAGGGAAGTTGGGCGCGCCAGAGCTGGATGGGGCTAGGAACTTGTTCACTTCACAGGCGAGCATGTACGTCGGGCACAAACTGTGCAACTTCTATTGCCCGGCGGGTGTCTGTATGTTCCAGGCTTACCGGTACTTTTATTGCGTGGTGGAGCGGTGAGGCGCCCGCGAGCGGAGGGAGGAAGTTGGGCAGAGCAGCAAATGCTGCAGAGGGAAGTGTGTATTAAAGAAGCGTTGCAACCTTAAGGGAAAGATTGCATGTGTGCCAAGCGTGGGGGAAGAGAGGGGATTCAATGCGAAGGGCAGGGGAGCTTGAAGGAGCACGCCGCGGCGTATAAAACAAAAGAAAGGAGGCGCCTGCTTCATGCCGGGTGAAACTGCCACGCATTAATGCACACTGCCCGGGCGAAACTGCCACGCATTAATGCACACTGCCTGGGTGATACTGCCACGCATTAATGCACACTGTGAGAGCCATCTCCCTCCCTGGCTTCATTCCCATATGAAGAGAAGCACAGGGGAAGAGCAAATTAAGTTGTGCGAGCCGGCCTAAAAGACAAGACGGAGGGAAGAGAGGGGAGGGGGGAGGAGAAATGCGACACGGCGGGAAGGGGCAGGCAGGATGACTCAGGGGAGGGGGCGGAGCGGGGCAGAGCGGCATGTGGGTGTGAAGAAGCCGGGCCTTTGAAGTGAAGCTAAGCTTCACTTCAAAGGTGTCGGAGGAATGCGGGCGGCTGTGCACGCGCTTTTAAGCTCAATGCACATGCGCATTGAGCTTAAAAGTCACGGGCACTGCAAGGAATCGCCACGATTCCTTGCAAGTTAGATAAAGAGTCGATGAGCCCCTATAGTCTCGCTTGCTCGATGCGCATGCGCATCGACAGGCGAGACCTAAAAAAGGGGAAAAGGGGCACGGGCAGCAGGGAAGCCTTGACGTTCAACTGCCTGGGGGACATGCCTTTGACATAGTGGTACAGGTGGGTTAGTCAACAAATTAACAGCGAGAGCCGAGCAAAGAGTGCTCACAGATTTCTCATACAGCACTATGATGGAGTGCAATGTGAACAGATTTTTTACAGTGCAGTAAGATGCAGTGCAGTAGCAGATTCCTCAGTAAAGATAGATGCATTGCATTGATTCAGATTCATCATAGTGCAGTGTGCACAGATTGCTCACAGTGCATTAGATGCAGTGCAGAGTGCACGGATTCCTAATAGTGGAGTAAGATGCAGCACACAGATTTCTCACAGTGCAGTAAAATGCAGTGCAGCATGCACAGATTTCTCCATAGTGCAGTAAAATGCAGTGCAGAGTGCACACTTTCTCACAGTTCGTTAAGATGTACAGATCCCTTCTTTAACAAATATGTTCACCACACACACCCCCAGGACTGGACGGAAAGCCCCCCACAGGTCTCTGGATAGAAGAGCCCGGCTCCTGGCGGGATTATTCAATCTATATCTACCAACAGTCAGAAGCCTGTGCAGACATTTCCAGGCTCTCTCATCCCCCTAGGGCTGGGGTGGGGCAGGTGCAGATTTGGAGTCTAGGGGGATGGGGGGGCTCTGCGAGGGTCTGAAGATGAAGATAACTGCACAGACAGACATGGCTTCCTTCCTCCTCTGCAGCATACTGGACACAGATGGAGAAGCAGGAAGTAATGTCAGCATCCGTTGCTGGTGCGGTCTCTGCCACCGCTGACCTGGAACAGGAAACCCTTATCCATTCATAAATGTGCTCAATGGATTTATCTCAGCAGACGAGGTGCGCACTCTGCTGGCCACTTGAAGAACCTTCACATCCAGTCTCAAGGAGTGAATACATGCAAACAAGCATTTTGTGGTGGGAAATGCCTGGATTTTTAGATGTCACAGATATGGATGTTTTAAGACACACACAGGCCGCGTACAGGGGTCTCACCCTTGATGGCTGCTGCAAAAAAGTATTTGCAACTTCACATGAGCATCTCTAAAACACTGATACTGAGGGCTATAGAGTACTTACAGAACGTGGTCAACTGGAAGTGACGGTTTATATTTCATTAAATATATGAAAATATGTATTAGGTGTGTAATTAAACTGGACGGCTTATTTGTTTTTAATTTTATTTTTTCAAACTCTTCCTTTATCGTGTTTTTCAAATGCACATCATGGTACATAGCAATTAAATAAAGAAAGATCCCATGCAATTTTATTCACCAGACCAAATACAGTATGGCATAAGTCACATGTCAAAGCGGAAATTAAAAGAACAGATTTTTTTCTAATCTTCCTGTGTTTTTGGGTTGTTCCTTATATTTAATACAGTTTTAAATCCTCTAACAACATTGAATTTAGGCCCAAATTAGCTGGTGTTGAGCTTCTGGTTTAAGATCACAAGTGCCTTTTAAAATATTGAAATAGCGGCCTCTGCCAAGCTTTGATACCAAAGACTGTGTTTGTTGTTTTGTTACAGCCCTTCCAAGTCCCACTATCGGAAGTAAGTCTACCACATTTTGGTGCTGGTGAGTGCATCACTGCAGTAAAATGGATTAGTCATGCACTTCTAGCGCCCTCGGACCACCACGAGGCGTGCTCCACGAAACAGCCCTTTGATCGATTAAAGAGGTGCTGTGCTGGGCAGAGCGTGCCGTGTTAAACAAAGGTGTCTGTCTTTACATTGCTTGAATCAAGCAGAGCCCGGCAGCCTACATCCCAGTACACACTTTTCATTGATGACTAGATATGTGCAGACGATGGTCTCTGCAAGTGCACAAGGCCAGGGGTTTTCAAGCCAGCTCAAGGCACCCTTCTTTCATTTCACCACTGTGCCTCCTTATCTCACTTTTCAGGCCTATGGCAGCAGGAGACAGCTCAGCGCTAGCCTCTGGTGCCTCTCTGCCCACATCCTGCAGGCTTGAGCATAGCCCACTATGACTCTGCTGCAGGGTACAAGTCCTAAAAAAGAGAAGTGGGGGGGGGTGGGGATGCGGACGTCACGACAGGAAGTGACGTCACGAAAGGTCGCTTACACCATCAGATTCATTGCCTCCCATCGCTCACCCCTTAGATGCGATTGCACGAGAGAACCCAGCGAATGAGCAGCGTTCTGAATGAGCTCCGATCTCGCCACAGAGAGGCCAAAGAGGGAATGTGTGGCTCCATTTGCTCCAGTAATCGAGCTCTGGTAAAATAAGTGTGGGGAGGGGGGGGGGGGGGGGGGGGAGCCGTACCCCAACTCGAGCCCTACTCCGCTGTGGTTTTCAAGCTCTCACCTCAGGTAGGGATAACCCTTTCCCACAAGAAAAATACCGACCAGTAGTTGTTGTTTTAAGAGTCTGAAAGGCCCGGGCATGATACTAAATAGGGCTTTAAACAAAATCGGATAGATACATTTGTAACCACTTTTCTGCTCTTGAATTTTTAGGTCGAGCCTAAACAGCGCTTGCGCTGCAGGTGATCTATTGTAACACAGACTGCGGTTTGGCCCCCCTAAGTAGAGCGCCACCATTGAAACCCTGGGAGTTGCGAAGATCCTGAGGAAAGCGCTGCATGGGTGCTGAGGCCTGCGAGTGACTCTGGGTGCCAAGAAGCGGAGCTCTGCCGACCCAGGGCCAGGCGTCCGGCGCCGGGACCGACAGCCGCTGGTGAGGGCCTGGCTGCATTGGTGCCTGGCAGCAGGCATGGAGATCTGAGTGCCACGGTCGGGGTCTGGGAGAGGTGGCTTGGCCCCCCTCCCGAGTAAACCTGCACCGTCTAAGACCTCTGCAAACGCTGGAGCCTCTTCAGAGGGCGTTGCGGGGGCACAGAGGCCTGCAGACAGCATAGACACCAGGAGCGACAGACTGAGGTGAGAGGGACTCCTGGGATTAGAAAGGGGGGCCCTGGAGAGAGAGAAGGGGGCCATCTTCCCATCACATCCCCCCGTGAACTCACACAGCTGCGCAGGAGGAACTGTGCGCAGAAGCCTAATGACGAGGCCTGGAGGAGAGACCTTGGTGGGCCTGCCGAAGGTTTCCCCCGTTGGAATGGCTCACTGGGGAGCCAGCGCATCGCGGTGCGTGAGTAACTACTCTCCTACTGTCTCCTTTGCTTCCCCCTACCCCCCAGCGAAGTTCAACTGACAGTGACCATCCACGGAGCCCATTTGAGATGGCCAGTTGGGCAAGGGGACTGGGAGGTTTGATGGGCGCCAGGCCCTAATGTGATTAAATGGTGCCATGAGATGTATTTCATGTAGTATGATCTATGCACCCAGTCCTAGTTACCTCTAAATGTGGTTTTTATGATTATGAGATTATCTTGCATATTATGGTTTATGGTAGTGAGATTATGTTCCACCCTGTGCTTTATGCCCCTAATGTTAGTGATACCTAGGAAATTAGGGTCTAATATTAGACTGCTAAGATTATGGGCATACAATGCGTTTGGCGCCTAATGTAGTTTTTTTTACGGGCTGATGCAAGGTACAATGATTACCAGTGGTTACTGGCTGTACGTTTATGATCTGTTTTACTCTTACTAAGTTCGCTCTGTGATGGTTTTGACAGTGGTCCAGTTGGCCCTGTCATGTGTAAACAATTCCCTTGAAAATATGATCTAGTGCCAGGTGGCACCATGTATATTATGTGATTACCTAGGTAAAGGGTCCATCATAATACTAACGGAACCATAGAGACTCCCAAGCAGTAAAGCTTTCTCAACTACTGGAATCTGTTCCCCCATCTTCTCCTGCTCGGAAGTAACAACCTGTCCCTAATCGCCTCACTTCCCAGACTGCACATTAGTTCAGATATCTTCACCCGAGGTCTGGAATATGTGCCCCCTTTCTGTCCTTATACTTCTCCTCACCACCGCCTTCCTGATAACACCCCTCTCTTATCCCCACCACCCTCCTCCTCCTCATTTTCCCAACATGGCCACCACTCAAGTCTGGAATTAATGGCTTTAAAATCATTTATACTCCTTACCTGACTAAAGCTGCAGCAAAACGATTCAAGCATAACACCATGGAATGTTTCCCGGATTCCCTTTTTGTCAATCAATTTTACAATGGTCGTTATGGGAGGCTCAAAATCTGTTTCATTTTCTTCACTCATGACATCCCCTCTTGGTCCACCAGCTTACATAACTTCCTTAACGTCACCTCCTCCTCCTCGATCCCTCAAGGGAAACAGCTAAAAATCTCCCCCTCTGCGTGTTTCAACAGCTCCCTCACTATCTCACTCTTAACAACGGTACAGTCATGATTCAAGCCAAAGACCCCCGTCTCTCTTTCTTTGACCACCTCTTGCCTACTCCCCTCCCCTGTGACCGGGTTGTCCCATGACTCTTCATCTAGCTCCACCCATTACTCCCTCTCTCCGCCCCTGACCCCCCTACACTCCAATAGGCTGCACCATTGGGAAGCACAGGTCGACCCTCTTCCCTCCCCCTCCCCTGTGCCCTCCTCTCCCATTCTTCCCCTCTCACAGCATGCCCCCCCACCCCTGCCCTTTCATCACCTCAGCCGGACCTCTAGCTAATCTGCTCCTCGGCCAATCTGCACCATCCAACCTCATCTCCTCCCCCCTTTCCCTACCTACCATCCCCCTTTTTAGTCTACCTCTCCTCCAACCTTCCCCACTAGTTAACTTTCCTTATGTCTCCATTATTCCCTCCTCTTCTCTTCCCCTTCCTCCCTTCGCTATGTACCCCGATTTCTCGACAAACCCATTGAATCTCTCTTTTTCCCCCATACTGTGCTACCCCCTTTCCCCCCATGGTAACCCTTTCCCTCCCTCGGGCCTAGCAGAACCACTTACTTTCTTCAACTTCCCTATCGCCCAACCCCCTCACACCGCCAGATGCCCGTTCCCTCACAGCCACCTCACCTAGCATACAGGACCTCTCCAACCCCCTCCCCTCGCTTCCTCCCAAACTTCCTTCATTCCTATGTCTCCACACATTCTTCCCCTCTTCCTCCACCCCACCGCCTCGCTCCTCACCTACCTTCCCCTAATTATGTCCTTAATTCCTATCCTTCCTGCAACACCAACAAAGACAACTCTCCTTTCAACTCTGATGCACCAATGCCCACTCTCAACTACCACCTTTCCCCACCTCTGAACCCTATACCCCAACTCCCCTCCAGTCCCCTGACTTCCCACTGCCTTCCACTGCCAATTGCACCCCCTCCTGTTTCCATCGAGCCACCCAACATGCCGTGTTCTGCCCTACTCTCTCTGGAAAATAAGCTAGGCTCTCTCATCACCCCCATCTCCCAACTTGAAGCTACCATTTCACTTCTAAGCTCCAAGATTTCCACTTTTCCGTACACCTCAATTCCTTTGGAAAACACTCTCCTTCCCACAAGATGCACCTCGCCCCCATAATAGCCAAGCATAACCTGTCGCCTGCAAACACTGCTAACTCACACAAGCCCTCAAACGCCACCCTTCTTCCACTTTTGTCTCCAAGTAGTCCTACTATCTACACTATTCCGACCATCTCCTCGGTCAGAAACACTCATCCACCTAAACCCTCCCGAGCACCCTCGTATAAGTACAATATCCCTATCCCCCCTCATAGCCCAAGTGCCCCCGTCACCAAAACAGTCTAAACAGAGCTGCGCTGTCAACTCCACAACTGCAGATCTGCAATAAAACACAAACTTGAAATTTCCGACACCATCATACTTCACAATATTGACATGCTCTTCCTCACAGAGACCTGGTTCAACGATACAGCTCACTCTATGTTTGATCTCCTAGTACCCACACGCTATTCTATATTTAGAAATGACAGAATTGACAACGTTGGGGGAGGTGTTGCAGTCATCTTTAGAAAATCCCTTCAACTTAAGGCTTTTCCTAACAGCTCCTTCCTCACTTTTGAATGCCTATCCCTTGAACTTCAAGTGCACCACCGCTCACCCCTCAGATTCCATGCCATTTACCGCCCGCCTTGTAGCAGCCCCTCGTTTATGGGGGAACTCACTGACTTCATTAGCGACCAATACTCGCAAAGTGACAATCAGATCTTCGTGGGTGACTTCAATCTCCACTGGGGCTCGTCTCAAGACTCTTCTGCGAATTTGCTGGCCACCGTCCTCTCTGCAAACGATCTTATTCAACACTGCACAGAAACAACACACTCTAAGGGCTCAATCCTGGACTAGGGTAATTTAATAAACAGGCATGCTTACTACCGCTACCCCTATTCATGTAGACTTGTCTGACCACCTCCTCACCCCATTCTCCCTTCACCTATCACACTCTATAACTGTCGGCCAACCTAAAAGGGCTACCTCCTGGTTCCGTGACACTAAAAATATTGACCTTGCTACCCTCTGTGAATTAGCTTTGCTATCACTTCCAAGGCTAGACCCGAACCTAGATGTTAACAAACTCGCCTCCCAAAGCCTCACAGTCCTTGCAGTCGAAATCAATAACGTCGCTCCTCTCCAAAGCAAAAAGAAAAGGCCCACTCCCTCAGCACCTTGGTTCAACAAATCCCTCTATGAAGAAAGGAAGTACCTAAGATTCCTGGAGAAACAATGGAGACAAGCGCCCTCCACCTATAATTTGGCCACGCTTCGTTCAGCAAGATCCGAGTACCGCAAGCACATCTTCCTTGGAAAAGCGACGCACTTCAGAACCCTCTTCAACTCAGCCAAAAATAGACCCAAAAAACTATTCGATCTCATTAAGAATCCAAACTGCTCACCCCCAACCTCCAAGTTGGAGGATTCTACAAAGAAAGCAGCGGAATTCGCTATATTCTTTGACGAAAAAGTGAAATCACTTGTGGATCAGGTCAGTCATCCTACCCCTCCAGAGGAGCGTAAATCCTTAGCCATTTGGCAGAACTTTGACCCCATCTCCGAAGATGCCCTCCTCAAATGCATCCTCGAAACAAGGCCCTCTAACCATTCCCTTGACCCCGTCCCTAGTGCCATTGACTTCTATACGCATTCTCTGTCCTATTAGACCACTTTGGTTAACATCTCCCTCTGTCAAGGGTCCCTTCCTGTTTCCTTCAAAACTGGGCAGGTCACCCCTCTGCTTAACAAACCCACTGCTGATGCGAACGACCTCAACTTCCGCCCCATCACTCACCTACCTTTTCGAGCAAAAATCACATAAAGATGTGTAGCGAAACAACTCTCTCGTCATATCAAGACAATGATATTCTTGACATGTTCCAGTCCAGCTTCATTCAAAACTGCAGCGCTGAAACAGTCCTCCTGCAAGTGAGTGATGACGCGCTGAGGATACTCGATTCTGGGGAGTCTTGTCTTCTTATTCTCCTTGACCTTTCTGCAGCCTTTGACACTGTCAATCACAACACTCTCCTTAACACTCTTCAACAGAGAATGGGCATGGAGGGCACTGTGCTTAAATGGTTTGCTTCCTTCTTATCCGATAGATCCCAAATGATCAAAATAGCGAATAGTCTTTCATCTCTTTGGCGGTAGGTAAAGATATTCCTCAAGGCTCTATACTTGCACCCACATTGCTCAATCTCTATTTAGGACCATTGGGAAATCTCCTAAGCAAATCCAGGATCCACTATCATCTCTATGCGGAAGACACAAATGTACGTCAAGGTTGCCTCCATTCACGACCTCTCCATCCTAAGCTCTACTCTCGACTCCATTCAAAACTGGATGTTAACTCATCAACTGATTCTGAATCCCTCTAAAACTGAATTCCACCTCCTCCCTTTCTCACTTTCTCCTCCCCCGGTTCAATCATGGATGGGTCAGATGAATCTACTTAACAATAAACCCATCATTGTCGACATCGCAAAATCCCTTGGTGTTATACTCGACACAAAAGTCAATATACTCTCCCACATAAATTCCATTGCAAAGTCTGCTTGATACCAACTATGCCTTCTTTGGGGGATATGTCGCTTCTTCCCGGAGCATGATCTTAAAACCCTGGTCCAATCGCTGGTCCTCTCCAGACTGGACTACTGCAACTCTTCTTACTGGCCTCCTCAAATCCCACCTGTCCCCCCTGAAATGTGTTCTCCATTCTGCAGGTCGTTTCATATATGGGGCCAAAAGAAGCGACCACATCACACCCATTTTATCCACCCTCTGTTGGCTTTCCATCGAGGCAAGATCTATCTACAAGACTGCCTGTATCACCCACAAAGCCTTGCACTCCTCCTCTCCTCGCTACCTGGTGAATAAACTGAAACTCTCTGGAGTCTCTAGAACATCACGTAATAAGGAAAATCTATTGCTTGTACCTCCCACTTTCAAGAAGGAAAGGTCGATGGCCCAATCCTTTTCTGGAAACGCGGTGAGAATCTGGAACTCACTTCCGCCTCCGGACTACCACCTCTTCCCAGGCCTTCAAATCTGACCTCCAAAGCTCTCCTCCTTCAAAGACACTTCCAAATGTAATTCACGCCCTCTCTATTATCTGAAGGAAGACCTTCCATTATAGGAAATTCTGTTCTACAGGACTATAGAAGTGTCTTCCCAGTGTGTTCTTGTGGTTTGACTGCCTGCCATTTTTTGCAGTATTATACTTCTACTTGTATTGTCTACTCTTTTGTAACATGCCCATGTCACTTTTCCTCGTGCAATGTATCGTTGCTACCTCTTGTATTTTATTTTGTTTGCTTTTGAATACTTGCAAAAGTGCCACCATTGCCTCATGTAACGTAACATAACGTTTGTTCTAGGGTTTTGAGTATCTGCCATTTATTGCAGTATTATACCTCTACTTGTACTTTGTACGCTTTTGAAACATACACACGTCACTTTTTTTCTTCTTGTAACGTACCATTTGCTCCTCTTGTATTTTGTTGCTCACAATGGTCACTTTTGCCTCATGTAACTTAACGTTTGCTTTTGTAATTTGTTCACTTGTAATCTTCTCCTCATGTATCAGTTCTGCTCCTATTGTGAAGCGTTCTGACACCTTCGGGTAAAGTTCGCGCTGTATAAAAACGCATAAAATAAAATAAATACTTTGTGGAGTATTGTCTTTATCGGACACTTTGTGCTGAAAAGCACCGCCTCTCTCACTGTGCATTTTAATGAATGAATGAATGTTGGATTTATGCCTGTGTCCCAAACCCCTTCAGGCTCCATTCTCTCCTCCATCCCTACTTTTCTCGTCACACACTTCCAAACCGGTCAACATTTTAGGACAGGGACGTGGGAGATTTAAAATAAAAAAATCGGGAGAATAAAAATTCCCCATTGACTTCCATTGTAGAAAATGCTATTTGAGACGTCTATTCATGGCATGTATGCACTTCAACCTCCCCTCCCAGCAGCCCCACCCTTGTTTCACCAGTCGCCCACAGCTCGGCTAATCTTGACCTTTCTCTCCTTTACATGATCTATTCATATCTCACCTCCGGCTCCAGCTCTCGTCTTTCCTCCCTGTATCCCCCTCCGTCCCTCTCACCTCCGGCTCCAGCTCTCGTCTTTCCTCCCTGTATCCCCCTCCGTCCCTCTCACCTCTGGCTCCAGCTCTCGTCTTTCCTCCCTGTGTCCCCTCCGTCCCTCTCACCTCCGGCTCCAGCTCTCCTCTTTCCTCCCTGTATCCCCCTCCGTCCCTCTCACCTCCGGCTCCAGCTCTCGTCTTTCCTCCCTGTATCCCCCTCCATCCCTCTCACCTCCGGCTCCAGCTCTCGTCTTTCCTCCCTGTGTCCCCTCCGTCCCTCTCACCTCCGGCTCAAGCTCTCGTCTTTCCTCCCTGTGTCCCCCTCCATCCCTCTCACCTCCGGCTCCAGCTCTCGTCTTTCCTCCCTGTATCCCCCTCCGTCCCTCTCACCTCCAGGTCAAGTTCTCAGTCTTTCCTCCCTGTATCCCCCTCCGTCCCTCTCACCTCCGGCTCTCGTCTTTCCTCCCTGTATCCCTCTCCGTCCCTCTCACCTCCAGGTCAAGCTCTCCGTCTTTCCTCCCTGTATCCCCCCCTCCATCCCTCTCACCCCCGGCTCCAGCTCTCGTCTTTCCTCCCTGTGTCCCCCTCCGTCCCTCTCACCTCCGGCTCAAGCTGTCGTCTTTCCTCCCTGTATCCCCCGCCTTCCCTCTCACCTCCGGCTCCAGCTCTCGTCTTTCCTCCCTGTGTCCCCCTCACCTCCGGCTCCAGCTCTCGTCTTTCCCCCCTGTGTCCCCCTCCATCCCTCTCACCTCCGGCTCCAGCTCTCGTCTTTCCTCCCTGTATCCCCCTCCGTCCCTCTCACCTCCAGGTCAAGTTCTCAGTCTTTCCTCCCTGTATCCCCCTCCGTCCCTCTCACCTCCAGGTCAAGCTCTCCTCTTTCCTCCCTGTATCCCCCTCCGTCCCTCTCACCTCCGGCACCAGCTCTCGTCTTTCCTCCCTGTGTCCCCCTCCGTCCCTCTCACCTCCGGCTCCAGCTCTCGTCTTTCCTCCTTGTGTCCCCCTCCGTCCCTCTCACCTCCGGCTCAAGCTCTCGTCTTTCCTCCCTGTGTCCCCTCCGTCCCTCTCACCTCCGGCTCAAGCTCTCCGTCTTTCCTCCCTGTATCCTCCTCCGTCCCTCTCACCTCCGGCTCAAGCTCTCGTCTTTCCTCCCTGTGTCCCCCTCCGTCCCTCTCACCTCCGGCTCCAGCTCTCGTCTTTACCCCCTGCGTCCCCCTCCTTCCCTCTCACCTCTGGCTCCAGCTCTCGTCTTTACCCTCTGTGTCCCCTCCGTCCCTCTCACCTCCGGCTCTCGTCTTTCCTCCCTGTATCCCCCTCCGTCCCTCTCACCTCCGGCTCCAGCTCTCGTCTTTCCTCCCTGTATCCCCCTCCGTCCCTCTCACCTCCGGCTCCAGCTCTCGTCTTTCCTCCCTGTGTCACCCTCCATCCCTCTCACCTCCGGCTCCAGCTCTCGTCTTTCCTCCCTGTATCCCCCTCCATCCCTCTCACCTCCGGCTCCAGCTCTCCTCTTTCCTCCCTGTATCCCCCTCCGTCCCTCTCACCTCCGGCTCAAGCTCTCTTCTTTCCTCCCTGTATCCCCCTCCATCCCTCTCACCTCCGGCTCCAGCTCTTGTCTTTCCTCTCTGTATCCCCCTCCATCCCTCTCTCCTCCGGCTCAAGCTCTCGTCTTTCCTCCCTGTGTCCCCCTCCATCCCTCTCTCCTCCGGCTCAAGCTCTCGTCTTTCCTCCCTGTGTCCCCTCCATCCCTCTCACCTCCGGCTCAAGCTCTCGTCTTTCCTCCCTGTATCCCCCTCCGACCCTCTCACCTCTGGCTCCAGCTCTCGTCTTTCCCCCCTGTATCCCCCTCCGTCCCTCTCACCTCCGGCTCCAGCTCTCGTCTTTCCTCCCTGTGTCCCCCTCCATCCCTCTCACCGGCTCAAGCTCTCGTCTTTCCTCCCTGTGTCCCCCTCCATCCCTCTCTTCTCCGGCTCAAGCTCTCGTCTTTCCTCCCTGTGTCCCCCTCCATCCCTCTCACCTCCGGCTCAAGCTCTCGTCTTTCCTCCCTGTATCCCCCTCCATCCCTCTCACCTGTGGTTCAAGCTCTCGTCTTTCCTCCCTGTATCCCCCTCCGTCCCTCTCACCTCTGGCTCAAGCTCTAGTCTTTCCTCCCTGTGTCCCCTCCGTCCCTCTCACCTCCAGCTCAAGCTCTCATCTTTCCTCCCTGTGTCCCCCTCCATCCCTCTCACCTCCGGCTCCAGCTCTCGTCTTTCCTCCCTGTGTCCCCTCCGTCCCTCTCACCTCCGGCTCAAGCTCTCGTCTTTCCTCCCTGTATCCCCCTCCATCCCTCTCACCTGTGGTTCAAGCTCTCGTCTTTCCTCCCTGTATCCCCCTCCGTCCCTCTCACCTCTGGCTCAAGCTCTAGTCTTTCCTCCCTGTGTCCCCTCCGTCCCTCTCACCTCCAGCTCAAGCTCTCATCTTTCCTCCCTGTATCCCCCTCCATCCCTCTCACCTCTGGCTCCAGCTCTCGTCTTTCCTCCCTGTATCCCCCTCCGTCCCTCTCACCTCTGGCTCCAGCTCTCGTCTTTCCTCCCTGTATCCCCCTCCGTCCCTCTCACCTCCGGCTCCAGCTCTCGTCTTTCCTCCCTGTGTCCCCCTCCATCCCTCTCACCTCTGGCTCAAGCGCTCGTCTTTCCTCCCTGTGTCCCCTCCGTCCCTCTCACCTCCGGCTCCAGCTTTCGTCTTTCCTCCCTGTGTCCCCCTCCGCCCCTCTCACCTCCGGCTCCAGCTCTCGTCTTTCCTCCCTGTGTCCCCCTCCATCCCTCTCACCTCCGGCTCCAGCTCTCCTCTTTCCTCCCTGTGTCCCCCTCGTCCCTCTCACCTCCGGCTCCAGCTCTCGTCTTTCCTCCCTGTATCCCCCTCCATCCCTCTCTCCTCTGGCTCCAGCTCTCGTCTTTCCTCCCTGTGTCCCCCTCCATCCCTCTCACCTCCGGCTCCAGCTCTCCTCTTTCCTCCCTGTGTCCCCCTCGTCCCTCTCACCTCCGGCTCCAGCTCTCGTCTTTCCTCTCTGTATCCCCCTCCATCCCTCTCTCCTCTGGCTCAAGCGCTCGTCTTTCCTCCCTGTGTCCCCCTCCGTCCCTCTCACCTCCGGCTCCAGCTCTCGTCTTTCCTCCCTGTGTCCCCCTCCGTCCCTCTCACCTCCGGCTCCAGCTCTCGTCTTTCCTCCCTGTGTCCCCCTCCATCCCTCTCACCTCTGGCTCAAGCGCTCGTCTATCCTCCCTGTGTCCCCTCCGTCCCTCTCACCTCTGGCTCCAGCTCTCGTCTTTCCTCCCTGTGTCCCCCTCCATCCCTCTCACCTCCGGCTCCAGCTCTCCTCTTTCCTCCCTGTGTCCCCCTCGTCCCTCTCACCTCCGGCTCCAGCTCTCGTCTTTCCTCTCTGTATCCCCCTCCATCCCTCTCTCCTCTGGCTCAAGCGCTCGTCTTTCCTCCCTGTGTCCCCCTCCGTCCCTCTCACCTCCGGCTCCAGCTCTCGTCTTTCCTCCCTGTGTCCCCCTCCATCCCTCTCACCTCTGGCTCAAGCGCTCGTCTTTCCTCCCTGTGTCCCCTCCACCCCTCTCACCTCCGGCTCCAGCTCTCGTCTTTCCTCCCTGTATCCCCCTCCGTCCCTCTCACCTCCGGCTCTAGCTCTCGTCTTTCCTCCCTGTGTCCCCCTCGTCCCTCTCACCTCCGGCTCCAGCTCTCGTCTTTCCTCCCTGTGTCCCCCTCCGTCCCTCTCACCTCCGGCTCCAGCTCTCGTCTTTCCTCCCTGTATCCCCCTCCATCCCTCTCTCCTCTGGCTCCAGCTCTCGTCTTTCCTCCCTGTGTCCCCCTCCATCCCTCTCACCTCCGGCTCCAGCTCTCCTCTTTCCTCCCTGTGTCCCCCTCGTCCCTCTCACCTCCGGCTCCAGCTCTCGTCTTTCCTCTCTGTATCCCCCTCCATCCCTCTCTCCTCTGGCTCAAGCGCTCATCTTTCCTCCCTGTGTCCCCCTCCGTCCCTCTCACCTCCGGCTCCAGCTCTCGTCTTTCCTCTCTGTATCCCCCTCCATCCCTCTCTCCTCTGGCTCAAGCTCTCGTCTTTCCTCCCTGTGTCCCCTCCGTCCCTCTCACCTCCGGCTCCAGCTCTCGTCTTTCCTCCCTGTATCCCCTTCCGTCCCTCTCACCTCCGGCTCAAGCTCTCGTCTTTCCTCCCTGTAGTCCCCTCCGTCCCTCTCACCTCCGGCTCCAGCTCCCGTCTTTCCTCCCTGTGTCCCCCTCCACCCCTCTCACCTCCGGCTCCAGCTCTCGTCTTTCCTCCCTGTGTCCCCTCCGTCCCTCTCACCTCTGGCTCAAGCGCTCGTCTTTCCTCCCTGTGTCCCCCTCCGTCCCTCTCACCTCCGGCTCCAGCTCTCGTCTTTCCTCCCTGTATCCCCCTCCATCCCTCTCACCTCTGGCTCAAGCTCTCCGTCTTTCCTCCCTGTGTCCCCTCCGTCCCTCTCACCTCCAGCTCTCGTCTTTCCCCCCTGTGTCCCCCTCCGTCCCTCTCACCTCCGGCTCCAGCTCCCGTCTTTCCTCCCTGTGTCCCCCTCCCTCCCTCTCACCTCCGGCTCCAGCTCTCGTCTTTCCTCCCTGTATCCCCCTCCGTCCCTCTCACCTCCGGCTCCAGCTCTCGTCTTTCCTCCCTGTATCCCCCTCCGTCCCTCTCACCTCCGGCTCCAGCTCTCGTCTTTCCTCCCTGTGTCCCCCTCCTTCCCTCTCTCCTCCGGCTCAAGCTCTCGTCTTTCCTCCCTGTATCCCCCTCCGTCCCTCTCACCTCCGGCTCCAGCTCTCCTCTTTCCTCCCTCTCTCCTCCGGCTCAAGCTCTCGTCTTTCCTCCCTGTGTCCCCCTCCGTCCCTCTCACCTCCAGCTCAAGCTCTCGTCTTTCCTCCCAGTGTCCCCTCCGTCCCTCTCACCTCCGGCTCCAGCTCTCGTCTTTCCTCCCTGTGTCCCCTCCGTCCTTCTCACCTCTGGCTCCAGCTCTCGTCTTTCCTCCCTGTGTCCCCCTCCATCCCTCCGGCTCCAGCTCTCGTCTTTCCTCCCTGTATCCCCCTCCATCCCTCTCACCACCGGCTCAAGCTCTCGTCTTTCCTCCCTGTGTCCCCTCCGTCCCTCTCACCTCTGGCTCAAGCTCTCGTCTTTCCTCCCTGTGTCCCCTCCGTCCCTCTCACCTCCGGCTCCAGCTCTCGTCTTTCCTCCCTGTGTCCCCTCCGTCCTTCTCACCTCTGGCTCCAGCTCTCGTCTTTCCTCCCTGTGTCCCCCTCCATCCCTCCGGCTCCAGCTCTCGTCTTTCCTCCCTGTATCCCCCTCCATCCCTCTCACCTCCGGCTCAAGCTCTCGTCTTTCCTCCCTGTGTCCCCCTCCATCCCTCTCACCACCGGCTCAAGCTCTCGTCTTTCCTCCCTGTATCCCCCTCCGTCCCTCTCACCTCCGGCTCAAGCTCTCGTCTTTCCTCCCTGTGTCCCCCTCCATCCCTCTCACCTCCGGCTCCAGCTCTCGTCTTTCCTCCCTGTGTCCCCTCCGTCCCTCTCACCTCCGGCTCCAGCTCTCGTCTTTCCTCCCTGTGTCCCCCTCCATCCCATCCCTCTCACCTCCGGCTCAAGCTCTCGTCTTTCCTCCCTGTATCCCCCTCCGTCCCTCTCACCTCCGGCTCCAGCTCTCGTCTTTCCTCCCTGTATCCCCCTCCGTCCCTCTCACCTCCGGCTCCAGCTCTCGTCTTTCCTCCCTGTGTCCCCTCCGTCCCTCTCACCTCCGGCTCCAGCTCTCGTCTTTCCTCCCTGTGTCCCCCTCCATCCCATCCCTCTCACCTCCGGCTCAAGCTCTCGTCTTTCCTCCCTGTATCCCCCTCCGTCCCTCTCACCTCCGGCTCCAGCTCTCGTCTTTCCTCCCTGTGTCCCCTCCGTCCCTCTCACCTCCGGCTCCAGCTCTCGTCTTTCCTCCCTGTGTCCCCTCCGTCCTTCTCACCTCTGGCTCCAGCTCTCGTCTTTCCTCCCTGTGTCCCCCTCCATCCCTCCGGCTCCAGCTCTCGTCTTTCCTCCCTGTATCCCCCTCCATCCCTCTCACCACCGGCTCAAGCTCTCGTCTTTCCTCCCTGTGTCCCCTCCGTCCCTCTCACCTCTGGCTCAAGCTCTCGTCTTTCCTCCCTGTGTCCCCTCCGTCCCTCTCACCTCCGGCTCCAGCTCTCGTCTTTCCTCCCTGTGTCCCCTCCGTCCTTCTCACCTCTGGCTCCAGCTCTCGTCTTTCCTCCCTGTGTCCCCCTCCATCCCTCCGGCTCCAGCTCTCGTCTTTCCTCCCTGTATCCCCCTCCATCCCTCTCACCACCGGCTCAAGCTCTCGTCTTTCCTCCCTGTGTCCCCTCCGTCCCTCTCACCTCTGGCTCAAGCTCTCGTCTTTCCTCCCTGTGTCCCCTCCGTCCCTCTCACCTCCGGCTCCAGCTCTCGTCTTTCCTCCCTGTGTCCCCTCCGTCCCTCTCACCTCTGGCTCAAGCTCTCGTCTTTCCTCCCTGTGTCCCCTCCGTCCCTCTCACCTCCGGCTCCAGCTCTCGTCTTTCCTCCCTGTGTCCCCCTCCATCCCTCTCACCTCCGGCTCCAGCTCTCGTCTTTCCTCCCTGTATCCCCTCCGTCCCTCTCACCTCTGGCTCAAGCTCTCGTCTTTCCTCCCTGTGTCCCCTCCGTCCCTCTCACCTCCGGCTCCAGCTCTCGTCTTTCCTCCCTGTGTCCCCCTCCGTCCTTCTCACCTCTGGCTCCAGCTCTCGTCTTTCCTCCCTGTGTCCCCCTCCATCCCTCCGGCTCCAGCTCTCGTCTTTCCTCCCTGTATCCCCCTCCATCCCTCTCACCTCCGGCTCCAGCTCTCGTCTTTCCTCCCTGTGTCCCCCTCCATCCCTCTCACCACCGGCTCAAGCTCTCGTCTTTCCTCCCTGTATCCCCCTCCGTCCCTCTCACCTCCGGCTCAAGCTCTCGTCTTTCCTCCCTGTGTCCCCCTCCATCCCTCTCACCTCCGGCTCCAGCTCTCGTCTTTCCTCCCTGTGTCCCCTCCGTCCCTCTCACCTCCGGCTCCAGCTCTCGTCTTTCCTCCCTGTGTCCCCCTCCATCCCATCCCTCTCACCTCCGGCTCAAGCTCTCGTCTTTCCTCCCTGTGTCCCCTCCGTCCCTCTCACCTCCGGCTCCAGCTCTCGTCTTTCCTCCCTGTATCCCCCTCCGTCCCTCTCACCTCCGGCTCCAGCTCTCCTCTTTCCTCCCTCTCACCTCCGGCTCCAGCTCTCGTCTTTCCTCCCTGTGCCCCCCTCCGTCCCTCTCTCCTCCGGCTCCAGCTCTCGTCTTTCCTCCCTGTGTCCCCCTCCGTCCCTCTCCCCTCCGGCTCCAGCTCTCGTCTTTCCTCCCTGTGCCCCCCTCCGTCCCTCTCTCCTCCGGCTCCAGCTCTCGTCTTTCCTCCCTGTATCCCCCTCCGTCCCTCTCACCTCTGGCTCAAGCGCTCGTCTTTCCTCCCTGTGTCCCCTCCGTCCCTCTCACCTCCGGCTCCAGCTCTCGTCTTTCCTCCCTGTTTCCCCCTCCATCCCTCTCACCTCTGGCTCCAGCTCTCGTCTTTCCTCCCTGTTTCCCCCTCCATCCCTCTCACCTCCGGCTCCAGCTCTCGTCTTTCCTCCCTGTGTCCCCCTCCATCCCTCTCACCTCCGGCTCCAGCTCTCGTCTTTCCTCCCTGTGTCCCCCTCCGTCCCTCTCACCTCCAGCCCCAGCTCTCGTCTTTCCTCCCTGTATCCCCCTCCGTCCCTCTCACCTCTGGCTGCAGCTCTCCATCTTTCCTCCCTGTATCCCCCTCCATCCCTCTCACCTCCGGCTCCAGCTCTCCTCTTTCCTCCCTGTATCCCCCTCCATCCCTCTCACCTCCGGCTCCAGCTCTCGTCTTTCCTCCCTGTGTCCCCCTCCATCCCTCTCACCTCCGGCTCAAGCTCTCGTCTTTCCTCCCTGTATCCCCTCCGTCCCTCTCACCTCCGGCTCAAGCTCTCGTCTTTCCTCCCTGTGTCCCCCTCCATCCCTCTCTCCTCTGGCTCCAGCTCTCGTCTTTCCTCCCTGTGTCCCCCTCCGTCCCTCTCACCTCTGGCTCCAGCTCTCGTCTTTCCTCCCTGTGTCCCCCTCCATCCCTCTCTCCTCTGGCTCCAGCTCTCGTCTTTCCTCCCTGTGTCCCCTCCATCACTCTCACCTCCGGCTCCAGCTCTCGTCTTTCCTCCCTGTATCCCCCCCCCCCTCCATCCCTCTCACCTCTGGCTCAAGCTCTCGTCTTTCCTCCCTGTATCCCCTCCGTCCCTTTCATCTTCGGCTCCAGCTCTCGTCTTTCCCCCCTGTATCCCCCTCCGTCCCTCTCACCTCCGGCTCCAGCTCTCGTCTTTCCTCCCTGTATCCCCCTCCGTCCCTCTCTCCTCCGGCTCCAGCTCTCGTCTTTCCTCCCTGTATCCCCCTCCGTCCCTCTCACCTCCGGCTCCAGCTCTCGTCTTTCCTCCCTGTATCCCCCTCCGTCCCTCTCTCCTCCGGCTCCAGCTCTCGTCTTTCCTCCCTGTATCCCCCTCCGTCCCTCTCACCTCCGGCTCCAGCTCTCATCTTTCCTCCCTGTGTCCCCCTCCGTCCCTCTCTCCTCCGGCTCTCGTCTTTCCTCCCTGTATCCCCCTCCGTCCCTCTCACCTCCGGCTCCAGCTCTCGTCTTTCCTCCCTGTATCCCCTCCGTCCCTCTCACCTCTGGCTCAAGCTCTCGTCTTTCCTCCCTGTATCCCCTCCGTCCCTCTCACCTCCGGCTCCAGCTCTCGTCTTTCCTCCCTGTATCCCCTCCGTCCCTCTCACCTCCGGCTCCAGCTCTCGTCTTTCCTCCCTGTATCCCCTCCGTCCCTCTCACCTCCGGCTCCAGCTCTCGTCTTTCCTCCCTGTATCCCCCTCCGTCCCTCTCACCTCCGGCTCCAGCTCTCGTCTTTCCTCCCTGTATCCCCCTCCGTCCCTCTCACCTCCGGCTCCAGCGCTCGTCTTTCCTCCCTGTGTCCCCCTCCGTCCCTCTCTCCTCCGGCTCAAGCTCTCGTCTTTCCTCCCTGTATCCCCCTCCATCCCTCTCACCTCCGGCTCCAGCTCTCGTCTTTCCTCCCTGTGTCCCCCTCCGTCCCTCTCACCTCCGGCTCCAGCTCTCCGTCTTTCCTCCCTGTGTCCCCCTCCATCCCTCTCACCTCCGGCTCTCGTCTTTCCTCCCTGTGTCCCCCTCCATCCCTCTCACCTCCGGCTCCAGCTCTCCCTGTGTCCCCTCCGTCCCTCTCACCTCCGGCTCCAGCTCTCGTCTTTCCTCCCTGTGTCCCCTCCGTCCTTCTCACCTCTGGCTCCAGCTCTCGTCTTTCCTCCCTGTGTCCCCCTCCATCCCTCCGGCTCCAGCTCTCGTCTTTCCTCCCTGTATCCCCCTCCATCCCTCTCACCACCGGCTCAAGCTCTCGTCTTTCCTCCCTGTGTCCCCTCCGTCCCTCTCACCTCTGGCTCAAGCTCTCGTCTTTCCTCCCTGTGTCCCCTCCGTCCCTCTCACCTCCGGCTCCAGCTCTCGTCTTTCCTCCCTGTGTCCCCTCCGTCCTTCTCACCTCTGGCTCCAGCTCTCGTCTTTCCTCCCTGTATCCCCCTCCATCCCTCTCACCACCGGCTCCAGCTCTCGTCTTTCCTCCCTGTGTCCCCTCCGTCCCTCTCACCTCTGGCTCAAGCTCTCGTCTTTCCTCCCTGTGTCCCCTCCGTCCCTCTCACCTCTGGCTCAAGCTCTCGTCTTTCCTCCCTGTGTCCCCTCCGTCCCTCTCACCTCCGGCTCCAGCTCTCGTCTTTCCTCCCTGTGTCCCCTCCGTCCCTCTCACCTCCGGCTCCAGCTCTCGTCTTTCCTCCCTGTATCCCCCTCCGTCCCTCTCTCCTCCGGCTCCAGCTCTCGTCTTTCCTCCCTGTATCCCCCTCCGTCCCTCTCACCTCCGGCTCCAGCTCTCGTCTTTCCTCCCTGTATCCCCCTCCGTCCCTCTCTCCTCCGGCTCCAGCTCTCGTCTTTCCTCCCTGTATCCCCCTCCGTCCCTCTCACCTCCGGCTCCAGCTCTCATCTTTCCTCCCTGTGTCCCCCTCCGTCCCTCTCTCCTCCGGCTCTCGTCTTTCCTCCCTGTATCCCCCTCCGTCCCTCTCACCTCCGGCTCCAGCTCTCGTCTTTCCTCCCTGTATCCCCCCCCCCCTCCATCCCTCTCACCTCTGGCTCCAGCTCTCGTCTTTCCTCCCTGTATCCCCTCCGTCCCTCTCACCTCTGGCTCAAGCTCTCGTCTTTCCTCCCTGTATCCCCTCCGTCCCTCTCACCTCCGGCTCCAGCTCTCGTCTTTCCTCCCTGTATCCCCTCCGTCCCTCTCACCTCCGGCTCCAGCTCTCGTCTTTCCTCCCTGTATCCCCTCCGTCCCTCTCACCTCCGGCTCCAGCTCTCGTCTTTCCTCCCTGTATCCCCCTCCGTCCCTCTCACCTCCGGCTCCAGCTCTCGTCTTTCCTCCCTGTATCCCCCTCCGTCCCTCTCACCTCCGGCTCCAGCGCTCGTCTTTCCTCCCTGTGTCCCCCTCCGTCCCTCTCTCCTCCGGCTCCAGCGCTCGTCTTTCCTCCCTGTGTCCCCCTCCGTCCCTCTCTCCTCCGGCTCAAGCTCTCGTCTTTCCCCCCTGTATCCCCCTCCATCCCTCTCACCTCCGGCTCCAGCTCTCGTCTTTCCTCCCTGTGTCCCCCTCCGTCCCTCTCACCTCCGGCTCCAGCTCTCCGTCTTTCCTCCCTGTGTCCCTCTCCGTCCCTCTCACCTCGGGCTCAAGCTCTCGTCTTTCCTCCCTGTATCCCCCTCCATCCCTCTCACCTCCGGCTCTCGTCTTTCCTCCCTGTATCCCCCTCCGTCGCTCTCACCTCCGGCTCCAGCTCTCCCTGTGTCCCCTCCGTCCCTCTCACCTCCGGCTCAAGCTCTCGTCTTTCCTCCCTGTGTCCCCCTCCGTCCCTCTCACCTCCGGCTCCAGCTCTCCTCTTTCCTCCCTCTCACCTCCGGCTCCAGCTCTCGTCTTTCCTCCCTGTGTCCCCTCCGTCCCTCTCACCTCCGGCTCCAGCTCTCCTCTTTCCTCCCTGTGTCCCCTCCGTCCCTCCACCTCCGGCTCAAGCTCTCCCTGTGTCCCCTCCGTCCCTCTCACCTCCGGCTCCAGCTCTCGTCTTTCCTCCCTGTGTTCAGACTCCGCAGCCCGCTCTGTTGTTTGCTTCGCCGTCCCTTCTAGACAGTTGGTGCGTTTCACGCCTCTCCTTTCTCCCGCCCGGAAATCCGTTTTGCGTGCCAGGCCTCGCTCTCGCCGTGCATTGCTGTTCTAGGTGGCGTGTGTGGCATGTTTGAGTGTTAGTTTTGCGTGCCAGGCCTCTGTTTCGGGTTATATTTGCGTGCCATGCCTCGCTGTCCATTGCTGTTCTCAGTGGAGTGTGCGCCATGTTTAGGGTTAGTGAACTTAATTGACAAAAATCGAAGCGAACAAAGGAATTCCAGCGCCAGTTGCAAATTTGAATACAATTACAACCCGGATTTGGCCCAGCACCTGCTTCGGTGGTTAACCGTCGCCATCCCTGGAGGGCCTGGTCTGCTCGGGTTTCAGGGACTCTGGTGTTGGCCTCTAACGCAGCCTGTGTATGTGCTGTGTACATTTGCTATTTCCTAGATATGTATGATGAAGTGTTTGCACAGTTATGGCTGTGGGATTGTCCTCCCAGGAGGATGCCACGTGCATGCCTCCAGAGAAGCAGGTGGAGCCATTACGGTTTTCTTTTCGTTCATATTTTTTATTTATGCAAAAAACTATACTTTTGAAAACCGTTCCCAAATCCTCCTGTGGATTTTGATATTTGCTTTACGTAGGTGTTAGAAAGTCTCCAGGCATTGCCAGTACTCTCAAAATCCAAGCCTGGGAAGTTACTTTGGGAAACCGGTTCAGGCAAAAATGTCAGAAATCATAGTTCAATGAGGATGATTTCAAGAAATATGTAAATGAGAAATGGTCTCATTGTCATGTAAATGAGATATTTATAATAGCACTTTTTAAAGGCGTCATATTTATTTCTATTCTGTCATCGATGGGAAGGTAGGGGGGTGGGAGTGAGGCTTTGATACTGAAGGTCGAGTCTGATTCGAGTTACATGGGCATTTCCTCTAAGATGAGATGACTTTCTCAACATTTTGTCACAGGCTTGCACCCAGGAAATTAGGTAACGGTTTTGCTACAGTACTGGGCCTTGGTAGAGATAATGGTAGTAAAATGTAATCCTCCTAAACGAAATGGTAAAGGCATTTTTTTCACCAATATTTGAATCAGACCTTAGCTTTGTAGGCTTGGGGGACGCACTGGCATGGCAGCTGCACTACTGTACAGATCAAAACTATTGATCATTATCCTCAGCCAGGGAATAATACCACATCCAACTCTCCTTAGTTGTGTCGTCATCAGGATTCGACATGGCACGCTCTGATTATGTAACACCATGAAGAACAAAGCCCCAGACGACTGGTCTTCCCTTTAATGCAGTAAGGCCCCAAGGGGTGATTATTTCTGTAACTTGTGTACTTATCAAACCAGCCTTGACGTCCAAAACCCTACAAATTGGCCTTTCTAAAGTGTTAAGAGGGGATTACCCACAGGTAAACATCACAGGCTTTACCCAAATTCTTACAGGTTGGATTTAGGGCCTGGAACGTCCATGGGGGGGGGGCTCGATTCCTAGCAGTTGAGATTAAGCCGGTGGAATGTCCCGAGTCCAATTATGCAGCGGAATGTCCAGGAATTTTGATTCATATACATGAGATTGAGGTTGCAGTATATCCAGGCATCCCAGTTCTGACTGATAATTTGAGACCCTGGAATTTGTAAGGGAACCTGTACTAGTCAGTAAGGCGTAGACGCATGTGTATTTAGTGACTGAAGCGTAATTTCCAGGGATCTCAATTCTTATAAGAGAGACAAAGGCTTTGGTTGTTGTGGGGGCTTAGTATCTATGTATGAGATCGAGGCAGTATGGTGTTAAGGGGTAGGTGCAAATGAGGCTATGTAACGTCTAAAACCCTCTTGTTGGGCAAATGGTGAAAAGTATCTTCTGTATGTTTCAAAAATGTCTGAAATCGAAGCTGGAAGAAGACATTCCATAGAAGGGCCTGGGAGCTTTTGGCTTGTGTGAGCACACTATACAAAACAATTGGCCTCTGTTTATTGTTTTATACCCTTGAATAACATGGAAAATCATTGGGTCCGCCTTTGTTTGGTCCTCAATTCTCCCTTGGAAGCTCGTTCTGAATCCTCTGCTTCAAATCCTGGGGAGATTTTGCAAAGGACTTTGCTCAGTGCACATCTGGATGTTGCTTTCACGCCCCTACCACTGCAACCTAAAACCACTGAAAATACTGTACCATTAAATAAGCACACAGTAGAAGTGCATTTCGGGAGATGGTTATTAAACACCAGCAAGAAGAGTAAATCTTGTTTAAACCTTGAGTGGTCTCCTTCCTTTAATGAACGAGAATGGTTTCTTCTGTAATATGTATAGTCACGGTTTGCCTCCATCTTAGACCGGGAGATGGGGCATCTTTACTTACACTGTTTAATTAAAATGTTTAAACTTTATTAATCTCTAGTGAAATTGGAATGACAGCTTACAGTACACAATGTGAACGTTCTGAAAATGTTTGACAGACATACTTTCCAGTCAATAGCCATCTTTTTTTTCTCAGCGGGAAAAAGTAAAGTTCAACACATTTTACGTACACTTGTAAGAACGCAGCAGTTAGAGCTTTTTCTCCAATTGTACGGAAGCTGCTAGTGCAAATGAGCATTGGTTAAGAGAGCTGGCAAGAACTGGGACGCCATATTGAACATGCATTTGCAATGCAATCGGTCTTGCATTTACTGCGAGTTTAAGCTACTGGCATTGTAAATGACAATGCGTTTTATTTACCAAAACATAAATAAAAGGCATTGTCATTTACAATGCCGATAGCTCAAACTCGCGTAAATGCGAGACCTGTTGCATTGTTAATGCTTGTTAATCAGAATATCGTTATCTAAGCACCAGAGGACAGTTAAAAGTGCTTTCTATTTCTATTTGCTGTTTGAAGTATGTACAGATAATGGGTAAAAATACCAACTTTCGGTGACGTTTCTTATTTTAGTACCAGACGGTACCATTGGTGCGGGTAGAAAACTGGCCAAGTGGCAACACTAGCCTCAGCAGTCTTCCCCCTAGAACATTTCACCCGGCATGGGGTCTGCAAACACTTGAACCCTTCTCTTGCCCTTACATGTGTAGTGACAGTAGGGGCGGGGCTGCAGTGCCCTGTGTTCAACCCAGGTGAATGGAACAGCCTTTCAAGGACATTGAGGTGACCCAGCCGCTGTGGCTGACAACCATACCATCGTCGTTACCAGACAGGTTGATTGGGTTGACAACTTACTTACTAGCAGCAGCAGTGATTAAAGACCCTGAGAGCCTTGTCTCCCGCCCTGTTATCAGGCTAAATTGATGGGAAAATCATTCTTTTTTTCTTATATGTTTCCCTTATGAGAACTCAATTGCTTAAGGCAATTACTGCCGATTGAGTGTGTGGGTGTGTGTAACCAGAGAAAACAGAACTGATCCCTATTTGGCACTGTGAGTATCTAACTTATGTACTCATAGTGCCGTGAGGTCACATCTTGCAATTATGCAACAGTCATTCTTAGAAACCAATTTCAAGAGTTTTGCAGCATTTTCAAGATCCCTTTGCAGCTTCTCATTGCTCAAAAGGGTGTAATTTCTGATATTGTTGGATTTCTGTTCACTTCATTGCTTGGTTTTACACCTGCAATCTGGAAACGTCTCGGATGATCATAGGGGGCTAGGTCTCCTCCACGCCGCAAGGTGGTCCCGACTTCCGGCAGGCCCCTGCCCCCAGGGGGAGGACCTCGGAGATGTGGAGCTAGTACAGTTATTTTAGCAACTTGACTGGCAGGGCATGCAGTGAACTTTGCCAGGGACCGGAGGGCCACACTTCCGCAGGGGGGGGCAAGGCCCAGATTGTTAGGCGCTGGGTCTCGCAGTTACAGGCCTGGTAGAATCTTAAATGCGCATCGCCAGCGCCGGTTGTATCGGGCATCTGCTGCCTGAGTGGTGGCCCCTTGGATGACTGTTCTCGCAGGCCCGGTCCTCGCGCCGGAGTACGTCTGGAGGGCTTCACAACGATGGCATGATAACAAGTGTACTGCGTGTTAGTTACATTGTTACATTTCAGTTTGCTTGTGGGACGGGTTCCTAACTTCAGTGTAAGAATGGGTGGCGTTTCCTTGACACTACACCTTTGCAATATGAGCACGCAGGAATTTGAGCAGCCCGGGCGTATATTTGTTCAATAGAAGGGTTCCGCCCAGGGTTTAAGAAAGGGCTTCCGGCGTAGGTGCAGCGACTCCGGATGTGCATTTGGATTGGCTTGTTGCTGACAGTGTAGTGCCGGCAGAATAGTCTAATCGTTGTGCTCCTCTTTTCCCTTTTGAGCGCAATGCCAGCGGAATTTACCTACTTGTTTTGTCCTCCTCAAATACTTTTGTAACCTCACCAAAAGGTCCCTTGTTTATATACGGGTTCCTGGTGCTACCAGTGCTCATACTGGGCAATGATGATGCTGTGTCTTCTACCTCCCCTTAGTCCGTCCTAGTCTCCAGTCCAAGGTTGAGAAATTAAGTACATGAGGACTCCACGTGACCAGTAATATATTTAGATATGGCTTACCCCGGTTTGGGAAAGTTAGGAGTGGCCGCTGGTGATTCTTAAACCTAGGCAGGTTTTAAGACAATTGCCAACGTGGAAATCGTTCGACCGGGCTTAGTATTGTTACTTTTGTCTCTGGTGTTTTTCAGGTACTACTTCCTAACAAGCAACGGTTTCCGCTCACATGCACAGCTCGGAACTTTACCCTGTATAATCGTTGCAGTGCAGGGTGGGGCATCACGAGGCACGGTCATTGAAAGTACGCCTCCCTTGCCATCTCCATCTCCAATACAGTACCACGGTAGTTTGGATATGCGCCTGGGGCTAGTAGGGCACACTGCTGAGTGAGTTGAAGCATAAGGTGTTATGTTAAGTACAGTCCCTACCAGTAACTACTGGGTGACTAACTGATATTTAGGAAGGTGGCCTGATGGACCTAGTGAGTTATGTATTACCTCTGAAGATTTGACGAGGTTTGGTAGCACATGGCAAGATACGCAGTTGGAGCTAAGTTATCTTTTATGGAGGATGAGACGGAGAAGTTAAATAACAGTCTGTGGTGTCTCTTTTGTGGTGTGCCTAGCTTGCTACTTTGGGTGTGCGGTTGGCACATTAAACTAACATTGCCTCGGAGATAAGCCCATAGGCTCTGCCTATTCACATAAGGAGTAAGCAAGCGTTAGCTTAAGTGTGTATCCCCTTCACCTGAAGAGAGAGGTGAATTTGGCCAGGCTTAGGTACATATCGTAGCCAACCTCAGACTCCATTTATAATATGGGTGGAGAATGCCTAGGAGTGGTTTGCTGTCCACTCGCAACTGCCCCACGGGGCGAAGGTTGTTGGCCTCTTGGTTTGTGGTGGGCTCCGATGGGGGAGCCTGGTAGGAGATTTAACGTCGGGCAAGGATGTCTTGTGCTTTCATTGCACAGGGAGGTCCCGGGCAAGAGCTGATTGTATCAAGGGGTCAGGGAGCACCGATGCATCTGAAGAACTAAGCAGCTTTCAGCCCGGTTGGTTGGTTGATACCTGATTCAAGGGGCATCGGTTAGACCAGAGCTGTGCTCAGTTGTACCACCTGTGGTGCCTGTAGTTCTGCTGGCATCGCCTTTTCAATGGAAGCAATTGTCCACAAGGTAGATCACGAGAACTAGTTCACAGGCTCCTGTAGTAGGTGCGTAAAAGATTGAGGTAACCTGGCAAGGGAACTGTGCCACGTGTGGTAGGTAGCTTGCGTCACTCGGTTTGGGCATGAGCACGTTCTGTCGGCGAAGTTGGTGGCCTGCGCTCCCAGCAGTCATGTTTGGTGCGCGCATTTTAGGTTTACATTGGTTTGGTGATTACATTACACTTGCATTTGGGGTCAGAGAAAGTAGAATTCCCGTTGTATGTAGCAGTGCTTTATCTGGGACACTTAGCAGTAAAGCTGGCAAAACAGACAACGCATACATTGTCATCCGGGTCAGGAAGTACGGCCCCCGTGAGCGAAGGGAAGTAAAACACTATATGGGTTGGTAGGGGGACCATGTACCTAGGTCACTCACATCAGGCAGAGGTGCCTAGTGGAAGCATGAAGGGGACTGCACCTAACAGGACACTGCACAGGTTACATGCCAGCGAATTGTGGCAGCATCACTGCACAGGGCAAAGTAATCCTGGACTGATTCACATGCCGGGTATGGTGGTGGTGGTCCCTACCTCATTTCTCAGGATCTCTCCCCGTTGGGCTTAGCTAACAATCATCTTAATGGGCTTTACATTTTCAGCCTCTCTCGTCGCAGCATACTGTGAGTAGGTTAGCAATGGACTTTAATAAATGCTGCATTGGCCCCTAATGTGATAGTACAGCATCTAGTTTTCCGGTGCTATTTGTACCATCATTAGCACCAGCTGCGGGTCACGGGTAGCAGTAAAGCTTCCTTTTATTTCGCCTGGGATTGGAGCTGGCAATGTCATTAAACTTTGTAACCAGAAACTGATTAGGCAAATACACACCTATGATGGTGCAACGGGCACTCGGCGATAGCACTAGCTAAGTTTCAACATCATCCTAGTATACCGCAGTGATAAATGTAAGGTCATGGGCTACATACGAATAGGCACTTTCAGTCAGCTGGGGTGGGAGTGTGCCATTCCCAAGAGAGGGCGGGTTGCCTGTTAGTGCTGATATGGAGGGGATGGAGCGCTTATACGGACAACTACCAGAGCACATTTTGCAGTCCTAGTCAAGGTGACATCGATTATATTGTTGGCATGTTACCAGTTGCTTCAGTTAAGCAAACTTACCATGGGAGTTCTCTGCGAACATTCGGACTGTAAGTTGGGGGTCAGCCGGTTGGCAGGCCTTTTAGATGTGGGTTTGTAGCTCAGGCAGGTCCAGGTATGGGTTATAGTGCCTGAAGTCTGCCCTGGGATACAGGTTTACAGGCAGGTGGAGCGGCGAAACTGAAAGGGGCTTGGGTTTGAGGGCTGGTCACAGGTTCAGATCCTGGTAGGTCCACTTAGCAGTTCATCCTCTGAGGTCAATGTAACGAGTACCATTGAGTGGAGTAACATTAACATGTGCACATTCTCACGCCCTATTGCCTTGGCTGGAAGCCATACAGGTTGTGGAAGTTGTCATCCAGCGAGTGTGCTATGGTCCATAAGATTGGGGATACCCCTGTGTTAAACACAAATGGGCCACATAATATTAAAGAGCACTTGGCAGGCCCAGTATTCAAGAAAATGAAGGTATTTATACTTATGGTTCCCCTCTGGTTCACATTGTCCTGTCGGCTCCCTGGTATACTAGCAGAATTTTGGGAGGGCAATGCGTCACCTAGAGTGGTGACTGTCGGATTGCGATGGACATACTCCGACAAGTGCTATATACAGATTACTGGGTGAATGCTGGAGGAAGTAAGGCGGGCTTGTTAACTCTTACTTCCACCCGCATTGCCACTTCTTGTCAGGAGTGGCTTGTCAAAGGTATTGCTCTTCAGCCAGGCAATGTTCACAATGAACCAACTCCAAAAGATTGGTTTTATGTCATCCTGGGCGCATATACATGAAGGGCTGGGCGAGGCGGGTACCACGGATACTGGGTCCCCCTCCCAGTTGCAGACTCAGCAGGACATGCTATCAGGTGTGGCGATGGCAATCCCAATGCATTTAGGGGGACAGCCGACCGTAAGTCACCCTAAGCCTTGTTATGGACATTCCTGTGCCTTGATTTAGCAAGTTAAGGGACTGTGCCAAGGTTAAGTATAATCCTTCTTGCCCTAATAGCCTAAGTAGGCAGCGGGGGCAGGAGCGGTCTCTTAACAAGTGAGCTGCTGTCCCAGAGATGGGAGAATTTGAGTCAGATGGGGTACACCTATCACCAGTAGAGATGGACTTGTTCTTGTTCGACTTACAAGAAGCGTTAGGCAAAAGAGTTGCAGGGAAAGTAAAGAGCGGTTGGGTGGGGACCCTGGCGGCGACGGTGGCCGCCTCCAGGGCTGTGGAGGAGTTACAGGGCGATCTGAAAGCATATGGGTACAGAAGGGTACCTCAGCGCGGCACATAGGGGTGCCAGAGCCTAACCCCAGGGGCCTCATGGGTGGTTCCTGGAACCTGTGTCGGCGCCCCGTTAATCCTTCGGGCGGTTGTGTGCCTGAGCAACCGGGGGCTTGCCTAGCTACGCTCCGCCCCGAAAGGGGCGCGAGTATAAGGGACCAATGGTCATGTGATCCTGGAAGAGGATTACCAGAAGGCAGTACATAGGTGGTTCGCCACGGTGCTGCTTGGCTCATCAGGCTGGCAGGTTGCGAGAATGCTGCCTGCCCTTGGATCGCCCGTAAGCTAACCCACAAGATTACATAACGTTGTATGTAATAAACCTGCAGCAGTTTTCCCAAGTTAATACTTGTGTGGTGTGTATTTATTTGCAGGATGCATGCTAAGATTGGGGGGTTGGGTCCTGTTGCCATGATGGTACTATGCGGCTGCCCGAGGCCAGCGCAGGGGGCCATTCAGGAGGGCGGCCCTCGAGTGCCATTGGGCTTCACCCTCCCTCTGCCCCCCTTTTCCACCAAAGGGGGCGTTGGCTAAGGAAGGAGTTTCCTCAGGGTTCGTGGGCAGGCTACGTCACGTCCGGTGCAACAGGCGGGACGAGGGGTACATAAGTCCCCCTCGCCATGTTTTCTGCCTCTTTTGCACCGGACGCGCCATGGACGCTTGGGGGTGGACACGCTGTCTCCCACCCTACCGCTTACCCAGCGTGTCGGCGTGAGGTGCATAAACGGTTCAAAAGGGGGTGGTGATGGTCGGAGCATCTGAATCAATCAAACACTCACACCCATTCAAAAGATCTTGGTTTAATCCATCACCGTTCTTTAGCCCACTCTGCCACCCCAGTTCAGACATGGCTATATGCAAATCAGTCTGACCCTGTGCCTCATGGGAACAGTCCAGCCCGAACTGCCAAGCCATGTCTTTCCTGGACCGGAAACAAGCTTCCGAGGACCGGTTTCTGGCATTCCAGCCGTCTTCAGCCCGGCTTGCTTGAATCCAGTGGCAAAGTGAGCAAGGGACTCACGTCTGAGCATACCCTGCCACACTTATGGCGGCCAAAAACGGTTCAAAAGGGGGTGGTGATGGACGGAGCATCTGAATCAATCAAACACTCACACCAAGTCAAAAGATCTGGGTTTAATCCATCACCGTTCTTTAGCCCACTCTGCCACCCCAGTTCATACATGGCTATATGAAAATCAGTCTGACCCTGTGCCTCATGGGAACAGTCCAGCCCGAACTGCCAAGCCATGTCTTCCCTGGACCGGAAACAAGCTTCCGAGGACCGGTTTCTGGCATTCCAGCCGTCTTCAGTCCGGCTTGCTTGAATCCAGTGGCAAAGTGAGCTAGGGACTCACGTCTAAGCATACCCTGCCACACTTATGGCGGCCAAAAATGGTTCAAAAGGGGGTGGTGATGGACGGAGCATCTGAATCAATCAAACACTCACACCCAGTCAAAAGATCTGGGTTTAATCCATCACCGTTCTTTAGCCCACTCTGCCACCCCAGTTCAGACATGGCTATATGCAAATCAGTCTGACCCTGGCGTGAGGGACATAGCATGAACTTTTTAATGTTGTATTTTATCGTTACAGGGCGATCTGGAAGCATATGGGTACAGAAGGGTACCTCAGCGCGGCACATAGGGGTGCCAGAGCCTAACCCCAGGGGCCTCATGGGAGGTTCCTGGAACCTGTGTCGGCGCCCCGTTAATCCTTCGGGCGGTTGTGGGCCTGAGCAACCGGGGGCTTGCCTAGCTACGCTCCGCCCCGAAAGGGGCGCGAGTATAAGGGACCAATGGTCATGTGATCCTGGAAGAGGATTACCAGAAGGCAGTACATAGGTGGTTCGCCACGGTGCTGCTTGGCTCATCAGGCGGGCAGGTGGCGAGAATTCTGCCTGCCCTTGGATAACCCACAAGATTACATAACGTTATATGTAATAAACCTGCAGCAGTTTTCCCCAAGTTAATACTTGTGTGGTGTGTATTTATTTGCGGGGTGCATGCTAAGATTGGGGGGGGGGGGGGAGTCCTGTTGCCATGATGGTACTATACAAATTGGTGTCAAGCTTCCAACACAGTTGAGCCAGCGTGCAAGATGGACACCATCGTCTGACGTAATTAATGAGTTACACTGAAGTGAGGACTACAATCCACAGCAGGAGAAGGTGTCAGCCACTCTTTTGCAAGGTCAGTGAAGTATGAGATCGAGTGTCGCTAATCGGAGGGAATAAGGGAATCACTTAAAAAAAAATAGATTTTATGTGGAAATTGAAGAAACCCAGCCAAGCGCATACAGTTGAAATTGAGATTCAAGCGTGAAATTAATTGGGCGAGTGGAATTTACAGCAGAGTGATGAACAATTTATATTGGTTATATTGAGTCATCAAGACGTCTGGAACTGGATGTGCATTTCTTCACAGCTCAAAGCTGCAACTGTATTAACGGTCATCGTCCAGCCAACTGAAGTGCGCTGTACGTTCATGAACCTACCAAGTGAAATGAGAACCAGGTAAGAAACAAATGAATATTTGCTTTTCTCTGACATTACAATGTTTACAGCTGGTTGCCACATTCTCCTCACCTGAAAGACGCAACTGTCACAACTGTCAACAAACAGCCAACCGCCTTCGTCCAACTGTCTTCAACCGTCACTCAGCAACTGTGACGTTCGACGTCTACACGCACTTGGGGGCCATCTTTAATGTACTAATGTTTCTATAGCGTTCCACTCCTCCGATAATCTCTGACGTAGCTACGTACGTCACGCAAACGACACAATTTTGTTTGTTTACTTCACCCGCGGTCCTCACAAAACCTTTGGGTATCTACGAGGCATTTTCAATACCATTGTGTTTCTCACGTCTCATCGAGGACATCAAAGCCAATGAAGAGGAAGTACATTTTCTTTCAATACGCCGATCCAGGCGTGCCTCTCTTCACTGATAGGCATAGCATGGTACAGCTCAGGTACATTCCATTTCTAATTAACATTCACAGTCCTGTGATGACATACACTTAATGGCATCGTCTCAAAGTTCAACCTAGGGTCCACCCCCGCTTCTCCCACCTCGCTTCTCTCCCATCGCCTAGACACCTTTATTGCTGCATTCTCCCTCCTAAAAAAATGGTTACCGGATACTTGTTAAATTTGACACCCACTCAATCGCTTTTAGCTGCGGGAGGTGAACCACCCATCAAGTGGGACTTTCATATCTACTCTGGATGATGAGGAGGAGCTAAGTGCAGAAAGGAAGTACAAGATAATAATGCATTGTCTAGGGGCAGCTGTCATTAAAGTTTTCAAAAGAATTAACAAGAAAGTAAGAGGAGTAGATGAGGGTGACATATTCAAAAATGCTGTTGATGATCTTAACAATTATTACATGCCTACTGTTAGTGTGGGGTGGACCGGTATAAGTTCTTCCATAGAACGCAAGGGCATGAGGAATCCATTAATGACTATGTGGCAGTGCTAAGAAATGTAGGGGCATATCATCAAGACACATATCGTCGCTTTTTTGGCACATAGCACAGAAAAAGAGGCGATTCTAATATCGCACAATCATCAAGGCGGCACTAACATGCATTAGCGCATGATAGCTGCCGTTTTACGAATGCCTCGCCTTGCATCACTGATTAGATGCAAAGTAGGCATTCCTCACATAGAAATCCATGTAAAACATCGCTGACACAGCATTGCGATATTTACAAGATTGCCCCAGACCCATGAAGCACCAATAATAGTTGCACAAATGCCCCTTAACGCTGAATCCTAACGTCTGGTATTTTCTTGACTACACTATGTGTACTATTGGAGGTGGATTCTAAGGTTGAGGCCACAGGGCCCTATCAGCAAGCTCATCTCCAATTCTGCTGGATTATCACTGGTTTTCCAGCGATGTCGCCCCATATCGCCAGCTATCGCTGGAAATATTCTCGCCAAAGCAATGAGCGTTGTTGATGCAGCGCTAGCCTGGAGATAATTTCCTGCGATAGTACAAAACGTGCTAAGCGCGTTCAGCGATGATTATCGCTGAGGCTTGCTGATATGCCCCGTAGCCATTACATCAGTTTCAGTGACCTTCATGATGAATTTATACGCGAACAAATAGTGATGCAAGGGTCTAATACAACTATTCAAGACAATTTGTGGGCAGAGAGAGTCCATTGCAAACTGTTATTGACATTGCCAGAAGAGCGGACCTCACCGGTAGATGTGCTAAGGCTGTCATTGCAGAAAGTAAGGAAAAAAGGAAGACACCATTGTGGCCAAGGTGAGCGACAGGACGCACAAACAAGGAAGAGTAAATAACTTCAGCAAACCCAACTTCAATAGGAACTTTGATAAATCAAGCAGCACTAAAAGACGATGCTATAGGTGTGCCAGTTTAAATCACTTAGCTGACGATACAAATTGCCCAGCCAAGAAGCATAAGTGTTCCTTTTGTGGAGTTATTGGTCATTTACAAAAGGTCTGCTATTAAAAGTCTGCCAAATCGATAAAGTATATTGAAAATGAAGATGGCGAAAATTCCAATTTTTCTGATGAGAATGACATGAACATGTTAGTATTAAATATTGAAGATGATTTTATCTTAGGCATAGATGATAACAAGCAAAGCGCAGGCAGGAAAAACAGTTTGTGAAATGTGTATTGGTGGTGTCAACATATCTATTGTCGCAGACTCAGGGTCCCTTACACTATTGTAAATCTACAAGTTTGGAAACAATTTTTTTTACCCCATCTTGGTGATCAATTGGAATCACCTGACATCATCATAAAAGTTTTCACGGGGGACCCTATTGATTTAAAATGGTACAGGAAACTTAAGTTCACATTCAAGGGGAGAGAATCTGTATGCAAACTCTATGTGTCCAAATCAGGGCCCTCGGTTTTAGGGTGGTTAGATCAAGGAAAACTGGGTATTGAACTAAATCCCAACAGTGTTGAACCAGTTCTCATCATCCAAACCCATGAAGAAGCTTGTAATGATGTACTACAGAAGTTCCCCAAAGTCTTTTCGAATACCAATGGCAACTTTCAGGGATTTAAAGACAAAAAGGGCGCCATTCGCAAATTACACAAAGTCAGGAAAATTCCTTTCTCCATCAGAGAGGAAGTTAAGGCCCATTTAGAAAAACTACTCACAGATGACATAATTGAGATGGTGGAGTCATCCGAGTGGGTCACCACTTTGGTTGTGGTTAAACAAATCAATGGGAAATTGAGATTATGTATAGATCTATGCGATCTCAATGAAAATATCCTTGTGGATCAATATCCCCTACCACGCATCAATGAGATGTTGGCATGTACCAAGGGTGCTAGGTATTTTTCCACCATAGACTTAAAGGCGGCACACCATCAAGTTCCCTTACTTCCGAGAGCAAGTGCTTGACTACATTCATTACCCCCTTTGGGTGTTTCCGCTTTAAAAGGGTTCCCTTTGGCTTGGCATCAGCCGCTGCCATGTTCCAAAGGCTGATGCAGGAAACATTTAAAGACGTCAGTGGCATCCTCCTGTTTCAGGATGACATATTGGTCATGGGTAAAACTAAACAAGAACATGATGATAAATTGGTGCAAGTGCTGGCGATCCTCCAATCCAAGGGGCTTACTGCCGAACACAGCAAATGCAAGTGTTAACGTTCGGACATAACGTACTTGGGGTACATAATAACAGCTGATGGTATCAAACCCAAAAAAGAGCTTCTGGATGCCATTCTCTATGCCCCAGAGCCCAAAAACAAAGCTGAACCTTGCTCTTTCCTAGGTCTCGTCGAGTTCTACTCAAACTTTATTGAGAAATTGTCCTAAAAAACCTATGATTTGAGACAACTCCTCAAAACCATAAACAAATTTGTTTGGTCTGACGAATGTTATAGATCATTTTGCATGTTAAAAAATGAGATGTGTTCAGCTCCAACCCTGCAAGGTTTTGATCCCTCATTAACCAACATTGTAACCACTGATGCCAGTGGAAGAGGCATAGATGCGGCGCTTACCCAGAGAGATCAGAGGGGCACAGAATGCCCCATTGCCTTCGCCTCTCGCCAGCTTCCGTTGTGGCCATGTCAGCCAATGGGGCTCTATGCGTATTAAAAATGACCGCCTGCGCTCTGTTGAGATTGCACAATTGGCATTACCCAAAAAACACAGAGCCCTCGGCGCCCATTCCAAACTTTCCGTCACATCTAGCGGTGTGTTAGTATCTTTCGTGTGCACCGCCACATCCAGGATCTTAGTAATGGACCAGAGATATCTAATAATTTATCCTGGCACCCTCTCGAGGCTCCATCCAAACCCTTCTTTGGATCATTGGAAAATTTATTTAGGAAAGAGGCCATGTTAGGGTCCAACTCGGGAGTGTCGGCCACTTTACCCAACAAGGCTAGTCTAGGACATTTGGAGCGTAAAGTGGCACGTTCGGCATTCTCAAACCCATGGCGAAGGTTCTCCTGGACATAATGTGCTACTTCCACACAAGGTACCCAGTCGGTGGAACGCGGGTGGATGATAGTTTTCGGGTCAAAAAGGAGATTTTTGGTAGGTGGAGGTGCGTTGAGGTGGTGAATTTTGCGTTTCTTTTTTGCCGGTTTAGGCGGTTCTATCGTGTCCTTATCCGTTTCAGAGGTGTCTGGGGTAGGCGGAGATGACTCATCCGTGTCCCCTGCCAACAGGGTGGAATTTTTGGCCAGAAAGCGTTCGCCGTAGGAACCATGATCAAGGGCCGAAGACGCCACTTGTGCAAGGCTCCCCGCAGAGGAGTGTTGAGATGTGGTGCCTAAAGCCGCCTGCAGGGCTTTAAGTGGGCCGGGTCTTAAGGGGTCTGAGCACCGGGAGTTTTTTAAAGGGGGCCTCGAACCGGGTCTCTATCGGGCTCTGTTTTGAGCCCTGGCACAGGCGGTCCGTTTTTTTCCCCGGACTGCAGTGACAGCAGTTTGCTGTCACTGCAGTCCGGAAAAAAAGTGCCAGGGCGCAAAACAGCCCGTTGTGTCATTTTCTCTCTGGATTTCCCTTCTCTTTCTGAAACGCAAGAGCAGCAACATTGTGGTAGGGTCACCAGGGCTTTAATCGGAAGTGTTTTCAATATTATATGTAACAAGCCATAGTTGCAGCTTATTTATCTTTTGCAACAAATAACCATTGACAAAGCCAACAGTCCTTACTTGTAGTAGGTATGATGTTACTTGTTGTATCACACATCTGGATGCAATGACAGAAACAGAAAAATACAAGTCGAGCAGCACACTATTGTCAACTCAGATTTTTAGCGTAAGTGTTTTAAAGCCACGCCCCTAATTACACTGGCCACGCCCCTTTAAGAGACCCCCCAGTTTTTCCTCCCACTTAAAGCCCTGGCCGCCTGCATCTGGCGCTTCCCATAATTCTTCAGGGGTTCAGCATATGGCTGTACAGCCTTAATTACCGCACTGTTCGCAGAGCCCTGGACGTGGGTATCCAGGGCTTCAGCCAAGTGCTCCTCCAAATGGTGCTCTTGGGGCACCTCTTCATAGCCACCATAATCATAATAATCAGTCCACTGGTCAGCCTCCTCGGCGTAATACACCGTCGTGTAATAGGAGGTGTGGAGGAGCTTAAGGGGGTGGGAAGAACCCCAGGGTGATCACTAGCAGGAAGATAAAGAACAAACTTGCAAGCCAAAACCCTGACTACACTGTCCCTCAAAGTGAAAGTACCACACACTGGCCCTAAGTCTAAGTAAAAGTACCAAAACTGCCAAAAGGTCCTTTATATCTTCGTGGAGGGAGCCATCCTTTACTTCCCCTAAGGCAGAGCCTTTTAAACGCTTTTGCGCCCTATCGGGCGTTCAGGAGGCTGAGGGCTGAGCAGCTGCGCTTGTTGATGCGTGAGAAGCCAATCGGGAGTGAAATCTCCGATCTGGCATCTCGCGCATGCGCGAGCATCGTAGCAATGAAAAGAGAACTGGCTGCCCCTGCAACGCGCATAGTGCGTTACCACGCTCCCGCTCCTCTTCTCAGAAAAAAATGCCACACTGAGCGCCGATGCGCTCCCATTACCATAAACACAGCACAATGCATGAACACAGCCCGCGGACAAGGTTCAAAGCGCAATTAACCTCTTTCAAGCGCGCGTGAATACATCTACCAGAAATGAAAGAACACATGCAAAACACTTAACTCGCTGCTGCAGCAGCAAAGAAAGAGGAAGTGGTTTCTGCATGACGAACTATATATACGCTATGGACTGATAATGACTGGTGCATACTATGGAGGGAGTTGTACTTCCAGGGTATGCTCAGTTTAAAGTTGTTCATTGGCTGCTGTTTGCCAGTAAAGAGAAGCATTATCTGAGCCTCCGTGGACTGACATAGAAGTGGCATAGACATCATGGGACCTGTTATGGATCATGGGTGGTTACATTTCTTGATGAGGTTTTCATTAAGGAGGCGTTACCCAAATGTATTGTCAGTGACAATGGCCCCCAGTTTACCTCAGAGTTATTCCGCAACTACTTAGGATGGAACAATGTAACACACAAAACCACGTCTGTGTATCACCCTGACAGTAATGGGGCTGTTGAGCGCTTCAACAGGGTCCTTGAGGGGATTATAAAGCTAGCCACATATAACAATTTAGCATGGAAGAATGAAGTTTGCAAGACTTTATGGACATATCGCATTACACCATGCAACAGCACAGGACACTGCCCAGTCGAGCTCATGAGGGGCAGGACCCCCATGTCTAAAGACAATGTGGGTTGGCTAGCTGCCAACAAAAGAGTAGAATGGTCACCTGAACAAGCAAGACCCTGTTTAGAAAAAACCCAAGAGGAATGCAAAGCACGTTATTACACCAAACATAGCTGCAAACCTGTGCATTTATGTGTGGATGACATGGTACGAGTGAAAGTGAGTGGGTTCACCTCAAAGAGTCATAATAGGTTTTCAAAACCTCTCAGGGTAGAAAAGGTGTTTTGCAACTCAGCCTTGTTGAGTGACGGTAGAGTTTGGCATTTCTCAAAGTTATCTGCATGCAATCCTGGTTACCAAGATGGACTAGAACCTAGGGACTCACAGTATGGTCAAACACACCGCAGCTCAAAGGGAGGAATGTGGATTTCTGGGAGGATGACGAAAATGTTGGTCAATTACAAGTCACCCAGCAAACAGCCTCTATGTGCTCAGAAGAGTGTTTATCTGAAAATGGCATTGGTGTACCTTTGATAGAGCGCGCAGGTCACCCGACTATGATTTTACCATATACACATTGGGCCCATAAATTCAATTTACCATATTCATTAATCGGGTAACCTACAAACTACTAACAGTAACCCAGTTCCTTCCTATTTATTTCCAATGTACCCGACTTACCAATCCACTGTTACGGGTACCTATGATCACAATGGATCAGGGAGCTAGCTGTAAAAGGAAGGCAGTCACAAAATACAATACCATTTATATTCTTTGCACTCATGTAATAACCAGAGACACAGGAAGTTTTAAAGAACTTTTATCTAATCTTCTTCAAGTACAGAAAGCATAAGGTTCACAGTAAGCAAACTATCAATAACTAAGATTATAAAGAGCACATATCCAAATAGGAAGTAAATAAGACCAACCATTTATGAGTCTAAAGGGAAGGTAAAAACAGGGAACAGGCTAGTAAGAAATTTCAGAATTCAGACTTGATATGGAGTGACTAAAGGGCGGGGAAAATAAGGAACATACTAGAATGTCGCAGTTTGAATTACCCCTAGAAGGTGGGTAGGCAAAAGAACTTTAATAGGTCTATAGAGAATTTGAAAGATATCATGTAGCTATAGGGAAGGTAAGATTGGAACACGCTAAAGTTTTAGAGCAATTATTTAATTCAGTAAAGGGTGGGTAAAGAGAAGGAACATCTAGTTATTCAGAGCCAGTATTTCATTCAGCTATAAGGTAGGGGAAAAATGGAACAAGCTAATGAAAGCACTTTCACGAATTCAGTAATTTATAAAAAGGTAGGGTAAGAACAAGGGACATATGCAATTTACGATTTAGCAAAAGTTCAGGACAGGTGGAAAAAAAGTGTAAGTGCGTTCCCTCCCAGAATTATATTTACCTAGTTCAGTGTGGAGACCAACCCTGGCCACGGGTCAGTTAAGGACAGTAGGAACCCCAAGGAATGCAGTCGCCAGTAGGCCAGCAGGTGCAGAATGGACACCCAGGACAGGAAGACCAGATTAGGATCAGGACAGGACCACCAAGGAAAAACCAGCACCCGCAGTTCAGTTGCAACGCCTGCTCTACACCTTCTCTGCAGCTATCAGTCAGAACCCCGATTGGGTTATCGGATTTCCCAGCAAAGTGCTCCGCCAGCACTTAAGGTTTCCAAAACCCCCCCTTGGGTCTCTGGAAATTTTGGACAGAGTGCTCCGCAGCTCTCTGTATCAGTCACCTATAGAGTGCGTTGGGTCAGTGACAGGTCAGCTATTCGGACAAGTCGGACAATTTCTCTAGCTAAACCTAGGCTAGTTATACTGTTTTCGGGTCAGTGTACCACCCTCCAAATGTTGCAAGTGTAAGAATCCCCAATTTCGATTGGTCCAAAGAAAGGACAGGTCATCACACCAACTAGGATTTGACTTTCTCAAGCTTCAAATTTACATCTCTGGGACCTCCCATTGAATTTGGGGTTCCCATGACATACTCTTCTCCCTAACAAAGGTTAATACAAATTTAATATACAATTGTTTCAAATGTAGTACAGTTCAGCTAAGTTTGCTGGGCTACAGGTCGATTCCCAGGAGCATCTTGACTGTGGCTGCCAGCTGGCTGGGTTCCACTGGTACAAGGTTTTCTTCCCTCTGCTAGGTTGACTTCAAAGATGGAGTAATAAGCACCGCCCAGACACAAAAGATTCGTCACATGATAAGTAAAGGAAATCAATTTAGAACACAGAAATAAATGAGTACACTGTATACCAGGAATCCCTATATAGCTCCCATTACTTTATACTATCTATAGCATTAGGATTAGTGCAAAACGAACAGCATTGCAAAAGCTGCAGTGCAAGATTCGGCATGTGAAAACACAAAGCAGCCATCTTTTTGCTAAGGCGCAAGCGCGAAAAGTTCCCACCAGAACTGCGAGTACGTCACGTCACGTGAGTGTGACCGACGCATGCACAGAAGAAATTCCCGCATAGCAGCAGCCATTTTAGTGGCAAGCGTGTTAGGATGAGTAAACACATAAGCAAGCGTCACTGGGACACCCCGTGTAATGTAGAAATGTGCAATATTAGTAACACGAACAGATTGGTTATACTTATTAACATTATTTGAGGTTCTTGATACAAGCAAGTCGCTTTACGTGCGAATCCTTGCTCCATCAATCCCCTCTTTGATGATATTTTATATCATCACAAATTAATGGGACCAGATGCCAACTTTTCACATTTTTCCCAGTTCAATCTCTTCAAACATTCGGTTCAGCTTTTCTTTAGTCTCTTTATTAGGGTGAGAATTTTTCACCCTTTTATAAATCTGATTATTCATTTACTCTAATTCAAGTTCATCCACATTTCTCTTCACTCCTCTCTTGTTCACAGTGTATTTCTTTTGGTGTTTTCGACATTTACAGCAGATTATGATTATAAACACTGCTAACCCTATTCCCGCAATTGGCATCAGTACTTTACTCAAAAAACTTTTACCTAAGTTAGAAAACCAATGACCTACGGCGGAGAGACCATCAGTAAGTCTCTTCCAGGCACTGTCAACCTCAAGTGGTTTGAGTTCTTTTTCCAAATTTGTAATGTTCCTCACATATCCTTTGATTTCCACACTTTTGTCAGGTATGTAAGTGCAACAATGTTGCGCTTTCAACATTCTGCAGCCTCCGCCCTCATTTGCCAATAGGGTATCAAGAGCAAGTCTATTTTGTAAAACCATTGATCTCACCGCAACCAATTCGGTGTTGACCATTAGGAAACCTCCAGCAGTGTCAGTAGATAACCGGTCCACTACTGTTGACAATTTGCAAATTCTGTGTGTATTCAGAACCACTCCCACTGTAGGTATCAGTGCACTAAATATATCTCCTACAATTTCACCAGCACTTTCTCTTTTAGTACGCGCAAATTCATTAGTTTTTTCAGTGCTTCCAGTGATTTTCCCCACATGGTATATCTTTGGGAAGACAATACCAAAAAAACAAATCTCCCTTACCAATGGCCAAGCAATTTGAAATAAGCCTTATTTCCGCATATAACATAAATTCCAGGAAACACAGGCTCTGACCCATCTTTAAAACCTCAACCCTCCAGGACCCATGGGTCAGTTCAGTGAATCTCTCATGGAACATACTTGTACACTGGCTGCCATCCACTCTACTTTTATGATCCTGGGAGATCTTAACATTCATTTCGATAAAAATGTCATACTAGCCTCTGATCTGATAGCAGACCTTGAAACCTTGCAGCTTAGGCTACAAAGTAGACAACCTACCCATTCTTTGGGACACTTGTTGGATCCTATTTTTTCCAACATTAATGATCTTACAACCTTAGATCATACTCTGGTACCATGGTCTGACCATTTCTTAATCTCACTGAATTGGCAGCTATATAACATCATACGCCCTAAATCCCTACCTAATAAGCCCACTCGTTCCTGGGCTACCCTAGACCCAGAAAAATGGAAGTTAAATCTAGAGCGCTCCCCTCCTAGACTTGTATCCAACCCTACTCACGCCGACCCGGAGTTTTCGAAATGGATAGGAGAGACACTGGACAAAACCCTACCAAAAAAATCTACATGTAAGCCCCGAGGTAAAATTACCTCCCCATGGTTCACCCAGGAAATGCGGCTTCTGAAAAAAAGCTGTAAGAAATCGGAAAGAGACTAGAGAAAAAATGTTGATCCTACTAAAAAAATTGAATATAAACACACTATTCTTAATTACAAAAAAGCCCTTAAAATCGCCCAAGTCAAATATTTCGAAGAAAAAATCAAATCATCAGCCAACTCATCAAGGGAGATGTTTCAAATTGCTAAAAAAATTCTCAAAGCACCTGATCCTCCCCCTCCAGTAGAGCCTTCAGCCAACCGATGTAATGAACTTGCGGAACTTTTTTAATCAAAGATTAAAAACATTCTTAATTCCCTTCCGTCACAAGCATCCGATGCCCTCTCCCTTGTTAACCCGCCTACTTCCACACCCCAAACTACAGCATATCAATTGACCCACTTCGCCCCCCTGACTACAGATACTCTCTCTCCAATATTACACTCAATCAAAAGTGGATCTCCAACAGATCCCGCACCTTTTAATATCTTAAAATCAGTTGCTCCTACTATTCTTCCTTATATGGCAAATTTGATTAACACCTCGCTTACCCATGGTGCTGTTCCACCCAGCTGGAAAAAAGCAATTGTCAAAGCCCTCATTAAGAAACCTCACTTAGATCCACTTGAATTAAGCAATTTTCGGCCGATTTCCTTGCTCCCAGGCATCAGCAAGACAGCCGAGAAATATGTCAATCATCAACTTTCTGAATACCTTGAAGCCAATGGTCTCCTGGAGCCATCCCAGACGGGATTTAGGCCCGGCCAGAGCACAGAAACTGCGATGTTGGCGGTTGTCGAAGAGGCAAGAAAGATCATCGATTCAGGAGGATCAGTGGCAGTGATCCTCCTGGACCTGAGCGCAGCCTTCGACACCGTCAACCACTCGACATTGATCCATAGGCTTAGGGATCTTGGAATCACAGGGACGGCCCTGTCCTGGTTGGAATCCTTCCTGAACGACAGGTCCTTCCAGGTAGCAGATGGTAATTTTATTTCCAGGAACACTGCCATCAGTTGTGGGGTCCCTCAAGGGTCATCCCTGAGTCCGACCCTTTTTAATGTTTACATTTCCCCCCTTGAGAAGATCGTCATCCCATTCGGGATCAAGCTTTTAACTTACGCTGACGATACCCAATTGGTAGTCTCCCTAAGTCAGCAAGACCAATCTCTCACCAACCTCCAAAAATGCCTTAGTGACATAACTAAATGGATGAACATCTCACATCTTAAACTCAATAATGACAAGACAGAGATAATGGTTCTAGGCAATCAGTCACTATACCAACCCAAATACCTGTGCCCCCCCTGTATGGGTACACCACATAATCCTAAACAGGAAATCAAGAGTCTAGGAATTTGGCTGGACGAAGGTCTCAATTTCTTCACCCAAGCAAGAAAAACGGCCGGTGTGTGTTATGGCTTCTTACGGACCGCCAGAATAATTCTGCCTTTACTCCCAGCACAATCTCCTGATTCCTGATTCAGGGCCTTGTGTTGTCTCGCCTAGACTACGGCAATGCCCTATATCTGGGGGCCCCTAAAAATGTTCTATCTAAACTTCAGACAGTACAAAATACTGTCGCCCGTCTTCTCACAGGAATTCATCGTCGCTGTTCAGCCAAACCAGCCCTGAACGCCTTGCACTGGCTGCCCATCCAGGAGAGAATACAATTTAAGGCATTATGCACGACACACAAAATTCTTCATGGAAAGGCTCCACCTATTTTAAAAAACCTTATCACTCCCTAAAACACCAAGAGAACTTTACGTTCCTCACACTGCAACCTAGCATCTGTACCCAGAATCAAGAAGGCCCGTTCTGGAGGTCGACTCTTTGCCTATAATGCTTCCAAGCTATGGAATTCGCTGCCCCCAGACATTAGAGCCCAGCCCAACCTACTCTCATTTCGTAAGGCACTCAAGACCTGGCTGTTCCCGTAATGCTTCCCTCGCACACCTGGTTTCTTATCACCAGCGCTGGGATGCTTACGGGCAGCCATGCGCTCTACAAATCTGTAAAATAAAATAAAATAAATAAAAACCCCAATTACCTTGTAATTATGTTCACATTCACTGGAACCAATGAAAATATTGTTATAATAACTAGTTTTCTCTCTTTTAAGACAAAGTTTCCCTTTCTTTTCGAAATCCAGCAACATGGCAGCATTAGCTCCACCATTTGAGGTGCTCCCTACACTCTCTGCCCATTTAGGGATTTTCTGGTTCTTATCTTTGGCTTTCTTTTGGAAACTTTCTCTTCTTTTCTCTACCATATTCAGAAATTCCTTCTCTTTTTCATGTAATGAACAGGTCAAGTTATTTTTGTGTGCGTCATCTATATTTATTTTTCCTACCGTTAGAAAATAATCACTCATGTATTTAGCTACATCTCTAGTTGTATGTACAGGGTTCAAGTTTCTTCGAAAAGGAAGTTCGGAAAATGTCACATTAGAATTTGAATAGTAATACTGTAAAGGTCCTCTTTTATAAAATAAACTAGTTAGTATACTACAGGAAATTCCATAGGTTAAAGGTCACACCTTCAGCTACTGAAGTGGGTAGCTTCATGCAGACATAACAATCATCTATTTCCATAGCTTCTACATGTAAATGTAAATGTAAATGTAGTTGAGCTTATATAGCGCACAGCTACCCGCAGTGGGTTTCCCGGCGCTTGCTTAGGGAACCCTTCCTGGTATTCCCCTGTGAGATAGCAGGGTATCCACAAGGTGAAAGTCAGGCATCCCGCCGCGAGGGGTGGTTGTGGAGATTAAGCAAGCTATTGCCCAGAGTCGCAGAGTGTGAACCCGTGAGTCGAGGAGGCACCGGGGCGAGAATTATCGAGTCCGTGGAATTTTTAGCCCAAGACCCGCCGAGGCGGGGAATTCAACCCTGGTCCAGGACCGATCTCAGCTTCCGGGTCTGCTGCCTCTAACCCCTGAGCCACACTTCTCTACATAATGCACTAATAGATTTGCGAAAAAACAAATAAATGAGTTTTGTTCTTAATCTTGTTAAAGTGTAATCTTTCCTCATCTGCTGCTTCTAAGTCTAGCTTTGTTTGTTTCAGGCTAAGTGGTTTGTCTAGTACGTCTACTCTTTGTGGTGTACTTCTAGTGTGTGATTCTACAGTGTCATCAGGTAGGTTATTATTTGGGTATAGACTTGAGTTTTTACTCATCATAGAAGGAATAGTTATAGTTAGTCCTATCCATAATATTAGTACTATTGCTACACTACATAAACAAACTTGGCAGCATGTTTTTAAACAACCTCGTCTCGGTCTCCCATTCACAGAAGAATCAGACATTTTGTCTCAAAAGAAGCTTCAACCCCTCTTTGTAACTCTGCACAGCTTGCTTACTCGAGTAACTTTTCAGGTTTGGTTTGCTTCTTCACTGGTCTGTTCAGCAATCAATTCTATGTCAGGACTGGAGGCTTCAGATTATGCTTTTGTACCTTCTTCGCTGTTTTATTACAAAAGTCACAGCAGCCAAAAACATACCAAATAACAACAGCCCTACCTTAGAACAAAGGATATGGGCAAAACAGAAAAAACAATGTCCATCGACTACAACTCCCATGAGTAGCTCTAGGCAGTCCATATTATAGTCCTTTCTTAGTCTCCACTGCAGCTAGACAGGACGTCCCCTTCATGACCACTCTTTCTTCGCTGCTTCGCAGCCAGTTAAGTTGTTTTTCTCCCTTTCTCCTCAATTTGTTTATGATTGTGGATTATTGTTTTTTTTTTCTGTATCTACTATTGTGTGTTTCTCTATTGTGGGGTTTATTATTGTGCTCCGTTTTCTTTTCAGAGCCCTTTGTCAGTCGCGGGAGCATTTTCTTACTCCTACGCGATTTTGCCCGTTTTCGGCTGCCTCCGGCCACTAGGGGGAGCCAGAGCGCCTCGTTCTCCTCGGCGCGGTGTCTCGTCAGAGAGCCGCGCTGAGGAGAACGTTTCTGCCGTTACTCGCCCGGTCACCTCACCTTGACGCTCATAGAGCCTGTATTAAGCCCCACATTCACTGCTGACTCCCCGTCTGGGGTCTGTATTGCGGTTTTGACCGCGCTGCCGCCTGCGGGCGTTCAAATGCACTAGATGTTGTAAGGCTTCCTTTTGACAGCTTGTAGCGCGCAGGGAGGTGACAGAGGCCCGGTCTTGCAAAGAGGGCCAGCGCGCTAGTGGGGTGAGTGCCCCCCTATATTCCCAGTTCTACTGGGCACCATCTGCGAGCAGGCTTGTTCTGCCCCAAATTCTTGTACAGGCTATAGCCTGATGCCCTATCCTTCAGGCTGACTTTAGTCCCTTCTTACACGTGGGATTTTTGGTAGTACTAGGCATCTGGAAGAGATGGGGGACGAGTATTATGAGAAAGAGGAGTCGCAGGGCTACCTCAATGATGACGCGTTTTACCAGGCCGTAGATAGCTCTATTTATAGGTGCGTTTCAGAGATTGTGTGACCTATGGAGGATCGCCTCTCGGCACGTATCATACAAGAGTGCGAGAGGGTGACTCAGGCACACCTAGGGGTCCCAGCTAATCTTACAGCCCCAACAGGGAGTTCTCCCCCAGTCCCTAAGAAACCCTGTAAGGAAGGGGTGTCGAGTGCGGCGCACGGTGTGGATAAAGACGCTTTCGAGAGATTGCGCGACGCATTCTTGGCGAAGGCGATAGATCCCGCCCGACGTCCTCCCCAACCCCGGGCCCCTCGGGTGGCCCTGCAAGTTCAGCCCCTTTGTCACCGGCGCCAACCTCCCCGGCGGACACCGATGATGACGAAGGGTCGGAGCGTTCTTGGCGGCCTTCGGGCTCCGCCGCCGAACTTCCGCAGGACAGTTCAGGTATGCTAGACCCGGACGAAATAATGCATCCGAGGTCAGCGGCCTGGGCCCCTGGGGAGAAGGTGGTGAAGTTTGTCGCTGGCCACCTCCGCAAGCCCTTAGAAAAGGAGGCGAGGTGCTGTTTGCGCGGGGAATGCCCCAGGCCTACGCTTGAGGGGAAGGTTGCCCTGACCCCAGAGTTAGATCCAAAAACGGCTACCTTTTTAGCGAAATTTGTTAAGGACCCTAGGAAAGGGATTGATCGCTCCTGGCGGGCTTGCCAGGATAAGCTGTTAGATGCCATAGGCCCCATAACAAAAATTCTGGACATGGCTGAGGAGGCCAAAGTGTCCGGGGCGACCATCTCCCCTGAATTCCTCTCTAACTGGGCGCAGAGAGTGGTGGTTTTCCTGGGAAACGCGAACTGCGCGCTGTCCACAGAACGCAGAAGGTCCCTCCTGATTAAACTTGACCCTAAGTAAGGGGATCTGGCCTCTTCTGAAGCAGGGGCAGTGGCCCAAGGGGGTCTCTTTGGAGAACCATTTATCAAGGAACTGGGGAAGTTCGTTAATACCTTTACATCCCTAGATAGGGCCCAGTCAAATATCAAAAGGGTCTTCCACCAGCGTTTCTCCAGGGGGGCCGGTCGCGGAGGGGGCCGCGCGACCGGCCGTGGTGGTCAGCAAGCGACCAACAGAAATCAAGGCTCCGGGCGAGGACAGTATAACTCCTCGCAGAACTACAACAACTTTTATCCAACCAGAGGACAACGCTTCCGTGGCCGTGGTGGATTCAAGAATACTGCTGGGAACTCCTCCAACGGTGAGTGTAATCTCGGCGGACAAGGTCCGCATGGGGGGTCGTCTGGCCTTGTTTCCAGAGGCCTGGGCCGCAATCACGGTGGATGCCTCGGTTTTACAGACTGTCCGGGGTTTCCACGTGGAATTCTACGATCAGCCCCGACAGGTCAGACCTCCCCCTCCTATCGTTTTCTCTTCTGCGGACGCACGCCTAGTCGACGAAGAGGTTTCAGACCTGCTTCGCAAAGGCGCCATCTGCCTGTCTACTCGACACCCGGTGGGGTTTTTGAGCAACTTGTTCTTGGTGGACAAGGTAGATGGTGGAAAGCGTCCGGTTATCAACCTCAAAGAATTCAACGGTTGGTTGGTCTACCGGCATTTCAAGATGGAGGGTATCCATCTTTTGAGAGATGTACTACTTCCGAACGATTGAATGGTACGCCTGGACCTCAAGGATGCGTACCTTGTGGTTCCCATTCACCCCCCCGCACCGTCGCTTTTTGCAGTTCCGGTGGGGGGGATCAGGTGTTCGAGTTGACTGCCCTTCCTTTCGGGCTTTCTTCGGCCCCTTGGTGTTTCACCAAGCTTCTCCGGCCGGTGATGGAAGTTTTACGGAGCCAGGGTATCCGGATGATAGTCTATCTGGACGACATCCTGCTGATGGCTCAGTGCCCCGAGCAGTTGGATCTACAGCTGCGCCAAACTATATCCTTACTCCAGGGGCTAGGTTTTGTGATCAACAGCGGGAAGTCGGTTCTGGTTCCGTCCCAGTCGGTGGTATTCCTCGGTTTCACCGTGGATTCAGTGCAATGCACCCTATGCCTTCCTTCAAGGAAGCTAGGGAAGATCCGCCACATCCTCCGCCAAACGATCTTGCGATTGCACACGTCTCTCCGTCAGATTGCCCGGGTGGTGGGGCTGCTGTCTTCCTCCATCCAGGCAATCTTTCCGGGGCCCCTGCACTATCGAGCCCTTCAACGCCTCAAGGCGCATCACCTCTGACGGGGCCTGACGTACGATCAGGTGGTTCCCCTATCGGACGAGGTGAAGGAGGAAATTAATTGGTGGCTCGCGCATATGGAAGCCTGGAACGGCCGGGCGATTTTCGGTCCTGTCCCGGACTTGGTGATAGAGTCCGACGCCAGCCGTGCGGGCTGGGGCGCTCGCTATGGAGAGTTTTCTACAGGCGGCGCCTGGTCATCCCAAGAACAAGAGCTCCATATCAACTGTCTGGATCTATTGGCCGGGTCCTTCGCGGTACAATGCTGGACCAAAGGCACAGTTCATTCTTGCGTCCTGCTTCGCATGGACAATATCTTGGCTGTGCGATACGTTAACCATTTGGGTGGCCCTCCCTCCAAAGCCCTTTCGGACTTGGCGAAGGTTTTCTGGAATTGGTGCCTGGCGTGCCAGGTGTCGGTAACGGCGGAATACTTGCCGGGCCAAGACAATCAGGTGGCAGATTGGCATTCCCGGTATCTACGGGACTCCAGTCAGTGGAAACTCGATCCACAAGTGTTCAGGTGGCTGGACGATACCTGGGGCCCGTTCTCGGTGGACCTCTTTGCGTCCCGTCTGGACTTCCAGCTCCCGCGTTTCTTCAGCTGGAGGCCGGACCCTCTAGCAGAGGCCACGGACGCCTTCCTCCAGGACTGGAGCCGAGAGAAGTCGTACGCTTTTCCCTCGCTCTCGATGATAATGAGAGTGGCAACCCATCTGCGCCGCCAACAGGCGGATGTGGTAATGGTGACTCCCTGGTGGAGATCTCAAGTGTGGTTTCCAGTTCTTCTGGAACTTTCTTGGGATTCTCCAATCCTACTCCCCCGGTTTCCGCGGCTTCTTCTTAGCGCGGACGGGGAGCTCCATCACCTGCTCACTCAGAGCTCTCTTCACCTCATGGCGTGGAGGCTTTCGGGCGATGTTGGTCGCTCCCGGGCCTTTCGAGACCGGCTAAGGATTTCCTCTCAAAGGCCTGGGCAGGCAGCACGACAAAACGTTATCGCTCTGCCTGGAATAAGTGGTCCCGCTGTTGTCTTCGACGAGACCTGGATCCCTTGGTCGCAGGCGTCGTTCCTGCGTTGAACTATTTGGCGGAGTCGGCCACGGCAGGTCTGGCCTACCGTACTATCAATGCGATGCGGTCAGCGATCTCGGCGCTACCAGCCAGTGGCGGGGGCACCATTAGGAGAGCATCCTTTTGTCTGTCGCCTACTGCGTGGTATTTGCCTGTCTTTGCCTCCGGAACCGCGTTATTCGGTTCTTTGGGATGTTAACCTGGTGCTTAACCTTTTTTTGTCGTTGCCGCCGAATAAGTATCTGTCCTTAAAGGAACTTTCGGCGAAGTTGGCAATGCTCCTATGTCTGATTTCGTGCAGACGAGTATCGGATGTACGCGCCTTGGATGTCACGGCGAGAGTCTTTTCCCCTGACGGGGTGGTCTTCACATTGGGGCGTCGCACGAAGTGTGCTTCAAGGTCGATTTCTTATCCATACTTCGTGGACTCTCCCAAACTGTGTGTGGTTCAGTGTTTAAAGGTTTATGAGGACCTAACCTTGGAACTTCACCCTCCGGGCGAACGACAGCTGCTAATCGCGCTGCGGAAGCCGCACAAGGCTGTCTCTTCTCCCACCATCGCCAGATGGGTACGGTGGATCATGCAGGAAGCAGGCATTGACACGAAACAGTTCGGTGCACATTCCGCTAGAGGGGCCATGGCCTCGAAAGCGTTTTCTTTAGGAGCCAGATTAGAGGATCTGATGAGAGCTGCGGATTGGTCTTCGGACTCCACCTTTAAAAGGTTTTACTTCAAACCGGTGATTGATATTGCTCATTTGGTGGTGAGTAAGCTTTAAACTAGCATAATCTGAAGCCTCCGGTCCTGACATAGAATCGAAATTTGCCTAGCAGTGTAATGGTAAGTTTCAATTCTATTAAGGACACGGAGGCGAGGATTATCCCTCCCGGTCTCCTGCGGAGATTACCCGCCCGTACTGCAGTAAGTACTCAGGTTTTCCAGTCTTATGCTGATGTGACTGCACAGTGTTGCATTTTACGTGCTTTGGATGCCCTTTCACTGCTGACGCTGTGGCATTTTTTTCTTGATAGGAAATGATGGTGCCAAGCAGGATCAGTAATGACTTAGCGTGCCTCGCGCGAAGAAAGAGGAAGTGGTCATGAAGGGGACGTCCTGTCTAGCTCGAGTGGAGACTAAGAAAGGACTATAATATGGACTGCCTAGAGCTACTCATGGGAGTTGTAGTCGATGGACATTGTTTTTTCTGTTTTGCCCATATCCTTTGTTCTAAGGTAGGGCTGTTGTTATTTGGTATGTTTTTTGGCTGCTGTGACTTTTGTAATAAAACAGCGAAGGAGGTACAAAAGCATAATCCTCGCCTCCGTGTCCTTAATAGAATTGAAACTTACCGTTACACTGCTAGGCAAATTTCGATTCTTCATCACTGTTATCACTTTTGTCACTTATTTCCAAATTCTCAAATTCCTCCAATACAAAGTAAGTCCACTCAGGACTCGAGTATTTGTTATTCAGTTTCTTGATGCGAGCACTCCTTCTCTTTGGTTTTGTCACCACCGGGACAGTTTGACTCGAGACCTCATTTATCTGTTCAGGCTCCTCGTTTATCGTCTTTAGACGCAATCTCAGCCTTTTCACAAATCTAGGTACTGAGTCACCTTTTCTGAGTCTTTTAACTGGCACTGTGTCTTGGCCTTCTTTTATTTTATTTATTTATTTTAAGAATTTGTAGAGCGAAAACTGTCACCATTGCAGGCATCCTGGCGCTAACAGAAACCAGAGGGGGGAAAAGATCAAATACCATAGGTGAGGCTAGCAAGGGAAGAGCCAGGTTTTCACCTTTTTTCTAAACTGCAGGAGTTCATTTGTGGACCTAAGCTCGATGGGGAGGGAGGTCCAGAGTCTGGCAGCCGTCACCTCGAAGGATCTACCTCCAGCTCTGACCTTCCTAAATCTGGGAACGACTACCAGTCTAGCATCAGATGAGCGAAGATGTCTGGTAGGAGTATACCAAACAAACTTGGATTGTAAGGGGGCTGGACCGCATCCGTGAAGAGCCTTGAAGACTATACAGAGGGCTTTGAATTGGATTCTTTGTCTAATAGGAAGCCAGTGTAGCTTTGCCAAGGCCCATGGTCCATGATATCTTCTAGACAACCCCAAGGCCAGTTTCGCGGCTGCGGATTGAACCCTTTGAAGCCTGTCCAGTAGATCTTCAGGGGCCCCGAGCAGGAGGGCATTGCAGGATCGTGCATCTGACCACTTTGGCGCGAGCATAAGTGGGTAAGAGGTGCAGAACCTTCCTAAGTGAGCGAAGGATGGCGAGGCAGCAGGCAGATGTTTTCTGCACATGGGTATCCATGCTGAGCCCATGGTTTAACATGACCCCTAGGTTGCGGACAGATTCCGCAGGCCGTACGTTGGAGCCTGTTTCTGGGGCCAGAAGTTGTTAGGGAATGGGCGAGGGATTCTCGTTCCAGCGCTAAAAAGCACTTCAGTTTTCCCAACATTAAACTGAAGTGAGTTAGCCTTTAGCCAACTTGACGTGTTCCGTAGACAGTTGTGAAAGACCTCTATGGAGATAGAGTCTTCTCCTTCCAGGGAGAGGATCATCTGCGTGTCATCGGCATAATTAACAGTACTAATGCCGAATCCTTTAATAAGCCTAATTAACGGCCTGAGGTACACATTAAAAAGAATTGGGCTGATAGCCGAGCCCTGAGGAACTCCGTGCAGCACCGGGGCAAGGCGTGATTGGAAAGGAGGCATAGAAACTGCCTGCTGCCTATCATACAGAAAAGAGTGGAACCATTGCAGGGCCGAGTCTCTCACTCCCACCTCCGACAACCGCCTCGACAAGATCTTATGGTTTACAGTGTCAAAGGCGGCAGACATATCGAGCAGGATCAAAAATGAACCCTTCAAACACTCTTTAGTTTTCGATCAGTTGTGGCACATTGGGATCAAGTTCGTCTTCTGTATTGTTCCCTAACTGACTTGGTCCAGGTCTTTCATCTGTTTCTTCTGCCTGGTCCCTAAACTGGCCTTGTTCAGGTGTATGCTGATTTTGGCTTTGATCTGTTTCGATCTCTTTGTCCTGAACACAATTGTCTATTCCTATCTGTTCCTGCTCAAGCTCTTCGAACTCTTGATTTTCTTCTGCTTGAACTTCTGCCCTAATCTCTATCTGTCCCTTTTCTGGTGCAGGTGTTCTTGGTGGAGTGTCAATTACCTGCTCTCTCCCTATCTGGTCCTCCTCAGAATCAGATTTAACGTGGATTTCGATGATCTGAGTAGCTTCTTCTTCACCTGTCTCGTCCTCACTATCCCACTGTCTATCTAAATGGGTCTGACTTCTAGTTTGTATAGAGTCGATTGTCAGATCGATTATTGGGACCCAATCTTCTCGACTGGAGCTCGGTTGTTCTTCTTCAGCTACTTCAGGACCGATATCTTGGGATCCTTCAGCTGCGCAACCTTCAGCCTCAGTTTCGTCAGGTTCAGTCACTTTCCTCGTGTGGCTGGCATGGATCCAGAGAGGTACTCCTGCACACTTTACAGTTGTGGTGGTTACCAGGATCACCTGTCGTGGCTTTCCCCACCTGGGTTCAAGGCAACTTTTCTGTGTGTGCTACTTTATTACGACCCAGTCACCTGGATTCAGGTCATGTGCTGGAGTCGTTGGTCTGGCGAAGGCGTCTCCCCCAACCTGGTGAGAGGTAGAACGCACTTGGTAAGCCAGCTCTTTACAGTATTCCATACCAAATCATCAGATATGCTTATTATTTTGTATCCTGGTACCCTTGCTTGCCGCATTGCTCTTACCATCAGGATTTCATGTGGACTCAAGCCCGTGTTCCGGCCTGGAATACTTCTGAGTCCCATCAACACAAGAGGCAGAGCATCTGGCCATTCCAATTGAGTGCATTCACACATCTTTCCCAATCTTGATTTGATTGTGCCATTTATCTGTTCTACCACACCAGAAGCCTCTGGGTGATATGCACAGTGCAGTTTTTGCGTGATTTTGAATGCTTCACAGATTTGCTTTATTATTTCATTCTGGAAATGACATCCTCTGTCAGATTCAATTAAGACTGGGAAACCGTAAGGAGGTATAAGTTCCCTAAGTAATAATTTCGCTACTGTGATGCTGTCATTTCTACTTGCAGGGAAAGCTTCCACCCATTTTGAAAACAGGCAGACAATGATGAGTAGGTATTTAATTACTCGACAAGGGGGCAACTGAATGAAGTCAAGTTGTAGTCTAATAAAAGGGCCTTCTGCTTTTCCAATTTTCCCTGGCAATACTATAGCTTTCTTTCCAGGGTTAAATTGTTGACAGATCAAACACCTCTGGCAGAGTTCCTCTGCTACGCTTCTGAACCTCGAATTGAACCATGTCTGGCGGAACATGCGAATCATCGCATCTCTGCCTACATGTGTGTCTCCATGTATTAACCTAGCCATAGGAGTAGCTATTGCACGTACTCTATTACTGATGCCACGTATGGGGGGGTTTGTTTGTTGTTCTGTGTTGGACTGTGTTTTTATTACAAAATTCATCTATCCAGAGAGACGGGGAGTAGGGCTCCATGGAGGACGTAGGAGGGGAAATACGTGAAAACCAGCGGACACTGGAGATGCACGTGTACAGTATGCAAACGTCTATGATTATGTCTGTGCCATTCACTGACATTACGCCGCCTGGCCTCCGGGATGTGGGCCACGATGCTGTGTACAGTCCTGAATGTCGCATATTGCTAATTTTGCCTCTCCATGCTTACGGGAGGTTTTGCCTGTTCATGCCCTCTATGTTTTCCCCAATAAACATATTTAAAAAAAGTTAAAAAAACTAGCCATAGGAGCAAGCATACAGTCTGGTAACACAGGCATACCATCAAGGTAAACAATGACACCATCTTCACTTCTCCTTCGACAACCAACGTTTCTCCATCTTTGTTTTTCCTGTGGCTCTGCTGCTTCTTGTAAGTCTCTCACTTCCTCCCATGTATTCACTTCCTCTAGCATCAAAAGTTGGCAGCTGTTTCCGTTTCCCCCAACCTTTATATTGATTGAAATTCGGTATTTTGCACAATGTTGGGCTAACTGGTCAGCATATCGATTACCTGCTGTCACTTTGTCATCGCCAGATTTGTGAGCAGCACACTTGACCACAGCCAATTCTTTTGATAACTGGATTGATTCCAGTAAATCCTGCACGTATTTTCCATTTCTGATAGGGGTGCCTGAAGAAGTCAGGAACTCCCCTTGCATCCACAGCTGGCCGAAGTCATGCACAACCCCATAACCATACTGGCTATCAGTATATATGGTTATTTTCAAATTCATCCCAAATTTACAGGCTTTTGTCAATGCAACCAATTCAGCTATTTGTGCAGACTTGACCCCATATAAATAGGATGCTTCCACTGGACCCTCTAGAGTGCACACTGAGTAGGCAGCGCTTAGGCCACCTTCCTCATGCCTCATACATGAGCCATCTACAAACAGCTCATAATCTTCACTAATCAAGGGGTTCTCTTTTATGTCAGGGCATGGTTTGGTACTGAACTCAGTCAAATCAATGCAGTCATGTTCAATTTCCTCCCTCACTTCTGCTGCGAATGAGCTAGGCAGTCAGGTAGCTGGATTCCGAATATTACATCTGGAAATAGTTACGTTTCCTGCACCTACAAGGATTCTCACATACTTAGTCAGCCGACTAGGCGTGAGATACTGGGTCTTTGTTCTTGTCAGTAAAATTACAACAGAGTGTGGAACATACACAGTTACTGGATGTCCCATAACAATGGACTTACTCTGTTCAAGACTCGTGCAAGTTGCAGCTACAGCTTTCAAACATCCAGGTAATCCAGCTGCTACTGGGTCCAATGTGGAAGAAAAGTATGCCACTGGACGTCGAGTAAAACCATGAATTTGGGTCAGCACTGATAGTGCACAATTGTCTTGTGTGTCACAGAACAGTGCAAAATCTTTCGAGTAATCAGGCATTCCTAATGCAGGAGCAGTACAGAGACATTCTCGTAATTTTGTAAAAGCTGTCATGCTTTCGTCATCCCACTCTACAGGATCTTTTTCTCCTTTCTTTGTCATTTTTATCAATGGTCTTGCTAGGAATGCAAATCCCATAATCCACTGCCTACAGTATCCTACTACTCCAAGGAACATTCTGATTTCTTTTCCGGGTATTTGGCAATTCCATGTTTTGAATTATCCTAATTCTTTTTGTGGTAACTTTTCTGATACCTCTCTCTATCTGGTGCCCCAGATATTTCACTGATGTGGTACAGAATTGCAACTTTTCCGGTGACACTTTATGTCCACCTTCACCTAAATGGTTCAGCAGGGCTATTGTGTCAGTCACACAGTCTTTTCGACTTTTAGACGCCACCAAGAGGTCGTCTATGTATTGCACCAAAACTGATTTTCCGGGCAAAATTAGGGTCTCAAGGCACTTTTTCAGAATCTGTTTAAAAAATGAGGGGCTTTCTGTGTACCCCTGATTCCAGACGTATACGTGACTGTCGAACTCAAATGAGAAAAGAAATTTGCTGTCTGGAAGCAATGGAATTGAAAAGAATGCATGACATAGGTCAATGACGGTAAACCATCCAGCATTTCATGGAATTTGGTATAGTATCACTGCAGGGTTTGGCACGACAGGACAACAAGGAACCACAATTTTGTTAACCTTGCGCAGGTCCTGTACTACTCTGTACTTACCACTAGGTTTCTTTATGCCAATTATCGGTGAGTTACAAGGACTGCTCAACACTTCTTGCAAAATTCCTGCTTCCAGCAATCTTTTTATTTCAATGGCAACTCCTGCTTTTACTTCTGCACTCATTTTGTACTGTCTAGTATTTGGGTAGACTGCATCTTCTTTTATGGCTATTTTAATTGGGTCAACAATTGCCATTAATCCTACATCTTTTCCAGTAAAATCCCGGTTTCACTGTCTCTTGGAGCTCTTCAGGTAAATCTTGTATTGTCAGTCTTTTAATTTCTGAGTCGGGTCTTGCTAACATCAATTTGTAAATTCCATCTTCGTCTGGGGTTTTAATTTTGACGCCATTTGGTGTGCAAAAGATAGAACAATTCATTTTACACACCAAATCTCGTCCTAGCAGGTTTACAGGACTGGAGTCACAAACAACAAATCTATGCATCTCTTTAAAATTTCCAATTTTAATTTCCATGGGTTCTGTAACTGGGGTACTAATTAACTGATTAGAAACGCCCACTACTTGGATTGCTTTTACTGAGAGGGGTAGGTTTGGAATGTCTGCTGTTCTCACAGTAGAACGGGTAGCACCAGTGTCCAACAGAAAGGTGACATCATTTCCTTCAACCTTTCCTTCAATGTATGGTCCTGTCTGGTCCACCGGCAAGGAGGCGTCAAGCACGCACTCCTCTTCCTCCCCGCTCAGGCACCGTCAGTAGGTGTCATCACAGAGAAACGTGTCATTTAACAGAAATTGTGAAGTTGCTGCATTTCTATCCTCCCTTCCTTCCCACACTTCGGTGTCTTCCCCCTGTTGTGCTTTGCTCCTATAATTTGGTCTAGGTGCACGTGGCAACTGATTTTGTTTTACCTGTTGCTGGGTCTTCCGTGGAGTCTCTTTCTGCGCCTGTGGATTTAAATCATTTATTTGAACATTACCATTCTTTACAGCTGGACACTCGTCTCTCCAGTGCCCTATCTGTCCGCACCCGTGACATGGAAACTTCTTTTTGGCCTCCTCTCGGCTCATCTTTACTCTGGGTTTTCCTCCACCCCCGGGGCCTTGATTCTGATTACTGGTCAATTTATTTAGCTGCTGTTCCTGGTGTTCTGCTAATTTTACCTGTGCCCACATGACTTTTTCTTTTAATTCTTTCCGTTTATCTGCCAATTCATCCTCGCAATATTTAGCATACTTCAGGACCTCATCAATTGGTTTAGACTGCCAGCAAATTTTATTGTCTTTGATCCACTGCGAAATCTCAGGCCTTAACCCTAGCACAAATCGATAAATGAAATGGGTCATGTCCTTCATCTCTATGTTATCCAAACCACTGTATGTTTTGAACACCTGTAACAGTCGTTCATAATAAGAATGCACAGTTTCCTCTCTATTCTGGGTAGTTCTGTCTATTCGGGTCCAATCAGTTTCCTTTGCAGACACCTTTCTTTTTAGATGCAGTATTACCTGATTGTATTTTTTCATTACTTCTGCTGAAGGAGCTCCTGTCTTTGGGTCCCTAGGGTATTCCTCACTAGGCCAATCAATAGCAATTTTACATTCTGTCCACAAATCTACGGGAACTACAATGTCAAAGAACCCATCTAAATCTTTCCAGAGACATTTCTGGACCTTCACAAATCTCTCGACCTGTCTATACCAATCAACAGATTTTTCTCGTAATTCTGGGAAGTCATTTGTAAAGGACACAATATCCTGTCGGGACCATGGAACATGTACATACCCTCCACCTGGCACTTCTCGCATAGGATATAATTTTTCTGCCTTGTCTGCTTCTTTTAATTCATACTCAGAAGCCATTTGTTTGGATCTAATTTCCTCCTTTTTCTTTGCCCACCTGGCTTTCCATTTTTCTAAATCTCCCCATTTTTGCAACAGGTTTAACAATTCTCTGATCTGTACCTTTTTCCCCGACACATTCACATTTTCTAAATCTTTGTCTGAGAACTCTGCTCGGTAGGGTTTTTGCAACACTTTAGATTTACCAATATCTATTCCCATACTAGCCGCAGTGTCCATTAATTTTTCATGGAACACTCTGGTATTACGGGTGATACTTTTGCAAATGAATAGCAATTCTTCCTCAGTCAGGGTGTTCAGTCTGTCCAAACCCACATTTCCAGCCATTAGTTCTTCCAATTCTATTCTCAGTTTGTAAATATCTAATGGTTTTGGCTGAGGATTTTGTTTTTCCAATTCTCGGCTCCATCTTTCAATTTCTTCAGGAGTCACTACCGTGGCACTTCTAGTACCCGTAGATGACTCAATCTGCACTTCTCTTGAAGTGAAAGAAGTGTTCTTTCTCTGTGAACCCCCTTCTGGTTCCCTTATCGGTAAATCCATCAAGGAAATCACAGATTCACATTCACTTGCCTGATCATCTACAATTAAGGGCTCTTTTCTCGGCTGTACTACAGATGGGGTAATAATTGGAGTTTTTGGACTCCCCTGTTTATCCCCGTACAAAGGAACAACTGGTCCAATAGTTACTGGGATCGTCAAAGCTTCTGGATTTGTATTCAGTTGGGAGATTTTCTGAATTAAGTCTGTTCTTTGTTTAACTAGAGCTTCTCGCTCTCTATCCTGCAGTACCCTTTCCATGGTGGTTTCATGCACTATCTGTGGAGTCAGGGTGGGAGTATAATTCGGGGCTGTCGGGTGCGTCATACTTGGTCCATCACCATAATTAGGTTTCAGGAATGGATTTCCTGTACTTAAGGGTCTCGACTCTGCCTGGTAAGGAGGTCTTAGACAGTTGTCTCTCGCACTTACGGGTCTTGATCCCTCATTATAAGGAAGTGGATTCTTCATTAACGATTCCTACAGATAATCATCATCTGAATCACCACTGGTCATCAAATGCTTTGTTTTCTCTGTCTATTTCCCTCCCATGGGCTCCTCTACTGTAATTACAGGGTATAGTCCTTCTACCATCATGTTCTGTCTCCATTCTTTCATTCTTTTTTCTCGGGTCTCTCTATTTACTTTCGGGTAAAATGTTGTCAACCCTTTGTCATTTCTGGGTCTGTCTCGTTCAAAAGCCTCTATTTCCCATTCTTCTAAGGCTTCATATTGCGTTATAGGTATCTTAGAGAGAGGGTACCCCACTATCTCCAGGGAACAGGGTACAGGGACAATAAGTCAAAAGGAAATCCCTGGGTGAACACTCATTAAACTTTTAAGCCACTTAGGTACACATACAGATTAAAAGGAAAAAAGGCTACACTATAGGGAATACATATTAATTTCCACACCAAAATTGGATCGTTCACGGTCTTATTTTAATAAAATACATACACATAAAAAGATATATGCTCTTGAGCAACACAGTTTAAAATTTCAAAGAAATATTCTTCGAAAAGGAGAAATTATAAAATTAGTTAATCATAAAACTTCATCACATATCTAGAAAGCTCTGATTATAGAATTACGAACATAAGAAAACACATACATATCATTTCATCACATCATAATTAACACGTGAAGGCAGTAATCAAAGACCTATTAGTAAACAACCCCCTAGAAAAAATGTGGCTTCTTGATATTTTTGCCACTGTTAGTCTCTGGATCCAAAGGCCTGTAACCTTTCTATCAATATGAACAACAGTGACACTGGTGCATGTACATCAGTTATTCATTAGGCCCTGGTTGGATTCTCTGTGTGTAAAGAATGCGTCGACGCGTTTCGGTGCAGAACAAGTGGTACTGTAGCACCTTCTTCAGGACTTCTTAAATTGGGGTTAATCGCTTCAATCAATGTTGACTGACAATTTCTCTGCAAATATACGGAGAGAAAGGTAGGGTATCATTTACTTTGTATAAAGGTTGTTAACCTCTCCTACTCTGAGGCTCTTATACCTACATTCTCTACAGTGATATATTACACTCTAACTCTTTATAATACAGTAGTTCAATTACATATCTGTTGCCATTAGCCATGTCTGTCTAATTCTATATACATGTACATCATTCTCTGTTCACTCTACATTTTGGACTTCTCATTACATTGTTATATATTAGACATCTCTGATCCCTCCGAGTCCATTTCGTTGTGGAAATTGATAAAGAAGCTTATACACGTCACTCACAGGCCAATTAATACATTTAAAGCACGGTCAATACCTTTTCTATATGAAGGGGAAGATCCAAAGAGGTATATTTATGATATTCAGTATACTTCTCCAGTCATTCAAATGTTAGTCCTGTTGGGATATATCAGAAGTTATTGGTATATATTAGTCCTGCTGCTCTATTTGTTTAGTCAACCTAAGTCGGAGGTAGCTAATCAAGCTATTTACCTCTTATATACCCCATACAGATACACAGCCAAGCACCTTAAAAAATTTGAAAAATAGAAAAGACACCCTACTACAGGGAGCACATCTTGTGAGAAAGAGGTAAATAGCTTGATTAGCTACCACCGACTTAGGTTGACTAAAAAAATAGAGCAGCCGGTATTAATTGGCCTGTGAGTGACGTGTATAAGCTTCTTTATCAATTTCCACAACGAAATGGACTCGGAGGGATCAGAGATGTCTAATATATAACAATGTAATGAGAAGTCCAAAATGTAGAGTGAACAGAGAATGATGTACATGTATATAGAATTAGACAGACATGGCTAATGGCAACAGATACGTAATTGAACTACTGTATTATAAAGAGTTAGAGTGTAATATATCACTGTAGAGAATGTAGGTATAAGAGCCTCAGAGTAGGAGAGGTTAACAACCTTTATACAAAGTAAATGATACCCTACCTTTCTCTCCGTATATTTGCGAGAAATTGTCAGTCAACATTGATTGAAGCGATTAACCCCAATTTAAGAAGTCCTGAAGAAGGTGCTACAGTACCACTTGTTCTGCACCGAAACGCGTCGACACATTCTTTACACACAGAGAATCCAACCAGGGCCTAATGAATAACTGATGTACATGCACCAGTGTCACTGTTGTTCATATTGATAGAAAGGTTACAGGCCTTTGGATCCAGAGACTAACAGTGGCAAAAATATCAAGAAGCCACATTTTTTCTAGGGGGTTGTTTACTAATAGGTCTTTGATTACTGCCTTCACGTGTTAATTATGATGTGATGAAATGATATGTATGTGTTTTCTTATGTTTGTAATTCTATAATCAGAGCTTTCTAGATATGTGATGAAGTTTTATGATTAACTAATTTTATAATTTCTCCTTTTCGAAGAATATTTCTTTGAAATTTTAAACTGTGTTGCTCAAGAGCATATATCTTTTTATGTGTATGTATTTTATTAAAATAAGACTGTGAACGATCCAATTTTGGTGTGGAAATTAATATGTATTCCCTATAGTGTAGCCTTTTTTCCTTTTAATCTGTATGTGTACCTAAGTGGCTTAAAAGTATAATGAGTGTTCACCCAGGGATTTCCTTTTGACTTATTGATTCATATTGCGTTAGTCTGGGTCTGGGATGTAAATCATTCATTCGAGTCCTCAAATTGAACAAAATCCTGCCATTAAATGTACCTTCTAACGGGAATGCCAAAATTCCGTAATTTTTAGTATATACCACCCAATTTTCCAACCATACACAAGCATGGTACCCTCTGTCAAACATCATGAATGATGCGGGAGTATTAGGTGGTGGAATGATAACTCCTTCTCTAGTTTTGATAGGCTTGTCTCTCTTGAAATAATTCTTTACTTTGTTTACAAGAGTCATTTTCTTCTTGCTTCCGTACATAATGCAATTTCTAGCTGTTCTCCACTGATCCCTCACAAACCCTTGATATCTAGGATCCGGTCGGGACTCTAGAGTTCGAATACCACATATACCTTTTTTGCAAATTACTTTGTGTTTACAATAATCACTTCCAATCCAAATGCGTCTTTTATTTTTCTGTAACCAACCAAATGCGCGAATTTAAAATAATTCAACAAATGGGTGCGTGGCGTTTTCTTGTAAACGAGTTCTCACGGTCCTCTGCTCACCCCTCCTTTACAATGCTGTCTAAGCTACACGTCCGCTGTCTCGACCAATACTAGCGCGGCACAGCGTGACGTCAGCGCAGCTCCGCAACTGACTCCCTCCTTCACAAGGTAAGAAACAACTTCGATTTCTACCCTTTAAAGTGCAAGTGCTCTGTTTAATTCACAACGCAAACACATTCGCCACTGTACTCAAGTGTCTAGAAAGAAAAGATTTGTTTCACTGCAAGTAAACTTCTTCTATTTACTTTTCAAATACTGGGAGTAGATCCCTTCTGCCTACTCTTCACACAAGCATTAGTGAACCTGCTACTCCTTCGACTCATCCACTTTGGGATATATACTAAGCCAAAAGTTTCACTAGTGAACTCCTTTGCTACCAATCAAGCTTAGACGAACCTCCTTCCATGTGACCCTTACTAGGTTATATCACAATAGAAGTTTTGCCAGCGAACTCTTTGCTACCATTTATTTAGACATGTATTCAGAAAACCCTAATTAGTGCTTCCAGTTCTGCTTAACCTGCACCAATTTTCCTCTGGTAAGCGACCTCACTACGGCGTGGATTCTCCTCGCCACCCGCTATTCGTCCCCCGGGGATTCCAGACAAACATGTAACAAATCACTAACGGTTGTATTAGTACATATATCAATACAACAGCAAGAAAAACAATTTAAAACATTTCATAATTTCATTTCATAATTTTCAAAGCAATAAACATCAATGGTACATTTGATTGATCGATACTTTTAGCAGCAAAAATGTTCACAGTTTGCAGCAAATAATCTATCTACCTATCTACCAGATAATTACTGATAGAGCGCGCAGGTCACCCGACTATGATTTTACCATATACACATTGGGCCCATAAATTCAATTTACCATATTCATTAATCGGGTCCCCTACACACTACTAACAGTAACCCAGTTCCTTCCTATTTATTTCCAATGCACCCGACTTACCAATCCACTGTTATGGGTACCTATGATCACAATGGATCAGGGAGCTAGCTGTAAAAGAAAGGCAGACACAAAATACAATACCATTTATATTCTTTGCAGTCGTGTAATAACCAGAGACACGGGAAGTTTTAAAGAACTTTTATCTAATCTTCTTCAAGTTCAGAAAGCATAAGGTTCACAGTAAGCAAACTATCAATAACTAAGATTATAAAGAGCACATATCCAACTAGGAAGTAAATAAGACCAACTATTTATGAGTCTAAAGGGAAGGTAAAAACAGGGAACAGGCTAGTAAGAAATTTCAGAATTCAGACTTGATGTGGAGTGACTAAAGGGCGGGGAAAATAAGGAACATACTAGAATGTCACAGTTTGAATTACCCCTAGAAGGTGGGTAGGCAAAAGAACTTTAATAGGTCTATAGAGAATTTCAAAGATATCATGTAGCTATAGGGAAGGTAAGATTGGAACACGCTAACATGTTAGAGCAATTATTTAATTCAGTAAAGGGTGGGTAAAGAGAAGGAACATCTAGTTATTCAGAGACAGTATTTCATTCAGCTATAAGGTAGGGGAAAAATGGAACAAGCTAATGAAAGCACTTTCACGAATTCAGTAATTTATAAAAAGGTAGGGTAAGAACAAGGGACATATGCAATTTATGATTTAAGATTACTCTTCTCCCATCTGCACTAACTCCCTCTTTCCCAATCTTAGGACCCGATTAGCGCCAGGAAACTTACGGTGACAGTGCGCTCAAGAAATGTCTTATAACATAACATAACATAACATAACATGATTTAGCAAAAGTTCAGGGCAGGTGGAAAAAGAGTGTAAGTGCGTTCCCTCCCAGAATTATATTTACCTAGTTCAGTGTGGAGACCAACCCTGGCCACGGGTCAGTTAAGGACAGTAGGAGCCCCAAGGAATGCAGTCGCCAGTAGGCCAGCAGGTGCAGAATGGACACCCAGGACAGGAAGACCAGATTAGGATCAGGACAGGACCACCAAGGAAAAACCAGCACCCGCAGTTCAGTTGCAACGCCTGCGCTATACCTTCTCTGCAGCTATCAGTCAGAGCCCCGATTGGGTTATCGAATTTCCCAGCAAAGTGCTCCGCCAGCACTTAAGGTTTCCAAAAACTCCCCTTGGGTCTCTGGAAATTTCGGACAGAGTGCTCCGCAGCTCTCTGTATCAGTCACCTATAGAGTGCGTTGGGTCAGTGACAGGTCAGCTATTCGGACAAGTCGGACAATTTCTCTAGCTAAACCTAGGCTAGTTATACTGTTTTCGGGTCAATGTACCACCCCCTAAATGTTGCAAATGTAAGAATCCCCAATTTCGATTGGTCCAAAGAAAGGACAGGTCATCACACCAACTAGGATTTGACTTTCTCAAGCTTCAACTTTACATCTCTGGGACCTCCCATTGAATTTGGGGTTCCCATGACATACTCTTCTCCCTAACAATGGTTAATACAAATTTAATATACAATTGTTTCAAATGTAGTACAGTTCAGCTTTGTCTTGCTGGGTTACAGGTCGGTTCCCAGGAGCATCTTGACTGTGGCTGCCAGCTGGCTGGGTTCCACTGGTACAAGGTTTTCTTCCCTCTGCGAGGATGACATGCGCAGTAGGGACTTCAAAGATGGAGTAATAAGCACCTCCCAGGCCCAAAAGATTCACCACATGAAAAGTAAAGGAAAATAATTTAGAACACAAAAATAAATGAGCACACTTTATACCAGGAATCCCTATATAGCTCCCATTACTTTATAATATCTATAGCATTAGGATTAGTGCAAAACGAACAGCATTGCAAAAGCTGCAGTGCAAGCTTCGGCATGTGAAAACACAAAGCAGCCATCTTTTTGCTAATGCGCAAGCGCGAAAAGTTCCCACCAGAACTGCAAGTACGTCACGTCACGTGAGTGTGACCGACGCATGCGCAGAAGAAATTCCCGCATAGCAGCAGTCATTTTAGTGGCAAGCGTGTTAGGATGAGTAAACACATAAGCAAGCATCACTAGGACACCCCGTGTAATGTAGAAATGTGCAATATTAGTAACACGAACAGATTGGTTATGCTTATTAACATTATTTGAGGTTCTTGATACAAGCAAGTCGCTTTACGTGCGAATCCTTGCTCCATCACCTTTAGGAACCAGAGTTGGTCGACTTGTGGTTCCTCCAAGGAAACTCAATGATTTTGTATGTGATTAGCATTTTCCTCTTGTTTTTGTTCAGTATAGAGGAAGATGTGTAGTGTTCACCCTCTCCCTGTTGTCCCCTCTCACCACCCTTCCCCACCCACCTCCCTGTCATCAGATGAGCGTTCTGGAATGTTGCCAGACGACGGCTGATAATGACTGCAACCAGACGCTCATCTCGGGTCTCCTCACTGACCCACTTTACACGGTGTTGGAAGTTATCAATAAACTATAGTTTTACTCCTTCCTCGAGTTGTCATCTTTACATTCTCTTTAAAATTAAACAGTTATTTCTTTAACATGCAATGGTGTTTAACCTTAATACATCAGATTATTTATTCTTGTATAACACCCTGAACTCATGTAATGGAAGTTGCTCTCATATCTGATAACTAAGAAAAAGAAAGCTCTCTAAAATGAAATATTTGCCTAAAATCACACAAATTAGTGAAGCACGGAAGCCAGGATGAGTCCCGGGTTCCTGGGCTCACATGATGAAATTCAGCAAATCCCTTTATCCAGGCTCTGCCATAAAGGTGACTCTGCCCCGGTGACCCGGACACGATCACACTCACAGGAAGAGAGGAGCTCAGTGTAACAATGTGCCTTTTACTGAAGTGTATCGAGTTGTCCCTTTAAGGGTTTTGATGATTGTTTAAGCAGCACCATGGCAATGGAATGTTTATGTGTGGGCAGCAGGTCAGTTGCTCCTGACTAGATCAAGCTGATGGATGGGACATTTCCTTCTCCTGAATAAACTTATCTTTATTCATCCTTCTGGAGATTATTCTTGATTTTAGACTCAGCCTCCGCTGCTGACTCTGCCCCCGCTGGCCCGGGTGCTATTACAATGACAGGACGAGAACAGCTGAGCAGCCGCTGCTCTGACCCGGAAGTGAAGCTGTTCCTGAGCTCTGCACAGAAGGAGAAGCGGGAGCTTTGAAGGAGGAGAGAGGGTGAGACTGAGGGGGGGGCAGAGGGGGGAGGAGGGGCTGGGGGAGGAGGAGGAGGGGAGGAGGGGGAGGGGGAGGGGGGAAGGAGGAGGGGGAAGGGGAGGAGAAGGGGGGAAGGAGGAGGGGGAGGGGGGAAGGAGGAGGAGGAGGAGGAGGGAGGAGAAGGGAGGAGGAGGGGGGAGGAGGAGAGAGGGTGAGAGTGAGGGGGACTGAGGGGGGAGGAGGGGAGGGGGTGAGACTGAGGGGGACTGAGGGGGGAAGGGCTGAGGGGAGGAGGGGGGACAGAGGAGGAGGAGAGGGGGACGGAAGAGGGGGGAGGGGGAGGGGGAAGGAGGAGGGGAGGAGGGGAGAGGATGGGGACTGAGGGGGGAGGAGGAGGGAGGAGGAGGTGGGTGAGACTGAGGGGGGAGAAGGGGGAAGGAGGAGGAGAGGGAGGGGGGAAGGAGGAGGGGAGGGGGTGGGGAAGGGGGAAGGAGGAGGAGGGGGGTGGAGGAGGAGGAGGGAGAGGCAGAAGGAGGTGGGCAAGAGGGCCCAGGGTAGTGAGGGGAGGAGAGGCCCAGGGCAGAGGAGGAGGGAGGAGGGCAGAGGAGGGAGGAGGGGGGAGGAGGGGGCCTAGTTGGCGTGATATAAAACTTAAAAACAAAAACCAATGGGTGCAGAGAGTTCGGCAACATTGCAGGGGGCAGCACCAGGTCTCCTGCAGTCCTTGTTTGCAGCAGTGGTAGCACTGCGTGGTGCAGCACATGAGCTCATACAGATGTGAAGTGCTATGGCTCGGGGTCAGATGCAGGGGGCAGCTCATTATGCTCACACAGTCGTACGACCCACAGCGGGGTAAGTTAGGCGTTGGATGCAGTGTGCATGCACGAGCCTCTCACACTCATCGTGCAATCTATGAAGTGTGAATGCAGTTCATGTGGTGCCAGCTCTCTTAGTATCCCTCTCTGAAGGGGTATTTACTGAGGGGTTATCGGCCCTTGGAGTTTCTTGGGGGTCAAAGGCTCTCTGTCCCCTCCTGCTGCCCCTCCCTCTGTTCATTTAGGGGTGTCTCACCCAAGGCTCACTGGCGGTGGCAGAACATGCATCAGGGGGTATCGCAGGTCTTATCCAGACCAGCCCTGTGTACCGTCGGGTCAACCAGCACTCTACAGTTTTACCACACCAGGCGAGGACTAGCCAGCTCATTACTCCAGGCACTTCCCTCCCGCCTTCTCAGTCTTATCTGCTCCGGTCACAGCTCATCAGCTCCACATGCGTCTATCTGCGATGCTTTATGCCCCAGGCTGTGTTGCTCACAATGGGGACAGCAGCTCCTGGACGTGGCTGGCAGGATCGGTAATAGTCCCAGTTGGTTTCCCCACCTCTATTGGCAGGAGGTCTGCACTATCATGATAAAGTCGGGGCTGGCATGCTTCTCTTTCTGTCCCCCGGGGTGCTTCTCTTTCTGTCCCCCAGGTGCTTCTGTTTCAGTTCCCCCGGGTGCTTCTGTTTTGATTCCTCTGGCTGCTTCTCTTTCAGTTCGCCCTGGTGCTTCTGTTTCGGTTCTTCTCTTTCGGTTCCCATGGGTGCTTATGTTTCGGTTCCCCTGGGTGCTTCTCCTACTATTCCCACGGGTACTTCTCTTTTGGTTTCCCCGGGTGCTTCCCTTTCTATTACCCTGGGTGCTTCCCTTTCTATTCCCCCAGGTGATTCTCTTTCAGTTCCCCTGAGTGCTTCTCTTTCGGTTTCCCTGAAATGAAATGATATTAAATTACATATTTATAAAGCGCACGGATACTCACTAAGAGTGTCCCAGCGCTAATCTCAAGAACAGAAGCTTCCTGCAGAATCGCCCCACCAATAATTATTGTTGGAACAGCCACGTTTTCAGTTGTTTTCTAAACAACAGCAAGTCCTGAGCCTGTCTAAGATGTAAAGGTAGTTCATTCCACAACCGGGGTGCTGGAACCTGGAATGACCTTCCTCCTATCCGAGATTTTGTAAACTTAGGAGTCACCATGAGTGATTGTTTGGCGGATCTAAGGATCCGTTGAGGCTGGTAACACTGGATCCTGTTCCTCAGATATACTGTACCTGTATCATGGAAGGTGCGATAGGCAAGCACTAAGGCTTTCAGATGGAGTGACATACGTGTTCTGGTGTTTACCATAAGTATAGCTCTGGCAGCCGCGTTCTGTACAACCTGCAGCCGGTTGAGCAAATACTCAGGCAGCCCCAGGTACAGGATGTTCACGTAGTCCAGCCTAGATGTAATTAAGGCTTGCACAACAATTTTACGGGTATCCATCGGGAGGAGAGGAATCTGGGCCTTCATTGCCAGGCTAGAGTCCAATTTGACTCCTAGATTCTTCACCGAGCTAACTGGGGCTGAAGGAGGAGACATATCACTAGGCTACCATGCATTCCAGTCCTCATAAGGGGTACAACCAAAGAAAATGATTTCAGACTTTTCTGAACTGCACTTCAGCTGATTAAGTTGCAGCCAAGCAAAGACCTCAGTTAGACAATTTTCTATCTCCCCCACGAAAGCTCGCTCCTTTATCACAAGTGAACAGAAGTTGCGTATCGTCGGCATAGAAGATAATCTTTGCTCCATAACGCTCCGCCAGATGAACAAGAGGGGCTATATATATATATTAAAGAGAGTATGGCTCAGGATAGAGCCCTGCGGGACCCCCACTTGCATTGGGGTAATAATGGCTGAGAAAGGCGGAGACCAGATCTCCTGCTGTCGCTCCGAAAGAAAAAAGCGGACCAATTGTAGACCGTGCCCCTCACACCACAATCTGCTAACCTATGCAGAATCCGATCATGAGGCACGGTGTCAAAGGCCGCAGAGACATCGAGCAATATTAGAACAGCACTACCCCCTTTGTCCATTTGAACTTTAATAGTTTCAGAAACCTCTAGTAGACTTGTTTCAGTGCTAAGGGTAGCTCTGAAGCCCGAATGGCTGTTGTGCAACACATGGTTACCTTCTAAATAATCTATTAGCACAGAGTTAACATACTTCTCCAAAACCTTAGAGAGGAAAGGTATCAGGGAAATAGGCCTGGAATTGGATGCGGTCAAAGGATCAGCTGTGCGTTTTTTCAGGAGGCGAATGATTTGAGCCCTCTTCCATCAGCTTGGTATTAATCCATGTTCAAGTGATGACTTAAGAACTAAATTCACTACAGGATTTAGGGGTTCTGCAATCTTTTAAAAAATGCTAACTGGACAGGGGTCAGACGGAGAGCCCGACTTCAAAGAAGTCATGATATCCAAGGATTTTTCTAGGGGGATGGGAGGAAATTGGGAGAGTACACAGCTCAATCCCGGAAGCCAATTGCCCGACATTATATCCATCCCAGGTTTGCCATTAAGGGCAAATGACTGTTGGATCCGGTGGATTTAATTACGGAAAAAACAAGCCATCTGATGAGCCCAACTAAAGGTGGGAGTAAAAACCTTACTAACAGCACTGGGAGATGTGAAGTCTTTAACAATGTTAAGGATTTCTTTACGTTTATTCGCGACCCCTTTTATTTTTGAGGTGAAGAATGTTTTCTTTGCAGCCCGAACGTCATTAAAGTAGGCTTTAAGAGCCTGCTTATAAATTGCTCGGTCTGTGGGAGTGTACTTAGACCGCCAGATTCTCTCAAGGCATTTGCAGGCACTTCTACCTGTCCTGAGTGCCGCAGTAAACCATGGTGCGGAAGCAAGGTTACTAGTGGGTTTCCGCGTTCTATAAGGTGCCAGTACCCCGACCTGTTCTTCCAGCCATTTCTCCAGACCAGGAGCATCAACTTCTGAATTACCAAAGATGGAAATTGGGTGCTTGACCAGGGCTCTCTTTATGCTATCAGAAGTAAATTGATTTAGAGATCTAAAAGGGACAGGGCGGAAAAGCTCCCTATGTTGCGCTTGGGCTGCAAACTTAGGAAATTTAAAGCTCAGTAGATAGTGGTCCGACCATACCAGAGTTTGGGGAGCCTCTGTTTCAGTACTAACGGTGGATAATATCTGATCCAGCGTATGACCCTTTACGTGCATGGGATGGTGAATATATGGGGCCAGGCCTAAAATCGCTAGAGATTCCAGCAACCGAATGGCCTCCAGGTCGGTGGGAACATCCATATGGATATTAAAATCGCCTATCAGAAGACAGTGTCTAAATTTCACTGAGATGGAGGAAATAGCTTGGGTGAGTGACTCCGTAAAAATACCCACCCGACCTGGTGGCCTCTACACCAGAATGCTCACGATGGATTGATGATCCGATATGGTAATCACAAGACTCACCCTGGGTGCTTCTCTTTCAGTTCCCCTGGGTGCTTCTCTTTCAATTCCTGTGGGAGCTTCTCTTTTGGTTGCCCCAGTTGCTTCTCTTTTGGTTCCCCAGGTGCTTCTCTTCCGGTTCCCCCGGGTGCTCTGACCCACACATAGCAGTTGGTCTTTTAAAACTGCTCTCTTGCCGCTGAGCTTGGGGTCAGCAAGAGGCAGGATCATTGAGGACTTGTGGGTGGGAAACTGAGCTAGCCACTGTCTGCAGATGACTAATGCCATGGGTCAACTATCCTGCAGTCCTGGTTGAACGGACCCCTAACCCCACACTATGCTTCAGTCCTTCGGCTTTTCTCAGTACCGTGGACATGGCCCCAAGGATCTGGGCCCCAGGCTGCCCAGCACTGCTTAGTGTTTGGGGGTTCTGGGGTGCTTACTGTTAATGTAGGTCCAGATTGTACTAGGTTTCGCTACACTTTCTGGTTCTGCTAATTGAAATATTCTCAGTAAATCATCACAGTTTCATCAGCTCTCTCATGCAGGATCGTTCACTCTTTAACCTTGTGCACTCGAACCCTCTGCATCCGCTTTGTTTGGGCCAGAAATGAAATGGGCAATCTGCACCATTTTGATCTTGATTAAATGAATTGCTGTCTTTACATGCCCAAGGGAGCGGCAGCCAGAGCCCTATTGTGAGTGGAGGACTCTTGTCGTTTTGGGCCAACTCACTTGGTTATGTGATGTTTAATAATTGTGAGACTCTGTGGCCCCCTGTTATATATGACTCCCTGCAGTTAGCCATCGGTCAATAAAGAACAGCACTTTGCTTAATTATATTTTTGCACCCATACTACCATTGCTTAAATCTAAACTACATGTCCCAGAATTCTCTGTATCCTTGCTGAAATTCAGGCCCTAAGGTGTTCTGTGCAATGGGTTCAATTGGTAAACTTGTTCTAGTATATCAAAGATTCAGTGTGGCCTCAGTGTATGGGTTTTAACTCCTTAATATCTGGAAACCAAGGCCAGCAATGCATCCTAAAGCACAAGCTACCTGGAGCCCACCAGCGCAGTACTATCAAAAGAAGCGTGAACCAACATTGATAAAGAGGTTTCTTTTTGAGTTTGGATCTAGATTTTTTACTTGTAACAACCTTTTATGCGGATATCTCACCCGAGTGTTACTCCCGTCGTAGGTAAATGTGTTAAGGATTATTTGTTGCATCTTCAGTGGACTAGTGCATAATATTAAAATAAATAGACGTGCATAAAGCACTTGAAATCGTAAACCTACATCACTGGCATTCCTGTCATTCGTGAAAATAACTTTTCTTTATTTCTCTTCCCCTGCCTTGTCCATCTTCACTTCTATATTTGTGAACACTTCTCCAGCTAGACAGTTACCTGTGACCCTGCTGAATAAGATAATGAGACCGGCCAGGATACAGGAGATGCACTGAGACTGAAAGAGAAGAGTAGAGCGAGAGACATGAGGTGGAAGGGAGAGACGGAAATCATGTAGAAAGATATGTGAGGTGGAGAGAGGAAAAGTATACAGAAAAATGTGAGGTAGCCAGATGGAAAGATGAAGAGTGGTAGATGGAGGAAGATGTGAAAGAGAAAGAGATTTCAAATTAATGACCTGAACTCTGACCCTAAAGATAATGCATTTGCTGAGTTAATGGTGTTGAATTTACACCAACACATCACCAACTCAGCTCACATGAAAGGAAATACCTCGGATCTGATCTGTGCCTATAATTTGAATCAACCAAATATCGATCATCCTTGCATGTGGTCCGATAATTATTTGATCAAGATTTGTATCCAGTAGATTTTCGTAACTTGATCCACAAGAGGAAATGTAAACATATGCAAATGGCGACAGATTAATACAGAGCCAATGTTATCAAGACTCTCACAATCCCCCCCCTTCCCATTAATTGAAGACATTCTCTCCAAAGTAAAAGAATCCACTCTGTGGCTCAGACATGCTAGTGACCTACACCCATCAAATCCATCCGCGTGTTATAATCCGTACCAGACGAGTGTCCTGGTACAAGCCAGAGTGAAAGGAGGCAAAACTTGACTGGTGAGAAAGGGATGATAAAGAGAGAAAAAAACTAATTAAAAACTGAACTCACAGAATATAAAGGGAAAACCACTACAAGAAACACTCCTCTCACTAGGCTATTGAACTCTTAGGAGCAAATAATAAACAAAAAGATTTTTGATATCCTGAATGAGATAAAATCAGAACTACCCTGTTTCCTATCGAAGCATTCGAAATAATTTTTTTATTAACAAAAAAGTTGATTAAAGATAGTTTAAACAATTACAGCAGCAGAAATTCTGAAGTTGAGTCTGAAAGAAACTACTCCCCTTATCCTTGTTTGAAGAAATAAACAAGCTCCATGAATTTGTGACCAAGGTCAAATCCAGGTCACCAACTGACCCTTGCCCTCCAGCAGTCGCAGAATCTCTGACGTCATCAATCCCCTGCAGAGCGTTTTCAGCAAATCAATAACTGAAGCGATCGATTCAAGTGCGTTTAAAGATGCTGTGGTGCTTCCGTTACTGAAAAAGATGGGAGATGTCCAAATCTAGAGCTAAAAGTCTGGGAGTGATGGTCGATAATAACAACCAGCAGAGGCTCTCAATGCACATATACTGAAACTACTTAAGAAATATCTTCACTGCTCCCACTTTAGGCAAGAAAAGCAATAGTGCCGGCCGCAGTCCTCTCTGGATCGCATTATGTCAACCCAGTATATTTAAGATTATCCAATAACACCAATAACACCATACATAGACTACGAGTAATTCACAGCGACGCATCTTGTTTACTACAGCACCTTCAGAGGTGGACAAACGTCACACCTATATGAAAATAACAAATCCACTGTCACACCCTCTGCCTCCCCTCCAAAGGGTCGAGATTGCAAATCAGGTGGAAATGCATGCACCCCTACAAAACTTATGATCTCACATGTTGAATATTGACAAAAACTGAGGTTGCAATTCTAAAGAATAGGACCAATCTTTGGAGCCAATGTTCCTCGCCAACAAAATTGAGAATGTTACCGGAGCCTAAACCCCCAGCTAAAAGCCTCTGAGTGATAATCAATAATAATCTTTAAATCTTTATCAGTTAAATAGTCAAGAAAGGCAATTCATACATAAGGCAGTCAGGCATAATCACCCATCAATCAACGAAAACAGCGAAAGTCAACTGACCCACGAGCGCCAATCAGTCCTATAATCACTGATCTGGAATGGGTAAACCTTGACCCCCCCACCACCTGAGCTTTAATAGTAGGTACAATATCTTTCATAATAAATTGATCTTGTTCACAGAGTCAGTCTGAACATGGCAGTCCCCTGTAGGTCATCATCTGCCCAGCTGTAAGAGTTTCTCTCCCCTCCCCTGGGCATCATTCACTCACCCCCATTCTCTCCGGCATATCCCCCTCTAGAGAGCATGTGTAAGTGAGTAGGCCCTGAGATGTCTCAGCCCAGGCGACGAGGGCCTCCTGTGCTTTGGAGTCTCTTCTCATCCTTCTCAAGCGGAAATGTAAACCTATGCAAACACCAGACCAACTCCACTGGATCAACCTCCTAAGCCCCCCTCATTGGAGCCCGGGGACTCATCCAGTGGATTGCAGCTGGCCTTTTAGCTATAAGGAGCCTAGCATAGTTTACTGGCTACTGAGCATCAGTGTTCGGGGCATAGGGCGCTCTTCTAAAGACACGCCTGACCACTCGCTCCCGTATTTTCCCCATGTGGCGAATCACATGGGAGAGAACAGGGGGTATACTAGCCCCTTTTGTAGAAAATAGAAACCTTCTCAGGGGTCTCACTGATACTTGGTCCTTTTAAACCAACAAAGAAGAAATTGGCACAGAAGCTGAAATATAAAAGTAACATCTTTATTAACCTCAAATGAGGGAGACTACTTCACACAGAAGCCTTAGCAACTGAATGAGGCAGTCTTAGGAGTACAGAGAACTGGGGCCTTATATATGCTTAGGGTTACATAGTCAGCATAAGACCAAGGGGCAGTCCTGGCTCAGGTAAGCATGCAAAATGCCTAATATGGGCATGCAAGACCTGCTTGCTCAACAAAGTGAGAGGAGATAACAGTGGCTGTTTTAACAAACACATCCTGACATTTACAGACTAGAAACAGTTGCAAGGACAGCTGCAAGCTCAACTGAGCATGTGCGAAGGTGGAAGATGCTAAATATAGTTCGTTTCGGGGCAGATTACAAGAGCAGTCAACACTGAGGGAGGACAGAGCACATGGTGAGCACGTGGCAGCACATGGCAAACAAGATGGCTGCCAGAAATACAAAATGGCTTTCACAAAACGGATAAGATAACTTCTAAATACAGGATGGCTTCTGCTAATGCTAACCCATTCGCTGTCAATTTACAACAGATGACCCTTTTAGCATTAGCTGAAGACATTCCTATGATCCAGTAGGAACATAGAAAATATTTGCACATTAATTTTCATAAATGTATCAATATCCTAATTCATTGCTAGGTGGGCATTTTCCATTCTAAACATTTCATTAAGCGGGTATATATTAAGTATAAGCAGGAATACAAAGAGAACGGAGCATTGGGTCATAATTAACATACAGATAGCAGGAGAAAGTAATGACCACTATCACAAACAGAATTATCATTTTTCTAGTCCTAAGCGAAAGCAAATCCTAAAATTATCTAGTAAACCTTTCCAGGGCTCCTATACATTGCAGTGACAATCTATTTCAGTTTCAGAATAGCAAACAGGACATCTCTAATAAAAACATTTTCCAATTGACTGTTATATTTTCCTTTTATGAGGACTAGAACATCAATCATATCTGGGACCAGGAGGACCACACAGGGCCATAGGAATTAGAACGAAGAGCTGCAAAGGGCTGCTCCTCCTTAAAAACGGAACATCCAAAGGGGTACATTATTAACAAGAAAAAGAAGTCCTTGGGGAAATTGAAGCCGCTGTACAACCAAGCCAGAGGGGAGTCTTCTCCCTGTGTCCATTTGAGCCTCACAGACAGGCTCTTGTTGTTTCCACGGTGGAGCTGCACAACTCGCAACTCAAGAATCACAGCCCAGTTTCAAGGAAAAGGTCTCTTCTTTCAGGATAGGGCAGTCACCCAACAGGCAAATGCTCTTAGCGATCCCGTCCAGTGTCTCAGGCAGTGCACCAGTTTACTTCACTTTAATCTAACAGGCACCAGAGACACAGCACCTGTACCCTAAACTCAAGTCCTTTGACCTTTGACCCTGTCCTCAGGTAGGTCGCCCCCCAGCCACCACACGGTCCTCCTGTGACGCTGCCCCGGCTGTGTGCTGTTTAGAACACCTTGCTCCTGCTCTGTTTCTTTAATTTGCCACTGTTGTACCCTTCGTGACTTCTGTGTCCCTTTTCCCCGTACTTTACCTTCTGTGCACTTCCTGTCGCTGCGTCCCTGCGGCCCCGCCCCCCGCTGTCCCTTTCGCCGTCTGCTGCTGTTTATTCTCACTTACTGCCTTCATTGTACTCTGTTGTGCCCTTTTCTGGCCTCGCCCCCCCGTAACTCGTTTTCGCCTTCTGTGTCCCTTCCCTTGTATTTACTGTTGCCACTGCTGGGCCCTCTGTGCCCCCTCCCTCTTCACCCTGTTTTTGCCTTCAGTGTCCATTCCCGCCGCTGCGTCCCTGCAGCCCCGCCCCCGCTGTCCCATTCGCCACCCCGCTCCCGCCTCCCAGCTGCTCCTCTCTCCCACAGCCCCTCATATGGAGGCCGCGCAGCGGTGAAGGGAGGGACCTTAGACCCTGTCCTCATGTAGGTCGCCCCCAGCCGCCACACGGTCCTCCTGTGACGCTGCCCCGGCTGTGTGCTGTTTAGAACGCCTTGCTCCTGCTCTGTTTCTTTAATTTGCCACTGTTGTACCCTTCGTGACTTCTGTGTCCCTTTCCCCCGTACTTTGCCTTCTGTGCCCTTCCCGACGCTGCATCCCTGCGGCCCGCCCCCCGCTGTCCCTTTCGACGTCTGCTGTCGTTTATTCCCACTTACTGCCTTCATTGTACTGTGTTAACCTCTGTTGTGCCCTTTTCTGGCCTCGCCCCCTGTAACTCGTTTTTGCCTTCTGTGTCCCTTCCCTTGTATTTACTGTTGCCACTGCTGTGCCCTCTGTGCCCTCTGTGCCCCTCCCCCTTCACCCCGTTTTTGCCTTCTGTGTCCATTCCCGCCACTGCGTCCCTGCGGCTCACCCCCCGCTGTCCCATTCGCTACCCCGCTCCTGCCTCCCAGGTGCTCCTCCCTCCCACAGACCCTCATATGGAGGCCGCACAGCGGGCGCCAACAGCGCGCCAAAGGCAAGCCCGTCTGTGTCCGACTGCGCCTGGACCACGCCCAGCACCAGAACCCCTGGCCCCCACTGGAACCAGGACACCCTATTGAGATACGACACAGCCGCCCTCAACACCGGATGACCACCCGCTTGCTACCGAGCCACCCCGAAGCGTACCCACGGACCCTTCACCTGCCTAGCCTGCAAATTCCTCAAAGGTACAGGAGGTTCCCCTGTTGTGTATAGCAGTGTATTGCATCAGAGAAAGATTTTAAGTCCCTGTCGTAAACGTAGCAGGCTAGGATCGCTGAAATAAAACTTATTGGGGGGTTCTTAGTAGGATGGTGGAATTATTCCACATATCCTTAGTCAATTTAATAACAAAAAAGAGCAGGCAACTAAAGTAAAACAACTAGTAGATACAAGGAAAAGTTTGAATGGTGAAATTTATTATCTTCCTCCCGGTTGGGTTACAGTCTAAAACATAGTAAAAAACAATTAAAAAACCACCAACAGTGGTAATACAGTGAATATAGGTACAGTCAAAGTAAAAACAGTCGACGTGGCGTTTCGGTGCTATTCAATCTTGACACCTTCATCAGGACACTAAAAACATTTGACTCCGTATCTACAAATTAAATAACATTGTTTTAGTATTTATTTTTATACTTTGTTAGTTCTTATTACACACACCTTGCTCTTTTTTATGTTGCCTAAACATAATCAACTAATCTTGACCACTTATATTAATTAAACTAGTTCTAAGAGAATCCAACATTAGCAAACTCATTGTGAAAAAGAACCATTGTGAAAAAATCATTGTGAGGAAATCCTCATTTCATCAAACCAGAGTTCTAATTTCAACCATAATCTGTTGATTCTACCCATAATCTTTTAGGGTCCACCCTCATGTTTCTATGTAATATTACTAACTGTACCTGTATTTTGAGCGGGAGAGCGTTTCAATTGCTTTCCAAATTGCTGTAAACTTCTCTGATAATTACAGTCTTTTGAGCTACATAAATAAAAGAACAACGGAACATTCTTATTTCTATCTTTTATTATCGATGTCTCACTGATTGTGCTTATAATAGATTAGATCATTATTTACCTTATAGATCAAATATAAGATCTTCTAAGTGCACGGAGGGGCCACCGTTGATAAAGGGAGTAGCTTCTTTAAGTATTTTGACCTATATACATAAAGATCACATATATATGAAACAATTGCTAATCCATGCTGGTTTTAAAAAAAACTCTCGGTTTTGAAAATTGCTGTCTCAGAATAGTACTCACCCAATTGTTTATCAGGTGGGTATCTAGATATGATACGTTGATGATAGTTGATCATCCGATTCTTTTCATGATTGGAAAAGTTGGATATCTATGGATATAAGTAAAAAAAGGGGGGGGACTATGTTCAAAATCTATGCTAGATATAAGTTTATCCACTCCATGTATGCTGATATAATACCCTTTTAGGAAGCTGTCTACGATATTATCTACAGGGGCATGGTGAGTTATATTTCTGTCAGCTTAGAGTATTCTTGGTTTGAAAGCTGGTTAAAGTCTATATGTATATATCTTGCTTAGTGCACTGAACAGTGCAGGAAACTATACTTTTCCTTGGGTACTAGGCATTAAAGATTTATTGTTAATATTATCCCAGGTGGACAGGCATTAGTTCTGCACAATTTATCCCTGTCATTAATATATTGTCAGGTAGTGCAGGTTAAGTTGGTTTACACCAACTAGGTAGATATCAATGGACAACTGCCCGTCATATAGACTGAATTACTCAAGACTACCTAAAGGACAAAGTGCCCTCCCAGTTTATTATCGTCCTAACTTGAAAGCCCTCGCTTACCTTTTGGTGAGTATTCGGCCTCCCTGCTCCTCCGTGCTGTCGGCTTGGTAATATTTTGAAGTATACGTTAGCCTCGTGGGATCGGCGTTTTTATGCTGCCGCTTCCCATGGTGACCCGGAAGTTAAGAGTCACGATAACTGCGTAATTTTAAAATGGAATATTTTGATGATTCACCCCTATGTTAATCATTTACATATGTTAGTGAATGATGGGGACACATTTTAAAAATTTAATAACACGGTCTAAACAGAAAGGACGGGTAAATGAACCCGGAAGTAAATTTACATCGATGCGCAACCACGGCGATTTAATTCTTCTAAATATGGACAGTAAAGGAAATTCCTTACTTTGTAATGGCATTACACAGTACATATTTGTGCCTGTTTATTCAAACTGAGTCTGTACATACACATTCTTACAACATAATTAATTTGTCGCAGTGGCCATCTTAGGTTGGGAGAACACGTATTTACATTAGTTCAGAGTGGGATGTATACCTCTTTGTTTGCCCTGAGTATGGATCATGTTGCTCGTGTTTATGATACATATAATAGTACTATATTCTCATTGCGGAACTCCGTATCTTGATTCTTATAATTTCAGAAATATATAATTCAGTTTAGACATTATTTTTCGGCACTGTAATCGTATGAATTCATATTATACAAATGGTATCAATAGTTCGAGTCTAAATCTAACAGCAGTGTATGGACATTCCTTCTATAGTAACAACAAGTCATAACATTTGATCTTTCCCCTACCACAAGAAGAAATTAATACAATACATTTTCTGAAGCCTGCAAATTCACCTGCCTCCGAACCTGCACCCCGCCCGCCGGACCTAATATCAACAACAACCACCTCAAGTGCATCCTCCTGAACACCCGCTCCGTCCACAAGCACGGCATCGAACTCTGGGACCTCCTCGACACAACAGCATCAGACGTCGCCTTCCTCACGGAAACCTGGATAAATGCATTCTCGGCCCCCGACATCGCCACAGCCATCCCGGACGGCTACAAGATCACCCGGAAGGACCGCACCAACCAAACCGGAGGAGGAATAGCCATCATCTACAGGAACACCATCAGCGTCACGACCAACGCCGAAGACACACTCTCCTCCGCCGAACACCTACACTTCCAGATCCACACCGACCCCAAGACTACACTGAGAGGGACTCTCATCTACAGACCACCGGGTCTGCGCACACAATTCAGCGAAACCATCGCCAACTTCATCAGCCCGCACGCCCTAGCCTCACCCGAATACATCCTCCTAGGGGAGCTGAACTTCCTCCTGGAGAACAACAACGACAGCAACACCACCACCCTGCTCGCCAACCTCGGACTCAAGCAACTGGTGAACACTCCCACCCACTACGCCAGCCACAAGCCTGACCCCATCTTCTCCTCTAGCAACCACGTCTCCTTCAGCCACTCCACCGGACTACACTAGACAGACCACAGCTGCATACATTTCACCTTCAAGAATACATCCCACCACCACACGCAACAGATCCCCCGCAGATGCTGGAGCAAAGTCATCACCGACCAGCTAACCACATCGCTGAGCCAGAACCCACCACTCGAGCTCACACAAGTGCTTCAAGCGCCTTGTCAACAAAACAGTGAAAACTCTTTCCATGGAAGAAGACAAAGCAGCACTAACCAGGAGATCACATGGGTGGTTCGTGATTCAAGGCTACACTAGCCCCCTACCTCAGCCATACCTCAGTACCAGCTTCTCAAGGAAGGTGAAGGAAGACTTCCTGCGGCTAAGGATGGGGGTAATTCCGTCAAAAGTACATCTACCCCCTTGGAAATGCCAGGAATTGACCACCAATTGCAGGCTTTGCGGCAACCCAACGGAGGACATGCTGCACTTGTTATGCAGCTGCAAAGCTCTAGACAGAGCCCGAAGGGGCCAACTAACGCAGCTCTGGAACCAAAACGGTGTGCGCACCCGCAGACAAGCCCTGTTGATCAGCTTCAAGGGAGATGATATCCAATTAGCCTGCAGTCTAGTGCGCTTCATGAAAGCAGTTAACACGATCCAAAATCCAGAACCCAGCGATTGAACTTAACTCAAAAAGACCTGCTTTTGCATCTTAAGAAAACTCTTTTTTTTGATTAACAAAGACTCAGAAAATCTTGAACTACTCTTTCTTACAATTACAATGTACTACAACAGTTTGCACGGGTCTTTTGTCCACATTTTTAACTCTCTTTAATTGTTTTTAACTGTTGATCATGTATCTACTCCAATGTTTTTTTCTAAAGAGTCATTGCAAAGATTTTTATTAATCACGCAATAAAGTTATTATTACGTTGTTATTACGTTGCATTAGAACCCACCAGTCGACACCCCTGACACCAACAATGCAGCCCAGAACCTCACACAGTGGATCACCAACTGCGCCCACGACCTCGCTCCTCTCAAGAACCTTCCAGGCAAGACCAGCAACAGGAGAACCACATGGTTCAACAACGCCCTCAAAGACTCTAAGAAATCCTGCCGAACCCTCGAAAAAACCTGGCGCCACGAACGGACAACAGAAAACATGACTGCCCTCAAGAACGCCACTCGCAAACACCACCAGCTGATCCGCACCACCAAAAGGACATCTTTCAAAGAGCGTCTGGACAAAAACACCCACAACAGCAAGGAACTCTTGAACATCGTAAAAGAGCCCTCCAACCCAAGCGGCAGCAACAACGACATCGCACCGTCACAAGATCTCTGCAACTCCCTCGCCACGTTCTTCACCCGCAAGATCACAGACATACACGACAGCTTCAGGACCCAGACCCCACCTCCAGCCACCGAACCAACAATCACACCCACCACCCTCAGCGCCTGGACCCCCATCAGCACAGAAGACACCACCCACGTCATGAACACCATCCACTCTGGCTCTCCTTCGGACCCATGCCCCCACCACATCTTCAACAAAGCCGACACCATCATCGCACCCCACCTCCGGAACATCATAAACAACTCCTTCGCGTCAGCCACCTTCCCAGAAAGCTGGAAGCGCACAGAGATCAACGCCCTTCTGAAGAAACCCACAGCCGACCCAAAAGACCTCAATAACTTTCACCCCGTCTCTCTCCTTCCCTTCCCGGCCAAAGTCATCGAGAAGACCGTCAACAAACAAGTGGCTGCATTCCTCGAAGCAAACAACTCGCTTGACCCATCCCAGTCCATATTTTGAGCCAACCACAGCACCGAGACCGCCCTCATCGCAGCCACCGACGACATCAGGACCCTGATGGACAACGGGGAAACACCGCCCTCATCCTCGTGGACCTCTCGGCTGCCTTCGATACCGTCTGCCACCGCACCCTAATAACCCGCCTCCACAACACTGGGATTCAAGGAAAAGCCCTGGACTGGATCACCTCGTTCCTCTCCGACAGAACCCAGACTGTCCGCCTCCCTCCCTTCCGCTCTGCAGCCACCAGGATCATATGCGGTGTACCCCAAGGCTCCTCACTCAGCCCAACCCTCTGCAATATCTACATGAACCCCCTCGCCGCCATCGCACGCAAACACAACCTCAACATCATCTCCTACGCCGACGACACCCAGCTGATACTCTCCCTCACCAAAGACCCAGCCACCACCAAAACCAACCTCCAGGAAGGAATGAAAGACGTCGCGGAATGGATGAAGCTTAGCCGTCTGAAATTCAACTCAGACAAGACGAGGTCCTCATCCTCGGACAATCCCCATCCACCTTGGACGACTCCTGGTGGCCCACAGCGCTGGGCACCGCACCGACACCCAAGGACCACGCACGCAACCTGGGATTCATCCTGGACTCCGCCCTCATGATGACCAAACAAGTCAACGCCATCTCATCCTCATGCTTCAACACCCTGCACATGCTCCGAAAGATCTTCCGGTGGATCCCCACCAATACCAGAAAAACGGTCACCCAAGCCCTCGTCACCAGCCAACTGGACTACGGGAACGCCCTATACTCAGCGCATACAGAATGCCTCTGCACGACTCATCCTTGATATCCCACGCCACAGCCACATAACACCCCACCTGAGAAACTTGCACTGGCTCCCCGTCAACAAGAGGATCATGTTCAGGCTCCTCACCCACGCACACAAAGCACTCCACAACTTGGGTCCCGAATACCTCAAGAGCCGCCTTTCATTCTACACTTACACCCGCCAGCTCCGCTCCACCAGCCTCGCCCTCGCCATCGTCCCACGGATCCACCGATCCACAACCGGAGGAAGATCGTTCTCCTACCTGGCCGCCAAGACATGGAACTCCCTCCCCGCACACCTACGACTAACCCAGGACCATCTCACCTTCAGGAAGCACCTCAAGACCTGGCTATTCGAGCAGTAACAGCACCCCCCCTCCTGTCAGCGCCTTGAGACCCTCACGGGTGAGTAGTGCGCTCTCTAAATGTCGTGATTGATTGATTGATTGATTCCCTAACTCCTGTATTGCTCTGCTGGTGCACTGCTCATTCGTTGGGGCCACACAGTGCATCCAGTGTGCTCAGGTATCTCTTGATCAACAAACAAAGTAGCAAACTTGCATTCACTTTAGGACCAGGATTAAGAGGCCTGATGCTAGGATCTCTGAAGCAACCCTTGTCTCAAAAGGGGTCACCTCAAGCAAAGCTTCCTCGCCATTCTGGTCAGTCTGTGACTCTCAGCTGGGCATCAACCACAATTTCTCCTTTCTGGTTTGTGACCCCGTCTTTCGCCCAAGACAGTGGCAGGTGTACACAATTCATTTCAGGGCTTCCACCTTCACTGAGGTTCTAGTTGCCAGCAATGCCTGTGCTGGTTATCTTCACCTTGGCTTCAAGCTGGACTGGTGCTGACGCTTACTCCCCAGGCTGAATCTGATGTCCGGGCCCCTCTGGCAATGGTTGTAAGGCAGCAAATATCTATTGGTGGACAGAACAAAAGGTCTTTAAACAAGGCACAGAAACAGTCTAGCAACAGAGAGGATAGTCTCAGAATATTTCCTAGTCTTGGGACGCCCTATATATTAGCAAGGCATCCAAGAACCCCTGTCATCTATCTATGAGAGTAAACAATACAACAGCCTAGACCTACTGGCTAGTATAAAAGGAACTGTTTGGTGAACTGACAAGAGTAATACATCACCCAATCCCATGCAGCCAAGGACATCTGTTCATTTACTAAATTGTGAGGAAAAGAGAAAAACAACACAGACATACCCTAAAACGTTACATAGGTGTATTCCTGTGTACTAATCTGAAAACCCTAAAAAAAGAATGTATTCTATACTTTTGCTCATAAACTTTACATTACTTGTACAGGACTGCAGACACTTCTAAAATAATTCTTCTTAATAAAAAGCACCTACATTGTACGCGTAGGACCATGCTCTCATGGTATAGGAGCAGCAGGAAAATCTAAAACTGCTAAGTTAACAGGGTTCTTACCTATAAAACAATATTTCCTTCAAAACATTTTTTTGCTAAGGATCATATGGGCATCTTTCCTGCATTCTATTTTTCATGATCCAAACTATGAAACATCAGCTCTAATAAGGACTGTCAGTTTATTTACACAGACTAGCTAATAAAAAAATTAGCAATGCCCTTGCAAAACTATGTAGCATGAGGGAACAACAATCTAGACTACCGATCCTGTCATAACAGGATGGGCAGAAACATAACATATATTTATTCATTTTATTTTGTAGAGGAGCTAGCCTCCTTCCCCCATTTTGACAGTAGGAAACCTGAAACAGGTTTCACTTCTGTCAACACTATCAACCCCTATTTGTAGCAATTGGGCATAAACAAAGTTATAGGAGGTATATTGCACTTTTGAAAGAGCTAAAAAAACATGAATTCCCAAACCCCAATCCTTTTAGCAAATGTACAAATGTAACATGAGGGCGAATGAATTCAAACTAAATTTCATTGCCTTAGCTTTTAAGCATTAGTGCTGTATAAATATGGCAAAGCTTAGCTGTTAATCAAAGTGCACATATACCATCATATATTTTTCTATCACATGAGTGCATAAAGTGCGTGCTTTTGCCAAAAAAAGTCAAACTTCTCCTTTTCTCCCTGTCCTCTTTCAAAAAGTTTCAGAGGTCAAAATGTCAAAGCAGACTTCGCTCTGGGAGCCATGACAGGCTTCTAAATATAGAACTGACTTTAAACTCTTACCAGCTGTCCTATTCTGTGTGCAAAGTATTCCATGCAGCTTTCCCTATTCAAAGTCACCCTGAAAACAGAAATCTGGAATGCAGCCTCATTCCCCTGTTTGTCAGTTTAGGGTTAAGAAAATAACTTCTGTTGGTTTTATAGATATTTTCAATTATAAGCAGTGTGCAGTAGCCTTTTCCAGCTATATAAAGGTCAGCTATTTGTTTTATACCTAAATGTATGCATTTACTGAAGCCTAAGGCAGTTTAAAACTGCTCTGAATGCACAATTTGTTTTTAAATTAGTGAATTTTGCCCAATTTCGACTTTGATATTTGGGGCACTTAAAAATGAATATCCTATATTTATTTTACATAATAGTCATCCTCAGAATGTTCTCTACAAATCCCATGGATTGGACATTAGACATATCTCAAGTAAATCCTTATAAAAAAGAGTTTTTTACGCCTGCGCAGAGTCATATTTCATATGCAAATATCCTCATTATGCGGTACAACACAACTTAAATTTAGTTTTAATGCTAGAAGGTCACAGTATGAATATTAAGCTTTATAAATATTAAAAAACGAATTTAAAAGCACTTATTTTTTAAATAATTTTTTCATAATTAATAAAACATTTTTAATAAAACCAATCATTTTTGATAATTCCACATATGAAAAGCAAGCTGCATCCCCTGCCTATCATATTTAGACACATTCATTCTTAAGCTTAAGTACAAAAGCCTAACTTGAAACATGAAAAGTTTGGCGCCACTTTCTAAAAGGACAGTCTTTATTGAACATCAGAACCACGAATATGCTTATAAAAAAAGGCTTTAGGTAAGGAAATCCTTACTTTAAATGTTTCCCTGTTATCTAAAATAATGAACCTGATATTTGTAACTTTTGAAAACAGCAGTCTGAAATGCAGGGTTTTACCCCGTGTTTAACTGACAAAATCCTAACTGAGTCAACATTCCTGTCTCTCCGTGGCCTACAATCAAAACAACAGCTGCTGCTCAGCAGTTAAAACACAACTGTTGGAAAGGTTTTAGTGTTGAAATGTAAGCATGGGGACAGTCTATTTAAAATTGAGGCATTTCAAGTTCTAAAAATGTGTGTGTAGTTCAGCAAAAATGTAATCAGATGGTGTGTTTGCCAGTTAATATCTAACACAATGTATCTAAGAAAAAGGCTGTAATATTTTATAATTATATATTGTAAAACACACAATTTCCTTTTTGAGGCCTATTTTATTCCTATTCAATGTGAATTCTAATTTTATCTTTTAAGCATTAGCAGTTTGTACATGTGCATAGTTACTTGCTCTATAAATTTAATAGTAACATGCAATTATTTAGTATATTATATGGTTCATTTCTGGATTTTTATTATTTTTATTTAATATCAATTAAATGACATTTTGCATAACAGACTGATGACAGCAAGAAAACACAAACACATTGAGCTCATTCCAGACATATACAGAAGGGGCGTTATACACTTATACACTTAGAACACATCAGACAGCGCGCTTAAGGCTAGCAAATATTTCACAAATAGCGCAATCGCTATTTATTCACAGACGTTCCACTAATGGGAAAGCCACAAACCACATAGACATTTAAACACACGATTAACTCACAGATCAACACATAGGACAGAAACAAAGGACAGCCCACAGTCTGTACCTAAACCAAACCATTTGTAAATACTAGTTGTAAGTCATATTTACAAGAAGAGCTTCTCAATAGTATTCCAAAAGACTGCAAAAAAACAGCCCAACAGACTTTTTTATTTCCAAGAAGCCAAAATACACTCAATTCACTAGCTTTTTCTGGCAGAACACCAAAACATCGCTCTGCATATCTCCATTTATAAACGTGCGCAGAAAACAATCCTTGTTTATATTATGTCCATATTTGAATTCCATGGGGATACAGAATCACCAAGGAAGAAATATGTTTTTATACCTAAACCTATTTAGGTATTCCCTCAAGGGAGCCGGCTAATTCACTTCACATCTCACTATGGTACCTCCAAAAAGCAACACAATTTTCGAAAGTGTGCTTGAAACAGGCATGCCAAAAATAGTGCAAAATATGCAGTATTATAATCAAAGTAGCGCTTACGGTACTCTTCGTACGTTGCGCCATTCAATTCAAATTCAAATAGAGATAAATCTCCTCATTACCTGCCTATATAAATTGCAATTTATATATATACATACATACATATTAACCAAAAGTTGGCTAACGCAAATCTAAGCCACAGTAAGTGTTACTAAACTACCTTACCAATCCAAGGCATCAAAACCAACAGCAAGTGCCGCGAACGACTCTTACCAAACAAATGGTTGTCCAAATTCTAACTGCCAAGTTCTGAAATACCTAACAGTTGTTTTTAGAGTACTCACGCCAAAAAGGTTCTCAGTCAGGAGTGGTAAAGCATCATGTGGAGAATCAAAATCAGAAATATACTGGGCTGCAGAGACAGAGAATCCCCAGAATCTCCGTGCATAGAGTACCTCCTCAGTAGAATCCTGTCCTGTCCTCCTCACTAGATTTCTGTCTCCTGACAAGATCATTCCCTTAGATAAGCAATTCTCTGATGAGTAACCCTGGGCTTAAAACTACGCTACGCTGACGGAGCATGCAAAGTTTGTACTAATTCGCACTTTGCAAATTGCACGTAGTACAGTACCAAAACTGTGCTTAATCACGTGGCGTAGCATTCAAATCATCAATATTCTCAGATGCTTTGATCAAGCAATTTTACATGCTTAACAGCATTTAACAAATTCACAAGAATGAACTTTTACGATGAAAACATTAGGTAATGAGAGAGCTGATGATTTTGGGGCCCCCCTAACCTAGGGGGAGTACCAAGCAGATGCATTGAACACAAAGAGCATAAACAAAAAGCACATTTTGTTGAACTTCAGTGGTGATCCTATCATTTTAGAACCACCCCAAGCACAGTTATTGGCAAAAAACAATCCCAACCAAAGGCCCTGCAAAGCATTATGGGACGAGATTAGCAGTGGGCAGTGAATATTATAGTATCAAATATCAAAATAATTCTACAAAGAGCTTCAGTTCACCTAGTTGTTACTAGATGTCCCTCACGAGTCAAATGCAAAGCATTGAAATTATTCTTACATCAAGCTGCAGTTCCACTCGTCGTCCCTAGATGTCCCTCACGAGTCAAATGCAAAACCATTGAAACCCTTTCATCAAGCATTTGCATTTGACTTGTGAGGGACATCTCGTAACCACCAGTTGAACTGCAGCTCTTTGTAGAATTCTTTTGATATTGTATACTATATAATATTCACTGCCCACTGCTATCTCATTCCATAATGCTTTGCAGGGCCTTTGGTTGGGAATGTTTTTTTGCCAATACCTATGTTTGGGTTTGTCCTAAGAGGATGGGACTACAACTAAATCGTTCAATAAGATGTGCTTTTTTGTTTTCAAGGCATCTGTTTGGTACTCTCCCTAGGTTAGGGAGGATCCCAAAATCATCACATCTCCCACTGCTTGCTAACTTTTCAGTTTCACCATTGTGAAAGTACTATATGCACTTTAGCATATAAAGATAGAAATAGTTATTTTATCATATCTGGTCATGTACAGGAAGCTTTTTGCAATTATTTTGCAATTTTTGCACAGTACTGACAAGTACACAGTATCATCAGCTACGATACGCAGACTAACTACGTGTACTATGCAAAGTTTAAAGTATACTACGTGAAGCTGCGTGTAGTGCTGCTACGCAAACTACGCCCAGGCTTACTGATGAGGTCCACATTGGAGCGCCATTTGGAGAAAATAGAAACCTTCTCAGGGGTCTCACTGATTCTTGGTCCTTTTAAACCAACAAAGAAGAAATTGGCACAGAAGCTGTAATATAAAAGTAACATCTTTATTAACCTCAAATGAGGGAGACTATGTCACACAGAAGCCTTAGCAAATGAATGAGGCAGTCTAAGGAGTACAGAAAACTGGGGCCTTATATATGCTTAGGGTTACATAGTCATCATAAGACCAAGGGGAAGTCCTGGCTCATGTAAGCATGCAAAATGCCTAATATGGACATACAAGATCTGCTTGCTCAACAAAATGGGAAGAGCTAATAGTGGCTGTTTTAGCAAACACATCCTGACATTTACAGACTAGAAACAGTTGCAAGGACAGCTACAAGCTCAACTGAGCATGTGTGAAGGTGGAAGATGCTAAATATAGTTAGTTTCTAGGCAGATTACAAGAGCAGTCAACAGTGAGGGAGGACAGAACACATGGCGAGCACGTGGCAGCACATGGCAAACAAGATGGCTGCCAGAAATACAAAATGGCTTTCACAAAATGGATAAGATAACTTCTAAATACAGGATGGCTTCTGCTAATGCTAACCCATTCGCTGTCAATTTACAACACTTTCATCAAAAATTCTCCCAGCTGATACCCAGTATGGGAAACCTCCAGCAATCGATAATAATCTTAACAACAAACAGCAGTAGGATCTAAATGTATACTTATACTGAAAATAACGCCACTGCTCCCACTTTCAGCAAGAAAAGCAATAGCGGTGGCTGTAGTTATATCTAGATCACATTATGCCAACCGAGTATGTGTAAGAATAACCAATATCACCATTCATAGATTACGAGTAATTCACAACGATGCAGCATGTTTACTATAGCATCTTCTGAGGTGGACACACGTCACACCAATATTAAAATAACAAATCCGCTCTAAGACCCTCTGCCTCACCTCTAAAGGGTTGAGAGGTCTGGTCCCTCACTTCATTGTAAACTAAGTGGAAATGCATACATCCTCCAAAACTTACAATCTCACTTGAATTTACTTCCTATTGCAAAATGATAGAAGATCAGATCAGGTGGACGTAGATTTGTGGTACAAGCTCCTTCCATTAGGATCTCTCTCCCGGCGAAATCCATTTTGAATCTAACGCCAAGTGTTGTCCCAGAACTCTAACAGCCCACAAGCCTATTCATGCTACATTCTTCCCTAGTCTGATTTGTCGTCTTCTCTTTTATGTATTTCTGATTCAGTTCCAAGAACCCCAGGTTGAACATACTCCCTTTATATGCAATGACATAAGAAGCATTTTGTAAATCCTTTAGAGGTTTGGTATGTTGGCGCGTGCTTCAGTCCCTGAACCGAATATTGCAAAAGAGAGCTGTACAGTGCAAGTGAGAATGATAGCGCAGTCTTGTCTGCCAGGGTATTATAAACCTTCGATTGCTGCAACTCTCTTTTTTAGGTAGCACAGTGTGTAATTTGGACAGAGCAAGGAACAGACATGGGGCCTGATTTAGATCTTGGCGGTATTCCCTCCGTCACTCCACGGCAGCAGCTTCAAGTACTCCGTTGAGTGGCCGGTATCCCGCCTGCTGTATTTAGGTGTGTGCTGGCTGAAACATTATCCACACCGACAGACTGTTTTCCATTTAATAAGCGGCACTCCACCCTGACTCGGCGGTCTCCTCTCCTGGGTAATGTTAGAAATGGGATCCCCGGCTGGCCAAGGCTCGCACCAAAACCAGTCAGAGACCACCACTCTAAGTCAGGGCAAGGGAGTTACACGCCAAGATAACCTCTGCTCACCCCCTTGGTAACGTGACACGAGCAGTAAGGCTAAACTCGGAGGCAATGTGAGTTAAGCGTTTGTGCGCGCACCCCCAGCAACAACACCCAAGGCCCACCACAAAGGAAACTCCACACAAGGTTATATATAAAAATAGCCTTTGTATTACACCAAAACACATTAGATAAAAACACACACTTTACAAGGTGCCAACAGGCACGGGCAGGATTTACAGGGGATATGTACAGGACAGGGCCACATGGACCACTGTCAGGAATATGCACTTTTAGTCTTAGAATACTTCTTAGAAATAGCACTTGGTACATAGAATAATAATCACTTTAGTACAAAATAGAAAACAGGGCACACAACCAGTAACTACTGGTAACAGGTAAGTACCATCTACGCAACCCTAACCACCTTAGGAGAATATTACGCAGGGAACCAGGACCTCACTAGCAACACCTGTACTAGTAAGAACAACCACCTAAGTATCACTATACTTTTAGGGGTATAGGCATGAACACATTACACATGATGCATCACGACATTCAGAGGTGTAGGGAAGAAAACACATGATGCATAAGCATACATTCAGCGGTGTAGGGAAAAGCACATGACGCATAAAAACACATTCAGAGGTGCAGCAAAGAACAATTGCGCAGAAATCACATAAGGTATAAACTCATAAACTGTCCCCAGGCCACTCGGCCTCTCTGGGGCTGGGACGGCCTGTGTCTCATATGTCAGGGCAGGCTGCAGGCAGCCAAAGAAGAAATGCTCCAGGCCTAAACGTAGCAGCTGCCCACTAAGTGCTGGGCAGCTGTAGAACCAATGGGGCCTAAAATAGACACCTGTGCCCTGAGATCGAAGGAGTCCCTTCTGGGGGACTCAAAATACTTATGATGCCCAGGAGCCTCTCGGGCTCTGAGTAAACAATTGTGGTACCCTGGAGCCTCTCAGGGCTCTGAATCAATAATGCCTCCAAGGCCTCGTCGGCTCGGAACAAGTGTTGGGCCTTCGGGGGACTCGAAATATGCCAATGCCGCCACTGACGGATCCACGGGGCTCTGAAAACAAAATCCCCCTTGAGCCTCTTGTGGGCTCTGAAGAAGAATGCCCCAGATCGTTGGAGTCCCTCGTGGAGGACTTGGGATAGACAATGTGACCCCGGGCAGGTGGTGAGTAAAAAGGGGGGGAACGGCCCGCTGTCTCCCGGGGCCGCTCTCTCTTAATGAGAAAAATGGCCCCTGAGCCTTGTAGGCTCTAAAACAAATACGCCCCACGCGTTGGAGTCCCTCCTCGGGGGACTCGAAACACCAAAATGCCCGAGCCTCACAGGCTCTTCACCAGTACCGGCAAAGGGCAGGCGGGGGGCAAATACCAGCAGGAGGGGAGGAGCGGGCACCAGCAATGTGCCCAACGCCCTCCTCTTCCAGAATGACCCCACTCACCGGCGGCTTTCTCTCAGTGCTGGTGCTCCTCTGTGCAGCGGCCGGACTCTGCGTGGTGCGACGGGCGGGGCTCTCTCACTTGCGAGAGCCTTGCGGGGGACCAGACAGCCTCTGTAGGCTTCTTCTGTGGGCAGCGTGGGGCTCCTCTTCGATAATGAAGCCCTGCCGGTACCTTCGGCCGCCTCTCCTTTCCTCGTGCTGCGGCGGCGAGGGCGGGACTTCCGGGGCAGGCTGGGGCACTTCCGGGTCACGCTAGGCAGCGCCCGGCAACGTTTTCGGCACTCCTGGGCTGCGGCGGTGATTCTCCCGGGTCAACGAGGGGTAGGCTCCCTCTTTTAAATCAATAATAAAAGCCAGGTGGGCACTCGCTTGGGCGGCACAAAACGGCACCAGGTCCCTGGCGGGGTGGGCACCCGCTAGGGATATTAAAAATCGGCAAAATAAGCGGGGTGGGCTCCTCCACCGCAGCTTCTCAAAAAGGGGGGATCCCCACGCCGGTGAATCCCTGGAGGAAGGCAGGATCACAGCTTTGGGCGCTAGGGGGCAAATCCAGTGCTCCCAGGCCGCGTAGGACATCAGCAAAATACAAGTAAAGCGCTTCTCATGCGCTAGGGCCCCCAAAGTCCTGCACAAAGTCCTTCAGGAGGTGGGGGTGGGCAAGGCTGGGCCCAGAGCCAGCTCACAGGGTCCTCCTAGGCAGGGAGTCAATCCCCAGTGGCGGTCCTCCTGGCACTCAGCAGCAGCAGCAGCCCCCCTCAGGAAAAGGATCCAGTTAGAGAACATTTTGTAAGGGGACACAGCCCAATTTTATACAGTAAAAACCTTTGTCTGGGTGCAGAGTGGGGAGAAACCAGTCGCAGCTGGTTTTGGAGCACTTTGTTTTCCTCAGCCACCCTTTCCATTCACTAGGCAGGCTAGGGTCATTAGACGCACCACAGGGGGCGGAGCCAGCATTGTGTGGGAAAGCCCAGCCCTATTCAGGTCCCAGGTATACTCCTCCCTCACATCACTCATGCTAATCTCAACACTCACCACCGGGGCAGACCCATCATGACTCATGGAGCCAGGCTCACCAGCCAGCTCCAGCCAATCACAAGCCAGACACAAATTACACAAACATGCCAACTTCTAGATGTGGCACTTCCACACTAGACACATTCATGCCGCACACATCATCGCGCAGCATTCAATCACACGAGTACGCACATACCAGACTCGAGCCTGCACACCCCACGCATCAGCAACAACCAGGGACACATACATTCCCCATGCATTCCTATGGGAGGGCAGGCCTATCTCACCACACGCACCAACCAAAAATCACCATCCCCAGGTCACATATAAAAAGCAAAAAGTTCAGGGGTGAACCTGCCAGAAGGGCCAAGTCCAACAGGTAACATAACTCTGCCTCCATCAGGCCAGCCGTATTCTGCCAAGCCTATTTAGATATCCCTGTTGTGCTGCAGTTTGCTGACAGAGTGAGTCCCTGGTGGAGTGGAGACTGGTAAGTACTACTTATTAATGTGTCCATACACATATGTTGTATGTGCTTCTAAATACATATGTACGTAGTGTCATGCCCCTTTTTGTTACATATTGAATGCCAGACAGACAACAATCCCACACTATTGAATGCACACCCACAGGCACCACAGCCACAATATATTTTTCAAGTGTCAATACAGATGTGTTCATTTGACCTTGTTAAATTGTGAAATGAGCACTACTGTATTACACAGGAGAAAAAAATTGAATGTAAGAGCAATCCAAAAATACGTAAGGCTACAGCAATTGTCAACACATGATTCATAGTAAGACAAATGTAAAAGTAGCTTACCTCTGATCCCGTTAACAACGGAGTCATTTGGCATCGTGGTGCTGTTGAAGCAGCAAAGGTGGTACCTGGATGAAGGGATTAAAGACAGAAACAGTAGTGGAAAATCACAAAAATAGTTACGTTTTTATTCCTCATTTGCTTTGATTCCAACTAAGATTAGGAGGGATTCCAGCCATTGTTGGTTCGACGGAAAGCTACGGCGTGATTAGCTTGCCGATCATCTTGGCTGGAGGGCCTCCAACAGCCGCTTCTGCCTCTTACGCCGTCAATTCAGTTGACAATTCTTGGCGGAGTCGGTGGAACTCTGGCGTTCTTTTGTCTATGGACCAGCCGACCTCTAAATAGAGTGGAGGAACCGCCAAGAAGGCATACAGTTAATGAAGTCGAAAAAGTGATGGCTGGAGGAGGAGCTTGGCGGGCATCCGAGATGGCCGCGTGAGCACAGCGCTCCCCGGACCCCCGCCACTCCCGGCATGATATCCTGAACTTATCCTGACTTTTTACGAGGATTTGTGTAGAGGACGCTGGGCTGATTGCCCTGGACTTTTTGAAATTTGATTTGGACCCGGGGTGCCGGAGTTACGGTGATTCGAACTTTCGGGCTCCGCCCTCGAGGTACGCCCGGGACTGGGTGAGGCTCTGTGGCTGTCTTGAAGTTGAACAACAGCGGCAGGGGGATTCGACTTGTGGGTCCCCCTCTTAAGTTTCGGTTTCGTTTCTGCCTCAGACTGAGACATCTGGCAGAGGAGCCTGGCCTGGGCTGGACTCGGGGCACGGAACGGTTATCGGGCCTTTGGCTGGTTTATTCTCCTATCTGTTGGCCCTCCTACTAGTGGTACCCTAGCTGCGGTTCTTTGGTCCCGAGGCCCTACTTTCCTGTGGCCATTCCATCGAGCCTGGTTAATCTTCCGGTGACGCAGTTCTAATATTGCTGGCAGAGGGGACCGAGAGACTCGGAAGACCAAGACGCCCCTGCGTGGGGGCCCGGTCCAGTCTAACGTTATGGACCGCTACACCCATTCCAAGGGGTCCCCCGGAGCCGCCCTGCCCGGATCAAGTACTGCTGACCACACTGTGGACGCGTCAACGGAGCCGTCCTTGCAGGACATCATGGGCGCCATTTCTGCCATGAAGGAGACGATAGGCCAACAATATGAAGCTTTGGCCCACAAAATCGACACCGTGGCCATTGATGTGAACTTGATTCGAGCTGACCTGTCGAAAACCAATGAGAAGGTGAAGTCATTGGATCTCAAGTCATCCAGCCTCATGGAAGACGTTTCGGAGATACAGACGGAGATCGGCAACCTTCGTAGGGTGAACGACTTCATGACCCGGCGCTTGGAGGACTTTGAGAACAGGGCACGTCGCTGTAATGTGCGCGTGGTCGGAGTTCCGGAGAATCCAGAACCTCACTCTGTTGATCTCCTTGTTGAGGACTTGATCCAGAACCACCTCTCTCCGTCTGGTCTGACTAAATTTTTCGCAGTGGAGCGTGCCCATCGTGTTCCGGGGGGCAAGGGTAAGCCGGGTGCCCCGCCGAGGCCTATTGTTGCGAAACTCTTCCATTATAGGGATCGGGATGCTATCCTGCAAGCATCACGTGTGAAGGGCCCGGTGGCCTTTGAGAACGCCACGGTGAACTTTTATCCGGACTTTTCTCAACAGGTCCAGAGACAGCGTATGGGCTTCCGTGGTGTCAAGAAACGTCTCCGAGACTTGGGGTTACGCTACGCCATGCTTTTTCGGACCAGGCTGCACGTCGAGTACAACGACCGAACCTTCTTCTTTGATCGGCCTGATTCTGTCAATGACTGGATGGACTCCCTGCCTGACCGACCTCCTGAGACTGAGTCCACCGCCCACCCGGGTGGTGCTGAGGGTGGTGTGGAGAGCTGAACAATCCGCCTACGCCTGGGCCCTCGTATAGAGTAAACTCTTCAGGGATTTTATGCCTCAGTGCCTCTACTGTTTGTGTGTTCTTCTCATTATCTGTCTTACTTGGGGTGGCGGGTGGGCCAGAGCCTTTCCTCCTCCGGGGTTCTTTTTGTAGAATGGGGGTCCTTGGGCGATGGGCACACTGCATGTTGGGGTGGCTATTTGGCATTTTGCAGGGGTGCAGGGTGTTTTCTTGATTGTTGGGGGGTGGGTGGTTGGGATGTTTGATGTTTTTGTGTTAGGTTTTCAAGGCGAATCAATCTTGCTTCTGATGTTTTTTATGTCATGCTCATTGCAGAGGGGTTTCGGCGTTGCTGTGTGGGATGGGGGGTAGCGGGTTGAGGATTGTTTCGTGGAATGTTAATGGTCTGGGAGATCGCATTAAGCGGAGTGTGGTGTTAAAATGTCTACGCCGTTTATCTCCAGATATTGTTTTTTTGCAGGAAACTCATTTGGTGGGCAATACTTGTCGTGCGATGAATAGGTGGGGATATCGCCTTGCCGCACATTCGGGGTTTACCACGGGTTCCAGGGGGGTGGGTATCCTTGTTCGGGCTTCCCTCCCCCTAGCTATTGATGATGTGATCCTTGATGATCGGGGGCGTTATGCTGTCCTCGTGGGTCGCTATGAGGGTCATACCCTCTCCTTGTTTGCTGTCTATGTGCCCCCCGGCCTACAGACTTCTACCTTTTCCGATTTGGGCCGTGTGTTGTTGAACCTCCCTGATAGTACTCTCTTTCTTGCAGGCGATTTTAATTCTGTGATCTACGGTCTACAAGATCGCTACCCCCCTAGGGATACTCCTTCAGCCCAACAGTGGCTGGGTGGGTTTTTGGACACGTTTGGTTTGGTGGATTGCTGGAGGCTTCTGCATCCTACCCAGCTTCAATACACCTTCCATTCGGGGGCCCATGGGAGTCTGTCTAGACTGGATTATTTCCTGATGCCCGCGGCGCAGATGCCGGCGGTGCGTGAGATCAGACACCTCCCCCGGGGCATCTCCGATCATTCTCCGCTCTGGCTTTGTTTTGAGTTTGGGGTGGAAGCGGCGGGCCGAGTGGCTCCTATTAACCCCTGGTATATTGCCTCCCCTGAGACCCGCAACCTTTTGACTAAGTCTTTAGATGCCTATTTTTTGGATAACGAGGGGTCCGTTTCCTCGGCGGTATCCCTGTGGGAGGCCTTTAAGACAGTGATTCGTGGGCAAGCCCTTTCCCTTATTGCTGACTCCAAGAAGGCTAGGAATCGGGAGGTGGTGGACCTTGAGATAGAGATTGCGGAGAGGGAGGCCGACTTAGAGTCGGAGGTCACCTCTGATAAACTCCACGCCCTGGGTCTGAAACAATTTGCTTATAAGTCCTTGGTCACGGATGCGGCTAGGCTGATGTTCCGGGAACAGCAGGGTCGTCTGTATGATGTGGGGGACAAAGCGGGTAAATTGTTGGCATGGTTGGATAAGAAAGAGAGAGCGAATCGTGTGGTGCCTGTGATTCAGTCGTCGAATGGTGTCGAAGTGACAGACCCGGTTGGAATAGTTGAATGTTTTGTGGAGTATTTTCGTGTGGTTTATACCCCTGTGTCTGGACGGGATGTCGCTGACTCTCGCCTTTTGTTGCGCGATATAGCTTTGCCCAGTGTTTCCGATCTAGACCGTGTCTCGTTGGAGTCCCCTTTTACTACGGATGAAATAGCGACTGCCATTCGTTCGCTCCGTTCGGGCAAGGCCTTGGGCCCGAATGGGTTACCAATTGAGCTGTACAAGCTACGCCCTGACAGGGTAGCGCCCTATCTTCGTGCCATGTTTTTGGAGTCCCGGGAACGGGGTATTCTCCCGTATGACCAGCGTCTGGCTACGATAGTCGTAATTCCCAAGGACGGGAAACCGCGGGACCTTTGTTCGTCTTATAGGCCCATTTGCCTGTTAAATGTTGAGCCTAAAGTCCGTGGCTAAACTCCTGGCGACCCGCCTACTGACGGTCATTAGTGGCTTGGTTCATCCGGATCAGTCCGGATTTATCCCACATCGCAACACGGCTCTTAACCTACGTCGTCTCCACGGTGCTGTTGCGAGGGCGGGGCTTCTGACGGAGCCGGCCATTTTGGCCTCGTTAGATGCCTCGATGGCTTTTGACACGGTCGAGTGGCCCTATCTTTGGGCAGCGCTCGAAAAATTTGGTTTTGGACCTGAATTTATTGGATGGGTGAAGTTGTTGTATGTTGAACCCTTAGCGCAAGTAGTGGTGAACGGTAGAGTTTCTGTCCCCTTCTGCCTTGGTAGAGGGACCCGTCAGGGTTGCCCCTTGTCTCCATTGCTTTTCGCGCTGGCCTTGGAACCGTTAGCTGCGTGGCTTCGATGGGAACCTTCACTCAAAGGGATCCGTTGGTCACCGGACTTTGAGGACCGCGTCTCCCTTTACGCGGACGACATTCTTCTATATCTTACATCCCCGCGTAAATCTTTGAATGTCTTATTTGATGTTCTTACTTCGTTCGGTGCTAACTCGGGCCTTGTTATTAATTGGGCTAAGTCCTGTGTGTATGTTCTTTCGGGTGTTTTGCCCCCTTTGCCGGCCAGATTTCCTATCCAGGTGGTCCAGTCTGGCTTCAAGTATTTGGGGATTTTTATTACTCTGGACCCCTCCCTCCGGTTTGAGCGTAATCTCCTCCCCCCGCTTCTTAGATTGCGACTGGATGTGGCCCGTTGGCGTAAGCTACCCCTATCTCCTCTGGGTAGGGCAGCTCTTTTTAAAATGATGTCCTTGCCGCGTTCCTCTACGCACTTCAGAATTCCTTTGACGACATTCCCGCTACTTACTTCAGAGAAATCGAGAGTCTGCAAAGACAACTGATTTGGGACGGGCGTCCACGTATAGCCCTTGCGAAACTTACTATCCCTTGGTACGACGGGGGCATGGCGCTCCCCGACATCAAGAGGTATTACTGGGCTGCCCAGCTATCGGCCATTAACCACGCGATGTACTCGCCGGGTCGCGATCCGGCCTTTGAGATGGATAGGTTCCAGTTGCCGGGAGGGGACTTTAATAGAGCGCTATATTCTAGATCGGCCGGGCGCCATCTTGCGGGCCCGTCCAGGGCTGCAGTCAGCGTGTGGCGCGCTGCGAATGTGAGTTTGGGATGGGAGAATCGACTGACGCTGGCGACTCCGCTTTATGCTTCTGAACGTTTGGGGTGTCTCTGGTCTACTAAGGGCTTTGAACGCTGGGATATGATTGGGATTTGTAAGGTGGGTGATGTTTGAGTGAATGGTCGCGTGAAGTCATTCCAGGCCCTTAAGGCGGAATACGACTTGAGTGATAGAGAATTTTTCCGGTATCTGCAGGTCCGGCATGCCCTGGCTTCGGTTCTGACTCCTGATGTGGCCCTGCCCGAGTCCTCCCCCCTTGACGATCGTATACTAGATGGACACTTGCCCGACAGCACTATCTCCCTCATCTACAAGAAACTGATTCATAATCGCGCTGATTTGTTGGTCCGACTCAGGGAGATGTGGGTCGGTGATGGATTGGAATTAGATGACGAGGATTGGCAGTCGGCACTCTCCTCTCCGAAAGAGGTCGCCATTCCCGCCCGTCTTCGTTTGGTGCAACTTAAGATTCTCCACCGGGTGTATGTGACTGGTCCGCGTCTGGTTGTAATGGGTTTTTCCCCGGATGGCTTGTGTAAGCGTGGCTGTGGGATGAGCGCTACCTTTATGCACATACTTTGGGAGTGTCCTGTGGTGGCAGCCTACTGGGTGGATGTGCTTGCGGTAATGACTGTAGTGACTGGTGTTGCCCTGCGGCCTGAGGCCCGACGATGCCTGCTGAACGTGTGGGAACCCTCCGATTACTCTGTGGCCCAGACTAGATGGGCGACCTTGGGTTACATGGTCGCGAAGCGTGACATTGCGCAGCTCTGGGGCGCATCCCGACCTCCTGACGTTTCGGTGTGGGAGGATAACATGGACTGGTCCATGTTCCGAGAGAAGACAGTCTATGTGGCTAGGGGCAGACCCGGGGCGTGGACGAAAATCTGGGGTCAATGGAATACATATCGTGGAGAAATTTTTACCCCTCCCTTGGTTGCCACCTCCGATGTTACCCTGTCTCCTTAGGCTGACGTTCCCGAAATTTTTCATTCTGTTCTAGGATTTTCCTGTCCTCCCTGCTCCCCCCCCCTCACGGCCTTACCGAGTCTCATTGATTTACTCTTGTTCTCCTGCTTAGTGACCTTCCCCTCTGCCATCCGGGCTGACTTGATTGCTGCACTCGCCTTGTTTTTGTGTTTGTTATTTTCATGTTTAATATAGAAAATTGTTGTATCCTGTCCTATGTCTGGAGCATTTTCATTCTATGATTCGGCCTGGCCTCGGAAATGATTGTTTACTTCATGTGTAGTGCTATGTGACTTAGCGGCCAGCCCGTGTGGTTGTAGGCCCATGCTTGTACTTTTTATATGATTGCTTAATAAAAGTTTTTAACCAAAAAAAAAAAAGTGATGGCTAAACCATACTGCCAAGATCGAAATCAAGCATATTGCCCTGGAAACACGTTTCAAATCAGTTTTTTTCATAATATAGACTAGGTTACAGGCATTGTGAAATTATAATGATTCAATTTTTTTTGGGTTTTAGAAATGAGCGATGTTCTCTGATCACATCACGCTTGGTGAGACAGGAAGGAGTATTTTGACCTAGTTGTCCTGTGATAACGTGTTGTCTTTTCTCTTTTCCTTCTCTCTGCAGACACTTCAGACTTGAAAATCAGAGTACCCGAATGGGGAGAAGACGGGCTCCAGGAAAGAAAGTGACAGCGCAGTGGTTACGTGAATCCGTAAGAGCCACAGTCCCCTCTTTACTTCTCCATAACGTCTCCACTTCGGGATCCCAAAATGATGCTCAGAGGGACCAGGACCAGGAACCACTTTTTGAGAACCTGCCTCACATTATCCTTTTATCTATGCTGGAGGAGTTGGAAGCCAAACTGGATAACTTGCGGAATACTGTAGAGGACGTACCTTCTAGAGTCGCTGGGCTGATTAAGAAAATCTGGATAGAAAAGGATCAAGGTTACCTAGATAATGGTGCAGTGTCTTTGGAGATGGTCTGTCCGGCGAGCATTAGAGATTGTACTGTTAGCCGGTCTCCTGCCACACCTCAACTGGACAGGCTAGTGGAACCGAGCTTGTGTCTTCAGCCAGTGTTCTCTGATGGGCATGCACCAAAGCAGGAGTGTGCGCTCTCTTCTCCGACCGATGTTCAAGGGCGTCCAGAGGAGCCAAACCTTTGTCTACAGCCAGTTTTTCCAAATCGACGTGACCCATGGGAGGACCAGTGCTTGCAACCTGGGTTTCCACATCTACACGAGTGGAAGCGAGACCAGTGCTTGCAACCTGGTTTTCCAGATGTACACGAGTTGAAGCAGGACCAGCGCATGCAGCCCGGTTTTCCAGATGCACACGAGTCGAAGCGAGACCAGCGCATGCAGCCTGTGTTTCCAGATGTACACGAGTCGCAGCGAGACCAGTGCATTCAACCTGTGTTTCCAGATGGAAATGGACTACAGCAGGATTGTACTCTATCCAGATGCCCTCAGACTGATCCTCCAGGCAGATCAATGGAGGCAAAGCTTTGTCTTCCTTCAGAATTTGTTGTTGGGCAGGCACCAGAGCAAGACCAGAGCGTACAGTCAGCATTCGCAGAAGAGAGGGAGCCTGATGAGCCCCTGAAGCAAGAACCATCCTCATTGTCTACTAATAGCTGGGAACAACATCAGAAACTCTGCACACACCCACTATTTTCTGAAGGACACGAACCACAGCAAAACCACTGTATACAACCCGCGCTGCCAGATGGGAAGGCACCAGACGAACACTTAGAGTCTGGTCTGTTGCCTTTTGGTGGCTTGGGGTCACAACAAACCCAGCATCTACAGCAACACTTATGCTTGAAGCATGAACTTCCTTATGCGCAGGATCCAAACGTGAACTACAAGCTGGAATCTATGCATCCTGAAGCACAGGAACCAGATCAGAAAGACAAGCTAGAACAGGCCTATGCAGATGCACCGGGTTCAGATCAGAACAACACGGTGGAACCACTGCACCCAAAGGAGCAGGATTCAAATCTGAACTACAAGCTAGAACCAGCCTGTACTGATGCACAGGGCTCAGATCAGAGCTACATACTCGAACCATTGTACCCTGAATCCCAGGATCAACATCAGAATTGCAAGCCAGAACTGCTCTGTCCTGAAGAGTGGGGTCAGCCTGTGCCTCCATCATGCATAGAACTGGATACAAATACTGCAGATGAAGATGCCCCCTCAGACTCAATGGAGACAGGACCAACACAGTCACATTTATTGCCATCCAAAACCACCCCAGGTATGTGTTTCGCTATACATGGACACGCTGAGTGCACTAACACATGTAACCTCTTTAGAATGCATATGGCCAGATTTTAGAAAATCTCTGAGGGGATTGATATGGTTTGGGTGGAACCCCCTGAGCGATACTGACCTCCAGAGTACGAGTACACAGGGTGCAGATGTGTCCCTGCATTCTCCGCCTCTGTTTCCACACAGGACTGCATTCTTCCTGTGCAGAAACAGGCCTGGTAATGGGACTCTGCATGAGACAAGTGGGCCAGTAGCTCTCGTCCTTCCTTGTCCGTACCTATTCCAGGCCGAGGAACTAGAAATAGAGCTGTTCTTGGGAGGAATTACTGGCTGGAATCAAACTTAATAGTCAGATGCAAGTGATGTGGTGTTCATTGAGAATAGCAGACATGCACAGTCTAGAGAGGGACTGTTTCCTGTTGCACAGTTACATTGGTAAGACACAGTCGTCTCCAGTTCCTAATATAAAAATCCTAGTATGTATTCAGCCTCAACAGCAGGGATGACCAGTCATGTTCTTGCCACTGCAGGGTTCTCCAAGAGTGAACACGGCCTCGTTGTGAAAGACAGATACACTAGGTGATTCGTTGTATGTGACTTGTGAGTTTACTCACCTGACTTCTAGCTCAGTCCCAATTGTGCTATGAATGGTTTTAAGGGAAGATAAAAGTAGGGATGATCTCCCTACAGCATCATCCTGCTTTAGCAAACTCTTTATCTATGTAAAATGTCATTCCATCATCACACGTAACATGCTGAGTTAGGGTTTGTACACCCATAGTGCGAGTTACGGATTGTGGTTCTAACTATAACTTGCATATTGCAGTGGTTTGAACAGTTTTAAATGTTATAAATGCACTTTACCCTTGTTTTTTAAGCAAATGTTGTTGTTGTTTTTATTTTTAGAGATCCATTAAGGTGTTATAACAAAACCAACTATAATTTCACTTTAACCTTATTCAGTGAAAATACATTAGGGATAAAGTACCTTCGGCCACACATTATAAGGATATTGCATGTCAGAGAGGAGTTCCATAACTATATAGAGGAACGAGGCCAAAGGCAGAGTTACTTTATAAGGTTATGGGACTCCGAGGTGACTTGCAGTAATCTTATAATGTGCGCCAGGTGGTACTTTATCTCATATAATACATGTTCACACCATCACCTTTCCCACAAACCACTTAAAACCTTGTTGCGTAGCTCTTTCATATGAAAAAGCAAACATGTTTGCAAACATGAAGAATAAAAATAAAGCCTCTAGTGCAAAATTAAACACATCAAAAACCTGGGGGATATTTTTTGCACACAGATATTAGAAACAGTTCAATACAAGTCATAAAAAAAGCTGCAGTACCTCGGAACATGTAGAAAAATGCAGAAAGATTCCACGATTCCACCTTTCCTCTATCTAAGGAGTTGAATAAATAAGCATGTTCTCTCTGCTTGTTACAGTAAGCTAGCAAAATAGAGCAGAAGAAAGAAAATCAACTTTCCATTTGTTGCTTTAAACAGCTGCTTCAATTATGTTTTGTTTGACCTGGCATCATTGGCGTGGGTCTCCCTTCCTCTTTTCGCTTCCTATCTTTTATGTTGGCTGGATTTAGATGCTCTGGGCGCCGTGCCACTGCTAATCATTGCCACAGCGCGAATGCTCCTCATGTAAAGATGACTGTGTGAATTAGGATAACCATAATGCCTAGGTCTGTGTAGTATGTTCTAATAGCGAGTTACATTCCATTTCACTGTTACTATTTTGAAGCTAACCGTTCTCATAGGCCAGAATGGGCAGGTTGACGATTACCTTCTATAATCCTATCCAACCCCCAGAACCTGATAGGAACTTCGAGTTTGATATGTTTATGCTCAGGACATTGAGATACACCTTTTAGTAACAACCAATTAAATATCCCAGGTTCGAAAATGGCTCTTCATGAAACGCGGTATTTGCTTGCCTGAGCTTTTCTTTAGGCTTTGCTAGTATGTGTATTGGCCGTCTGATTTTGGAGCAGCAGGGCCAGCTGGGTCAGACCTGGCTGGAGAGAGAGATCGGTATTTAGAGCATGGGGAGGGGTAACTCTTTGATCTGAGCAAGGCTGTGCCTGGCAAGGTGAATGATGGCATCCCCCCCCACTGGGCGTCTGATACAGACCCCACTTTCTGAAAGGGCAGGATGTCGCCTCATAAACCAAGTGCTCCCTGACCCCACCGTACTGGCTCTGACTGGATTGAGTGATTTGTGGCTTTAGAGAACAAAGACTTTTCAGGTATAAAACACTGCACTGGAATCTTGTCCAGGTGTGTTCCTTCTGGATGTCAAGACGAAACCCTGTCAGAACAGAGGAAAAGACTTTTGAAACTTTCACCAAGCTTGCTGAAGAAACTACCCGAGGGCCTGAATCGAGAGCGCCTCCTGCCAAAGTCTCTGGGACATTAGACTTCACCCCGTCAGCCATCGGAATTCCTGTGCGAGAAATTCTGCTTGAAGGTGAGGCCTCCGTCGAGCAATCCAGAGCCTCTAGTTCTACTGTAAGGAACGCGGACTGGTAACCTGCGCTGTATCTATGTTGGCCGCTGCAGCAAAGAGAGAGCTGCCGCCGCTGAGAGCCTGCCTGAATTTGAACCTTCTCTGAATCCGTGTGGGCCGCCGCAGCTTAGAGAGAGCTGCTGCCGCTTAGAGCCCGCCTGAATTTGAACCTCCCAGACCTTCGCGGAATCCTTGTGGGCCGCCGTAGCTAAGAGAGAACTGCTGCCACTGAGAGCCTGCCTGAATTTGAACCTCCAGAACCTTTGCTTAATCTGTGTGGGCAACTGTAGCATAGAGAAAGCTGTCGCCGATGAGAGCCCGCCTGAAATTGAACCTTCGCTGAATCTGTGTGGGCCACTGCAGCTAAGAGAGAGCTTTAGCCGCTGAGTGCCCACTGTTGTGCCAGCCTGGGTGAGACCATCCTTCGTCCTGTGGACTGCCGTAGCTAAGAGAGAGCTGCTGCCGCATAGTGCCCGCACCTTCGCCAACTTTGCATCATTGTGGTCTGTCCTGTGGGCCCCAGCAGCTAAGAGAGAGCTGCTGCCACTGAGTGCCCGTACCTTTGCCAACTTTGTATCATCGTGATTCATGATTTGTCCTGTGGCCGTCGCAGCTACGAGAGAGCTGCTCCCACTGAGTGCCCGCACCTTTGCCAACTTTGCATCATCGTGATTCGTCCTGTGGGCCGCCGCTGCTAAGAGAAAACTGCTGCCACTGAGCGCCCGCACCTTTGCCAACATTGCCTCATCGTGATTTGTCCTGTGGGCCGTCGCAGCTAAGGGAGAGCTGCCGCCACTCTGTGCCCACATCTTGGTCACCATTGTCGATGATTGTTGCTATCGTCTTCTGGGCCGCCGCAGCTAAGAGAGAGCTGCTGACGCTCTGAGCCCACCACGGAGCTGCAAGACGAGAGTCATTGCCACCACCAGCCCGGGCCGCCTGTCCCCGAGTGCTGATCACTATTGGGCAGTTAATTTGGCAAACCTTACTGTAGGTGCAACAACCGTAGAGTGTGGGAGTACCCCGGAGATGATTACTCTTGGTAATTTGTGAGTGACCTACTGGTGAAAGAACTGTCTTCCAGAGGTTACAGACTTTATAACTACACTGACTCTCAGTTGATAATTTAGTTAGGCAGAATGTCAGCATCACCACTCCAGTTTCAAAATATTCAATTTGATGATTACTGAGGTTGAATCGACTAAAACTGAATATGGACAAAACTGAGATTGTAATTCTAAAGAATAAGACTAATCATGTGAACCAACGTTACTCGCCAACAAAAATGCCTAAACCTACTGCTAAAAGTCTGGTAGTGATAATCGATAACAACAACTAGCAGTAGGATCTAAATGCATAGTTATAATGAAACTTAAGAAAATAACCCCACTGCTCCCACTTTAGGTAAGAAAAGCAATAGTGGTGGCAGGAGTCCTATCTGGATCGTTTAATGCCAACCCAGTATATTTAAGATTATCCAATAATACCATTCATAGACTACAAGTTATTCGCAGCTTGTTTACTATATCACCTTCTGAGGTGGGCACAAGCTTGAAGTACGCTTTGACCACATTGTCCTTGATATTCCTTCCTCTCTTGAAGGCAAATAACGGAGTTCGCTGGCCAACAAGTTCCAATACTTCTCGATGATTTTCTTTATATCATTACTTTTTGAGTTGAATGTGGTTACACATACAATGTTCTCAGTCTTGATCTTCTTTTCTTAAGTTTGTAGCAATAGATCCCATAGGCAATATCAGGCACGCTTCCTTGCCTGTTTCAATAGTCTAATCGGATAGCCTCATTCTCTTAGGCGTTTAGTCAAGATGTCAGTTTCCTTGAAGAAATCTACTCTCCAGGTACAATCCATGCTCCAAACTGATTGAGCTCGTCTTCTGTGAATGGCCAAATCATAATGACATCGTCAATATATCTTTTCCATGCTTCAATAGACTCGATGAATGTATTGTCTACGCTGCACAGATGTTCTTCCTCATAATCGTCCATGAAGATATTGGCCAGGTTCGGGGCATATGTAGCTTCCATTGCCACGCCTTTGCACAAGACATAAAACTGATTTCTGAACACAAAGTAATTTTTCTTCATAGCTATACCCAACATTTTGACTATGAAATCAGTTGGTATCCAATAAGGTCTTCAGCATTTATTCAGTGTTGTCCTTACCACGTCCAGTGTCTTGGTCTGTGGTATCGATGTATAAAGGGACGAGACGTCAAGGGTTACAAGAAATTGTGATTGTGTGTTGAATGCCAGGCCTTCAAGCAGCTGGATGGCGTGCATTGTATCTCTCACGTATGACTTAGTCTCTACCACCCAGGGTTACAGAAAATGGTCAATGAATTGATTAAGAGGTTCAAGAAACGACCCATACCATGAAACAATGGGTCGCCCAGGTGACTTCTCCATGCGTTTATGCACTTTGGGAAGGGTGTATATAGTGGGGATTCTGGGCTCTTTTACCCACTTGTAAAAATCTTTTCACCACCCTGTATATATTGCACACCACTAAACACTTTGCACCAATGTCACTTGGCCCTCACCTATTTGTGATTTTTTATTGTGTTGACAGCCATTAATATATGTGTAAAGAATGTGAATGCTACTATTTGAAAAAAACTTACACATTAGACAGCAATTTGAGTCATGTGCCTCATTTTTTCTAAAATATTTTTCTGCATCTAGGCATTTTGAGATACGCTTGTGACACTTAGGGCCCGATTCGCAGAATGAATTTAAGACTCAATCCTAAACTTACTATTATTTTGGTATTTACAGAATGCACTTACTACTTTTGGCATTCACAGATTTAACTTACTGCTTTTGGTATTCACAGAAGTTAGGATTTTGTCTTAAGTCTGTCTTAAGTCTGTCTTAAGTCTGTCTTAAGTTTGTCTTAAGACAAACTTAAGACAAAATCCTAACTTCTGTGAATACCAAAAGTAGTAAGTTCATTCTGTGAATGCCAAAAGTAGTAAGTGCATTCTGTGAATACCAAAATAGTAGTAAGTTTAGGATTGAGTCTTAAGTTCATTCTGTGAATCGGGCCCTTAATGAGCTAATAGAAGTAATCAGAAACGCAACAGAACCACTTTTGTTTATTACGATATACCCAGGTTCCTACGTACATAGGGTCGCCCCATTTTTGTACAATTATTTGTGGAAGGTAGCTAAGCACATATAGTTTTTGTGTATGATAATTTGTCCACCGATAGTGCGATCCTAGCGGTTGTACGAATGATTGCGAAGCCCTATGGGGTGAGGAAATTGATAAAAGAGGATGAGTGGTTGTTCAGCCGGGTTTCAGTTGGAAAGCAGAAGTTACTTTTGTGTCCTAGGATGGTTTTGGCTATTGGAGTGGCATGCTTGACTGCTGACTGATAGTTTAGAAGCATGCAGCAACTCGTAGGTAGTGATCTTGGACCAGGCTGACAGGGAAGCATGGTAGTTATTTGGTTAGGCTGCCTGGGAAGGCAAGTGGTGTTCAGGGTTCTACTCGTACCAAGGATGACCGGGGTCTTGCGGTGCCAAGGTTGGCTCAGGGCATTGTCATACGTGTTGCTCAGCATTTCAGCTTCCCCTTGCGTCATTTCAGTCGTGGTGCATTTATGATTGTGTTGGTGATGGATATAGGGGATAGTTTGTCTAGGGGTAAAGGATAGGGGATCAGAGTGTATGTTTGTGGTAGGATCAGTGTTTGCTATAGATGCGTGAAGCTGGGGCAGGAAGTAGGTCATCTTTGCATTCTTACGTAGTGACGAGATTTCATCCAGAATAGTGTTGATTGTGAGTTCAAGCTGGGCTGTTGTAGGGATCAGTTGAGTGGCGGTTGGGTCAGTGGTAGGAAGTGGAGTGTGATGAAGCTCGGCAGAGTTTGGGGCAGAGGCTAATGCAGGAGCGGCCCGTGCAGGTAAGAGCGGTGGGGCCGGGTGGGGGGGTATTCAGTTTTCAGTTTTATTTATTTATGATTTTGGAACTCAAATGAGATCCACATAAAGATTAAACAATTGAGTACATTTACACACAATCATTGTTCGATAAAAATATGACAATATACATTTCCAACCATAATTAATATAAAGCTAAGAAAGTTTTTAAAAAGTTAAAAATTTTGTAACAAAACAATTCGTTAGGGGGATTGTAAATAGCATCTAAAAAAGAGATAGCAGAGGAAATACCCAATTGAAAGCAGATAGGTCTCAGCCACTTGCGCCTAAATGCAAGTAGAGCTGGGCATACAAAAAGAGCATGATTGATATCCTGATTACTATTATTGCAAAGATCACATAAAGCTGAGGAGCCATACCATCTGGATGTCAAAAAGTTCAGCGGAAGTAGATCCTGCCTTAGTAAGAAAAAGAACCGCCGCACCCCATGATGGAGATTCCAGGTGGAATATGGTTGGGCAATTCTCATTTGATAGGAATCTACAACCAGATGGACACATTTTTTCAAGGTACGTGATTCTCTGTCCAACCTAAAGCTTAGTTCCCAAGAGGCCGCTTTCAGGATAGTTTTCAACTGATATGTGGATAAGGTAAATAAAACCGATTCGTCAAGTTCAAGAACATCAACTGCAGATCTAAAGTTTTTTACAATTGTTGAATATTCCAAGCAACTCAGTTTTTATAATATATCTTAGGGTGCCTGGGTACCCCTGTGCAATGTTAAAAACCCAACAAACTATTCCAGCGACACCTTGGGCCCAACTGCTTCATAGGCCGAACTCCAATCTGAGAGCTGCTGTAGAGCATGCAGTATTTACCATAGTGAGACTACGCAAAATGTTGCCTTCCGTGGAGTTTAGGAAGCCCCAAGTTTTTATATCTATTATTTCCATACCATAAAGTAAAGATGCAGAAATTTTTGCACGATATACTTCCAACAAGATAGCAAAATGCCGTCTGCCTGTAGCCTTATACAAAGAAGCCAGACTTTTTCCTTGGATAATTGTTTTGCGAGTGTTGTTAGCTATATGAGCTTTCTCGCTTAAATTACCCGTAACAATCTTTCCGAGGAAGACATAAGATTGTACCACTTCCAATCTCTGTCCCCCCACGGACCATGGGAAATTCGCATATTTCAACTTTTTTCTTCCCACCATGCACATTACTTTGCTTTTTGAAACATTTATCGACAGGTAGTGTGCCTCGGCATATTTATGTAGAGCGTCCAGACGGTTATTTAGACCTTTAGGTGTTAGGTCTAGAATCAGTATATCGTCTGCATACATTAGACAAACAATTGGGACACCACCCAACATTGGAGCAATTCCATCACTTACAGACAGAGCTAGGGGTAGATCTGTTACGTAAAGGGAAAACAGCAGAGGGGCCAATAAACAACCTTGTTTTAACCCATTTGCTGTTTTAATTTCCTGCGACAGACCTTTGTCCCCACCTAACAAAACTCTACACCAGGTTTCAGAGTGTAATGCTCGTATTAACTCCAAAAGAGAAGAAGGCATACCAAGATTTAATAGCTTCCTCCACAGCAAAGATCGATCAACTTTATCAAATGCTGTGGAGAAATCTATGAAGGCGCCATAGACTCTCCCTCCACGAAGTTTAACATATTTTTCCTGTATAACCTGCAGAGCTGTCAAATTGTCTAGGGTGCTATGTCTCTGCCTAAAGGCAAAATATCTTCTCTTAGCACCCACTCTTGAATTAATTTTAAAATACATTTAGAGAAGACCTTGCCTGTAGCATCCAGGAGGGCAATTTGTCGATAGTTTTGAGGCATATTACGTACTCCCTTCTTAAATAAGGGAACTAATATACTACCCCTCCATGAAGGGGGAACAGTTTTACTAGAAAAACAGAAGTTAAAAACTGGGAACAGAATTTTGCTCCACATCTTACTGTGTTGTTTTATAACAGCAATGGGGAGCTCGTCCGGACCCATTGCTCCAGAAGATCGCAGGCCCTTAATCGCTAATTCAATATCCTTTTCGGACGGAGGACCATAGATGAGATCATCCACTAATAATCTGCTGTCCTCGTGTGCCCTACCGTTACTAGCATATAACTTTTCGATATATTCAACCCAAATAAGCTCTTCAATGGGGATTGGCAGAGGACTAGATCTTAATCCACAGCCCTCCCCAATTATTGACCAAAATGTCCTAGCTTGACCCTTATAAACAGCCTCACGAAGTCTAATCCAAAGAGCATCTTCTTGCCCCCTTTTTAATTTCTCTTTCATCCTTTTCCTTCGTCTTCTCAATAAGATGATCCTATGATATCTTTCGGGGATGTTTATAAGGTATTGCTCCCTTACCAATTTATTTATTTCGATATTGAGATAGCGAAGACAGCTAGGCACTGCTTTAGGCTTTTTTACAGGACGGGGTTTCTTTGCAGTTGAAATTACTGTATGCAAAAGGTCAGAGAAACGTTTTAATATACATCCATCCCAGTGAACCAAATTCTCTATGGCAGTCTCTAGAATACTCGTCAAACCCTCTATTACCTTAAAATTCAAATAACATCTCCCGGAATTAACTCCAAAATTTGCCTGTTCACTATTTAAAGACCTCGTATCTACCGCAGGTGGAATTATGTTTACCGAAATTACAAGTACCTTATGGTCACTAATTTCTGTATCAATTACTAGCAGGTCTTTTAAAAGATGGAAGGAAGAACTATCCACTACCCCATAATCGAGAATGGATTCAATGTTAACAGAATTACTTTTATTAGATTTATTTGTGGATTGAGCTGGAATATCAGAGGGAAGCCTTCCATTTATAATGATACAATCTGCCTCTAGTGATTCCTCCAGTAGTAATTTCCCTCTCTTATTGGTCTTGATGTTATTAGGGAATAAGGCTTGTGGTATGTGTAATGATTCTTCCTTAAGTATGTTCCTAAACAATTCTAGGCTGTAATTGGAAATTTTACAATTTAGATCCCCTATTAATAATAAATGCGGGGGATCATCGGAATCTAAAAGATTCTTAACAAATGAAAAGACCTTTATTAAGCCATCATTAAAAAAGGCATCCAGAGGAATGTACGTGTTTATCAGTACCAGCGTTTTTTTAGGATCTCCATTGACGAGATTTGATAAAGTTATTGCTTGGAACATTCTATCTGGATCCAAATAGTGAACAAATTTCCATCTTATGTTATTCGAAAGCAAACAAGCCACTCCTCCTTTGGCATGGCCTCTCCTAGAAGGGATGGCATTACTATCCAGCACATAAAAGTCCTTTACCATAGGAAATCCTTCATCGACCCAAGTTTCCTGGAGACAGATCACGTCTGCTTCTAATGTATGTAAATATGTTAATTTTTCAAGATTGTTTTTTATTCCTGCCGCATTCCATGAGATTATTTTTAAGTCGGTGTTAAAGACAGGGATGCGATTTTGGAATAGAGATGGATTTGCTTGACAGTACCCCTGGCAACCAATTCCATTTATGAGTTTCTTCTGCAAAATGTGATTGACAAGAGATGGACTTTTTGTAAGTTACATGCCTTTCATTCCTAGAAATGCATATTTTTAAATCATCAGTTTTTTTAGACCAATCAGTGTTGCCTTTAATTGCAGCAGGGAAGATGGAGAGATTTTTGGGACTGTCATTACAAAATTTTATGAAGAAAGGAATAACATCTATCCCCCTACATTGTAGTCCCTCGGACCATTGTAAAATGTGATTTACTATAATTTTAGAGTAGAATTTAACCCTTGCTACTTTCCCAACCTCAGTTTTTGAGGTTGTAACTGTATCTATATCATTTGTTTGGATCAAATTTAAGTTTTCGATCTCCCGAAAACAGTTCAGGAGAACAGATCAATTTATAATAAGATCCTTCTCAAATAGAGGGATGAAATCAAGGAAAGCGAAATCAACGCTTTCTTTTCCAACGACCATGTTTGAACAATTAGATGACCTTTTATTTTCCATCATATCGGTGAAAGGCTCAGCTAAAGGGTTAAGGTCCGAGGGAAGGATGTTAAGGGGATTTCTCTCATCAGCAGATGCTAGAGTGTTCACTATCCCAGTTGAATCAATGACCAAAGTTATTTGGTCAGATTTAGTTTGTATAGTGTTTACTTTAATTGAGGTTAAAGAACACTCTAGAGGCAGATTTTTTTCAACAGAAGTGTCTACATTTTTATCAAAATTAATTGTCCTCTGCCTCTTTTATGCATATCTACGAATAGGTTTCCTTTTTTTCCCTCTATACTTTTTTTGTTTACCTGTTACTTCCTTTTTTTCATCGTTAGAGGATTCCAAAATATCTTCTTTTTTTTTTCTTCATTTATTTGAGATTTAAATATAGGAAATAGTTCCTTCTTACTCCTTTTTTCAGAGTCAGACAGTATTTCAATTTCTTGTTCCTGTTCAGAAATGCAGTTAGGAACTGCTGTTTTTATTTTTTTTATTTTTTTATACTCCAGGGAATTCCCCGGGAAAGCTGTTACTTTCTTACCAGTATTGACAGGACATGTATAACTTTGTTCTTTAGAATCCAAATCTAAAATTTGAGAAGTACTTCCAAGATCTTTTTCAGACGCCTTCTCAAGATTTTCATTAGCTACTATTATAGGTATCTTGTATTGTGGACTGGAGTCAGTCTCTTGTCTACTGTTTAACAATACCTTAAGAATCTGTGTTACCGTCTCAAACACACAATCCGAGCCCCCAACAAATTTTTCTAGCAATGATAAAATAGAGGATAGGGGATGTTCTAAAGAGACCAGTGAGTCAGAAATTGGCTTATCCAACCTAGCAGGGGAATTAGGCTGAGAATGAATCATATTAAGAACCGGTCTTGATGAGAAATTTACCTGAGAAAGGGAGAGATGTGAATTAGTGGATGGAGTACTACTAAACAGTCGAAGGCCCTGGGATGCTGGTACATTTGGGGTATTAATTTGGTCCGAGACTGGTTTATATTCAGAGTTAGTAAGTTTCTTATAATGTATTATATCTATATCAGGTAGGGTAAAATCATTTCCAGTAGAGGCCAAAGGGAGAGGTAAACCAGGAGAAACAATTAAGCCTTCCTCTGTTAGAGGGGGGAGGCTGTGGATTAACACCTCAATTGGTTTAGTAGGGGCTTTGTGGGGAGAACCAACAGAATTATTACTTAGAACACCCGGAGTGTACTTTAATTGCCTCTGCAAATTAGGGGATATGATGGGGCCAACCGTAGTGGTTTTACACGCCTGTGTATCTGAATATAAGGTGCCAACCTGCTCGTTACATCCATTGAGTGTAGGTTGACCTTCCTCTTCCCTATTAAAGATAGTTACTTCTGGTTGTAAACCCCCAAATGGAGCCTTATCCTTTCCCCTCTCCCATAAGCTATACAATTGACCTTTTCCCTTCCGATGCGCGTTGGGAGTTCAGTTAAATACAAGATGGAGAGGGGGGCGGAGCACGCCCGGGAAGAGGCACCAGCTGTGGGTGGAATGAAGAATGCTGGTCCTCGCAGTCCCGGGCGGCCGCTCTGTCTCCTCCGAATCAGGAGCTTTCCCCCGGTGCAGTCCCTGCCTCACAGCGCCCAATGCAAGCACACAGCAGGAGTTAAATACGTCTCCAACAGGAAAGAGCAGCAATCCAAAGGTCCAGTAACTGCTTTCGAGCGGCACTCCTGCCGCTGCCCAGGTTAAGCCGCTTCCACAAGCTCCACTCCACTGTGGGTACTATAAAAAAGCCAAGAAAAATCGATCTGCCACACTATTGCACTCTGCCGCCGGCCCCCCAAATCCCCAGGCGCTACACTCCCTGTGGTCAGAGTCTCTCCGGATGCAGGGCGGTGTTGTCGGCGTTTTTTTCACCAATAGGCGTTCAGCTCTCAGTTCAGCTCGCCTCGCCTTGCTGCTCCATCAGCTTCCGTGGTTAGCTAAACCAATACGGCTCCAGCCGCTCTTGCTGCAGCCCAGGTAACGCACGCCACGGACACACTCCACGCAGCTCAGCATAGGCTTACGTACTCCAGAAGCGTGGTAATGACCGCGTCTGTCCCCCTCTCTAGTTGAAGGCTCCTGCCGAGTCTTGGGGCTTTTCCACAGCAGCGATTAGCAGCGATTTTAACTTCAAGCGGAAAAAACCGCGAGGGAACTGGTCTTTGGGCGACACTGCGTTAGTTTTTCACAAGCAGCTACGGCCGCTTTGATGTATAATTTGATTTTCAGTGGCTCCTGCCTCGTTCGTTCCACAATCGGCGACGGCCGCTTTGATGTATGATGTAACCGGCTCCCGGTTTGATTTTGGTCCCGGTTTGGTTATCAGCGGCTCCTGCCGCGTTTGTTCCGCAAGCGGCAAGCGGGCGCTCTGGTGTTTTATTTAAGCGGCTTCTGCCGCGTTTGGTTTTCAGCGGCTCCTGCCGCGTTTATTCCGCAAGCGGCAACGGCAGCTTTGAGGTTTAATGCAAGCATTTGGGTTTCAGCGGCTCCTGCCGCGTTCGCTCCACAGGCGGCAACGGCCGCTTTGATGGCCGCTTTGATGTTTTTTATGTCAACGACTCCTGCCGCGTTTGCTTTTCAACTCCTGCCGCGATTGCCCCACAAGCGGCAACCGCTCCGGAGGTCGAGGTAACAGCGGCAATGGCGGCTCCTACCGCGTTCCAATTCTCGGCGGCTCCAGCAGCTTACTTGCTGCCCCAACCGCCTTGACCGCCTTGACCGCCTGACCGCCTTGAGTTTTCAATCATTAGCGCTCCTGCCATGTTGCCAGCACAGCTCAGCAAGGCGTCTGACTCTGACTCTCGCCTGATGAGCTGACGAGCTTCAGGTGCGGTCACTCTGCAATCTGTTCTTCAATAGACCACAACGAGAGGGAAATGATTTATTTAATTTTCCCTTGTCATCTGTCGCATTCCCCCGGCCCCCCACCGCTCTTACCTGCACAGGCCGCTCCTGGGCTAATGTAGTATCCAGCCTGCTGTGGTTGGATGACTGAGAGGATTCTGATGCGATAGATAAGTCAAGCTGGGCAGTGGAGGTGTGCCATGCAGAGGGGGCAAGTAGTTTTGGCATCAAAACAGAAGCTTCAGTGCGTCTGGGAATCAGAGAGGCTGTAGGTGGGGTAGAGGAGGGGGCAGTAAGAGGGGGTATGGGAGTAGAAGGTTCAGCTAGTAGATGAGGGCGTGCATGGGAGAGGGTGGAAGCGAATGGCATGGCGGTGCAGAGAGCCCAAAAGTAGAAAATAGATAATTTTGTTCAGTGACTTGGATTAGGATGTTCCCATTTCTGTATATAGTTAGGGACCGATCTCTGCTAAAGTTCTGGGATAGGGATATAGTTTGTTTAGATCCATAAGGGACATTGGTAGCATTATTATGTGGTAAATAAATAATTAATTACCGGTACTATTTTTTAATACAATGAATAAAACAGATAGCTCAATAAATAAGAGACAGGATTCGAGGTATCTTGAGTCTTCAGGCTTTAATCAGGCATAAGGGAAAAGGACAGAACAGCCTGGAAGCAAGGGACGCAGCTGCCAGGGAAAATGGGAATCAGGAATCTGGGATAAGGGATGGGCATAAGGGGGGGGGGGTAACTTTCAGTAACAGTGCACAGTATATATATTAAAACAGTTGCATTACATTCAATACAGTAGGCGTAGCAGTAGGCGTTTCTCGTAGCAGTCGCGAAAGATAAGGGCAAAATGATGTAACAAGAAGGCGTGTACAGGGCGTATACATAGACATGTGATGTAAACGTAACAGAAATGTCATAAATGGGGCGGAAACATGGAGGGGGCTACCTGAGCAGCCGGGACCTTTAACCTAGTGGTGCGCGCAAACGGGCAATGACGTGTTACCAGGGAACTGGGGGCTATGACTTCTGCGCTAGAAGAGGAGACTAAAGTCTGGAGTGTCAGAGCGACATGTACCTAAGGCATATCTAGTATCTAGTGTTTGGAGTACATATTGATAGAATCCAAAAGTTATCAGGGCAAAGGCTACTAGACACTAAGACTGGTGCGTGCATAATTCTACATGTATTGCGTGTGCTAGGAATATTCTATGAATATTAATACAGTATTTCTCTTACATGGAGACAGGAAGGCTAGACCATGGCTGAAACTATTGATGCGATTCAGTAGCTTAGGAATGCAGAGAAGGAGGGCTGGACTGATAACTGGAAGCATAACATACTCTTGGCAGACTGGCAGGCAGAGCCAGGCCGGGCCGGGCACTGTGAGGCAGGATGTAAGTGAAGGGTCAGGGATGCAGGTGGGGGCTGTATCGCTCCTCGGAGAGGGTTCAGAAGACAAGAGCTGAATCTGGTGTCCGGGCCCTTTTGAGGCCTAGAAACGGGGACAATTCAATGAATTAACGTGCACACTGTAAAATGTGGCAACATAGGCCTACATAGGCCTAATACTCGTTGTTTTCACGAGGACTGGAAACTGACATACTAGAGATGGACACAACTATAATTGCGTCTTTAATCGCTCATAGGGGGATACATGCATATCGATCATGCACATATAGCATAAGATGGGGAACACGTAGGCACATACAACATGGCAAAATTTACTTTTCCACATTCCCTCCTTGTGCCCTACGTTTCCATCAGGAAACATCAATATTCATGATACCATCTATCTGTTCATATAGCATCATTTGCTCGTCTCGAATTGTCTTGGAACGGGATTTAGGACTAGGAATACAAGAGGTAGCACACATGCCGCAAATCGCAGGGCCACATTGTATACAGAGGCAGCAACTGAATATGATCATTACTGCTATACCCAGGAATGACAATACTTTCCATCCCCAGGCAGATATGATACTCCAGAGCCAACCGGACCATGTCCAGGTGCCTGGATTCTGGTGTAACTGATGGGCAATTTTATGAAGTCTGGTTATAGCTGAATAAACAGACGGCGCGTTATTAGGAATGAAAATGCAGCAACTAGATCCGATGACTCTACATGCTCCTCCTCTATCGGCCAGTATGACGTCAAGAACGAGACGATTTTGGAGCACGACAAATCTCATAGCAGATTGCTCTTCAGTTAAGTTACCTAGAGCAGAAGTAGTCTCATTCACTACTGCTTCAAGGGTTCTGGTTAACCTACGTATTAACTTACTATTCTGGACAGGTCCTATAAAGAAGAAGAAACCTTTATTAAAGTCTTGATATTGTTCTAGAGTAGTTTCAGTTTGATCGACAATTGGGGACTCGATCTCCCTTCTATGTCTGACGTGTACTAGATGTGTGTTTCTGTGATAATCAGATGGGGCTAGAAAAACTGGTGGCAGTAGGAAAGCAATATAACATATTCCATCCCAATCGAGGGGCAGACGAACATATGCGGTCTGACCACAAACAAAATAAGAATGACGTGAGGCTTTGAAAATAGATTTCCCACTGTCACTATACTCGACAATAGTAGTACAATCACTATGTCCTACATGTGCGGAACCATTCTTTCTGACACATAATTAGCCTTTGACTGGTAACACTGAAATAGCAGGCAAATCTGGAGTAGTATCAGACTGAACATTCAGGACCATGAAATTCGAAGAATAATTACCTAAATCATACACTTCATTTTCTAGATCTAACCCTGTTCTATGGGAAAGACCGTTGCTTGTCTGGGAAACATGTTCGATTCAGAAGGGACATATCATTTGAGGATGACGTTAACGTGGACCATGCTCCACACGAACCATTATGTGAAAATGGATAAGGAAAGAGTGGCAGAACTCCCTTCGGTGTCTGGAAAGGGGGGAGTCGACCACACACCCAACAATTAGTGGCATTGCTGGTCTGGTGTGAATAGTGTAACATTCGGATGAATGTATTATTACGCATAGCGAGACGATAGGATAGCTCGTGAGGAGGCAGATCACTAAATGTGTGCTCTACTGTAGCATTAGAAAACATATGTACATTTGAAATTGGAAAACATAAATGTAAAGCATAACTTGTGCAGGTAATCATAAGACTCAAAAATAACAAGAAGAATAGAACAATAATACATCTTCTAGAGTTTTGACTAACTCTCTCACTATGTGGGTCTGTCTCATACATGTCAGGAACCTGTCTAACCGTTTCACCCGAGAGGGACTTAGACAATTAAACTGGCTGACTTATTTTACTAGACCTGAGTTTGTCTTTATACTCCTGCTGCGGAGTTTTCTCTAACAGGGGAGGCTTGAGTTCAGAGTCTGTTTTTAGGCAGTCTTTAGGAATAAGGCAGTCCTTAACAAATGTCTTTTCTCGTAATCTATGGAACTTTTTAATATGGCTGAGGTGGACCCACCCCTTCCTGCCTTCAAGTTTCACCGCGGTCCTTGTTGTTAACAACACCATTCGAGGCTCCTTCCACCGGGGCTCCAGCGGACTTGAACGATCAAAATTCCGGACCAAGACATGTTCACCAGGAACGACCTCATGCGGTTTCACCTCGGTGTTGTCGGGAAATGCAGCGGCAACCTGTGAACGACAAGAGTGTAGGGCAGACATCAAGGAAGCTAGGTAATCTGTCAGCATATTACTGGAAACATCTGTAATACTACGGGGTCTAGGTGTACCCCACATGTTTGGAGGGCGGCCGAATACGACCTCATAAGGGGACAGACCTGATCTGGAATGCGCAACCATCCTCATATAGAATAAAGCAACTGGCAGGGCAACTAACCAGTCTACACCTTTTTCTCTACAAACTTTAGCAATGCGGATTTTCAGAGTCTGATTGTGTCTCTCTACGAGACCGGCTGCTTCAGGATGGCGTACACAATGGAACTTCCACTGGTACCCTAACAGAAGGGAAACATGTTTCATGAGCTCGGATGAGAATGGCTGGCCGTTATCTGAATACACGACCCTAGGGAGTCCATAGCGGGGAAAGAACTCACGAACCAACTGCCTGGCAGTGGTCGCAGCTGTGTAATCTGGAACTGGATATGCTTCTGTCCACCTGGACAAAGCACATACAACTACGAGGACATACTTAAAACCTTGACATCGCTTCATCTGAATATAATCCATCTGGAGGACTTCAAAAGGGTGGTCAGGAGGTTGGAATCCACCTTGTTCCACCGGGACACTTTTACCTGGATTGAACTGACAACATATCATACAGGTACGGACTTTCTGCTTGGCTGCAGCTCGTAAATGCTTGTTGAACCAAAGGTTCTGAATACTGTCTAACATAGCTTTTTCTCCTAGATGTGCTGGACTATGTGCGGTATTAATAATGACTTGAACCATAGAGTCGGGGAGAAACCATGTGGCTTTTCCCTTCGTCAACCATCCCTGATCTGTCTGGACCCCTCCTTGTTCGGACCATTTCTTGATTTCTTCGGGAGTAGCATGTAACTGTATGTCTATGACATCTTGTGTAGGGTCCTTAACAGTCATACAAGTAGTCTGATCTGGAGTGAGTGTCTGTGTCGTGTTAACTGGAATGTCTGGAGTCTGAGCTGTAAGCTTGGCTGTTCGATCTGCTAGATCGTTACCATGGGAAATGATGTCAGTGACTTTCGTATGTGCCTTGCACTTCATGATAGCAATAGCTGTCGGTAAATGTATTGCATCTAACAGAGCTTGAATGAGGGGGCCATGCTGAATCTTGGTTCCATGAGAAGTCATGAAACCTCTCTCCTGCCAGAGCACTCCAAAGTCGTGTACGACTCCGAATGCATAACGTGAATCTGTGTATATGTTTACTTTCTGATTCTTAGCACGTATGCAGGCTTGGGTCAGAGCGACTAGCTCTGCTGCTTGAGCAGACAGGGTGTCAATACGATGTGTTTCTATAACTTCGGTTTCAGTAGTCACTGCATACGCGGCTACTAGTTCTCCTGTACTTGTTCTCATACATGAACCATCCACATAAAGTGTCAGGTCGGGATTAGGTAATGCAATGTCTGTCAGATCTTGTCTTGGCTTTGTCATGGTGTTAACAACTTCCACACAGTCATGTGTGGCAGGATTGGAAGTAACTGACGGTAACAGTGTAGCAGGATTCAGAATGTTGCAGCGTCTGATTTCTGTGTGGCTGGAACAGTGTCAGTTCATAACCTGTTAAACGTGCAATTGTCAAGTGCTGAGTCTGGGTTCTGTTTAAAAGAACTTCCACGGAATGTGGGACTTGTACTGTCAGGGAGTGTCCTAACACTATGGAATCACTTTGTCTGATCGCTAGAGCTGTGGCTGCAACTGACTTGAGGCACGCAGGCAGAGCCTGGGCCACTGGATCTAATGTGCTCGAGAAATAAGCACAGGGCTTGTATTGTCCTGCTTGGTCTTGTGTGAGAACAGATAATGCAGTACCATCACGTTCTGTGACAAAGAGTGTAAAAGGCTTACTGTAGTTCGGTGTTGCTAGAACTGGTGCTTGACATAAGGCTTTCTTTAACTCATTAAAAACAAGTGTATGTTCCTGGGTCCAAGGGAGGACAGTCGATACGGCTGCCTCCTGTGTCGTTAACTGTATTAGTGGCTTGGCTAGAAATGCATACTGAGGAATCCATTGTCTGCAGTAAGAAGTAAGGCCGATAAAAGCTCGTACCTCCTTCTGTGTCTTGGGCTGTGGAAGACTCGCTATTAACTGGATACGATCAGGTGTCAACTGCCTACCCCACTTGGACAGCAAGTGTCCCAAGTATACCACTTGCTGGACACAGAATTGTAATTTGGAAGGGGACACCTTGTGCCCCTGGTCGGCTAGAAAATACAGAACTGTAAGTGACGCACGCTCGCAGTCATGTTCAGAACGGGCTGTGATCAGTAGATCATCGACATACTGGAGCAGGGCAGTGTCAGTTGGCATGTGAATATTGTCTAGTTGTCTCTTAAGTGCTTGACTGTAAATGCTAGGACTTTCTGTAAAACCTTGAGGAGCTCGTGTGAATTTATAGCTTCTTCCATTTAAACAAAAACCGAAAAGGTACTGGCTGTCTGGATGAATGGGGACACTGAAAAATGCGTTCTTGAGATCGATAACTGTGAAGAACGTAGCTTCAGAATCAATGGCTGTCAAAAGGGATGAAATATCTGGGACTACTGGATACTGAGGTATGATACATTTATTAAGCTCTCGAAGGTCAATCACTAATCGATATACTGGAGGTGCATTTGGATCAGTACGTTTCAGGACTGGAATGATAGGAGAATTACATACATTGGAGTCAGTTTCTACAACCACTCCTTGAGCAATAAGTTCGTCAATAATCTTGGATAAGGCTGCTACAGCCTCAGGTGGCAATTTGTACTGTCTGATTCGTGGCAAAACTACACCTTGCTTTAGAGTTACACGATGGGGTGTGATATGCATACAACCTACATCAGTTGGACCTTGCGCCCATAAATGCTGTGGTACATTCAATAATCTTGGATCAAAATCACGTAATACATAATGACCTTTAAAGTCTCTCAAAAACAAACGGACCCCTTCTGGGGAGCAGCAAATTACTGCTCCTAATTCTTTTAATGTCTTAATGCCTAACAAATTTTCTGGACATGATTTCGTAAGTAACAAATCAGTAGTTCGGGACAATGGACCAACTTCTAGAGTAACTGGTTTCGAAATTTCATTAACAATTGGCTTTCCTGAAAATCCAAGGGAAACATTTTTAGAGCCTGAGAGCGGAGCCCCTGGAACCTCGTCATGACTGATGGTAGTCCTACTTGCCCCTGTATCAATCAAAAACTTTCGGTCTTTCCCTAATACTTGACTGTGTACATAGGGACCCTCTTGATCTACGGGTATCTCGATGAGAGGCAAGCCTACCTCCCTCTCTAGGCTGTTTCATGAATACGGCTGATAATCTGGATACTCTGTCTGAGCATACTGGTACATCTGCTGTGTAACATGCTGTGTAGCAGCGATAGGCTTCGGTGCTGGAACTGTCTGTTGTGCATTCTGTGGTGGCTGAGAAGTCTGTGAAACTTGTTCTTGTCTAGGCGGACGTGGTCTTTCTTTAGTTTTACCAGTAGCTATGTTATGTTTCAGAACTGCACACTCGTTTATAAAATGACCTGGCTGTTTACAGTAATTGCAAGTCCCTTTAACGGGAGCTGCAGGATGACTGGCTTGATTCGGACCCCTCTTCTGATTGTCTTGTGGAACAGATTGTGCAACTAATACTTTCATTTTCGTGTCTTTCATACGTCTCCTTTCGTGTTCCTGCTCTTCGCTGATTCTGTTCTGGTGGTACTGGAGCATTTGTAACATTTGTGACGGAGTATTAGCTTGCCAGGTACTTTCGACTTTCAAAACTCGATTTTTAACTTGTGGTAAAGAATTCTCGACTAGTTTGGTAACAAAAAGATGAGGGAACGATTCACTACTTGTTTTCAGACCACTGTTAATAATAAAACATTTTTCAAATCTAGAATAAAAATCACTAGTGTCTTCATCTTGTTTCTGTTTACAGGCTGAGATTGCATCCCAATCTTCCTTTTTCGTGGCTAGTAATCTTGGCAAAACTTGTATCAATAACTCGGGCAAATCTTTACATTTCTCCCCAAGACCGGTACCTGGTACTCGTAAACCATCTTCAGCTTCTAGAGCTGTCCAATCAATCTTTTTCTCTCCCACCTCCCATTCTTTTTCCTTGAGTTTTTCATATACCCCTGCGGGCAACAGAACCTTTAACATTTTAATGATATCAGGATACGTGTATTCTCCCATACGGAGCATGTCTTTTAATTCTCGATGGAACCCTGCTGGATCTTTGTCGTGACAGGGAATTAACTTTTTCATCTCTAAGAGTTCCATCTTTGTGATAGGGGTGTAAACAAATACTCATTGTAGCTCACCACCCGCTGTCCTAACTGGGTGTACTTCTCGTAACGGATGCTGCCTATCTATGTAAAATGACTTACTTTCTGGAGGTGAGACACGAACAAAATGCGGATTCAGAAACGTTCGATATTTGTGGCGCTGTTCTAGGATGACACTAATTAAATCAGTACCTAAACCCCTCCATCTATACTGGAGTAACTCGTTCAATACATCATGTAATGGACCTGGATCAGAATGCTGTCCCTCATACAGTGTAATGAGGTGCTGGATCATATACATACCCACCAGTCGCTGCTCGGCTGGGGGCAGTTTCAGAAATATTTGTGCCACTATTTCATCTGGAAAAGTGGTAGAATCAGTAGTCCATCGGACTGCTGATCGGACTAGTTCTTGTTCATGCATTGTGCTAAGCTCACTATAACCTATTCGTGATTTCAGAATGTGATCGGTAGCTTGGAATACTTGTTCAAGAGAACTCTGCTCTGGTGCTGGAGGAGGGAAAACTTTCTTGTGATCCAGGCGTGAATGTCCGTCGGGAAGTCTAGTTCTGCCTACATACGCTATTCTGGAGGGATTCTCGTCGTCTACCTCTTCAGTAAGAGAGTCGTCTTCTTTCTCGGTTACTTGTACTGCTTCCCGTTTCTCGTGTAACTTTATTATTTCCCTACGGATTTTCTTGTACATACTCTCTATACAGTTCTGTGTCTTGTGTCTTCCCTCGGCTATATGGTCACTCCACCTAGTCAGGACTTTCATTTCTTCCGGATCTTTATCCGGATAATCTTGTTCTCTTATTAAACAATTAATTAGAAACTTTAAAAGCATGAGCTGAATCTCGACTTTTCTTTGAATCATGGCGTCGCGAACACTTTCTGGATCTACTCCTGTACGGATAAAACGATATATTCTGTCTAGATATTCTTTCATATTGGGCAGGGTGTCCAAATATTCGGTCACCCGTCTTACACGCAATGAATATATGACCATATTACCATCGCCTGAAACTGGATCATAACGGCATTCAGTAAGTGCTCGCTTGATATCTGCAAATGTCTGAATTTTTGGCGAACGCTGTAACGCTCGTTCATGTAGCTCAAGTATCGTCATACGTCTGTGTTGAGGCGGGGTTCCAGGAGGACTTCCCCCCGCGGCTCCTAGACCAGAATCGTCGGTGTGTACTGTACGTGCTGGTAGAGTGACTGATGTAGCGGGTACATGTACTGTAGGCTGGACCGGGGGTGCCGTAACAGGTGCTGCAACGGGTACCCCGGTGGCTGGAGGAACAGGAATTACATTATTTACGGGAGCAGGCGGAACAGGATTTGCATATTCCGGGACTGTATCGTCCAAATAGGACGAGAGAAAGATATCAGCTGCAGTCGGTTTGTGACGTAGCTTAATCGGAACCAAGGGCGGCGGAAAATTACATGGTGCTTCCGGGGTTGCTTTTGGCAAGCCCTCGGCAAGAAGAGGATACATACCCTTAATAAAGGCATTTCTCTGTCTGTCTGACTGTTCTGCTCTAACACGTTCACCTACTTCGATTAATTCCGTTTCTTGGGCTCTTTCTGAGGATTCCCTACTTAATTCTGTTTTTCTGATTTCTTTTTCTGTACTTCTATGAGATTCTTTGCGCCATAACTCGATGGCATCTTTCTGGGACTGTCTGGATTTCTTTTTCCATAATGCTTCCTCTACTCGCATGATGCACTCGGCATCCAATGTACCTGACATGGGCCATCTATACTTCTCTTCTAACTCCTTGGTATAATCCACCCATAAGTCTAGATATAATATGGCACTTAAGCCATGCTTATGATACATAAAATGACCTGGACTGTCCCTAGGCGGGACAGGAACTGCTTCCTCTAATAACCCTTTTCTGGTTTTTAACTGACGTAACTTGGAGAATAGAGGCATTCTAATCTTGAATCTAAACACAATGCAATACACGATAAACACAGTAATGACTGGAAAAACAACTCACTCATACCACGACATTGAAAACACATTAAATGACATCTAAAATAACAGTTCGGACAGAATATTACCTGATATACTGAGAACAGAACACATGAATTTCTCGAGAACGAAACTTACTAGAATGACTAGATGCACTGCTAAACAGTACGAAACTTACCGGTCTCATAAAGAGACACGTCGGACCCGCATCCACCTAGGTGGACACTTCGTGTTGGATCTGTGTACCCAAACCCACGGACCAGAGACAAATTAATTGACCCTGTCTAGATACTACCCCAGCAACGGTACTCACCGGGCAGCAAGAACGGAAGGCCTCGGACTGGACTGGACTGCTACGACGACGGACTACGAACTTCGGACTTCAGTTACAGGTGGGCCTCCGGATACCTCGGACCTTGGACTCTTGGCTTGGGCTCTGGTCGGGACTCGCCGCGTTCCTCACCGCCTCGTCTGGATGCTGGACCGCAACCTCCGTCTCCACCGTGGGCCTGAGGGATACTTGAAGCAGAAATATCTGCACGTGCACGGTATGGTTCCGTCACGGCTGCAGAGGGTCAGGGGGCCTGCGTGGCTTCACCGGCGCGTGGGGAAAGGGCAAGTCCCTATTCGGGCGCCATTATGTGGTAAATAAATAATTAATTACCGGTACTATTTTTGAATACAATGAATAAAACAGATAGCTCAATAAATAAGAGACAGGATTCGAGGTATCTTGAGTCTTCAGGCTTTAATCAGGCATAAGGGAAAAGGACAGAACAGCCTGGAAGCACGGGACCGCAGCTGCCAGGGAAAATGGGAATCAGGAATCTGGGATAAGGGATGGGCATAAGGGGGGGGGGGTAACTTTCAGTAACAGTGCACAGTATATATATTAAAACAGTTGCATTACATTCAATACAGTAGGCGTAGCAGTAGGCGTTTCTCGTAGCAGTCGCGAAAGATAAGGGCAAAATGATGTAACAAGAAGGCGTGTACAGGGCGTATACATAGACATGTGATGTAAACGTAACAGAAATGTCATAAATGGGGCGGAAACATGGAGGGGGCTACCTGAGCAGCCGGGACCTTTAACCTAGTGGTGCGCGCAAACGGGCAATGACGTGTTACCAGGGAACTGGGGGCTATGACTTCTGCGCTAGAAGAGGAGACTAAAGTCTGGAGTGTCAGAGCGACATGTACCTAAGGCATATCTAGTATCTAGTGTTTGGAGTACATATTGATAGAATCCAAAAGTTATCAGGGCAAAGGCTACTAGACACTAAGACTGGTGCGTGCATAATTCTACATGTATTGCATGTGCTAGGAATATTCTATGAATATTAATACAGTATTTCTCTTACATGGAGACAGGAAGGCTAGACCATGGCTGAAACTATTGATGCGATTCAGTAGCTTAGGAATGCAGAGAAGGAGGGCTGGACTGATAACTGGAAGCATAACATACTCTTGGCAGACTGGCAGGCAGAGCCAGGCCGGGCCGGGCACTGTGAGGCAGGATGTAAGTGAAGGGTCAGGGATGCAGGTGGGGGCTGTATCGCTCCTCGGAGAGGGTTCAGAAGACAAGAGCTGAATCTGGTGTCCGGGCCCTTTTGAGGCCTAGAAACGGGGACAATTCAATGAATTAACGTGCACACTGTAAAATGTGGCAACATAGGCCTACATAGGCCTAATACTCGTTGTTTTCACGAGGACTGGAAACTGACATACTAGAGATGGACACAACTATAATTGCGTCTTTAATCGCTCATAGGGGGATACATGCATATCGATCATGCACATATAGCATAAGATGGGGAACACGTAGGCACATACAACATGGCAAAATTTACTTTTCCACATTTACATGAAGGTGTTGAATTACGTTTTCTCTCCTTTTGGCGAGTATCGTAGTATAGAAGATGAAGTCCATTTTAAGACTTCCGTGTGTTGGATTGATGAAGATGTCTGGTCTTAGTGTCTCTGGGTGTTCTTTAAGGATTTTGTGTTTGTACTTTTAGCAGCGTGTTTGGAGAGGTTTTGCAGAAATGAGTTGGGGGCAAATCATTCCACGCTCCTGAAGTTGAAGTGATACTCAGAAGTTGTTTCTGGGGATAACCTAATTTAGACTTCAGGAGAAGCATTCAGAGGTGTGCATAGTGGTCAAGAGGCAGCCTCCAACAGCTGAGATGGCCGCCTGATTGTAACATTGGGCCCTTCAGTGGACGGTTGGTGGGCACTTCTTTGGAAGAGTGGGATGCGAGTGTCAGAGTCGTGTGAAAAAGGTCACCAAGGCGATCTGGTAGGATCCCTTTGAGGAAAAGGGGGCCTTAAATGCCGAAAAGTGCCGGTGGGCCTGTTGATGTCACTGGGTTCTTAGTGGCCACGGTATCTAGGAGCTGGAGGTTGTGATGGAGCTTATTGGTCAGTCTGCAGAAACGTCCTTTATATTCTAGGGCATATATACAAGTTATTCACCCACATCATAGGTAGTATATCAATATCTGCATAGACTAGTAGACATCACAAAGGATGGGTCACTGCTATAGGCACATGGTAGGATAGGAAGCAGCATCAACTTGAGAAAACAGTATACGCAACAGATAATATTGGAAGAAGATGGGCAAAACAATCACCATGTAGGCTTAGAATAACAGTGTAGATATAAAGACACCGTATACTCGCAAGAGGACATCTTGCACTTTAGCATTGTGGAACTTCGTTGAGAGTTCATTTTAATGGTGAGGTATGTTGGGAGGGGTCACTAGGTGTCATTGATGTAAATTGTCTCTGACACTATAGTTTTGTGGGACTTTGTTGAGAGTTATTTTTATTTTCATGAAGTATTAGAAGGGACAGTAGGTGGCACTGGGACCTCATTTATTCTTTTGCGGTCTGGAGTCCAATATTTATATCTTCCACCTACTTTGAAGCAGGAGTTTCTAGAGGCTTCCACCGCCATGACGTGTCACGCATCCACTTCCTCCTTGCCCAGGGTCCAGTTTGTCTAGAGTCACAAAAGACCAGTGATAACTCCTTTGTGAGAGTGCTCATGCAGAGCCTTTGTGATGTGCAACTGCGATAAGTGACAACTGCTCCCCCTCGTTAAGTCAAATAGGCCTATCCTGCCAACACCTCGCTTCCAAATGAGCAGAAGAATACTGAAGCACTCAGCGAGGTCCAATGGCCATGCCTTGTGGCCAGTAAAGAAGTACTGCAAGATCAGAGATGTTTGTTGTGATTTATTGTTTCCACAATTATTCACCTTTCTTGCGCCTGAGACGTAAAATTAATTACAGACAGGCAGCTGTCACGTGTTTTGTCATAGAGACTTTTTCAAGGCTGCAAGATGATATACAAAGTATCTTACACAATTGTAACAAAGACGTAGGGATAAGAAATGCAGCTGTTAAATCACCGCCACCAGATAGAACAAGAAGAACACCGTTGTGATCCTGAAGGATACCCTGTGAAGAGCCAAGTGCATCGGGTGAAATCCTAAAACAGATTGTGCCTGATAATCTGGCCATGCTAAGTTATTGCAACTTGCTGTAAAATCATACTACTCCCCGGATAAAGTCATTGTTAGCCAAAACAACAGTAATCAAATCTATTAGCATTCCAGAATGCTCAAGTAGAGTGGCGTCTTTGATTTTCAAAAAATGCTGTATGGCGGCAATCCCCCCAGATTTGGGGATACTAGTATATAATGCACAGAACTCCAAGGTAACCAGTATGTTGGTGTCAGTCTACTCAATTTTTTTTCCTATTGCTTCATCAACCCATACACCAGAAGCTACACTACAAAGGACCCCCTCTCCTTTCACCGCTTCAGCCATGCCGTTTAAGGTTTATTGTGTAAATTTAAAGCTGAGTGCAGTGCTCGCTCTTCCCTAGACTCCACCCACTTTTCATCTGTGTTGGACTTGGCCCTTTTGGCAGGTTCAGCCCTGAACTTTTTGCCTTAAGCTCTGACATGGTGGTAGTGATTTTAGACCTGTGGCCCAGTGTAGAGTGCATGCGCTCTCTGAGTGCATGTGGTGAGAATGGCCTGCCCTCCCATAGGAATGCATGGGGGATATGTGTGCCCATGGTAATTCCTGGTATGAGAGGAGTGCAGGGTCAAGTTTAGTATGTATGAACTAATGAGAATAAATGCTGCGCAATGGTGTGCACAGATTTATGGTGACTGGTGGAGAAATGCCACTTTTAGAAGTTGGTATTGCTGTGTGTCTGCCTGCCTGATTTGAATTGCATGTCTGGCTTGTGAGTGACATGAGCTGGATGATGAGGTGGCTCCAGGAGACAGGGTGAGTCAGCCCAGTGGTGAATAGAGAGATCTGCATGCAGATGGGAGGGAGGAGTTGCACCTGGGACGGGAATAGGGCTGTGCCTTCCCTCCACAATGCTGGCTCCGCCCCCTGTGGTGCCTCTGATCACTGAACCCCCACCTAACAATAGGGAAGAGGAGCCTGGTAAACAGAGTGCTCCAAAACCAGTTGCATCTGGTTTCCCAAGCCCAATGCTGTAACACAAAGGAAATTGTCCTATAAATGTAGGGGCTGGGACCCCATGAAAGTGGTGTGCTTGTTCTTAATTTGGGAGGACACTTTGCCAGGAGGAACCACCGCGGGACCCAGCTGATGTGTCCTGGGGGTCTCTGCGTGCTAGCCATCCTGGCTGCACTTTGCTGGGGTCTCCCCAGCACCAAGGATTCGCTTATTCCTGCCTTTTTGAGGACTTTTGTGGCCTAGCGCCTCGTGAGTGCTGTATTTGGGTCGCCTAAGGGGAGAGGAGCAGGCCCTGCTCCAGCACGAGGCTGCATGGGAATCCCGGCGTGTGGATTTCCCCCCCTGAGCTCCTTAATGAAGCAGGAGCCCACCTTGCATTTGTGTGTGCTGCTGGCGGTTTCCCACCCCGCAATGATCTATATTGAAAGTGTGTGTGCCCACCCCACGTTGCCGCTGTTTCCACGTATTAGTACTTTTTTTAAACCGAAGCTGGAGTCCACCCCGCTGGTTCTGGCCCCCTGCGTGAGGCGGCTGCCGAGAACACAGCGGATCAACAAGAGGGGCCGGCCCGTAAGCCAGGCAGAGTGGCCTGGATGTGGGCAGAGCACTCCGCAAGAAGCTGGAAGCAGACAGGAGCTTACCCCGCTCTCCTGTGGAAAAAGGAGAATGGAAGTAGACGGGAGCCTACCCCGCGCTCCTTGGACCAAAAGAAGAGAGACCGCCCGACTAGGTGAGGAGGGGCCCAGGGGTGGGAGAAAGACGAGTCACATTGTCAGAGCTTGCCCCCACCCACCGGGTGCCAGTGCACCACCAGTGAGTAAGGGGGCTGAATGCACCGCCGTGTTGGTGCCGCTCGAGGCACATTGTCGGTGCTTGTGGCTTTTTCTCAGTTGCACCGCAGAAGCGGGCAGCTGCAATGTTTGGGGCCCTTTTCAAGTCTAATCTCCAACGAGTGGCCCATGCTGTTCCTCGTGTTGGCAAGATTTTGTTACAGTTGCCCAGCGTGTCAGTGGGCAACTGCAACATCCCAGGGTGGGACTCCCATGTGCACAGTGCCTGTCCTCATTGCTTGTGGGCCATTGTTTTGGGTGCCAGAGGCACAGTGAGTGCCAGGACTGCCGGTGATATCATTGGAAGCGGACGCTCCCCACGACCCCTGCTCCCACCTGGGTATCATATCTCACTGCACTCTACTGCCTATTTACCCTGCTCATAACTATTTACTCTGGTGCCTGCGCTGCACGCTGCTATCTGCTGCCGATTTATTTATTATTTATTACTGTAACTTTCTATAATTTCTCCTGGAGCCTGCGCTGCTCGCATTTCCTCTTCAGCTACATCCGCCATAATTTAGAATACTCTCAGCTGCTGTGGTGTGGTGCTCGCTTTGTGTTCCCTCATTGACTCGCATTGCCTCCGCATTAATTAATTATCGTGCACAGCCTGTCCCGGTTCAGAATCGCCAGCCATTTTTGTTGTTGTTGTGAATAGCCAGTTTGTTTCGGCCAGTAACAGCAGAAGTAGTAAAAACGCTACTACTGAGAACCAAATCTGGCTACCCCCGAGATCCCTGCCCAGTCTCAGTGGCTCATCTGGCAGCCGCCCCTATATCCGCTTTGCTAGCAAACCTGTTCAATAAAATGTTCAAAGAGGGAGCATATCCACTATGTTGGAAACAAGTCTCAATAGCTCCTCTGCTCAAAAAATCTAACCTAGACATCTCTGACCCTAGTAGCTATCGACCCATATCTAGACTTCCACTACCGGCCAAGCTTATTGAAAGGGTCATGAATGCCCAGCTTTGTGACTTCCTCCGATCCTCTGGCGGTCTGGACCCTGCTCAACACGGATTTAGGGAAGGTCACAGCACCGAGACCGCCCTTATTAAATCCACTGAGGAAATCAGGAAAGTAATGGATGCTGGAGGACGGGCGGTCCTGGTGATCCTGGACCTATCCGCGGCCTTCGATACGGTCCACCATAACATTCTGTTGGACCGTCTTGAGGGCTGCGGAATCCGAGGAGTCGTACTGACCATGCTGAAATCCTTTCTATCAGACAGGATCCAGGTGGTGGCCATGGGAGATTTTGAATCTAGCCCTTTTTCCCTCCCTGGAGGGGTCCCACAGGGCTCCTCCCTAAGTCCTACCTTATTTAATGTATATGTTACCTCCCTCGCCCCGGTGATTCGTTCTTTTGGTTTCGAACTAACATCGTATGCAGATGATACCCAAATTGTGGTATCTCTGCTCCCGGGGTGAGAGGAAGGAATTGCGGCCAGATTCCAGGACTGCATGATTGCAGTTAGTTCGTGGATGGCTAGGAACTGCCTCAAATTGAACTCCTCAAAAACGGAGGTTCTTCTCTTTGGAAATGTGACCAATCTCTGGACCCCTAATTGGTGGCCTCATGAAATGGGATCCCCACCCATTCCAGCCACTACAGTAAAAAACCTGGGGGTGATTATTGATTCCCAACTTTCTTTCAAATCACAGGCGAATGCCTTATCATCCTCCATTCACTGGACAATAAAAACCATTAGGAAAATCCTTCCCTTCCTCTCCAGTGATAGCAGGAAAACGGTGGTGACAGCACTTGTGCTGTCCCGCCTTGACTACTGCAATAGCATGTATCTGGAGGCCCAGCAGGGAGTTCTGAACAAAATGCAAACGCTGCAAAATGCTGCCGCCCGATTGATTACTGGTCTACCTAAGTTTGCATCGGTCACTCAGGAACTAAAAAATCTACACTGGCTTCCAATACGGAAACGTATCATGTTTAAAGCTCTTTGTATAGTATTCAAGGCAGTAAATAGAATAGGTCCATCCTTCCTTCAAGAACACCTCCAACTGTACAAACCAGGACGACAACTAAGATCTGCTAACAAAAGCCTGGTTACGACTAACCGTATTAGGAAAGCCCGATGGGGAGGACGCAGTTTCTTCCACGGAGCATCCAACATCTGTAATGAATTGCCCCTCGCCCTAAAACAAAGCAATAACCTTATGACCTTCAGGAAAAATATAAAACATGGCTTTTTAACCTCTAGTGATTTCTTTGCCTCTTGGAGATAATGTATTGTTTCAGCGCCAGGACACCACCCGGTAACAGTGCGCTTAACAAATGGTAAAAATAAATAAATAAATAAATAAATAGGAGCCCGGCCCCTCCAACACGATCCCGCCTCCCAGCTGATCCCCCCTCCCACTAAGTGCCTTGCCTCGCTCCGTCCTTTGTTTGCGCTGTGTCCGCCCTGATATCATTGGAAGCGGACGCTCCCCACGACCCCTGCTCCCACCTGGGTATCGTATCTCACTGCACTCTGCTGCCTATTTACCCTGCTCATAACTATTTACTCTGGTGCCTGCGCTGCACGCTGCAATCTGCTGCTGATTTATTTATTATTTATTACTGTAACTTTCTATAATTTCTCCTGGAGCCTGCGCTGCTCGCATTTCCTCTTCAGCTGCATCCGCCATAATTTAGAATACTCTCAGCTGCTGTGGTGTGGTGCTCGCTTTGTGTGCCCTCATTGACTCGCATTGCCTCCGCATTAATTAATTATCGTGCACAGCCTGTCCCGGTTCAGAATCGCCAGCCATTTTTGTTGTTGTTGTGAATAGGAGCCCGGCCCCTCCAACACGATCCCGCCTCCCAGCTGATCCCCCTTCCCACTAAGTGCCTTGCCTCGCTCCGTCCTTTGTTTGCGCTGTGTCCGCCCTGATATCATTGGAAGCGGACGCTCCCCACGACCCCTGCTCCCACCTGGGTATCGTATCTCACTGCACTCTGCTGCCTATTTACCCTGCTCATAACTATTTACTCTGGTGCCTGCGCTGCACGCTGCAATCTGCTGCCGATTTATTTATTATTTATTACTGTAACTTTCTATAATTTCTCCTGGAGCCTGCGCTGCTCGTATTTCCTCTTCAGCTGCATCCGCCATAATTTAGAATACTCTCAGCTGCTGTGGTGTGGTGCTCGCTTTGTGTGCCCTCATTGACTCGCGTTGCCTCCGCATTAATTAATTATCGTGCACAGCCTGTCCCGGTTCAGAATCGCCAGCCATTTTTGTTGTTGTTGTGAATAGGAGCCCGACCCCTCCAACACGATCCCGCCTCCCAGCTGATCCCCCCTCGCCCCTTGCCCCTCCACTATCCTCATATGACCGAATCATTTGCGTGCAGCGTTCACGCGCAGCGGTCGCGCCCCATGCTCGCCGAAGGTGCGCCAAAGGTAAGCCCGTCTACACCCGTCCGCGCCGGGACCGCGCCCAGCGCCAGACCCCCTGGTCCCCGCTTCACCCATCCCTCCCGCATTACATACGACGCCCCCACCCTCTTAGCACTTAACCCCGGCCGACTCCCTAACTGCGCCCAAGCAGCACCAGGACACACCCATGGACCTGTCAGCTGCCACTCCTGCAAATTCACCTGCATCAAGACCCACACCAAACCAACAAACACCAAACAGAATTCCAACACAAACCACCTTAACTGCATCCTTCTCAACACCCGCTCGGTTCACAAACACGCCATCGACCTTTGGAATCTACTCGACACCATTTCTCCGGACATCGCCTTCCTAACAGAAACCTGGATGAATGCCTCTTCAGCTCCAGACATCGCCATAGCCATCCCGGACGGCTACAAGATCATCCGTAAGGACCGCACCATTCAAACAGGAGAAAGCATCACCATCGTCCACAAGAATACCATCCGCGTCTCAACCAGCTCAGAAGACAATCTCGCTATCACCGAACACCTTCACTTCCAGATCCACACCGACCCCAATACCACACTCAGAGGCACCCTCCTCTACAGGCCACCAGGACCCCGTACAAAATTCAGCGAAGACATCACTGACTTCATCACCCCACACGCCCTCCCCTCGGAAGAATACATTCTACTGGGAGACCTTAATTTCCATCTGGAAAAGAACAACGACAGTAACACTTCCACCCTTCTGGACAATCTCGCCAATCTCAGACTCAAACAACTTGTTAACACCCCCACACACTATGCAGGACACACACTCGACCCTATCTTCACTTCCAGCAACCATATCTCCTTTACTCACACCACACCCCTCCACTGGACAGACCACAGCTGCATCCACATCATTTACAATAAGACCACGATCCACAACCACCCTCAACCAACTCTGCGAAGAAACTGGAACAAAATCACCATCAACCAGATCTCCACATCACTTCTTCAAAAACCCCCTGTCTATTCAACGAACCCTAACTAAGCCGCCATCAACCTCACACAATGGCTAACCCAAACCGCCGACAAACTAGCACCCCTGAAAAAACATCAAATCAAACAAGGAAGCAAGAACACCCCCTGGTTCAACGATGACCTTAAGAAATCCAAGAAGCTCTGTCGTTCCCTTGAGAAAACCTGGAAAAAAGACCCAAACACTATCACCCAAGCCGCCTTCAATAATGCCACCCGCAAACACCACCAACTAATCCGGACAGCCAAGAAATCAGCACTCAAAGACCGACTAGACAACAACGCCCACAACAGCAAGGAACTTTTCAACATAATAAAAGAATTCACCAACCCCACCGCCAGCTCTAACGACATCACCCCCTCTCAAGTCCTCTGCGACTCCCTCGCCTCATTCTTCCATGACAAAATCGCCGACATTCATAACAGCTTTGACAACCAACCCATAAACCAGTCCACCCCACTCACCTCCGAACCTGTACCTCCTCCGAATAACCTTTTCGACTGGAACACAATCACCACAGAAGACACCATTCGCCTGATGAACTCCATCCACTCAGGATCCCCTACAGACCCATGCCCCCATCACATCTTCAACATAGCAGACTCCATTATCGGACCCCATCTCCGAGACGTCATCAACTGCTCCCTCAACTCCGCCACATTCCCAGAAAGCTGGAAAAACGCCGAACTCAGCGCCCTTCTGAAGAAACCCACAGCTGACCCCACCAAACTCAAAAACTACCGCCCCATCTCGCTCCTCCCATTCCCTGCCAAAGTCATCGAGAAAGCCATCAACAATCAGCTCGCCGCCTTCCTCGAAACCAACAAATCACTCGACTCCTCACAGTCTGGCTTCCGAGCCAAACACAGCACCGAGACCGCCCTCATCGCAGCAACAGACGACATTCGAACACTACTGGACAACGGAGACACAGTTGCCCTCATCCTCCTTGACCTCTCCGCAGCCTTCGACACAGTCTGCCATAGCACCCTGATACAACACCTCAGAAACATCGGAATTCAAGGAAAAGCATTGGACTGGATCATCTCGTTCCTCGCTGGAAGAACTCAGAGAGTCCGCCTCCCCCCTTTTAAGTCAGAGGCCACCGAAGTCATCTGCGGCGTCCCACAAGGATCATCACTCAGCCCCACCCTCTTCAACGTCTACATGAGCCCCCTCGCAACCATCGCACGTCAACACAACCTCAACATCATCTCCTACGCGGATGACACTCAGCTGATCCTATCACTCACAAAAGACCCAATCACCGCCAAAACCAACCTACATGAAGGGATGAAAGAAGTAGCCGAGTGGATGAAGCACAGCCGTCTGAAATTGAACTCGGACAAAACGGAAGTCCTCATCTTAGGTTCATCCCCTTCCGCCTGGGACGACTCTTGGTGGCCAACGGCCCTAGGAAAAGCCCCCATACCGACGGACCACGCACGGAACCTGGGCATCATCCTGGACTCCTCACTCTCGATGACCAGACAAGTCAACGCCGTCTCATCATCATGCTTCAACATCCTGCGCATGCTCAAAAAAACATTCCGCTGGATCCCCACCGAAACAAGGACAACGGTCACCCACGCACTGGTTACAAGCCGTCTGGACTACGGAAACACCCTTTACGCCGGTACCACCGCAAAACTGCAGAAAAAACTCCAACGCATCCAAAATGCTTCAGCCAGACTCATACTAGACATCCCTCGCACAGACCACATTTCCGTTCACCTGAAAGACCTTCACTGGCTCCCCGTCAACAAGAGAATAACGTTCCGTCTCCTCACCCACGCTCACAAAGCCCTATACGAAATTGGACCTGATTGTCTCAACACGCGCCTTTCCTTTTACACCCCCACCCGCCAGCTGCGTTCGTCCAACCAAGCCCTCGCCGCTGTTCCGCGCATCCACAAAGCCACCATGGGGGGAAGATCCTTCTCCTACTTAGCGGCCAAAACCTGGAATTCCCTCCCCATCCACCTCCGACTTACTCAAAACCACCTAGCCTTCAGAAAACAGCTTAAAACCTGGATATTCGATAAGTAACCCTCCCCCCCTTCCTCAACCGCCTTGAGACCCTCTGGGTATGTAGTGCGCTATATAAATTTTGACTTGACTTGACTTGACTTGACAGCTGCTCTGCGAAGCGCAGGCAGCTGCAAAGTTTGGGCCCATTAATTTTGTTAGCGTCCCAGTGGGGGACAGAGGGTGCCAGTGCCCATCTCTTTGGATTTTACAGCTGCCCAGCAAGTAGCGGGCAGCTGTCTCGTTTAGGCCAGCATTCCTTTGGGGGCATCTCTGAATGAGGTAGGAATGAGATGCGCTCCTCTGCCCAGCGCAATTGCACACTGCGAGTTCCGCTGCATTGGCAGCAGCCCTGACATTTGGGACATAGGGCATTTGAGCCCCTGAGAAGGCCAGTTGGCCAGGGGGACTAATAGGTATGTAGAGCGCCAGGCCCTAAGGTGATTTATGAGTATGAGGTCTATGCTAATGTGTTTATGCCTAATGAGATAGTGTAATGTGTGCATGCCCAAAGTGATGCAGGCATAATGTGTTTATTAGAGGTGATAATGCTGAGGTCATTAAGGTACCAGTAGTTACTGGCTGTTTCATTACTTGTGTTTTACTTACCTGTGCTGATGGTTATGACCAGGGCCCGATTGGCCTGGTCCTGTATATAATCCCCTGTGAATATTGCCTAGTGCCAGTTGGCACAGTGTATATTATGTGATTATGTTTCTAATGTGTTTATGACAATACAAAGGCTGTTGTGGAGTTCCTTTTGTGGTGTGCCTAGGGTGTTGCTGCTGTGTGTGTGTGTTGCGCAAACGCTTTACACATGGCCTCCGGGATAAGCCTGACTGCTCGTGCCAAGCACCAAGGGGGTGAGCAGGGATTATCTTTGGCGTGTAACTCCCTTGCCCTGACTAGAGTGGTGGTCTCTGCCTGTCTTTGGCGCAAGCCTTAGCCAACCAGAGATCCCATTTCTTACATTGGTGGTCAGCGGTGAGGATAGGACGTGCGTTTGCGCAGTACCACAGCGACAACTGCTTGCACTACAACCCCTGCATTTAGATAATCAGGTGTTTGTGAATTATTGTTTCTGAGTTTTATTTTATTTTGTCTCCTAAAAGTGTCATATTTGAATTACGTTCCCCTGTTGCAGCTCTTGCACCTAGGTCTCCTGTGTTACACGTGTGTCTGAGCATTCTGCCAAAATGGAGTCTGTCTTTAATTTCTATGGTCTGTTTAGATACAGTATGTGGGAGTTGGTGGGGTTCTGTGAGGAGAGAGACATAGCAGTGAGTGGGTCAGACACCACGTCAAAACTTTGGGAAAACCCGATCCAAGGGCAGAAGGATGAATGGGAACATGAGCGCAGTGAGGACAGGGCCCGGGCCACACACCAGGAGGGTGGTGGGTCTGAGGGGAGCCCTGAGTGTGAAGAGGAGGAAGAAAATGACAGGACAGGGACTCTAGTAGATAGTGAGGACCCCATAGATAGGGAGTTCCTTGCTGGGTCCAGTGTCAGGGGCAGCGCCCCATCCCTTTTCCTGTCCCCAGAGAAGTGGGTAGATAGGAGGGAAGAAAGGGAGCATCGCTGGCTTTGGAGAAGCTCAGGTTAGAGCATGCCAAGAAGATAGTGCAGCTGAGGGTGGAGGAGAAAAAGCTAGAGATTGAAAGGGTCTTAGCGCAGGAGACGATGGCTGAGGCTGAGAGGGCCTTCGCCATAGAGAAATTAGCTCTGGAGGGTAGATTATCCCCTGAGTGCAGTTGTGGTTTTCTGGATTCACCAGTGAGGGTGGGGCCCAGTGGTGGCAGCAATATGGAGTCCAGTGCAGGAAGTCCCATTCCCAGTTCCCAAAGTATGGTACCTTGTTCCCAAGAAGAGGAGTACAGGTTGAAGTTCAGGGGCAGTAAGAAACTGTCTCACCAGTCTTTGGGGGAGTTTGCGGATGAATGTTATGATGCACTGGTGGATTGGGTGATGACATGATTTTGAGAAACTGATCAATATGGTTATCAAAGAGCACATGCTCAGTCGTTGTTAGCCGGGGTTGTGCCAACACCTGTTGGAGTGTGAGTCCATTAATCCTTGGGAACTTGCACAGGGGGCAGACTTCTGGGTAAGTGCCCAAAGTTCTGCCAAGGCATTGGAGAGTGATTCCAACAAGAGTGGCGCTGGTTTCTTCCAGTCCTGTGTGGAGGGAGAGTTTCAGAGTAGCCAAGCTAGGTCCCAGTGTAGTGGGAGGGGTGTAGGGGCTCACGTCCTGTCTCAGTGGAGTAGGAGTGAGCGTGGGACTGTGTGTCCCCAGGTGCCCGAAACCTAATCTCAGGGCCTGGAGGGTCCCCTAGGGGAACACCAGGTTGAGGGCCTAGGATGTACTAGGAAGCCATTTGAGGGGGATCTCCTAATGTCAGGAAACCCTGGAGCGTCTGTAAATGGAGCTCCAGTGGTTCTGGTGTCTGGCAGTACCGCTTCAGTTGGGAGGGTGCAGAAGTCCGGATTGAAGGGTGAGAGGGGAATGTGTTCCCCAGTGAAAGAACCAGTGGGTCAGGGGCCAGCCAGAAGGGCTGAGTCACCGATAAATGACAATGGTGACACCACTTCTGTCCTGGGGGATCTTTGCACGCTGTCAGATGAACAGGGGTTGGGAGATCTGCGCCAGGCAGACTTTCACACGAAACATGAGTGGCTGAGGCTGTGTGCACCCCCAGAAGTCCTGGCGTACCAGGCAAGTGCAATACAGCGAAAAATCTCCACCTGTACTGCGTCAATTAGTGCTTACAAAGTCACTAAATAGGTAGGTCTCCCTCCCAGGAGAAAGTAGGTCAACAAAACAACAAAGGATATGGATACATGGGTTCGTTTTAATCAATATTCATAAATAAACAATTCATACATTTCAAGACATTTAATAACAACCACAATGGGAAAAAGATGATGATCCCCCACAACAAAAGATAAACATTCGCACAATCACTACCACTCTCACTCATTCAATCACATGCGTCCAGATCCTACAAAGATCCATTCATTCAAAAGAAGTAAAATTCTAAAACTAGTCAGAGAGAGGCAAAAACCTATGTGTCTAAATACAATGAAGAGAGATGAACTGAAAAATTCTGCTAAATACAGTGTTGTATCTATTTGCTAATGAATAGCAATCCAGGTTAAACAAAATTTATAAATGAACTAAATGGATTAATGGTGATAAGCAATGGGGAGTATCTTCCTTCACATGTAGCAACAATAAAGGCGTAGGGAGAACAGGCAGTTCAGATATGTTTCGCTAGGTTATAGTCGTTGTGCCGACGTACGTTTCGGTGTGCGACCTCGGGGAGGTCTCACCTTCTTCAGGGCACGTGTCTATTAGAAGACAACGGTGGGGGTATCTGTAGGGTAGAGATGGTACCAGGCAAGTGTTCAACCGCAGGGGTAGGTCCCTGGGTTGGGAGGACAGGTTCAGTATCTGCCTGAACTGGATGGAGGGACATCTGTAACCTCAGTTGAAGTGCAGAATCTATGCTGGCACTGGTGGAGTCTCAGCACAATGCCAGCCTGCATAAAATGCTTAAAGACAGCGACACTGAAAGTCTACATGTATCTGGATAGGAACTGATCGAAACAGCTTCTAATAGAATATATGACGCCATTACGCATATTACTACCAAGACGCTATGCGGAGTAATTCAACTCCAGCTGGACATGGAAAGCACACAGAAATAGTTCAGTACACATTACACTGAAATTCACATGCTATGAAGCAAAGATTAACTAGGTGTTTGGGAAGAAACATTTAAGCACAAAATCGACCAGTGTTATCTGCTTTCATGTACTTGTATTGTACAAAGATTTATCTCCTCCCCGAAACCATCAACAAATCATGCTGGAGAGCAGTCCCAGAAAGAGGGCCGGGTTGGGTTTGCCGAGTTTCCCCAGACGAAGCGGCCCACCACCAAAGCTGCTGCATAAGGGTCCCAGAACAACTACTTAGATAGCCATAACATACAGAGCTCCGATGGAGAACCAGGACTAGATCCAAGCTGACCCCGAAGCCAGCACATCACGAGGCGCTAGAGAAGCTCTGTCTGATCAAGTTCCACAGGAAGCTCCTGAGAGACCACTACTGTCCTCTGTTAGAAATCGGATTTCCGGTTGGCTAAAGCTTGCGCCAAAGCCAGGCAGAAACCACCACTCTAGCCAGGGCAAGGGAATTACATTCCAAAGATGACCCCTGCTCACCCTCTAGGTAACGTGACGCGAGCAGCAAGGCTAATCCCGGAGGCAATGTAGGTTAAGTGTTTGCGCGTGCACCCAGCAACAACACCCAAGGCCCACCACAAAGGAAACTCTACACAAGGTTATATATATATAAATAGCCTTTGTATTATACCAAAACACATTAGATAATAAACACACAACCAGTAACCACTGGTAACAGGTAAGTATCACCTACGCAACCCTAACCACTATAGGAATGTATCACGCGGGGAATCATGAACTCACTAGTGGGACCTAGATTAGGAAAAACAACATCCTAAGCATCACATACATTCAGAGGTATAAAACATTACACATGATGCAGAAATCCCATTAGGCAGGAACTCTCTTTTGTGCAAAGATCACATAGGTCCAAAAACATGTACCCCATGCAAGGGCACAACACTAGAACTGTCCCCCAGGCCGACTGGCCACTCCGGGGCTGAAATGCCCTGTATCCAGCAATGTCAGGGCAAGCTGTGCAGGGCAGCCAAAGGAAGATTGCGCACAGGGGAAAGCCTAAACGAAGCAGCGGCCCACTAAGTGCTGGGCAGCTGTAGAACTCCTCTGGGGGTTCCACAGGGACATGGGAACCTGGAGCACCTCGTGGGCGACTCGAAATAAACAAATGCGCCCTGAGCCTCTCGTGGGCTCTTAAGAAATGCCTCAATGCCCCCTGGAGCCCTCGTGGGCTAAATCACGAATGCCGGCTTCATTGGAGTCCCGCTCGGGGGATTCGACAAATAAATGCCCCCTGAGCCTCGTGGGCTCTCAAGAAATGTCCCCGGGAGGAGGAGCCTAACCGACAACCATGATGGCCGCCTGATTCCTCGGCTCCGCCGACCCTCTCGCTTTTCTCCCGTTTTCCGCTCTATCCTGTTGTCGATCCTCCTGTTGTGTAACACCGGCGGAACCGGGAGGCGACCCCAGATCTATTGGTGTGGTCTTTTTGTTCGATCCCGGCAGTGAGAACACTGGAACGTCTCCGTCTCCTCCTGGCGCTGCGCGGCGGTGACCGGGTCTTTGTTCTCGGACTGGGGCCGGCCCTGCTTCTCCTAACGGCCACCATTGCCGGCGGATCTACACGGTGGCGTAAGGCTTTTCCTGCTCCCTGCAATCTGCTTCATCACTTCGCGAACCCGCACACCGCCGATGAGGGGAACACATTGTATTGTGTCCTTCACCCGGAGACGTCTTTGCTGGATACTTTGTCTCCCAACAAGCGGGGCTGGGCGCCATTTTACAGCCTGCTCTCCTTTCCTGGGATAGCGGACTCTGGGCTGCCACCGACGGAGCTGCTGCCTGCTCACATTACGCTGATACTGTGTGCAAATGGAGTGTGCTTCCCCTGTGTCTCAAGCCTGGTTGTGCCATGGCTCGTGTCTGCGCGGTGCCCAGCTGACTACGGAGGGTGATGGTGGACTGCTTATGGGTCAGTGCTGTGGCTGGAGCCACACAGCCGGGCGCCATGTTTAGCTGCCCTTCCGGAGGTCCCCGGCACGAATTGCTTCCCTATCCTGACGCGGCTCCTATTGACTGGGCTTGTCGATTCTGGAGGATCTGTGTTGTACATTGTCACTTCCTGCGCCGCTGATATCTACATGGCTGTGTCTCGTATGGACTTTATTGGTCGTCCCCCCACCCGGTTCTGGATTCTTAGCTCGCTCGCCTCCTTCAAGATGTCTGCCATGAGACTGGACTGTGTCACTGCTTCGCATCGCAGGGGGCAGGGTTGAGTGTGCCTCTCATCACTTCAGGACTGTTCTCAATCGTACTGCTGGGACACTGATGGACTGCCGGGGATGTTGAACATGGGTATTGTACTGGTCGCGGGGTCTGGGATCGGGCGGCCGGAGTGATACATGAGGGTGGTTTTGGGAATATCTACTGGCCCTCCTCCGGTCTTATGTGAATTATGTTTCTTCTTTTTCCTCTCTTTTTCCCTTTTCTGTTCTAAATTTCGGGTTCGGTTTGTGGGCGACAGGCACGCTGCTAAGGGGGGGGGTAGGCCGTAGCCTCTGCATGTGTGCAGGGTGGGGGGTTGGGGATGGGGATTTTGTTTTAGTTTCAGTTTCTATGGGCCCTTTTTTCTTTCGTCTTTTCTTGGTTTCCTTTTCTTTTTCTTCCTTTGGGTCAGTTAGGTGCGTCGGGGTTGTGATACCTATTCTTTCCGCTGTTGATGTTGTCATTTTCGTGGATTTGGGTTTACTGAGTCCGTGGGGTGGGCGATGACCGACATGTACTGTTTTACTGTGCATCTATCCTGAAGATTATTATCCTTTCCGGCTTTTAATTCCTCTCCTTTGTTTTGCTGCTGACTCGCTGGCTCGTTGCCTGCCATTTGCTTTAGGTGGATTGAATGCATATGATCCTTCTTATCTACAAAACTTTTAAAATTAACCTAACTCCTCCTGTGCCTAGCGGTTCCACCTTGTTTGAGTCATGTCTTGGACACTTATCACGTAGGTTTTAATGGGGACTGCTGGGTCGTTCTATTCTTACTTTTTGTGCTACCGACTGCTTTCGAGGCCGGCCCGTGTGGTTGTGGGCCCGTATCTGTACGCTTACTATGCACAATAAAGGTTTAAAAAAATAAAGAAAGAAAGAAATGTCCCCGGAAGCCTCGTGGGCTTTCAACAATAATGTCCCCCGGGAGCCTCTCAGGGTTCGGAAGAACTGTCCCACATGTTGGAGTCCCCCTTCTGGGGACTCGAAATAAGAATACCCCCGGAGCTGCTGGAATTAAAGGGGGAGCGGCCCGCGGCCTTACGGGGCCGCTCCAGGAATATGCTCGGGCCACATACGGGGCATTTACAGAACACTGGGGCCCCGGCCTCGAGACGCCTGAACTCACCGGCCCTCTCGGGGACTTCTCTCCGTCTCCGTGCTGCTCCTTTTCACCCAGTCCTGCTCCTGGTGTGGGTGCGGCGCGGGGGAGCCCTCCTCAGTGAGGCTCCTCTAACGTCTTCAGGCTCGATCCACTCCAGTGCTATTTACAGATGTTCCAGGTTCTCTAGATACTAGGTGATCCTCCTCAAATGGACTAACAGGACCGCCTAGGTCCCCAACCTGGTGTTCTCTTAAGAAACCACCCAGGTTCTGAGATAGGGCTTTGGGCATCTGGGGACTCTCAGCCACCCACTCACTCCCACTCCACTGAGACAGGTAGTAAGCCCTTACACCCCTCTTGCTACTCTGGGACCTAGCTGGGCTACTCTGAACCTCTTCCACCACACTGGGCTGGAAGATACCTGAACCAGTATTGTTGGAATTACTCACCATTGACTCTTCAGAACCTCTATTACTTTCCCAGCGGTCTGCTTCTTCTGCCAGGGTGTCTGGATCAGTCAACCCACATTCCAACAGGTGTTGGCGCAACCCTGGCAAACAACTACTGAGCACCTGCTCTCTGAGAACCAGATCAAACAGTTTAGCAAAATCAGGTTCCGGGTGAACCTCTAACCAATCAGACAGTGCACCTTGACATTCATCCACAAAATCCCCCCAAGACTGGTTAGACAGTTTCCTACTGCCCCTGAATTTCAACCTATACTCCTCTTCTTGGGAAACAGGTACCATATTTGGGAACTGGGAATGGGACTTCCTGCACTGAAGTATATATCGCTGCCACCAGTGGACTCAACCCTCGCTGGGGAGTCCAGAAAATTATAATTGTGCTCAGGGGACAATCTACCCTCCTGAGCTAATTTCTCTCTGGCAAAGGCCCTCTCAGCCTCCGCCATCCTCTCCTGCACACCCAGCTGCGCTATCTCCTTGGCATGCTCTAACCTGAGCTTTTCCAAAGCCAGCTGGTGCTCCCTTTCTTCCCTCCTATCTACCCACTCCGCTGGGGACAGGGACAGGGAAAGGGATGGGGTGCTGCACCTGACACTGGACCCAGCAAGGGACTCCCCATCTATGGGGTCTTCACTATCTGCTGGTGCCCATGCACTGTCATCTTCTTCCTCTTCTTCAGACTCTTCAGGGCTCCCCTGAGACCAACCACCCTCCTGGTGTATGGCCCGGGCCCTTTCCTCCTCACTGCACTCAAGATCCCATTGATCCTTTTGCCATAGGATCAGGCTGTCCCTCAGTTTGGACTGGGTGTCTGACTCACCCACCTCTATGCCTCTCTCTTAATAGAACCGTACCAACTCTAACACACTGTATCTAAAGAGACCGCAGAGATCAAAAGCAGGCTCCATTTTGGCGGACGTTCTCGAGAATAGTTTAACACAGGGAACCTAGGGGTCTGAGCTAACATAGGAGAACACAATTCACAACATATTCAGCAAGCTCCCTATCCCAGAGAACTCACACTCACTTGTCTAGTGCTACATACCATTCATCCACACACAACCCCCCCCCCTCGGACCGGTAAGGCATCTTCTACCGCCCCTAATTTCTCAACCTGACCACACGTGACCAAACTCTGGGAGCAGGGCGGGAAACAAATATACTGGACACAATTACGCTGTCACCACTGGATCCCACCCTCTGATGAATCCAGAAAAACTCACTCTGCACTTAGGGGATAGAAACCACCCAGAGCTAGTGACACCTAACTCACAGTGCACAAGAAACACATTTCCCAAGAAATTACTTTTAGCATAAACTTAAAAACAATAATCCCCAAAATGTGATTATCTAAAATGCAGAGTTTTGTTGTGCAGCCAGTTGCCACTGCAGTACAACGCAAACACAAATCCGGATCCCTTCTGTTGCCGCCAATGTTAGAAATGGGATTTCCGGTTGGCTAAGGCTTGCGCCAAATCCAGGCAGAAACTACCACTCTAGTCAGGGCAAGGGAGTAATACGCCAAAGATAACCCCTGCTCACCCTCTAGGTAACGTGACGCGAGCAGCAAGGCTAATCCCGGAGGCAATGTAGGTTAAGTGTTTGCGCGCGCACCCAGTAACAACACCCAAGGCCCACCACAAAGGAAACTCCCCACAAGGTTATATATAAAAATAGCCTTTGTATTATACCAAACACATTAGATAATAAACACACACTTTACAATGTACCAGAGGCACGGGCAAAATTTACAGGGGATTATATACACAGGACAGGGCCACGTGCGCCACTGTCAGGAATATGCACTTTTAGAACTAGCACTTTGCAGAAATAACACTTTGTAGAAATAGCACTTTGTAGAAATAGAATACTTGTAGGAATAGCGCTTAGCACATAGAACATATAATAACTGTAGCACCAAATTAGCACATGTAGCACACAACCAGTAATCACTGGTAACAGGTAAGTACCACCTACGCAACCCTAACCACTTTAGGAATGTATCACGCAGGGAATCATGAACTCACTAGTGGGACCTAGATTAGGAAAAACAACCTCCTAAGCATCACATACATTCAGAGGTATAAAACATTACACATGATGCAGAAATCACGTTGGGCAGGTACTCACTTTTGAGCAAAGATCACATAGGTCCAAAAACATGTACCCCATGCAAGGGAACAACACTAGAACTGTCCCCCAGGCCGACTGGCCTCTCCGGGGCTGAAACGCCCTGTGTCCAGCATTGTCAGGGCAGGCTGCGCAGGGCAGCTAAAGGAAGATTGCGCACAGGGGAAAGCCTAAACGAAGCAACTGCCCACTAAGTGCTGGGCAGCTGTAGAACTCCTCTGGACTTCCACAGGGACAAGGGGCCCAAAACAATGTGGGAACCTGGAGCATCTCGTGGGCTCTTGCAACAAATGTGGCCCCAACATTGGAGTCCCTCGTGGGGGACTCGAAATAAACAAATGTGCCCTGAGCCTCTAGTGGGCTCGTAAGAAATTCCTCAATGCCCCCTGAAGCCCTCGTGGGCTAAATCACAAATGCCGGCTTCGTTGGAGTCCCGCTTGGGGTACTTGACAAATAAATGCCCCCTGAGCCTCGTGGACTCTCAAGAAATGTGCCCGGAAGCCTCGTTGGCTTTCAACAATAATTTCCCCCGGAAGCCTCCTAGGGCTCGGAAGAACCGTCCCACACGTTGGAGTCCCCCTTCTGAGGACTCGAAATAAGAATGCCCCTGGAGCTGCTGGAATTAAAGGGGGAACGGCCCTCTGCCTTCCGGGGCCGCTTCAGGAATATGCCCGGGCCCCCACGGGGCCTTTACAGAACACTGGGGCCCCCGCCTCGAGACGCCCACACTCACCGGGCCTCTTGGGGACTGCTCTCCGTCTCCATGCTGCTCCTTTTCACAGAGTCACAGTGCGGCACGGGGGAGCCCTCCTCAGTGGGACTCCTCGGACGTTTTCAGGCTCGGTCTCCTTTGGACAGCGCGGGGCTCTCCTCAACCACCGGAGCCCCGCCTGCACCCTCGGCCGCCCTCTTCTCCTCGCGCCGCGGCTGCGGAGGCGGGACTTCCGGGCAGGCTACGATGTAATTGGCCAGCCGACCAGCCACTTCCGGGTTGGGTTTTCTTGGTGGCTCGGGCCGGCGGCGGTGACACGTGGAGACACACGAGGGGTAAGCTCCCTCCAATTCAAAATATCCGAGGGTGTAGGCAACGACGAGGCACCAGAGGCAGGGTGGGCACCTGCCAAGGAAAAATGATTACTGCAAATAAACGGGGTGGGCACCCGTGCCGAAAATCAAGGTCCTCGGGGAATCCCTCTTAAAATAATTGCAGCTCCTTGCTGCTGGGGGAATACAGAAACTCTGCCCCTCTCACGATGCCACCCAAGCGCCCCCAGGCGCGGCGCTACAAAATGCAGGACAAGTTCTATTTAGGAAGGGAAGGGGGGGGGCAAGGCTGGGCCCAGGGGCCAGCTCACATGGCCCTCCAGGCAGGGAGACAGTCCCCAGTGGCGGTCCTCCTGGTGCCATCAGCAGCAGGCCCCCCTCCAAATTAGGATCAGCAAGAGAGAACCTTTTCCAAGGGGACACAGCCCCTTTTTATACAGAGAAATCCCTTTGTCTGGGTCCGTTGGGTGGGGGAAAAACCAGTTGCAGCTGGTTTTGGAGCACTTTGTTTTTCTCAGCCCCTCTCCCTATTCACTGGCCAGGCTAGGGATATCTGTCGCACCACAGGGGCAGAGCCAGCATTGTGTGGGGAAAGCACAGCCCTATTCAGGTCCCAGGTGCACTCCTCCCCGGCCATCAACATGCAGATCTCCCATCCACCACCGGGGCAGACCCATCATGACTCATGGAGCCAGGCTCACCAGCCAGCTCCAGCCAATCACAAGCCATTTAGCCCATTCACATAATTTACTCAGACAGGCCAACTTCTAGAAGTGGCACTTCCACACTAGTCACATTCATGCCGCACACATCATCACGCAGCATTTAATCACACGAGTACGCACATACCAAACTCGAGTCTGCACACCCCACGCATCAGGAACTACCAGGGACACATACATTCCCCATGCATTCTTATGGGAGGGCAGGCCAATCTCACCACACGCACTCAGAGTGCGCACACACTTTACACTGGGACACAGTGAAAGTGTGCAGAAGCCAAAAAATAACTAACACCAAGCCACATAGTAAAAGCAAAAAGTTTAGGGGTGAACCTGCCAGAAGGGCCAAGTCCAACATCCTCCAAATGTATACACGGCTGCTGCATTCTTAAAACCACCAACTGCATTTGGTATTGCAATAAAACATAATATTGGTGATAGATGGATGGATAGAGACTTTTGAAGAGTTCCTAGATGCAATAGATGAAAAAGTGTATAAAGTATCTTGAGAAACATGGCCGGTGAAGGAATGAAAGAAGCCATGAAAAAGAATTTACAAGAAGGTGAAAAGATATATGATCAAATAAAAAAGGCCTTTAATGTCAAGTTTAAGCCAGTGCCAAATGTGAATTATAAAAGATACATATTCAGCCAAGAATGCCAGAGACCAGGTAAGACCATTGAGGAGTTTGTTGAAAGACTGGATGTTTGGTAAAGCACTGAAAATACAATTAATTTATGATGAGGAGGCTACCCTCCTCGGAGTAATCAATGGATGTCTGTCGTATGCCTTTCAACGATGAATGCTTGCTGATGGAAACTGAGCTTCGATCAAGTCTTCAAGGCTGCTTGCGCTGACAAAGCGTGCTTATCGTCAAGTGACTGACATGGAGGCCGTAGACACCCAAAGTGCGTTGGTCATGAGCACAAAACTTAAGCCAAGGTACAAGGCCGAGAGACACAAGGTCCTGTCTCCACAGAAAAAGAAAACGTGGTATAGATATGGACTGTCATTTCCACACGAAGGTAAATGTCCCGGACAGATATGCATAGACTGTGGTAAAGCAAATCATTTGGTGACAACTTGCAACGCGAAGAGAAAAGTAAGTGCATTGCAGTGTGAAGACAAAAAGGCAGACCAAATGCTATAGCAGTGAAATTTGGCGTACTCCCACAAGGCTAAGCGGTCACACCATTTGAGGCAAATCGACGCAAAATGAAGTTGATCATCCTCTAAATCATCGAGAAAGAATTGCTCCGTGTCTGTTTACAATGAAAGGGACGATGACAATGTGCGATATTGATGTTTAATTTAAAAAGGCATGCACATATGGGACTAGTCGAATGTGAGTTAAAATCCAAAGTGAAGACAATTCAACAGGTCCGACATCATGGCTTTCTCCCATTGTAACTGTGCCTAAAAGAGACATTGAAGGCCCTGTAGGCATAAGTGCTGACATGCGTCAGGCCAACAGGGCAACTGAGCAAGAGAAACCTTACAGTCCGCACACTGCTGATATAATAACTCAATTGAATGGCGCAGAGTTCTTCTCTCGACTCAACCTAAATAAAGGATCTTACCAATTGGAACTTGAAGAAAAATCCAGATACGTTGCAACCTTTTCTACGCATATAGGTTTGTTTTGCTAAAAGCGATTGAGTTTTGGTATATCCTGTGCTGCAGAACTTTTCCAGGACGTCATTTGACTTATTATATAGCCTGTAGTAAATGCATTTAACTATAGTGATATATTGGTATTGTGGGGCTGCACAGCAAGAGCATTACAAAACTCTCATGCAAGTATGTCATTTGCTGAATGATGCAGCCTTAACTCTGAATGCTAACAAATAAGAATTCCACACGAAAAGCGTGAAATTCTTCAGCCATGTCTTTTGTGATGGGGGTATGAAACCTGATCCATCTAGAGTACAAGCATTGTCTACTGCAAATCCCCCACTTGGCATTTCTATTTTAAGATTATTTCTTGGAACGGTCAATTACTGTTCTAGATGCATACAAGACTTTGCTATGGTCATTGCACCAAATTAAACAAAAGTATGTGTATTTTCATTGGCCACATGAGTGTAAGAAGAATGAATAAATGAATGAATTTAAGTTTGTATAGCGTGTGGCTTCCCTGAGGCCTCCTAGTGCTTATGGCCCGAGCGGCAGAGGAACAGCAATCTTAGAGCGATCCCTTGCAGAGATGGGTTTTCAGGAGCTTGCGGAAGGCCAACAGAGTGTCTAAAAAATCAAGCAAGCCATTGAGAGCGCCATTGAAACACCTGACTTTGATCCCAAACTCCATAAAGAGGTTGTAATTGATGCTAGCCCTGTAGGGTTAGGCGCAATCCTTGCACAGCACAAGGGACTGCCAAATTCCCAGAGACATATCGTGGTACATTTCAATAAGAACCTGTAACAAACTGAACGTGCATACTCGCACCCTGAGAAAGAAAGTTTGGCACTGGTTTGGGCTTGTGAATAATTTCCATGGGTTTGTGGATGGAAAGCCCTTCACATTAGTGACTGATCCCCAAGCATAGTTTATGGTATTCGGCAATCCCACAGCAAAAATGCCTCCTCGAATTGAGTGCTGGGGTTTGAGGTCACAAGAATTTCAACTACACGATTCTTCATCATCCAGGGAAAGATCAGAAACTGGCAGATTATGCCCTAGTACCCCATCTAATACAGTGGAGGATTACATCAAATTTATTGTGAAATCGAGCACACCAGCTGCCATGTCTTTAGAGCAAATTGTCACTGCCACCAGCCAAGGTAATGGCATGTCAAGATTAAAAGTTGCGGAACCAGTATTCTAGACCTCTCACTAATGACAGCGAGTATATGAAGTTCAGAAATGTGAGATGAACTTTCAGTAACGCAGGAAGGCCTCATTCTGCAAGGTATACGGATTGTTATTCACCAAAGTCTCTGACAACAAGTAGTCGAATTTGCCCAAGAAGGAGATCGAGGAATAGTTGCCTTTAAGAGAGCTGTCCGTGATCGAGTCTGGTTTCCGTATCTTGACATAAGGGTCAAAAATGAATTGAAGACTAGTCACATATGCAACTTTCTTTCCTCTCAAGTTAGTCAGCAACCTTTGATTATGTCAGAATTGCCAGATCATGCTTGGAAGAGAATTGCTATTGATTTTTTTTATGGCCCTCTGGATAATGGAAATTATCTTCTAGTTATTGATGATCAATACTCCCATTTTCCATTGGTAGAAGACCTTTCATTCACTACACATGAGCAGGGTTATTCAAAACGTAGATGGCATCTTTGCGTCATGACTTGTACCTGCAAGTTTAAAATCTGACAAGGACCCACCTTTTAATAGTCAAGAATTCAAAAACTTTCTAAATTACCTCCATTTAAAGAATCATAAAAAGCACTCCCCTTTGACCCCAGGCCAATGGTCTGGTAGAACGCCTCATGAGTACTCTAAAGAAAGCTGTTCAGTATTTTGCACTTGTGAAGCTCGACCTCGAAGGTGTTTTGAACACTATTCTTTGAGGTTACCGTTTGACCCCCTCACTCAACCACAGAGGAAACCCCTGCAACTATCATGTTTGGAAGAGTCATGACAACCAAGCTTTCCCAATGGAAGGGGCTGGCTGTGACAGGGGATACATCTGCATTCATCTGCACGCTGATAGTCTTCTTGGGCTGGGAGAGAGGTGATTCACACTTACATTTGAATAGGTTGTGTCCTGCCCTCACTGAAAGGGCTGATTTACCCCGTACTGATCGTCTGGAGCCAGGAATGGGATGCAAGGGACTGTTGCACGCTTCTTAGGGTTCCTTTGAAGTCACCCGTTCATCAAAGACAATTTTGAGTATATGTACTGGAGCTCTAATCCCATGTTTTTAGACGCTGCTTGGGACTTGTAACCAGACACTGTTGGTTCTACAAACTGCTCATCGCCATGAGGACTGCTGTGCTGCCAGGAGCAACCACCATTTTGACTAACTGCCTTGTTGTGTTGTCCTGCTGCTGCTGGGCGGCAGGAGGGACTGCCAATTTGTAACATAATAGTATGTGCTCTCTGCTGCCTGCCCACCCCCCTTTGTGCCCCAAAGTGCTCTCCAAGGGCTTGTTTGCTTGCCCCCTGTCCTCTTGAGACCTTGTTGCCTCTTTTCTCCGAGACTTCTGCTGGGTGAGCCCATTTTACAAAGGCTAGCATGTCGCCAGTGCTCCCTTCTGCACCAAGGTAAAACTTTGTGCATTACAGGACAGTGCACCATGGGCCTACAGTGCAGCTCTCTGATCAGCAGCGTGCCTTTGCGCATTCTAGGGAAGTGCTCTATGTTTTACAAACCAGCATGTGGTGAGCGTTTTTTCTTTAGCGTGAACAGCGTTGTTTCGCCTGGAGGCATTACCAGAGAAACAAACACGTCCTTGAGCCACCGTGCTCACTGCAGCTGAATTGTATTGTGAACCTCACCCCCGAAGTCTGGCAAGATATCGTCACTGTCAGATACCACCAAGAACAAACTAGTGTTGCCCCTCCGGTCCTGAGACTCAAGGAACAGCACCCTGAAGACTTGTACTGCTCAGAGGTGGTACAGTGCAGAGCCTAAGGCTGCAGAGCTACAGGAGCTGCACAAAGCCTTCAAGGGGGGACTTTCGACGACACGTTGTGCTCTAACATGTGGCGTGCCAGCATTCAGAGGCTCATTCCAGCCAGCCTTGCCCTTTTTAACGCATAAACTGCACAAAGCTACCAATGTCGGGTCCCACGTCCGAGACATGACAACATTGTTAGCAAGTTACAGATGCCCTGAGGACAGTGACCCTGCACCCACAAAGGTACTGTGAGGCAAGTTGGGTCCAGAAGAGTGGTATATCCACCCTGCTCTCCTTCACTGGTTGCTTGGTTTCCCTTGAGCAAAGAGTCGCGATTCAAGCGGCCCCGGCAGGCTCCAAATTCGCTAGAGCGTGAGGGGCATTTCTTGTTCAGCATTGTCTCTGCTCTGGAGATGACCTCAAGAATGGCGCAGGGCCGTCCATAGAGGAGTACTGCGGGAAGACTCAAGCTCAATTACTGTTTAGCGTTTAGTAGGTGCTCCTGCCCCCTACATTTGGTTTCCAAATGCAATCACTTCAACCACGTTCAACGTTCACTACAGTTACCATATGATGTGTAATAGGAGCGCAGGTGTGCTGTGTCCTCTTTTCATAGTAATTTGTGTTTTTCTCTATCAAACCTGCATTATTTGCACTAACAGTGTGATTAAAGTCATTTTGGTCTTGTTTGATGTACAATATAGAATTTATTTTTACATAATTCTGCGTGGATTCCCTTTTGTGGTTTACTCACTGTGTTGCTGCTCTAGTGTGTTGCACAAATGCTCTGCACATTGCCTCTTTAAACTAGCCTGACTGCTCTGCGCCAAGCTACCAGAGGGTGAGCGCAGGTTATCTCGGGCGTGTATCTGGCTTACCCTGACTAGAGTGGTGGATTCTGCCTGGCTTAGGTGCCTACCCTAGCCAACCAGAAACCCCATCTCCAACAGTGGTTCTTGTGAATCACTTGATTTCCCAGCATGCTCCTGCTGCAGGACCAGGTCACCGCACTTTGTGTAGGACTAGCCACCATGTGTGTCTCAAAGGGAAGTGTGACTCTTCTTCTTAGAACATACACTTTTTTCCCTGAATTGTAACTGTTCACTTTTCCATATTATAACAATGCAGCTTTTTCAAGAAGTATTTTCCATATGTAATTTTCAATGTTTTTTCTATTTTGCAGAACAACAATCACATCTAGAAAGTATGAATGGGAAAGAAAGCCATAAAGGTCCCGGAGGAAAGATGAATTTTACTCAAAATATCTACTTTAAAGAACGACGCAGAATGCACATGAGGGAGAGACGCTTTGTTTGTAATGTGTGTGACAAAGGATTTATCAATGAGACACTTCTTGTGAGGCACAAAAAAGGACACACCAGCCTCAGGCCATATCCCTGCGAAACATGTAAAAAGTGTTTCACTCAAAAGGCAACTTTTTTACAGCATCAAAGAACACACACTGGAGAGAGGCCTTATCACTGCACTGTATGTGCAAAGAGCCTCACTCAAGAGCAAATTCTCCATGAGCATCAAAGCATACACACAGGAGAAAAGCCTTATCGCTACACCATGTGTGAGAAGAGCTTCAATCAAAAGACAACTCTACTAAAGCACAAACTAATACATACCGGAGAGAGACCTTATCACTGCACTGTGTGTTCAAAGCGCTTTTCTCGTAAGGCGACCCTTGTACTGCATCAAAGAACACACACCGGAGAGAGGCCTTATCACTGCACTGTGTGTTTCAAAACCTTTTCTCAAAAGGGAGACCTCGTACGGCATCAAAGAGTACACACAGGAGAGAGACCTCATCATTGCACTGTGTGTTCAAAGCACTTTTCTCATAAGGCAACCCTTGTACGGCATCAAAGAACACACACCGGAGAGAGGCCTTATCACTGCACTGTGTGTTTCAAAACCTTTTCTCAGAAGAGAAACCTTGTACTGCATCAAAGAACACACACAGGAGAGCGGCCTTATCCCTGCACTGTGTGTTCAAAGCGCTTTTCTCAAAAGGGAGGCCTCGTACGGCATCAAAAAGCACACACAGGAGAGCGGCCTTATCACTGCACTCTGTGTTCCAAGCGCTTTGCTGATAAGGGATCCCTTGTACGGCATCAAATCGTACACACAGGAAAGAAGCTTTATCACTGCACTGAGTGTTCCCAGCGCTTTGCTTATAAGGGAACACACACAGGAGAAAAGCCTTTTCGCTGTACTGTGTGCGAGAAGAGCTTCAATCAAAAGGCAAATCTACAAACGCACCAACTAATCTAATTTCTTTATAAATGTGCTGAGCGTTTCTCACTGCTAGTTGATTCTATTGTACTAACCTAATATAGGATTCATTTACCACCTCTCTCATGCATTACATGAGGGCACAGCCGCAACACTTTCACGCCGTCTTACAAAACACACACTAAACTACTACTTACGCGTCACAACAACTTTGAGCTCACAGCTAGGGCTCTCAGCACAGCCCCCTATTTGCAGATGCCAAAGTCCTAACAAATCGAAGCCCGTAGCCCCTCTTGCTTCCATCTTCAGCCCAGGTGCTGCTCGCTCTTTGTGGTGTCTGATTAACGTTGGAGATGCAGAAAAAAACGTGGGCTCTTTTCCCTTCCCATCATACCTTTTCCCACATATGTTTAAGAGTTAGTAGTTGAACTGTGTTTATTGCAGATGTATGTAGACATCTTTTCCTAAATAAATCCTGCTGTATCTTGCATTGCATTGGGTTCGAGTCAGCATTCTGTTCATTAAAGATCCCCTTCTATAGGACGCACATTTATTTTTGTGTCACTCTGTAATTTCTACAGCGCTCAGGCTTCGGTAGTGAAGAGTGCTGCCGCAACCAACTGGAAAGCAGCGAACCCACCAAGCAGCCCCGTATCTCTGAGTGCCGCCAGGTATAACTTGATTTACCTCTTGTAAGGAGTAAGTACTGTGTCCAGACTGATTTTTTAATTTCTTTTTTCATCCCAGTTCTTTTTTGCTTTTCTCATTCGAAGAATGCAAAATACAACAAGACTTAGTGCAGGATGTACTAGCATCAGGAATACCGATTTCCTAATTGTGATTCTCTCTGAGTCGCAATTTGGAAATCGGAATTCCTAATGTATGAAACTCTTTTGAGTTTCATTGGCGATTGCTAGCGAGTGACAAATAGACCTACCTCATGCATATTAGTGTGGTAGGTCGCAATTTGAGACCCATTAGGAATCACAGCCATCACAGAGATGGCAGCCTGCTGAGGACAGCAGACCACCATGTCTATGATTGGTTTTTAATAAAGCAGTCTTTTTTTTATTTTTTTAATGCAGCCTATTTTCCTTAAAGGATAATGGGATGCATTTAAAAAGAAAAAAAATAAGCTTTTTCGTTTATATTTTTTAAGAGTAGACAAGGGGGTCCGTGGAACAGCTGCCTACTCTTAAAAATATTTGTTTTCCATTCTTTAAAGGACCCCTATCTATTTGCAAATGTGTTACCACCTCCTTCAAGGAGTCAGTAAAATATGACCTTAATTCGGTCGCAAAACTTTCATACAGCCCATTACGATTCAGTAATTGGAAGAAATGCCGTAAACACGCACCTTTTAAATACAAAATCGCAAACGTAAATTGCGAGTAGGTAGCGTGGTACCGAATCACAATTTGTATTTGGTACATTTGTAAAAGCATTTTTGCGGTTGGACGTTTCCGACTGCAAAAATGCTTCCCACAGAGACAATCTCCCAACCCTAGATATTATTGCAAATCTCAGTCAGTTAAAATGCAAAACCAAAGAAACTCTTTTAAAAAAAAGAAGTGCACAAGTTCATAAATATAAATTTTCACAATACGAAGGCGGCGACAAAATTAGAAAAATCTTAGAGTTTAAAGTAGCAGAGGATAGAGCACAATCTATGATCTCCCAAAATACGGGGGTTGATAATAAGAGATATAATCAGCCAGATGATATAATTCAACAATTTGCCAAATATTATGAAATCTTATATACACCAGAGAATATACCTAACGATAAAATAATTGAAAACTATCTAAAAGAAAACTTAACAAATAAGTTAACAAGAAACGAAACAGAGGAATTGATCTTAGAAATAACTAATGAAGAATTAAAAGAGGCCTTAAAATCATTGCCATTAGGAAAATCTGCTGGTGAGGACACCATCCCGTTGGAAATCTACAGACTATGTTTGGACGAGCTAACACCTTTTCTTTTAGAAGTAATTACCTATATAGGAAGAACCGGGTCAGCTCCCCGCTCTTGGAACAAAGCTAAAATCATCTTTTTTCATTAAAAGGGTAAACCTAAAGAGGATATGGGCTCATATAGGCCAATCTCCCTGATCAATGTTGATGCTAAGATTTTTGCAAAATGTTTGGCTAGAAGACTTGCACCACTAATGCCTAAAATTGTAAACACACAACAACATGGGTTCATAACAGGGAGAGATACATCAGCCCATGTCAATACAGCAATAACTGCGTTTGATATAGCAGAAATAGAGGATACCCCCCTAGCCATGATAATGCTTGATGCCGAAAAGGCGTTCGATCGGGTGGGGTGGGACTATCTATGGCACGTAATGGGATCTATGGGGTTTGGTGGAAAATTTTTAAACGGGATTCGGGCACTCTACAACAATCCAACCGCATTTACTAGCTATGGCGGTCTTACTTCACAATGCTTCCCAATCAAGAGGGGCACACGTCAAGGGTGTCCCCTATCACCTTTATTGTTTGCCCTTTCATTAGAACCGTTTCTAAAGGCTTTGGATGCTCAGTTAGGAATAATACCCTTCAAGACTGGCAGTCAAAACTTAAAAATGACTGCATATGCGGACGACATCGCTATATACTCTATTGAAACAACTGAGTCTCTAAAAGCTATCAAATTTGAAGCATCAAAATTTGGCAATGTATCAGGTTATAAATTAAATGCTCATAAAACTCAAATAATAGCTAATTTTGCTCCCCCTCAACCAATACCTGAAATATGCAAGACCGCGACATATCTAGGAATTAAAATTACTTCAAACGTCAAAGAACTTAATAACATCAATTATAAAAACTTAATGAAAACTACCACTTCAAATTTAAAAAAATGGCACCGACTTCCATTAAATTTAATCGGTGGAATAAATCTGATAAAAATGAAAATAATACCAAAATACTTATACTTATTCAGATCAATTCCTTTGGCACAAAATAGACTTTTTTTCAAACAATTAGATAGGATCTTCTGTAACTTTATCTGGGGGTATAAGAAGGCTAGGAGATCGTTAAAAATGCTGAAAAATCAAATAGGATCTGGTGGGCTTAACTTTCCTGTCGTGAGATTATACTTCTGGGCTTCATTTATAAGGCGTATTCGATCACTACTAAATGAAGAGGATCTATTTTTCTATCATTACTTATCATTAAAGGGAGATGCTAAACAATTTTTCCTCCGTATTACAGATCCGAACTTCTACAAAAGGGTTAAATTTAAGACTATACGAGATATAGTAAAGATATGGAAGGATATATCTATGTATTGTAAAACCACTATATTTCACTCACAATTAATCTTATGGGATAATCCCGGACTGCCAAATATATTTAGCGACGGGATATCCCGTGAATGGCAACGGAAAGGAATTATGGTTTTGGGCGATCTATATAACTCTCGAGGTATTCTGAATTTTCTAACTTTAAAGCAATTATATAGCCTATCTGACACACATAGATTTAAATATATGCAAATATATGACTTTTTAATACGGAAGAACAGAATTAACACTTTGCCGAGTGGGGGTATATGGGACCTATTAAATTCTAAAAAAGAGAAATCAATAATCAGCTCGGCATATAAATTCTTTATAGGTCTAAGTCCCGATGATAATGATATACTAGAAAATAAATGGAATCTAAAACTCGGTACTAATTTTACTGGAAAACAAATAAGCACATCTTATACTAACATTCATGACTATGTAAGATCATCCAATTTACGTCTACAACAATATAGAACTACATATATGCTATATTATACCCCAGAAAGATTTTCTAAATGGTCCTCGAATAATATCACGAGAGAAAAAACTAAATGCCCGAAATGTGACGAGTATGCGGCAGATCTTGTCCATATGCTGTTTTCATGTCCGAAATTAGGGAAATTCTGGGAAGAAGTGGGAAAGATTCTAACCACAAAAAAAATTCTTAGTTCACCAATAACCGCATCTATGGTAATATTAAGCCCACATCAAGTCAACCACATCATATACTACTATCAATTTTATTTTCCTGTGCCCAATTAACTTTAGCCAGGGCCTGGATCAACCCCAACCCACCCAACGCTTTGGAATGGTGGTACCTGGTTAATGAAATAAAAATTATGGAATGCACATTGGCAGAACTCAGGGGTGTCGGATCGCTCAAAAAATTTGAGAAAATCTGGGGGAACCTAGAAATGAACTGATGTACTCAAGATAAATATATTATATGTTCATTTATGTTTTTTTTGATCTTATGTTAAGTAACCTCTGACAAAGTGAAAAGATTGATCAATCTATGTTTAATTTTGTATTTATCGGTTGAATGGTAACTTTGTTGAATGCTTTGTAATTTTATACCGGGTGAAAATAAATTAAAAAAAAAAAAAATGCTTCCCACAAGTGGCCCCTAATGATTTACTCCCCCAGCAGCAGAACTAGCCAAAAGGGCACTAAACTAATGGTGCAGCGTCAGCTTTGCACGTGTGCAGCAACAGCGGTGGCTTTGAGCACTGCCACTTAGTTAAAAAAAAAAAATAATAATTTGTTGGAAGGGGGTTATCCCTGGATGGCAGCAATAGGTACTGCTGACCACACAGGGGCCTCTCCCTCCCAGGAACGTTGCCGAGCGTTTGGGGTCTGACCCTCAGATGTGAGGGTTAGGCATTTATAGTTGCACACAGAGAGATTCCACTATACCACAGAAGAACAACACACCAGTTAATTACTTGGTGGAGGGCCTCCGCTTCGACCATGCCACCCTCCGCAAGGAGTATGATGCCCTGGCCGCAAAATTCACCAGCACCCTCCAGTAGTGGAGTGTCCCTTGCCCTTTTTTTAGAGACTTTTGGGGGGTGGGATTTGGGAGTTGGGTTCTTTTTGGGACTTTTCAAAGACAATCGTTGGGGTTAGGGAGGGTCTTGAGGGAGATTATTTTGTTAGGGCTACATAAATATACGTTTTTAAACTTTATCTGACCATACCTGTTTTTTACTGCTTTTCAGTCTGGTGGGTGGGGGTTTAACAGTAAGTTTGTTTTCCTGAAGAGTCCTAGGACTTTAGTAGTACTACCGTCAATCTCTCGTCTAGTCCTAATACTCCATTATACTACCTCCCACCAAACGCTTATCTTACCTGTAATTTGTGTTAGAAATTAGGGCTAGGCCCAGGGCTGGCTCCACGGGAAATGGGGATTAAGGTTGGCAATCCTGGGCGGATGAAATTTCCTCATTGCGGTGGTACTAGTGGTGTGACACAGTGGCAGTTGCATGCCTATGGAAAAAAAGAAAACGAAACCTGGTTTGTCCTTACTGTAGCATTACAACGGTTACGGTACGATAGAGAATATAGCAGGTGACAGTACACTAGAACAGTGCCACAATGTAGCCTAACAAATGGTAAAGTATTGCAAGTATAACTAGTACTTGCGTTGAATTTATTTGACATTGGCTCCTACTACTACAAGAAATAGTACTGAAGCTGAGTACGTCTAGAATATATCCTCGTATTCCTTCACCAGCCTGTTGCTATGACCTTATCCTCCCCAGCAAGTGTGTGGAATTATTGATGTCATTTAGTCAGACATCAAACAAAACCACACAGCCCGGGGGAAGAGGGTTAGGGTTTGGAAAATGGATGGGAATGGGGGTTTCTTTTTGGGTAGGTTTTGTTGAGAGAAGAAAAAAAAAGCACAGCATGGACAAACAATAATTGAAGATAAAGAAATCTTTGGGTACAAACTAAAGCTAACCACATGCAGTCACACTCATAGAAGAAAACAATGGATACTGTGTCTGTATTCTGTATGTTGTTGGAGTTGTCCTGTTGTCCTGTTGAATTTGGTAAGTAAGTTGCATGCAGCAAACAATTCCTCTTATTAGCGGCACTCCTCCATTCCAGCTGACGCTTCGTCCATCAATGTTGGTGACCACTGACAGAAGACACCCTGTCCACTGCCTGCCTGGCGGATGTTGACTGAAACCCGGCCTGTAATTATTGAACGGAAAACAGGAAGTGCTATTACAATACCACTGATAAATAAATATAAGGTATGTACGCTGTGTGGTGCAAAAAGTCACACTTTGATTTTCCTAATAGACAGTACAATATTTTTGAAATTGCGTACTCTGTCTGAGTCACCTTTTTAAGGATAAATAAGTATGGCCAAATTAATTTAGCGTATCTTTCCCCTCAAGCTAGGTGTACTATAACAAAATTAGACCTTCCCAGCAATGCTCCCACCAAGACCCTTACTAAAGCCAGTCGCAAAAATGTAGAAGACCCCCAATCAGATCTCAAAAAACGAGGCCTAGCAGAAAAATGGTGACAAAACGTACTTGAAAGTAAAAGTAGGCCCAAATACACCCTTACCCACCGTGGATTGTATTCAAACCACTTGCAAGCAAGCAAAAGTATCCATAGCCAGCATCGCTCCAAGAGTGCTCTAAGACCCCAGAACTCAGTTGCAATAGAACACCCCGAAACACATGCAATCCTGCTGCTAGGGCTAACCCTAACGAACCCTAAGTTACAAAAAGTGCCAAAAGGCTTTTCCTTATGGATTTTGTCCAAAACACTTCTATCCGGTATTAGACCTTCACAGGAATGCCCCAAGAGACCCGCCAACCCACCCGCAAAAAAGCACGCGACAACACCCCCAAACAGCCAAAAAGCTAAATCTCATACTTACAATATCTCTCGCTCTTCGGTCCAAACGCGCTGTGCAGCTAGGTCATCATCATAACTCCTGTTTGCCACCACGGATTTCCTGAAAAGCAAATGCAATCAAGATTAGACTGTCACAGCAGTGCTTCGACAGAGACCCCGCAACCCACCCACAAACACCAGGAAGCCCCCCAAACAGGCCCCCGAAAACGCTACATTGAGCAAGATGTCAGAAGAAATAGCCAAAAAAAGGCTTTTCCTTATGGATTTTGTCCAAAACACTTCTATCCGGTATTAGACCTTCCCAGGAATGCCCCAAGACCCGCCAACCCACCCGCAAAAAAGCACGCGACAACACCCCCAAACAGCCAAAAAGCGAAATCTCATACTTACAATATCTCTCGCTCTTCGGTCCAAACGCGCTGTGTAGCTAGGTCATCATCATAACTCCTGTTTTCCACCACGGATTTCCTGAAAAGCAAATGCAATCAAGATTAGACTGTCGCAGCAGTGCTTCGACAGAGACCCCGCAACCCACCCACAAACACCAGGAAGCCCCCCAAACAGGCCCCCGAAAACGCTACATTGAGCAAGATGTCAGAAGAAATAGCAAAAAAAAGGCTTTTCCTTATGGATTTTGTCCAAAACACTTCTATCTGGTATTAGACCTTCCCAGGAATGCCCCAAGACCCGCCAACCCACCCACAAAAAAGCACGCGACAACACCCCCAAACAGCCAAAAAGCAAAATCTCATACTTACAATATCTCTCGCTCTTCGGTCCAAACGCACTGTGCAGCTAGGTGATCATCATAACTCCTGTTTTCCACCACGGATTTCCTGAAAAGCAAATGCAATCAAGATTAGACTGTCACAGCAGTGCTCCCAGACCCCAAAACTCACCCACAAACACCCGGAACCCCGCCAAAGAGGACCTCAAAGGCAAGCAAGTCAGCAAAAACGGCAAGAAATTTCCGCCTCATATTTGCTCCAAAACACTTTTATCCGTTATTAGAGCTTCACAGCAATGGGCCCAGAGCCATCAACTCACCCGCAAAGAAGTAGAACACCCCCACAAGTGCTGAGTCTTTCTTCATTAGGCGTAATCCAGCCCTCTGCTTTGAGGGAAATAGGAGTCTGGAGGAGGAGGATAGAGGAGCATGTTCTTCTGAACTTGTGAACCTGAGGAATGTAGACTGCGGCACCTTCAAATCAATAAGCAAACAAGTGAAGACAGTTCTGCTGATGGGCTTGTTTTTGGGATTAGGTGATTAAAGTTTGAATTAAATTAACTGCGCAAAACAAAGAAAGACAGACACACAGGAATAAAAGTGAATAAGGACGAAAAAGAAAGTTATTGATTCATTGTCTCATTTTCAGGGCTCGGTGTCAGGGAATAAGAGGAAGACTTCGTCCTCATACTCTGCGAATTCAGGCAGGATGAGGTCAGCGTCACCGAACAGAGAACAAATCCCCTCATCTACGTTGCTGTCCTCCTCGTCTTCATGCGGCATGCTTTCTCGTACTTTGTAATCTGGTGGTATGAGGTGCTGATTCATCTTGATCATTGTTAGCCTCTCCACATTTTTGGGCGAGAGGCGGCTCCGTTTGGGAGTTACAATGCCACCAGCAGCACTGAAAACACGTTCAGAAGACACACTTGCGAGTGGGAAAGACAAATAGTTTATAGCCAGGTTGGAGAGCTGTGGCCACAATTGTTTTTTCCCATGCCAATACTGCAATGGCTCATCATTAAGAAAGACCTCTGTTGAGTCATTCAGATAGTCCTGCACCATCGACTCAAGGTCCTCAACGGTTCCTCCACTTTGCTTACTTTTTGCTGTGCCTGTGACCTTTTTCCGAGAACCATACCCAAGCAAAGTTAGCCAATCCTCTTCAGCAGCCAATGTTACTCTTGTGTGTGGTGCAGATGATCCGGTTGCCGGTGTCTTTAACGGCTGAGAGGTCACTTGTGCCACAGCCACAGGTGCAGAAGTGGATTCTTTTGACTGGGGATGGCCTGCTGATGCTGATGCTGATGTACTGCCTTCTCCTTCAATATCCTGCCGTTCTTTTTCAAACCTCTTGGCTGACCAGGCTAGCCAACGTTTGTACTTTTTAACATCTTCATCAGCAAAAGGAAAGAATGCTTGGCCTGCCAGCGCCTTTTTGTAGCGTGGATCCAGAATAGTAGCACAAATGTAATGCTGTTCTGAGTTGATCTTTTTAAGACGTTCATCACCACGTAGGCGCTCTAATAATTTCTCCGACAAAAGAAAAGGGTCCTTGTTTTTTTCATCTTTTTCTAACTCAGAAGACACCGCCTTCAGTTGGTGCTACAGCATGCACAACAATGGGATAGCTTTTCCCAAATTACAGTCCTCCTGGCTGACTGCACGCGTGAAGAACTCAAAAGGATGAAGCATGTCTGTCAGGCTTTTAACTATGTCCCATTGCGCCGCACTCATCCGCAGGTCCTTCTGAGCTGTACCCTCTTTTAAGAAATAGTGATCGAGTACCGTATACTGCTCATACAGATGCTCAAGCATGTAGACGGTTGAGTTCCAACGTGTTGCCACCTCCTGGATGAGTGCTTTCACTGGCATTCGACGTTCAAGTAGCAGGCTCCTCAGATGCTTCCGGGCCTTAAAAGAATGGCTGAAATGGTTGCACATTTTGCGGCAGGTGGCCATTACCTCGCACGCTGGACTCTGTTTATCACTCAAGAATTTTTGAACTACCAGGTTGATACAGTGCGCCAAACACGGCACTCTGAAATAGTCACCCAGCGCCATGGCCTTAACTACATTGGCGCCATTATCCGTGGAAACATAACCAATCTGGCGTTTTTTTGGGGACAGCCAGTGAAAGACCTTTTTGTTAAACTCGTCCAAAATGTTTTGTGATGTGTGACTTTTCTCCAAGCCAAACATGGCTAGTGTTGCATGTTTCCGAGCAGCTTTAAAAACTTGGTCCGGATCAACACCGGCGTTTAGCTTTGCTTTAACACCTGAAAAAGAGACCCAGTGTGCAGTGATGCACATGTAATCAGCGCCTGCGCCACTGGTCCACATGTCTGTTGTCAGATGTATAGTGTGAACAGCACTCTTCTGCAAAGCTGCCCCAATCGCCTCCAGCACAACTTCATGTAGTGCTGGAACCGCAACTCTGGCAAAATAGAACCGGCTAGGAACCTTCCATTTAGGGCAGAGCGTTGCCACTAATTCTAGAAAACCTACCGCTTCTTCAAAAGAAAAAGGGAGAAGGTCCACAGCTAGCATTTTAGCCAGCTTAGTGTTATACAGACGCGTCAGTGGGTGGCTGCGTTCATATGGCGCGTCTAAAGAAAACATGGTTCTAATGTTGCCCTGGACCAAGCATTTACGGGATGATAATGACTTCGTTGACCCAATTATGCTCGCTGGTGAACTTTTGCGCGTTGGTGTCTCACTCGCTCCAACACTCTTAGTGTGCCTCACATGGGGTGTGCTGCTGACAGGGGTACTGGGTGTAAGTGAAGTGTTTGACACGTCTTCTTCCTCCTCGTCATCATCAGATGCAACATCAACGTTTTCTTGACTTCCAATTCGGGCTTCCTTGATCTCCTTTAGGTGCGCAAACCATTGGACAGCGTGCTGTCTCTCAAGATGACCTCTCTGGCCTCCAGTCCCATAGTTGGTACCAAGCTTACCACGACTAACTGCAAGCTTACAAATGGTACAAATGGCGAACTTTTCCCTTTTTGGGCAAACAGTAAAGAAGTCCCAAACTGGGGACTTGAAGTGTCTGTGGGGGCCGGAGGAGGCGGCGATACTGGTGGTGGTCATGCTGCGAATGCCGGATGAAGTGGAGGATCTGGATTGCCCAACTTTTGTACGTTGTGCACTTTCACCGCCACTAATTAAGGTCGAGGTGGATGGAGGTCCCTTCTTGCCAGAAAGAAATATGGAAGCGGTACGAGTTGGTGTACTACTTAACTCCAATGATTGTGGTGGTGTTTCCACTGCCTCCTCGTCGACAACATCATCATCATCACGCTCAGCAGCTTTTCGGGCTAGGGTCAAAATGTCTGTTTGCTGCATGCCCGCTGGGGCTGCAGTGACCTTTATGATGACTGGGTCGTCGTTGTCAGAGTCTTCATCAGCAGCAGTATCCGCCACTTCTTGCTGAGCCTCATCATCACACTCCATAACTCTGAGACTTTGGACAAGCTTCCTTTTACGCTTAACTATCTTTGTCAGATCATGGTGCGCCTCACTCTCAGACGGCAGTGGTGCTGGTTCCCAATTTTGATCCGTATCATCAGAAGGAGGTGTGCTTGAAGAAGATGTAGACACCACCCTTGATCTCTTCCTTGCTAGGGGTGTGGAAGACAATGAATGATCATCAGGAGGAGTGTCTTCCTCAAATGATACCTCGCCTTGATTGTCGATTTCCTGATGTGCCCCTACTTCGGGAGGAACAACTATTGTGGGCACTTGTGACCCTCCATGCACCTCTGCTTGCGCATCTCCTTGCGCTGCCTCTCCTTCCACATGTACTTGGGCTTGTACTTGCACATGTGGTTTTTGTTGCGGCTGTGGTTGTTCAATACTCGTAAGATGAGTTACAACAACCTGTGTTGATTGAGGGACATTGCTGCTACTTTCTTGCGATGAGCGAACATCACTGGTCAATGGTGATTGAACAACAAGACTAAGTGCCTCTGCAGCAGTGAAGGGCTTGGACTTAAGTTGGCGTGGTGGTGGTGGTGGCACTGAGCCCAATGGAGCGGGGGTGCTGCTCCCAGCTTGGTCCCCAGCAGATCCCGCTGCTGCTGCAGGCATACTTTTTTTTTTACTCCCAAAAAAAGGGGCGGCCGGCACACCAGACTCCTTGGTAACTTGCTTCTTCTGCTACTTACTGGCAACTTTCTTGCTAGAGGAGCTACGGGTAACTTTTTTTGGGGCCATCTTCTTCAGAACAGAAGGCAGCAGTTGCACGAGTTGCAGAGTTGTCTGTGTCCAGACGTGACGTCGCGTGACGTTATGCTGCACACACACACCGCTGCAGGACTTCTTCCTGGCACTGGTGGTTCTCTAGAGTCTTGTGCACCTAAAAGCAATGGAAGACAGAGGAACATCAGTTCAGTTATACACCCCAAAAAATGGAAAAACACAGAAAAATCAGCACAATCCCATGCCATCCATGATGTTTACATTCAAGACACCACACAGAAAGACTAGGCCCATGCAACACTCACTACCCCTGGGGATAATGGATGAAAAGTAGGCAAAATAAGTGCAGGCCTCAGACACTTCCTCTCTTCAAAATGGCCCCTTGCACCCCAAGCACATGTTGCCTGTACCAGCCAGCACTCAAGATGGCCACCACCACCACCCACATGGCCAGTCCACATCAACAGTACACCCCATAAAAACAGAAAAACAACCAAAAACCACCACAATCCAATGCCATCCAGGATGTTTACATTAAAGAGAGTGAGACCCCACAGGCACACTCAGTCCATGCACCACTACCCCTGGGCAAAAGGCCACACCAGCAGCCCCAAAAAACCGACAAAAACCGCAAAAAACAGCACAATCCCAGCCCATCCATGGCCTCAATGGTGTTTAAATTCAAGAGGACACCCCACAGAAAGACTGGGTCCATGCAACACTCACCACCCCTGGGCAAAGGGCCCCACCAGCAGCCCCAAAAAACGACACAAACCACAAAATTCAGCACAATCCTAGCCCATCCATGCCCTCAATGGTGGTTAAATTCAAGAAGACACCCCACAGAAAGACAAGGCCCATGCAACACTCACTACCCCTGGGGATAATGGATGAAAAGTAGGCAAAATAAGTGCAGGCCTCAGACACTGCCTCTCTTCAAAATGGCCCCTTGTACCCCAAGCACATGTTGCTTGTACCAGCCAGCACTCAAGATGGCCACCACCACCACCCACATGGCCAGTCCACATCAACAGTACACCCCAAAAAAACAGAAAAACACCCAAAAATCACCACAATCCAATGCCATCCAGGATGTTTACATTAAAGAGAGTGAGACCCCACAGGCACACTCAGTCCATGCACCACTACCCCTGGGCAAAAGGCCACACCAGCAGCCCCAAAAAAACGACAAAAAACACAAAAAACAGCACAATCCCAGCCCATCCATGGCCTCAATGGTGTTTAAATTCAAGAGGACACCCCACAGAAAGACTGGGCCCATGCAACACTCACCACCCCTGGGCAAAGGGCCCCACCAGCAGCCCCAAAAAACGACAAAAACCACAAAATTCAGCACAATCCTAGCCCATCCATGCCCTCAATGGTGGTTAAATTCAAGAAGACACCCCACAGAAAGACTAGGCCCATGCAACACTCACTACCCCTGGGGATAATGGATGAAAAGTAGGCTAAATAAGTGCAGGCCTCAGACACTGCCTCTCTTCAAAATGGCCCCTTGCACCCCAAGCACATGCTGCCTGTACCAGCCAGCACTCAAGATGGCCACCACCACCACCCACATGGCCAGTCCACATCAACAGTACACCCCAAAAAAACAGAAAAACACCCAAAAATCACCACAATCCAATGCCATCCAGGATGTTTACATTAAAGAGAGTGAGACCCCACAGGCACACTCAGTCCATGCACCACTACCCCTGGGCAAAAGGCCACACCAGCAGCCCCAAGAAAACGACAAAAAAACACAAAAAACAGCACAATCCCAGCCCATCCATGGCCTCAATGGTGTTTAAATTCAAGAGGACACCCCACAGAAAGACTGGGCCCATGCAACACTCACCACCCCTGGGCAAAGGGCCCCACCAGCAGCCCCAAAAAACGACACAAACCACAAAATTCAGCACAGTCCTAGCCCATCCATGCCCTCAATGGTGGTTACATTCAAGAAGACACCCCACAGAAAGACTAGGCCCATGCAACACTCACTACCCCTGGGCATAATGGATGAAAAGTAGGCTAAATAAGTGCAGGCCTCAGACACTGCCTCTCTTCAAAATGGCCCCTTGCACCCCAAGCACATGTTGCCTGTACCAGCCAGCACTCAAGATGGCCACCACCCACATGGCCAGTCCACATCAACAGTACACCCCAAAAAAACAGAAAAACACCCAAAAATCACCACAATCCAATGCCATCCAGGATGTTTACATTAAAGAGAGTGAGACCCCACAGGCACACTCAGTCCATGCACCACTACCCCTGGGCAAAAGGCCACACCAGCAGCCCCAAAAAAACGACAAAAAACAGCACAATCCCAGCCCATCCATGGCCTCAATGGTGTTTAAAGTCAAGAAGACACCCCACAGAAAGACTAGGCCCATGCAACACTCACCACCCCTGGCCAAAGGGCCCCACCAGCAGCCCCAAAAAAAAAACGACAAAAACAACAAAAATCCGCACAATCCCAGCCCATCCATGGCCTCAATGGTGTTTAAATTCAACAAAACAGTTGTATCATGCACCCATAACCAACACTTGTCCTACTGTATACTGTGACTACCCACAATATATTTTATTTAATGTTCTGAAAAAGTTCCAAAATTGTAGTTGCAGCAACTGTAATGCCCCAAACAAACTTACTTGTGAAAGTTGATTTCTAATCCAAAAGTGATCCAAAGAAAGTCAAAAAGGCCTCAAATCCAAATATCCAGCAGCACCCACAAAAAGTAATCCTTCCAGGTCAAGGTCCAAATGAAAGTGACCAGCACATGAAGAAAGCACTGGGAGGAGCCTGCTGGAAAGGAACAGGAAGTTGGAGACTGTGGGGCACTTCCTTCCCCCCGCCCCCAAAAATGGACTCCTTGCAAAAAAAAAGGCCATGCAAATGTCAACCTGAGGAGTGATTCTGATAAAAATCATCATTTTCTGAAGGTTTATCCTGTTTGCTGGTGGATTTCTTGTGCAGAATTGATAAATCTCTATTTCGCGAGTGCGAGATTGTTCCTTTCCCCCGCAACTATGTGTTCGCAATTGCGAACTCTCGCGAGGCGTGCTGTGCAAGGTGGCAAGCCGCGATTACGTATTCGCGGGTGCCAAACTCCCGCGGGATCCCGCAGCAAGATCCAAAATGGCGCAGCACTCGCAAAATATGATCGAGAAAAACAACTCGGCAAACGCTGAATGACGGAAAGTGAACGCCGTGCACCACGCCGCGCGCCGCAATAAAAAATCAAAAAAGCAAAAAATCCGCCGCAAGCGAATTCACGGATTTTCGACAAATTCGCAAGAGTTCGCGGTTTGCGAATTTGCCGAAAATTCAAAAAATCCGCAAGCGGAGCGGATTTTACGCCCATGCTTAATGCCGATATGACTAGTCTGTAGCTCGGGGATCGCGGACCTCTGTGACCATGATATTATCGGAGCGGGCACGCCAGCAGCTCCACTATGAGAGCGTATAGCAGGGGCAATAGTGGGCAGCCCTAACGGGTGCCTCTTGTAATCGGACTTTTGGACGTGGTTATTGCACCAATATGAATACGTGACACCGGTTTGTTGTGAAGTGTCCTAACCAATTGTTGAAATACTTCTCCCACTCCAATCCGTCTCAAGTTTGCTCTCATGAATACCCACTCGACTGAGTCAAGCGCCTTTTTGGCGTCCAAAAAGACTGCTGCCGCTTCTGTTTCGGGATCCAGGATCTGTACTGCTTCCAGCAGCGTCCTAAGATTAGTATTCAGACTCCAAACCATGACAAATCCCGACTGCTCTGGCCCCACCACCCTTGGTAATATCAACGCCAGTCTTTTGGCAAGTACTTTAGCGTATATTTTCGTGTTAACATTTAATAACGATAAAGGCCCACAGGAAAAGCGCACATTGGGAGGTTTACCAGGTTTAGGTATTGCAACTATGAGGGCCTCGCGCATCAAAGGGGTATTATTCCGGTCTGTACCCTTTCTACATAGAGCGTGACTAAGTGTGGTATCAGGACATCTTAATATGCTTTATAAAAAGCCACATACCTGCCAGTGCTGCACGGATCTCCTCCGGGTCCAGCGGAGCCATCAGATGCTCCCACGTCATTTTAATGTGCTCCAAATAGTCGTTCATTGCTGCCTCATCCTGGATTATTCAAGACCTATTTAACTCAGCATAGTAGTTGCGAAGTCTCTCGGCTGTATGGTGCGGCTCATGTAGGAGTTGGTCATCTTCATCTAACTCTTCCAACAGAGTCTCTATCTCTCTCCTAGGGTGCACCAATGCCCCTAGCGTTGTCCCTGGGTGTTCACCTTCTCCGTATGCTCTGGCTACCACATACTGTCCCATATGCTGAAACTCCTAGGCTGCTATTTCATTGTACTCTTCTGGTATAACCTGGATGTACCTTAACGTTTGTTTATCTCCCAACCACTGATGTTTCGTTTCTAGCTCGGATATTTCTTTTTCTAGGAGTGTTCACCTACTCCGGAAGGATTTCAGTACCCCTGAGTGCTTTGATATAACCATACCCCCGATATAAACTTTGAATGTTTCCTAGACTGCAGCAAATGTATCCAAAGAGCCTACATTGTCTGAGAAAAACTCATTTATTAGCTGGCTCAATTCCACTTTAAAGGTGGAGTCTAGGAGAGAGTACGGTGGGAATCGCCAAGTAAAGGCAGAGGTCTGGCATTATCAGAGCTCCATGGTCAATATCACTGGCGAGTGATCCGAATATGAATGGGGGAGAGGTTCACGTTGGGTAACCCTAGGGACTAGGCTCTTAAAGAATGACCAATAATCTATCCTAGTGGGTATGTCATGTACGGTGGAATAGTGCATATACCCGCCCCCCGTATTTGAGCAATGTCTCCATATATCGCCAATCCCAAACGGTCCTTTATAGCTGTGATAGTTTTTGCATTCGCTGCCGGTCTGCGGGTCGGGTCAATTGATCTATCCTTAGCAGGTTCCAGGAGACAATTAAAGTAGCCTCCCCAAAATCTGAGGCAGGCCATCGTCTTGGTGCAGGTAGGCACCGAGTGTGTGGTAAAACTGCGGGTCATCATAGTTAGGACCGTAGAGTCCAATCAACAGGACTGCAACGCCTTCCTTATATCAAGGGGCCTCCACAAATCTAGCACTTGGATCAATGCGTACATTTTTTGTCATCACACCTGCCTTATTGTCGGCCCAGATAAGGACCCCCCTAGGATGGGAGGTAAATCCAGATGCAATCAATTTACATGTTTCTCATTGGCACAAAGTCTGGTTGAACAAGGGTACCACATTAAATAGAGAGCTCCTAAGGGGTGGTATGGCTCTGGACCGTGCCCACTACATTCCTTCATTAAAATACATCTGGGATGGATATAGGACTCTTGGTAGGGCGGATCTCTATAGTAATCCGAATTCGAAGAAAGAAAAGACCTTCTTTGGGCCAAGGAGACTTTTTTCGACAGCGGCTGGTGAATAGGGAAGAGCGTGAGTTAATGAAGCCCATTGTACGTAAATATATTATTCTTAAGACGTCCCCACAATAGAACTGTATCTCGTAGGGCTTCCCAAAACGCATAACCGTTTTTTATTAACTGCTTAACCACGGCGGCAATTCCGCCGCGGTGCATCGGTTTTGCGCAGTGGGCGGGCCCGCGTCAGCCAACGGACGTGCGCAGCACTACGAAGGTAGTGCGCTCGACGGCCATTGGCCATCGCCAGCAGCAAAGAGGTTATCAAGATTACGTTTTGATTTATTTCACCTTCTCCTCGCCGACCCGCGGGAGAGTAGAAAAGACGAGACTCTGTTGCCATGTGGTTGCGATGGCAAATCCCCTCAGGATATGACTCATTTTTTAATGTTTTGTAGTTATTATGAGGTGCCGAGGGACATGTTTGTAATCCCCGTTTTAAAACAAGCTAACTTTACGCAAGTGTGCCCTGCTTTTACCTTTTTAGCCATGCTTTCGGGATCCACTTTATGGCACGTTCTCATCTTTTTAAAGGTATCAGTTAGGCTTAGATCTAGCTGCGACTACATTTCATATATGATGTAGTCCTGAACGTCTGATCATTCTTGATTTTTATATATGATGTAGATACCTTTTTTATGTACTTTTTTTTAATCTACTTTATAATGAATTCTGACCAAAGATATTCATGGACGGGATCCGTACGCTACAATGTAACTTGGACTTTTATGTTTTTTATACAAAAGCTGAATAAAGTATTTTGATTGATTGATTGATTGACCTTGCAATCTACGTTGCGTCAATTCATCACTATTGGGGGCCAGGTGCGTCTCCTGTAATATTGCTTCATCTACACTGTAGCGTTTGAGATATTCTATCACCTTCCGTATTCTCCTGTGGTCATTCAACCCTCTAACATTCCATGTATGGAGTCTAATCTGCGGCTTTGTGTGTGGATCAATCATTCCTTTTCTTGTATCTTCCATGATCTCAGTGCTTTGTGTGCTGGGCAGTTACGAGTAGCCAAATTGTCAACATATACACTTCTACCTAACAAAACTAAATAGACAATAACAACCCCGTTATGGATCCCACCCACGCTTTACATTTCCAACCTTTGCATAGCATCTCTACGACCCCCCCCCCCACCAATGTCCTTCTCGGTAACTTAAAAGTACTGTAAACTATACAAGGTGTGCACACATCAGGGCGGGTGTTGCTCCGTCTCCACTCTTCCCTAATCACAGCCTTCATGTAGACGCTATCTATCAAGGGTCTTAACTTTGTGTGCACAAACAACTTTGCTTGGTTCCACTTGTTAGCTAAGCGTTAAGAACATCAAGGGCCAGTTTGGATAATCCAGTCCTCTCCCTTCAGAGGAGTTCTATCCCCGCCTCCCCGTCTCCATTGCACGCAAGTATGTCCATGCTCAGCATCTGCATGGTTCCGTACCATCTAACCAATAATCCATCCGTGTAGCTGCATAAGAAGTTTCTATCTTCTCAGTGCATCATCCCGGTCCCTTTAGTTATTTTTTTTAAATCTTTTTATTGAAACCTAACAGCTCCATCAAAATACACATCAGATAGCGGTGGAAGTTCATGGGTAACAATACACAGATACAAAAACCATTTGGCAAAATCCATTGTGGCCTACCCCCACAGGGTACCCCTTGTGGGATTCAACATTCTATGCTTAGACACCCTTACCCTCCCTGTCTAGACCCCCCTCCCCGATCTGTGCCCCTACCCATCCCTCCACCCCCCTCCCTGCTTTGTGACCATTCCCTCTTGCAACCGTGAGTGGGTGGTTCCCCAGAGAGTGGGGTTCATTAAATTCACACAGAGCGTGTCGACCAGAGGGGGAATTCCAATAAGGGCCTCCCTCAACCCAGTGGTGATCCATCTTGGGTATTCAGCCAGTCCCCCCTGTATCGTCTCCATGCCAGCCATATCTTCTCCTATTTCTTGGGGCAGCCCCGGCTATTATAAATAACTTTCTCTGCCCTTTGGCACCAGTCCAGGTCCCGCTCCCATTCCTCCACCGTTGGTGACAGGTCACTCCCCCAGAGCCGGGCTATGTTCCTCTTGGCAACCATACTTGCAAGAGCTAGCCATATCTTGCCCCACTTGGGCCAGGTAACGTCACTCGTCACCCCCAGAACGTGCCATCGGGCCTCCAGTGGCCCCTCTGCCCCAATCACTTCTTCCATGATTTCTTTCAGTCTAACCCAATACATGTGGATTTTGGGGTAGTCCCATAGAATATGAAAGAAGGTGCCCTCCTCCCCGCAACCCCTTTAGCAGTATTGTGAAGCCGCAAACCCCATCTTATATTGCACCGTCCGTGGGGTGTAAGACCTATGGAGAATACGCAGCTGGACCAGCCTGAATCTAGCCCGAATTGCAACCTCTCTAGGGCACTGCAAGGCCTCGTTCCAGTCATCGTCTTCTAATAGGCCAAGATCTGACTCCCATTTTTCCCTCAATGGTCCCAGTGTGTCCGGAAGGTTATTAATGAGCTTTTATAGGTAAGGGAGATAGCTTTATCAATCATAGGGTCTAACAGTAGCCTATCCTCAAGTGGGGCATACTCAGGTAGTTGTTACCCCTGCGTCAGATGTGCGTGTAAGGCATGTTTGATTTGTTGGCAGTGCAGGATTTCACCATCACCCATGTGGAACTCCGTCTGTGGGGTCGCGAAATCCACCAATTTTCCCCTCTTCCATACGTCCCCCAGCTTGTCTATGCCTATCAGACTCCACTGACGCAGATCTCGTAGCTTAACAACCTCCCGAAGGAAGTCGCCTTTCCACAAAGGCGTATGGTCTGTAAGTTTCGCCTCCCACCCCAGCAACTTTGTTGCCCGTTTCCACACCCCTACCACCACCGCTGTCTGGGGAGGCAAGGTCTGGCTTCGTCTGGTTTTAGAGTATAGAGCCGCCAAGTAGGATTCTTCCCCCAGGGCCATACGGTCCACCCGATATGCGGGTTTGACCAGCTGTGTCACCCAGAGGTATAGACGAATGTCGGGCACCGCCAGCCCTCCCTCATATGGTCCCCGCTGTAGTTTTTTAAGAGCTATTCTCGGGCACCCTCCACTCCACAATAAGGAGCGTTGCTCTGACTCCACTGTTTTCAAGATGTGTTCCGGGATCGGGAAGGGCGAGCTCTGCAGTACATAGAGCAACCGAGGCAGGGCCATCATTTTGAATAATACGGCACGTCCCGAGAGGGTCCTCCAGTGCATCACGTCGCTGTGAAGCACTCCAGTTGCGTCTGCACATTTAAACAGAGGAATTCAGTGTCAGATGGTGTGACCCATATTCCCAGGTACCGCAACTCCGTATGCCAGACTACGCCCTCGCATTCGTCCATGATTTGAGGCTGTGGTGCCGCCAGAACATAGCCCAGGGATTTGCTCCAGTTGATGTGATATCCGGAGTATTCCCCAAATGGGCGTAGTATGACCATCAGCCTTTGTATGGACTCATTAAAGAAATGGGGTAACCCAACGATCTAGGACCTGGGTAAGTAACGATATTATAAAACAATGGTCCAAAGACTATTATTCCAAGGTGTCACAATTAGTCAACAATTTCATACTTCATTGGTAGAGTATAATAATCTACTCTTAATCAATAGATTGGATAACAACGCAACAGCAAAACAAGTATTCAGTGGTGATTCATTTATTTTTCTACCACTTTTGAATGATGTAAATAATTATTTAGAATACATCTGGGTCATGTAGGTTGCCCCAAGAGGAGCGTGCAAACATAGAAAGAAGTGATAACGTTTTGTGATAGGAAAAGAAAAGAAAGGAATTGCAAAGATAAGTGACATAAAAACAATTGATTATATTATACACAAGGATCCATAGTTATCCCTACACTAGGACCTGGCCTTCCGTAAGTCAAACGTTAATTATAAGGTCATTCTGAAACCTATATTGGTGATTGTAATGCACGGGGGAGTGACAGTATATAGGTCCAGGTAAATATTAGATGGGTGTCGACGTTTCGACTCGGCTTCTGGCCTCCCGGTGGTTTAAACCTGGGCCTTGCGAGTCTTCATCAGGACTGTAACGGACAACCATACACCAATGGATGACCCTACAAGACAAAAAATGTTTGTCTAAGAACAGCTGTTGCCAATTAAAGTGGTTCAAGTCAATTGAAAGAACAAGGGTCAATAGCTTACCCTAACGGTGAAGAAGATTCTGATATGTTTTTCTTTTTGTTCGGTCAATAAATGAGGCGTCCTCCTAGAATACAACAGTTTCATGAGGACTTAAAATACCAAACCGCAGCCTCATCCCAAATGTGGAGAATTAGTTAAAAGGGGATTACCTTGTTATGCGTGTATCAGATAGAAGAATCACTCAGGGATTGTTCAACCGGAAGTTTATCGGTTCTCTATGGAAAAACCAGTGAGCTTAGTTAACCAGGGTCACTACCGGTTAAACCACTGACAACAACCATCATAATAAAATTACCATAGAATTACAATTACCTGTATTAGTCAGTGGTATCAACCACTAAAATTCTATTTGTGTCCTCAAGTAAGTGTGGTTATTTGAAAATATATCCCTTCCAGCTGGTGCCAATATCTTTTGTAACTGAAAGGGGAAAGTGCCTTAATTTAGATTATCATACTGTGCACAAACTACATCAAGATGAATATGAAGTAGTTTGAAGGCAGACCGCTTACCTAATTATTGGGAATCCACAAACGAGGGGAAGGCATAAAGTGAGAGAATCCCCTTCGAGATATAAACGATCATGTCTGTTCAGTGGATCGCTCTAAAGGGAGGGAAAAACCTCAATCAGATTCCAAATACATTCCTATGAGATCTCGGAAGAAATTGGTTTTGCCAATCCTGGCACTTACCTAATTCGTGTATTATTCCGAGCATAAACGGCGTTTCACGTCCTAGGTCCCGAGCAGGTACGCGTTAGTGAAACAAACGCGGAAGACTACTTGAATGTAGTCCAACATAAAGGAAGGACTCTCATAACGCGGTATGGCTACGTGTTAACTACCGCCATATTGAAGTGGTAAAATACCTTCACAGTCCACATCGGTTTATGGGAACACTAATGATAATGTACTGATTCATTGTGTGAAATTCCCTCGTTTTTGGATCCAAAACGAAAATTAAGGAACCCACTGACCTCTGATACTAAAACGACCAACTCGATGTTATTAACAAGGTATTCTTAAAAACTCCACATTAGTTGGGTATGCAATTTGTCGTAGGAAATTAATACAAACAATACAAAACATAAACAAACAGCATTTTACATTGTACTACAATATCAAATCATACAGACAGTCCAGTACATTTCTGCCAATGATGTGACAGATAATTAGACAATCAAAAGGGACACTTGTCTACTGATCTCCTCCATTTAGTTCAATCCTGTCTGTACAGTATTCAGGAGGTGTATCCACATACATTCTCTCTTATTAAGAATAGCACCCAAATCCCCTCCTCTGGGACTAGATCTCACTTTTTCAATGACCCACTATTGAAAACTGTCGGGGTCATGTTCAAATCTGATAAAGTGATCTACTAGGGGTGCCCCCTGTGTCTTGCAACGTATTCTACTCGCATGTTGGAGGATGCGGCATTTAACTTTTTGAATCGTTTGGCCAACATATAGAAAACCACAGGGGCACTTGATGACATAAATCACCCCGTGGTGTTGCAATTGCTGTGACTCTTAAGGGTGTGTGTAAAGCCATTATGTGTGAAACTAGTACACTCCAAAGTGAGTGTACAAACTTTACAGCCACCACATTTAGTGTGTCCCAACACCGGTTGAAGGCTCCATAAGGTTGTCTGACTGTTTTGTTGTGGAAGGGGCAAAAGGGATTTAACCAAATGGTCCCTGATGTTTTTACCTTTCCTGAACGCATGTAAAGGAGGAGGCATTCCCCCTAACTCTTCTTTTACCAGGTGCCAATGATTGTTTATAACCTTCTTTATTGTGCTACTTTTGGTGTTAAAGGTAGTCACACACACCAGACGTTCTGCACTCTTTTCTTTCTGTTGTACATTCAAAAGATGTTCCTGATGGTTATATCAGGGGGACATACGAACTCGACAGAAGCATTACAGATGATATTCCATTCAAAAGATAACCCTGTTATTAATCTGTCGGAGCATGAGCTCACACTTCTGGAACATGACGTTTTATCCAAGGGACTATCATTTGTTCCTACATCGATGCCCAATAGTTTCAATTTGAAAATTGAATTACACCAATTCTTCAGAAAAGTGCGACTAAAACATTACTTTCTGAAAACCCCCTATAATCCTGTTTTCTCAGGTAGTGGTTTAAGACCTCCATCCAGATTTAACCCTCCGGTCCATATGCTGGACCATAAACTACTAACATTTGAACAAGTAGTTTTACGAGATATTGACATCACACTTGCCAGTCGGCAGTATGTTCCCTACAATATGAGGAAAGAAGAAAAGGAAGCCCTATATGCCTTGAAGAACAATGGCAATATAGTAATAAAACCTGCGGACAAGGGTAGAGCAATAGTTGTCCAACGCACTGACAAATATAAAGATGAGATACTTTCCCAGCTTACAGTAGAGGGAAACTATGCCCTCCTAAAAAAAGACCCCACCAAAGAAATTAGTCTTCTCTTGAAAACTATCACCAAATCAGCCCTGGATGACGGGCTGATAAATAAGTTAGAACATGAGTTTCTGAACAATAAATATCCACGTATGCCAACCATATATACACTCCCAAAAGTCCATAAACAGATGACCAATCCTCCCGGCCGCCCAATTATTTCTGGGTGTGGGTTCCTTTTGGAACCCCTATGTAAGTACGTGGACGTCTTTTTGAAACCTATTGCCACATCCACTCCTACATATTTACGAGACACCACCCAAACCATTCAATTGGTAGACGGACGCATGTATGACCAAGCCACCTCCCTGCTAGTCACCATGGACATCACGTCCCTTTATACCAACATTCCCCAGCAGTCTGCCTTGGTATGCATGGAGAGGGTCCTAAACCAGAGACCGGCACCTCACAGAGTTTCCACCGAGTTCATTATAAATCTTCTCACCATAGCTATGACAAAAAAAAAATTTATGTTTCAAAATAAATATTATATTCAGACGAGTGGAGTAGCTATGGGGGCAAGCTTTGCGCCAAACTTGGCGATAATCTTCATGAGCGAATTCGAACATGAGTTTGTCCTTAATCAAATCAACCCGTATCGGAACCACATTGCCCTGTGGGCCTGATACATTGATGATGTCCTGTTAATTTTGGAGACATCCAGATTAAGGCTGAAGCGGGTATGTTATACACAAGCTTGTATAGAAAAACTAGTGAGAGGAATACCCTCCTAAGGTACACGAGTCATCATCCCCGCAACCTCAGAGATAATTTGCCATTCGGCCAATTTCTGAGGTTGCGGAGGAACTGCACGAAAAAGGAGGACTATTTTGAAGAATCGTCCCTGTTGATTGGGAGATTGATTGAACGAGGTTACCCACCACGACTCCTAAAAAAAGCACGAAAACGTGCGTGGCATAACCATCGGGAACATCTTTTGAATGTACAACAGAAAGAAAAGAGTGCAGAATGCCTGGTGTGTGTGACTACCTTTAACACCAAAAGTAGCACAATAAAGAAGGTGATAAACCGTCATTGGCACCTGGTAAAAGAAGAGTTAGGGGGAATGCCTCCTCCTTTACATGCGTTCAGGAAAGGTAAAAACATCAGGGACCATTTGGTTAAATCCCTTTTGCCTCTTCCACAACAAAACAGTCAGACAAACTTATGGGGCCTTCAACCGGTGTTGGGACACACTAAATGTGGTGGCTGTAAAGCTTGTACACTCACTTTGGAGTGTACTAGTTTCACACATAATGACCTTACACACACCCTTAAGAGTCACAGCAATTGCAACACCACGGGGGTGATTTATGTCATCAAGTGCCCCTGTGGTTTTCTATATGTTGGCCAAACGATTCAAAAAGTTAAATGCTGCATCCTCCAACATGCGAGTAGAATACGTTGCAAGACACAGGGGGCACCCCATGTATATCACTTTATCAGATTTGAACATGACCCCGACAGTTTTCAATGGTGGGTCATTGAAAAAGTGAGATCTAATCCCAGAGGAGGGGATTTGGGTGCTATTCTTAATAAGAGAGAATGTATGTGGATACACCTCCTGAATACTGTACAGACAGGATTGAACGAAATGGAGGAGATCAGTAGACAAGTGTCCCTTTTGATTGTCTAATTATCTGTCACATCATTGGCTGAAATGTACTGGACTGTCTGTATGATTTGATATTGTAGTACAATGTAAAATGCTGTTTGGTTATGTTTTGTATTGTTTGTATTCATTTCCTACGACAAATTGCATACCCAACTAATGTGGAGTTTTTAAGAATACCTTGTTAATAACATCGAGTTGGTCGTTTTAGTATCAGAGGTCAGTGGGTTCCTTAATTTTCGTTTTGAATCCAAAAACGAGGGAATTTCACGCAATTAATCAGTACATTATCATTAGTGTTCCCATAAACCGATGTGGACTGTGAAGGTATTTTACCACTTCAATATGGCGGTAGTTAACAAGTAGCCACACCGCGTTATGAGAGTCCTTCCTTTATGTTGGACTACATTCAAGTAGTCTTCCGCGTTTGTTTCACTAACGCGTACCTGCTCAGGACCTAGGACGTGAAACGCCGTTTATGCTCGGAATAATACACGAATTAGGTAAGCGGCAGGATTGGCAATACCAATTTCTTCCGAGATCTCATAGGAATGTATTTGGAATCTGATTGAGGTTTTTCCCTCCCTTTAGAGCGATCCACTGAACAGACATGATCGTTTATATCTCGAAGGGGATTCTCTCACTTTATGCCTCCCCCTCGTTTGTGGCTTCCCAATAATTAGGTAAGCGGTCTGCCTTCAAACTACTTCATATTCATCTTGATGTAGTTTGTGCACAGTATGATAATCTAAATTAAGGCACTTTCCCCTTTCAGTTACAAAAGATATTGGCACCAGCTGGAAGGGATATATTTTCAAATAACCACACCTACTTGAGGGCACGAATAGAATTTTAGTGGTTGATACCACTGACTAATACAGGTAATTGTAATTCTATGGTAATTTTATTATGATGGTTGTTGTCAGTGGTTTAACCGGTAGTGACCCTGGTTAACTAAGCTCACTGGTTTTTCCATAGAGAACCGATAAACTTCCGGTTGAACAATCCTTGAGTGATTCTTCTATCTGATACACGCATAACAAGGTAATCCCCTTTCAACTAATTCTCCACATTTGGGATTAGGCTGCGATTTGGTATTTTAAGTCCTCATGAAACTGTTGTATTCTAGGAGGACGCCTCATTTATTGACCGAACAAAAAGAAAAACATATCAGAATCTTCTTCACTGTTAGGGTAAGCTATTGACCCTTGTTCTTTCAATTGACTTGAACCACTTTAATTGGCAACAGCTGTTCTTAGACAAAAAATGTTTGTCTTGTAGGGTCATCCATTGGTGTATGGTTGCCCGTTAGAGTCCTGATGAAGACTCGCAAGGCCCACGTTTAAACCACCGGGAGGCCAGAAGCCGAGTCGAAACGTCGACACCCATCTAATATTTACCTGGACCTATATACTGTCACTCCCCCGTGCATTACAATCACCAATATAGGTTTCAGAATGACCGTATAATTAACGTTTGACTTATGGAAGGCCAGGTCCTAGTGTAGGGATAACTATGGATCCTTGTGTATAATATAATCAATTGTTTTTATGTCACTTATCTTTGCAATTCCTTTCTTTTCTTTTCCTATCACAAAACTTTATCACTTCTTTCTATGTTTGCACGCACCGCTTGGGGTAACCTACATGACCCAGATGTATTCTAAATAATTATTTACATCATTCAAAAGTGGTAGAAAAATAAATGAATCACCACTGAATACTTGTTTTGCTGTTGCGTTGTTATCCAATCTATTGATTAAGAGTAGATTATTATACTCTACCAATGAAGTATGAAATTGTTGACTAATTGTGACACCTTGGAATAATAGTCTTTGGACCATTGTTTTATAATATCATTTGTATGGACTCAGACGGTCGCTGGGCATACAGCAAAATATCGTCGGCGTATAACGATATTCGTTCCTCCCATCCTCCCCCCAGGTCTATGCCCCATACCCCAGGGTCCGTTCGAACTCAATGCGCCAGTGACTCCAGCGCTAGGGCAAAGAGAGTTGGGGAAAGGGGACAGCCCTGCCTCGTGCCGCGCCCCAGTTGGAATTCCCATGACATAGCCCCATTAACCCGGACTCTCGCCAGTGGCTCTGTGTATAGTAGCTTCACCCATGCGCAGAAGTTGTCTCCAAAGCCAAGCTTCTCCAAAACGGCATATATGTAACACCATTCAATGCTATCGAAGGCCATATGGGCATCAAGAGATAGTAATGCCGCCGGCACTCCCGGGCGCTTAGTTACTGCTTGCAGCACCCCAAATAGGCGTCGCAGATTGAGTCACGTGCTTCTATGGGGCATAAAGCTCGACTGGTCCAGATGGACCAATAATTGTACCACCGCACCCAGGCGTGTGGCCAGGATATTCCCGAGGACCTTCATCTCACAGTTAGGGAGGGAGATAGGTCTGTATGAGCTGCATTCCCCCTGTGGCTTACCGGCCTTATGGATCACTACGATCGTTGCCAGACGTAAATCCCTCAGAAGCTGTCCAGTCTCCCGCGCCTCGAGGAACATATTGCACATGTGTGGGGCAGTGCAACTTGCCACACACCCAAACGCTTCCGCTGGGAACCCATTGGTTCCCGGGGCCTTTCCCACCTGCAGGTCCACCATGGCCTCCTCCACTTCTTGGACCGTGATATCTTCTTCCAGAATATCCCTGTCAGCAGACTGCAGTATGGACAGCCGCAAGGGGGCTAGGAAATCGCGACACTCCCGCTCCTCCCTAGCCGTTTGAGATCGGTAGACCTCCTCATAATAGCACGCAAATTCCTCCGCAATCGCCACACTGGTGGTGCTCACCGACACGTCCGGTCGCTCTATTCCCAGTACCCAACTGCACTCCCGATCTCTCTTCTCCAGCCAGGCTATTATTTTGTTTGCCTTGTCTCCCAAGTCGTACACCCTCCGCTGGGTAGTAAGTGCATGTGATCGTGCCTGTTCCGTCAGAACGTCCCTTAACTCTTTGCTTAGGAGGCGTGCCTTATGCTGCCTGTACTGCCCCTGTTCCTGGGTAAGCCCTGTCTTATCCTCCAGAGCACGAAGCTCCAATTCCAGTTTTTCCACCTGTGCATGTTTTTCTTTGCGCCGTCTCCCAACCTCGGCCTGCATGAAATCCCTGGCCACTGGCTTGTACGCCTCCCAGACTATCCCGGGTGAGTTCACCGAGCCTACATTGTCCTCGAAATAACGATCCACCCTCTCCCGTAATCTCTCCTGGAACTCCCTGTCCTTAAATAAAAAGGTATCGAGCCAAGGGGGGACACTCCAATCTCCCCTGGGACCCACCATCTGGACCCCCACCGGTGAATGGTCAGATATCCCTCTAGCTTTATGATGTCCGTCCCTAAAGAGGCTCATGCAGTCTGTCCGTGTGAATATGTAATCGATCCTGGAGGACGATCCATGGGCCGCGGAGACATGTGTGTATTGTTTAGCCTGCGAGTTATGTGTCCTCCAGAGATCCACCAAACCCAGCGCTTGTGCAAAGTCCCTAAGGTGGTTTGCCCCTCCCCTACTCAGTTGAGGTGGCAACCGGTCCAGTTCCCGAGCCATCACGTCGTTCATATCCCCTCCCAGGATCAGTGTCCCCGTGGGCATTTCCAACAGCAACTTTCCAATATCGGGGAGAGTAGTCATGTGGAGCTTTGGAGGAATGTAAAGTGAGCATAGATTCTGAGTTCGCCCTCCCATTGTGCAGACAATGCCGCAAAGTGACCCAGGGGATCCAACCAACACAGCCCCAGGACCAGTGGCAGGGAGTTTTTGACAAGGATCCCTACCCCCCTGGAGCCCGAAGTAAAGCCAGAGTGGGCACGTAAGGTGTAACCAAATCTGTCTAGGGCCTTGCAGCGATTCCCTAACAGATGCGTCTCCTGTAGGAGTACGACATCAGGGGCGTGCCTGCGAAGGTATTGAAGCACCACAGTGCGTTTGATCTTGTTTTGCAAGCCGTTCACATTCCAGGATACTATATCAATGTGTTGCGTCCGTGTCGTGTGTAACCCAGCCATCGTTCCCGCCAAGTATAAGGGTGAGCAACCAAATATCCTCTCCATCCCCCTCCCACCCGCCAGCTGATTGTGTCAATGGAGTCAGAACAGACATATAGCATGAAAACAAACAGTAAGAACTAGAACAAAAACCCTTTCCCCCCCATCATCAGCCCCCCACCCTGCTACCCTGCTACGACGGCCAACCGTGCCAGACATCCCCTACAAGCAGAGTGCCTGTAGCCCTTAAAACGAAAAACTCAGGGGCGAGTGGTACAATCAAGTCCAGCATCTGGGGCTCCCATCCGACCCCCCCTTAAAGTTCATTATGTACTCCACCATTTGCCCTGATCTGGAGCAGTGTCCCGTTATGAAAGAGTACTTCCAAAAGACTCAACCGGGGTCTCACCTCCCGTACGGTATAGGAGATACAGCAATTAATGTTCGGGGCCTTCAAATCTGTCCCTCGCAGGACCCCCATACATTCTGAGACCCCCCATCTCTCAGTGACCCTGTAGGACCAGTATCAATAGCCCCCGTATACATTACGTGTCCACGATTTCTGGCCAGTCCAAACCAATGTGTTCCTTCTTGTCACCCCAGGTCCGGAGACGCCGAAGGCTGCGGGTCCTCCTCCTGTTCGCTTGGTGCTGGCTCTCCTGTCGTCGTCGTGCTCCCCCCGCTGATCCCACAGATGAGGCCGGAGACTGGGGCGCTGCGCTTCTCTAACTTCCCCCACGCTCCGGGCCCCTCTGCTGCTGGCCACGCTCTTCAAGCCAGGTATGTACCTCCTCCGGGGTGGTGAAGAAAAAGGATTTCCCTTCCGCCAAGACCTTGAGCAGCGCCGGGAAGAACATCATGTCCTTGACTCCGCGTTCCCGGAGTTCCCTCTTGGCGGCGTCAAACGAATGGCGCTCCTGCTGGACCTTAAGTGTGAAGTCTGGGAAGAAACGTATCGTGACGTTGTCCATACGAATGTCCCCATGTTGCCGGGCCTGTAGGATTGCATCCCTGTCTCAGTAGTTGAGAATCCGCGCGATGATGGTGCGCGGTGGGGCCCTCGGGCGTGACGGCGGGATCGGTGCCCCATGTGCCCGCTCTATGACTAAGAATTTAGACAGTCTTTTGGGTTGCAGGCGGTTTAAAATGAGATCTTCCAAAAACAGTTCCATGCTAGCCCCTTCCATTTTCTCCGCCACTCCCACCACCCGCAGGTTGTTTCTTCGAGCCCTCCCTTCCTGGTCCTCCAGCCGTGCAGCCATCTGTCTCTGTTGGTGTGTGAGCTGTTGGACCTGTTGTTGTAACTTCTTGGTAGCACCATGTAGTTCCGTAATGGCGGCAGCGTTCTGTGTGGCTTTCTTGGACGTCTTGTTCAAGTCTGCCCGTTGAAGTGTCAGTTCGATAGACATTTTATCTATTTTGGACTCCAGAGTGGTGCCTAAAGATTGCATGGCCTGCATTATGGATGACAGGGATGGCTCACGGGGCTCCTCCGAAGTCCCGGGGTAGGGTCCGGCTCCCCCTCCTTGTTCCGCCGTGTAGTTGTCCATAGTGTTGGATTGGGTCACCATGGACTTCTTGTATCTCATGGCAGTGCGTGATATAGGGTGCCCGCCACTGGGTCCTCCGTCCTCCATCCGCACCCCACCTCGCTCGGGAAAGGCAGGGGTGGCCCCCGTCAGTCCAGCACGAGCCCACTGATGCCGGCCGGCCGTCTGCCAATCGTTAGTGCTGCCCGGCGGGGACCCCACACCTCTCCCACCGGTCCGCGGTCTGTTGTCGCCCCCGGCCTCGGCACCGTGGTCACCAAGGGCCACTGCCGCTGCTACCTCCACTAATTAGTGCGCCCCCGCTGCCTCCATATCCTGGGCTCGCAGGCAAGGATTCTTAGGCCTCTCTGCCGCCTTGTTCCGCCACGTGGTAGGGGCGCCGCCACACTGGCCTGCCCTCTCTGCATCCACTCCCCGGGGGACCAGCCCACTCACCGCAGCACCGGAGAGAGCAGCACACCACACCGGCACACACCAGGGGGGGTGGGGTTTCCAAATGCCTTGTCCTACTCTGGGGATCGCCGCTACGTCGAGTCCCCTCCCTGTGTCTTGCGCCACTCGGCCGCCCTCATGCGCTCCCACGGCGGCCTGCTCTCCACTCGAGGCCGGTGCTTCACTGGCAGGCCTCCACCGCTTAGGCCGCAGCAGGCGGATAGAAAACACACTTTTGTGCATCGGAGTATGTCAACTCTCCGATCCCGGTGGGTAGCGTCGTGGATCCACAGGATCGATGGCGGATTTCAGGGGTCTTCAGGTATGCCGCCGGTACGCCGTGGGATTATGCGGCCATCTTGGTCGCTGCCAAGCCACGCCCCCATCCCCGATCCCTATAGTTTAAAAGTTTGGCAATTATTGGGTGAGGGGAGGCCTCCCTGGACCGGCTTCGGGGCCAAGGCACTGTGAGCCCACTCCATACCAAAGATCTCTGAAAAAGTGTCTCTGCCTATTATGCTCACCAGTGTGCTTTCCACAAATTCCCCTATATTCATTATATTGTCTGTTTCCGCAACACCCACTATACGTATATTGCACCGCCTAGAGTGTGCTTCTAGATCCTCTGTCTTTGCTTGCAGGGTGTAGAGTATTCCATCCATTACCTTGTTCCTAGTCACTCCTTCGCTGATCGTATCTTCCATGTCAGAGACACTTCTTTCTACAGTGTCAAGTCTCTCTGCATGTTTGTCTAGTCTTTTCCACCATTCTGTCCATACGGTTAGTAAGCTTGCCTATTTTCCCATCTATTTTTGTTGAACTGTGTTGCATGGCTACCAATATTTGTTTGACATCTGCTTCCACAGGAGGTCACTAACTTCAGGCCTAGAACCAGCAGCATCAGGTTCGGTGTCTCTGCTTTTTAGACTTTTGTGGCTCAAATTGCAACTTGGCCTGTGCCTTATCTGCTTTCCCCAGGCTGTTCCTCTGCCACTGGGTGTATGCTTGCTCAATCCACAGATCAGAAATTCCGGGCTGCAATTCTGGTTTCCCCATGCACCCATGCAGTGCCCTTTGCAGACGCACTGTACTCTCCAGTTATTTTCCCACCTTGTACCTATCAGCCGCAGGGTGTAGTGTCGCGCGTGGAGGGACCAACTGCTCAATTCACTATGCATATGTCTGTCGTGTAGGGCTATGCCTGCGATCTGTGCCCCGCTTATACTCCGATGTTGGTTCCACCGCTGCTCCACCTCATACTCATAAGCCGCAATGCATGGGATTTCCCCTTTGCATCCATATCTCCGGGGTCGCGTGTCTCTTGGGTTACTTTGGAGCCTACAGGATCACTCCAGGCGGTTCCTCACTTCGTGGCGATGCCTTACATGAGCTATTTCTCAGACCACACTTCGCCGCCCGCAATGCCTTCCTGGCCGCTGCTTCACGTGGCAGAGTTGCTCTAACTAATCTTTCAGCTGCACACAGTCTTCCTGTCAGTGTGCCTCTCCAGCTGCCCGCTCTGACTGAGCCCTCAGGTCGCGAGAAACCATTGACTTATATTGGGAACGTAAAATTTACAAAGTTAAAGATTTAGGGCACTTCCGGGTGGACTACAGCAAAACCACTTTAAAGTAGGACACTTCGAGAGTCAAGATCCACGGGAGCACCGGAGTACTAGTGTTACCTCACCCAGGGAAGCCGGGTGATAGGTGCCTTTTGATGTTGGGTTTCGTCGATCGTTTCAATGGAGATCTGCAAAGAAGTGCTGCAGGCGACCAGATGAAAAGTGTCCGTGTGGATCCAAGGGTGGATCGAGGAACTAAAGAACCTGAAAGCAGAGGGGACAGAGTCTGGGTCACTAGCCAGTGATCAGGAAGGAACCAGGAAGGAACCGGGCAATGTCGAGTCGATTTCAGGTGAAGAGGTGAAGCTTGGCTCTGCAGCCACGAGGACCAGGAGGCGTCAACGATGACCAGGAGCTGGGTTCGAGCTGCCGCATGAAGGATCTAGTTGACTTCGGCATCAGTATCCGGATTGGACCCAACAAGCCTTGGCAAACGTAACCCACGCAGGAAGTGAAGATTGGCTTCGAGTCAGACCAGCAAGGTCTGGGGAGCTTCTCCTTTGGAGGGAAGCTGGATCAAGCCTGGAGCAACTAGGCTCGTGGTGTAAATTCAAAAAGAAGTCTTCAGAGGGATAACTAGCCAGCGGGCTAGCAACCGGGAAGACGCATCAAGCTGAAATGCAGGAGCAGGCCCCACGGGGCACTCATGGAGTGTGGAGGGCTGAGCTTTGGTGCAAATGGCGCTCGGGTCTGGGGCTTCCTGTACCCCACTGCACAACTGCGAGTTACCTCAGGAGTCGATGCAGTTAGCAAAATGCAGGAAGTCCAGGGTGTGTGGTCCCATGTCTCTCATGTCTGTCACGGGTCTCAGCTTTGCTGTAGAGGTGGATCGGAGTCAGAGAAGTCTGGAAGTCCAGTTCCTGTATCACTGAGTCTTCGTGTTCCAGTAGGAACATCGACAAAGCAAACCGGCAAGTTACTGGTGATGCCTGTTTGCACAGGGTGGTCACTCCTTGACCACAAGGGAGATGTCTTTAGTCTTCTAGTCGAAAAAAAACGTCGAAGGTCCAAGAGTTTCATATCAGAGTTTCGTTCCAGGATAATCTAAAGTCCTGGGGACAAAACTCCTATCTTTATACTGATTTTAGGGGCTGGATTACCTGCTAGTTCCCTCCCATAGGTGGACCTGGGAAGGGGGAGGTTACACCCCTTTCCTTTTGTCCAGTTTCGCACCAGAGCGGGGCTGGAGTGCCCCAGCAACTGGTTTGAACCGGGTTATGCATGGAGCACGTTGTGTACCCCAGGCAGTGTCTGGAAAAGCATCTTTCCATTCAACCCACTCTGCCCCAATACACTACAGGCTGTCTGGGGAGGTGTCAGCACCACCCTCGACAGGAAACCTATTGTCCAGGCCTCCCTCGCTGGAGTTTCATCCAGCTACAGGAGGTCAGACTTGTGTCTGTGGCAGCAGCATCCATTTTGTGATGCTGAGGCTCTGTTTAACTTTAACCGGATAAAGCAGTAACAAGGGGCCCGATTCACAGAATGAACTTAAGACTCAATCCTTAACTTACTACTATTTTGGTATTCACAGAATGCACTTACTACTTTTGGCATTCACAGATTGAACTTACTACATTTTTGGTATTCACAGAAGTTAGGATTTTGTCTTAAGTTTGTCGAATACCAAGGACTGATTCCTAAGTTCATTCTGTGAATTGGGCCCTACATGTCTTCTCACTCTAGAAGGGTGGAATGCTACCCCCGCCGCTAGGACTGTCGGGGGGTAGCATTCCAAAGTGTTTGACACCTTACACAACATGTTTTGATAAAGCCAAACCAAAGTTAGCATTAACCACGAGGATTATAATGCACTTAAGAGTATATGGTATGGCTATATCATAGAATAGCTATAAGGAGATGGTTCCGAAAGCTGCAGAGGGGCTCAGCTCATGCTAGGGCACCCTCTCACATAAAACCAAGCACTCTGCCTCCAGGATTGTTAAGGCCTGCCATAGGAGTGACTTATAGGTTACTATGTTTCTATATATAAGGTAGATATAGATATACTACATCTAAGTAAGGGGTGATTACACCACCTTACCCAAGCTGAGTGATCAGCCTGTGGTGTCAGTTTAGATGGCCAGACAGGGGTGGCATAATACATGCTGCAACCCCTGTAGGCCTTGGATACACCTATGCCCTGGGTACCTATGGTACACTATACAGGGGCTCACACACGTGACCCAATATCCAATCTGGTTTGTACCTAAAGTACATGGTATCATTTTAGAGAGAGAACAGCTGGGCTGTGGGGCTGATTATTAGGCCCACAGCCACACTAAAGCCGAAAAACCAGAGAATCACAGCAAAAAGTGGGGGTGACCATAGGAAGCAGACCCTACTCTCCTACATTGAAAACCCCCCCTTTTCCCGTGTCAAGGACATAAACCGTAGAGCCCTCCTAGTTTTCCCATGTGCCCAGATGAAACGATTAACTAAACCCTCCAAAATAATAAACCACGATTTTTGAAATTCCAAAGGGATAGTCCTAAACAAATACAGAATCTTAGGTAAAAACATAATCTTAATGACATTGCACCATCCCACCAAAGAGAGATGTAGATTATTTAACCTGCCAAAATCAAGCCTTGCTTTCCTGATAACCGGTTCGATATTTTTTGCCACCAACTTTTCTAAATCAGACGTAACCCTTATGCCTAAATATATTGCCGATTCTCCGATGGCAAACTGATGCTTTACTATTTGAGTTTTAGATCTATTAAGTGCATAGCCACTATATATGCCAATCTCTAATGCAATAGACGTGGTCTGAGGTGATGATAGCCACATCGTCGGCATAGGCAAGGATTTTAGATTCGACCCCCTGGCTTACTTCTCTGGAAATTTTCACATTGGACTCAAATAACCTTATTAGGGATACATATAAATAGCAAATTGTAGTGGTGAAGTCGTGTCCCTCTCTGTATATTAAAAGGGAGACTGTAGTTCCCGTTTAACCTTAAGCGAGCAGTAGGTGCCACATATAGCATTTGAATAGACTTGATAAACCCTTCCCCCAGCCAAACCATCGAATTGATTCCCAGAGGAAATCCCAGGAGACCCTATCGAATGCCTTCTCAGCAGCCAAAAACATTACAGCCATAGGGTCTCCTGAGATCTCCATTGCATCAAAGAGAGTGATCATCATACGCACATGTTGTGTGGTCCCCTGGCCCATTATAAAGCTGTGTTGAATAGTTCTTTTTAAAATCCCATTTAAATGTGTTGCCAAAACTTTAGAATAAAAGTTCACATCACTATTTAACAGTGTGATCGGACGGTATGAGCCCGGCTCTCTGGCAGGTTTGCCTTTCTTCAGAAAGACCACAACGTCTGCTCCCGCCCAAGATTCAGGGACCGACCCACCCTTTTGGGCTAGAAGCATAACAGCTGTAATAATATTCCATCTGTCTCTCCTCCAACACAAACAGTAGTAGCTAGAGCTTCTTCAAGTTTAATTAGCTCTTCCTGAGTTAAAAGTGCCCGGAGTTGTTCCTTCTTTTGACGACGCAAGCTATAGCTTATTGTCTCTCCTCTCACTCCCGCTTTGAAAGCATCCCAAGCTATTCCACTACTGGTACTCCCCCGATTAAAACCCCAAAATTCCTTAATCCACCCTTTCATAAATACAATATAATCTGAGTCGTATAGCAACCTCCGCTCAAAAGTCCATGCCACATTTTTCTTCTCTATGCTATTAGAATTAACAGTCAGAATTAGCGGGTTGTGGTCTGATATAACACAAGGATGCCTCTCTATACCAGAGTTAGTCATGAGTTGTTTTGAAATAAAAAAATAATCCAGCCGGGAAAGCACCTTATGCGGGCTGAAAAAAAAGTACTGCCTGAATCAGATGGTTTCAAATGTGTCCATACATCAGTCAGGCCATTGTTGCGCACTAGATTAGTAAGGGCATAACCAACCTTTCTTTTTTTTCCCAAGTACGTTCTTCCTGGCATACCCCATCGTATGCCCAAACCATTAATATTAAAATCCCCGCAGAGAATGATCGGGGCTGGCCATATAGCCAGACTAAGATCTAAGGTTTCTAGGAGCTCTGGATCATCGCATGGGAAACACCCCTCACCAACCCTCAAACCCCTAAAATTCAGACCACTGACAGACGGTGGCACAAACTTGCACCTGAGGAATGGGCCGCCGTTCTAGCAGAGTCCACTCCCGAGCTCTCCAGCGATCCAGCTATGGCTGACGAGCAGGTCACTGAATGGATCACCTCCTCTCTTGATGCACTCATCCCTAAAACCTCCTCTCTCAAACACCCCAAAAGAGTAGCCTCGGCTCCATGGTACACACCAGAGCTTAAAGCCCTGCGTCAAGAGTGTAAGAGAACGGAACGATCCTGGAGGAAAGTCAAATCAGAAACAAATAAAGAGATCTATTCTGCTTCTCTCCTTAATTACAAAACCACCATCCGTAAAACCAAAATCGTGTTTTTTCAGGAGCGAATAGAGAAAGCAGTATGCTCCAGCAAGGAATCCTATGCTATCCTAAAAGACCTTCTGAAAACCCCAGCACCCGGACCTAAACATCCCACTGACCCTACAACTGACCAGACCAAATGCCAACAATTGGCGGATTTCTTTCACGGGAAAATCCTAAAAATCCTCGAGGCTATTCCCTCCGCAATTCTGGGTGAGGAACACGATCTCCCGCAACCGTCAACACCCTGCCGTCTTTCTTCATGGGGCCAAGTCACGACTGAAGAAGTAGAAGACACGTTAACATCCATAAAAAGCGGCTCTCCTAAGGATCCCGCCCCACTCCGAATTCTCAAAAAGGTAGCCTCCACGATCATCCCCCCCGTGACTCACCTGATTAACACCTCACTCCAAAAGGGAGTCGTACCCCCAAGCTGGAAGGCGGCGGTCGTGAAAGCTTTGTTAAAAAAACCCTCCCTCGACCCCGAAAACCTGGCAAACTATAGGCCCATCTCCCTACTCCCAGGAATCAGCAAGATTGCTGAAAAACTGGTGAATAGAAAACTTTCCCAGTTCCTGGAGGGCAATAACATACTAAAAAGCTCCCAGACGGGCTTTCGCCCAGGGCAGGGCACAGACATCGCCCTCCTAGCAGCGGTTGAAGAGGCCAGAACGCTATTGGACGGAGGAGGATCAGTGGCAGTGATCCTCCTCGACCTAAGCGCGGCCTTCGACACCGTCGACCACCGACTCCTTATCAAAAGACTCAAGGGAGCCGGTGTAGAGGGCTCCGCCTTAGCCTGGCTTACATCTTTCCTGGCTCAAAGGACCTACCAAATCTGGGAGAACAACGCCCGCTCCTCCGAAATTCCCCTCCAATGTGGCGTGCCTCAGGGCTCCTCCCTGAGCCCCACTTTATTTAATATCTATATGTCCACATTGGAGGAGGTCATCATTCCATTCGGAGTGAGTGTCGTCAGTTATGCTGACGACACACAACTGGTTGTGTCACTATCCCACCCCAAACAACAACCAGCAGATCTATTTAATTGCCTTGTGGAGGTCCATCACTGGATGAACACCTCTGCCCTAAAATTAAATGGGTCAAAAACGGAGGTTCTGCTCCTGGGCCCAAAAGGACTCACACTGTCCCCAAACATCTGGCCAGCCTGTCTGGGCCCTCCTCCAGAACCCAGAGAGGAAGTAAAGAGCCTGGGAGTGTGGCTTGACACCGACCTCTCGTTCAACGTGCAGGCAAAGAAAGTGGCCGGGACCTGCTTTGGTCTTTTGAAGTCATTGAGGAAAGTCCTGCCCATCCTGCCCCCCAACTCCCAAAAGTTGCTTATTCAAGGCCTAATAATCTCGAGGCTTGACTATAGCAACGTGATATACCTGGGCGCCCCAGAGATGACCCTGAATAAACTTCAAAGAATTCAGAATACCGCGGCCCGTATCCTCACGAATACCCCTGCCAGAGCGTCGGCCAAACCGGCCTTAAAACTCCTCCACTGGCTCCCCATAAGAGAGCGGGTCAAATTCAAGGCCCTGTGTCTGGCCCACAAACTACGACGAAATCAAGGCCCCCCTGCTCTCAAGAAATTCATCGCCCCTTACAAATCCTCAAGACCTCTCCGTTCTGACACCGAAAACCTCATTGTTGCCCCCAAATTCAAGAGAGCTCGATCGGGAGGAAGGCGTTTCTCAGTCCAGACTGCACGACTTTGGAACGCTCTCCCCCGAGCCCTGCGTCTCGAACCTCAATACCTCCGGTTTAGGAAACAGCTCAAAACCCACCTCTTCCCACAGTGAATCACTCCTGGCCCTTATCTTGTTCCTTGTTCCGCCCTCCCCGTCCTCTTCCTTGTCCCTCCTTCCCTCTCCCCCTCCCTTGGTCCACTGTACTCAGGAGATAAGATTTTTTAGCGCTGGGATACCTCCGGGTGACTACGCGCTCTACAAAATAAATAAATAAATAAAAAAATAAAATAAAAAAAAATGTTGAGCCATATAGCGAGCAAAGTGTAAATTTAAAATTACTGAGCAGACAGTCAATCACTACCCACCGACCCCATTGGTCTACGGACTTTCTGAGCACCCTAATGTCAGTCCTCCATGTAAGAATTGCCACCCCTCGATTTTGAGAGCCCTGTGTGGTATAGGCCAGCAGTTTAAACCTGAGCTGTTCCATTATACGAGCTCCACTGCTCTCTATGTGTGTCTCCTGGACACAAAGAAAATCTATCCGTAGAGATTTCAGCCAGGTTGCTACTTTATTTCTCTTGATCTGATCATTAAGCCGACAAATATTCACTGACAAGATCCATAAACTCATGTCTTAAGATTTCTCAGCTCTATACAGTGACTCCTTCTGCCAATTTGTCTTTTGCAATCTGCCTTTCCCTTCCTACTCATGAATCGAGCCTCCTTAAATAGCCTAGCCAATCCGTCTTGTATCCAGTTCTGCTGCCCCTTCGTTAACCTCACAAGATGGAATAACTTATACTGTGCTGATCCCACACCAACTCCCACCAGAAACACCCAGGCCTCCCACCCCTAACCCCCCGTTACCTCCATTACAGGCAATTAGGTCAGACATGACCTAAATATGATGATATGACTCTATCTCAGTCAGCTCCCCCCAGGTGACCCTGAAAACAAAAATGCTTCACTTACTTCAAAACCTCAATGAATACATTGTTACATCAGTCTAACAAGTAATTACAGACCCCAACCCCATCCCCTAGCTTTAGCAAGGAAGTGACTCCAATGATAATCAAACAAAACATTTCTTTTCTTCACTTCTCTTTCTCCCCGAGCCCTATCATCCATACACTTAGATGATTACTAACTACTTGATTACTAACAGAATTCTCCATATCTTTATCATTTTTGGGATAGACTTCTTTTATCTAGACAACAACATAATTCCTTCCCTGTGGCACCCTTTTCACTTTCAACTGCATTGACCAAAGCCCTCATTTCTCAAGATTTGGTTCATTCTGTGAGAAACTCTCGCGCTTTAATCTCAGAGAAAAACATTCTAACCCTTCCCTGGTAGATAACCTTAAGTCGTGAAGGAAATAACAAAAAGGCTTCATAGCCCACCCCCTGAAATGGGGTGATCAGCTGGCGTAGCCTCCATCTCCGCTCAACCGTTGTGTGGCAAAAGTCTGGCCGAGCGAAGAAGGTATGCCACTCAACTGCTCTTTTTGAGTCAGGTCTGGCTCGATCTATAATTGCCTGCCTAAGCAGGAAGTTGCATCTGGAGCAGCCCCTACGCGTTCAGCCCATTTAGTCCCATGTTTGTTTAAATCATCCTGTTTTAAGCTAGTCAGTTCTGCATATATTAGCTTAATAGACCCCTTAGCACTGCGTTGCATAATGTCAATAATTGCATCAGTATTAAATCGCTAGCCCCCCTATTTTTTTGCCGAAGAATCTACGGAGTTAAAAAAAAAATCCCCCTTCCCAACCTAAACTCCATCTGAATATCTCTACATTGATGGAACCCTTTGTTCCCAATTAGGTCCCCAGCCATATGGACCCCCTTTATAGCCCATCCTGCCATAGTCTCATCTGAGAAAATTTCCGGAAGGGTGGGATTTTTATAGAGCACGGTGTAATAACTAAATCTCCCCAGACCAATCTTCTTCTTTAGGGCCCCAATATCTTAAAAGCCGAAAGCAAGGTCTTACATTTCGTTCTTTTGTAGTAGCTAGGCTCTGTACATGTTCGCCCAATAGTAATTTATAGACTTCTGGGAGCTTGTTTCCCCCTCCATATCCATAGAACATGACCCCACTAGGATCCCCATATATTGCAAAGCTGCAGCCCAGTAATAACTACGAAAATTAGGAACTGAATGTGAGATATTAGCCTGGCATATGATGTCCACTATTCTAGTGGGCACCTTGCATCAGTCTAAACGACCCTTATTGATGGTGGTTGTAAAGTCAACCTTATAGACAAGATATCTTAGTGGTAGCGTGAACAAGCAGTCTTAGGCTAAACTCCAATGAGCATGTGAAGCTGTTTGTTTTACCAATTATAATCCCTTGAATACCAAATGAAAGGACACCACACAAGGTATATATCAAATGCTGAAAAAATCACTATCATTAAGGCAAGCATTCCTAAACTTTTAGATTCTTTGCCCTACTTATGGTGTGAGCCTAACAGTGAGGTCTTGGACCATTTTCCTCCTGTCACTAAGGAAATCTTTTACGGTCTTCTTAAGAAGATTGGTCTGGTTCCCCTATGGACAGATGTCCCACCCCCGTATTCTCCAGGAAGTTTTTTCACATTGCCCAGTCCCTCCCCTATCACTTATTAACAACTCTCTTGCTCAAAGGATTGTTCCTGATCTCTTTAAGCTGGCCGAGGTTGTCCCTATTTAAAAAAAAAACAGCCTATACCCGCAGGTACCGGGCAACTACCGCCCCATTTCCCTGCTGCCCTATCTGAGTAAGGTTATGGAAGCCCATGTCGCCAACAGCTTTAGCTTGTTTGTTGAACGGACCTGCTATTTGGACTCCCACCAAGCAGGTTTTAGACCTGAACACACCACCGAAACTGTAGTCTTATTAGTTTTGGACGAGCTATGAAAGGGAGCGGACCAGGGTACTACTCAGGCCCTCGTACGTACTCCTTGACCTGTCAGCTGCCTTTGACGTGGTCGACCATCAAATTTTGGTCGATCGTGTCAATAGTGCCGGGCTCCAGGGCCAACCACTAGGATGGATTACCTCCTTTCTCAGTAATCACTTTCAATCTGTCCGTGTGGCTGGTTTCAGGGCTGAACAAACTAAATTGATGTGTGGGGTCCCACAGGGTTCAGCTCTGTCACCACTACTTTTTAATCTGTACATCCTTCCCTTGATTACTGCCTTGCGCAAGAGGAAGGTTGTGGTGTTCAACTATGCTGATGACCTTCAGCTGATCTTTAACATGGATTCATTCACCTCATCGATCTCCAATTTCCAATCTATAATGCTTTTCATCAGCGACTGGATGAATGCTAATCAACTTAAATTAAATCCAGACAAAACAGAGCTGATTCTTACGGGTGGCGTGGCCAACCCGTGGAACTCGAACTTCTGGCCCGTCTCACTAGGGAGCCCGCCTGCCCCGGCACTGTCAGTGAAAAGCTTGGGGATCTTGATCAGCTGTGATCTTACCATGAAGGCTCAGGTCAGCTCGGTGGTCTCAGCATGCTTTTATCATCTGCATAAAATTAGGAAAATCAGCAGGTTCCTTTCCACAGAAGCCTTGACCCAGGTGGTCCTTGCACTGGTCATCTCGCGTATCGATTACGCCAACTCCCTCTATGTGGGCATCGCTGCTTACCAAGCACTCCGCTTGCAACGTGCTCAGAATCAGGCGGCCAGACTCATTCTTGGCGGGGAGGGGAGATGGGGGTAGTGTTCCAAAGTGTTTGACACCTTACACAACATGTTTTGATAAAGCCAAACCAAAGTTAGCATTAACCACGAGGATTATAATGCACTTAAGAGTATATGGTGTTGCTATATGATAGAACAGCTATAAGGAGATGGTTCCGAAAGCTGCAGAGGGGCTCAGCTCATGCTAGGGCACCCTCTCACATAAAGCCAAGCACTCTGCCTCCAGAATTGTTAAGGCCTGCCATAGGAGTGACTTATAGGTTACTATGTGTCTTTATATAAGGTAGATATAGATATACTATATCAACGTATGCCCCACCCGCTCGTTGAATTCATAGCAATGCTCTTTTTTAGACAAATATACCGCTGCTGCCTTCTTGGCAATATGCTCTCCCACCTTAGCCTTCTTCATAGCCAGCTGTAATAATATTCCGTCTGTCTCTCCTCCAACACAAATAGTAGTGGCTAGAGCTTCTTCGAGTTTAATTAGCTTTTCCTGAGCTAAAAGTGCCCGGAGTTGTTCCTTCTTTTGACGACGCAAGCTATAGCTTATTGTCTCTCCTCTCACTCCCGCTTTGAAAGCATCACAAGCTGTTCCACTACTGGTGCTCCCCCGATTAAAATTCCTTAATCCACCCTTTCATAAATACTATATAATCTGAGTCGTATAGCAACCTCCGCTCAAAAGTCCATGCCACATTTTTCTTCTCTATGCTATTAGAATTAACAGTCAGAATTAGCGGGTTGTGGTACGATATAACACGAGGATGCCTCTCTATACCAGAGTTAGTTATGAGTTGTTTTGAAATGAAAAAATAATCCAGCCGGGAAACCACCTTATGCGTGGCTGAAAAAAAAGTACTCCCTGGATCAGATGGTTTCAAATGTTCCCATACATCAGTCAGGCCATTATTGCGCACTAAATTAGTAAGGGCATAACCAACCTTTCTTTTTTTCCCCAAGTACGTTCTTCCTGGCATACCCCATCGTATGCCCAAACCATTAATATTAAAATCCCCGCAGATAATGCTCGGGTGGGCCATATAGCCAGACTAAGATGTAAGGTTTCTAGGATCTCCGGATCATCACATGTTGAGCCATATAGCGAGCAAAGTGTAAATTTAAAATTAAGGAGCAGACATTCAATCACTACTCACCGACCCCATTGGTCTTTTGACTTTCTGAGCACCCTAATGTCAGTCCTCCGTGTAAGAATTGCTACCCCTTGATTTCGAGAGCCCTGTGTGGTATATGCCAGCAGTTTAAACCTGAGCTGTTCCATTATACGAGCTCTACTGCCCTCTATGTGTTTCTCCTGGACACAAAGAAAATCTATCCGTAGAGATTTCAGCCAGGTTGCTACTTTATTTCTCTTGATCTGATCATTAAGCCCACAAATATTCACTGGCAAGATCCATAAACTCATGTCTTAAGATTTCTCAGCTCTATACTGTGACTCCTTCTGCCAATTAGTCTCTTGCATCCTGCCTTTCCCTTCCTACTCATTAATCGAGTCTCCTTAAATAGCCTAGCCAATCCGTCTTGTATCCAGTTCTGCTGCCCCTTCGTTAACCTCACATGATGGAATAACTTATACTGTGCTGATCCCACACTAACCCCCTCCAGAAACACCCCAGGCCTCCCACCCCTAACCCCCCGTTACCTCCATTACAGGCAATTAGGTCATACATGACCTAAATATGACGATATGACTCCATCTCAGTCAGCTCCCCCCAGGTGACCCTGAAAACAAAAATGCTTCACTTACTTCAAAACCCCAATGAAAACATTGTTACATCAGTCTAACAAGTAATTACAGACCCTGACCCCATCCCCCTAGCTTTAGCAAGGAAATGACTCCAATGATAATCAAACAAAACATTTCTTTTCTTCACTTCTCTTTCTCCCCGAGCCCTATCATCCATACACTTAGATGATTACTAACTACTTGATTACTAACAGAATTCTCCATATATTTATCATTTTTGGAATAGACTTCTTTTACCTAGACAAAAACATAATTCCTTCCCTGTGGCACCCTTTTCACTTTCAACTGCATTCACCAAAGCCCTCATACCTTGAGATTTGGTTCATTCTGTGAGAAACTCTTGCGCTTTAATCTCTGAGAAAAACATTCTAACTCTCCCCTGGTAGATAACCTTAAGTTGTGAAGGAAATAACAAAAAGGCTTCATAGCCCACCCCCTGAAATGGGGTGATCAGCTGGCGTAGCCTCCATCTCCGCTCAACCGTTGTGTGGCAAAAGTCTGGCCGAGCGAAGAAGGTATGCCACTCAACTGCTCTTTTTGAGTCAGGTCTGGCTCGATCTATAATTGCCTGCCTAAGCAGGAAGTTGCCAATGAAGATCAGTATCGCTCTGGGTTGTTCTCCCTGATGTTTGGTGTGATTCTTCCTTAATATCGGGAAGCGATGCGCCTGCTGCACTTCCATCTCCCAGTTCCAGTGGGCCAAAGCTGGGAATGCACTCTTCAAGAGTTTCACAACAAAGGCCAGAATATTCTCCCCCTCCACATTTTCTTCAAGGCCTAGCAGCCGGACATTATTTCAGAACTGCCTGTTCTCAAAATCCTCGAGTTTTCCAGTCCACATCCCGTGCTTGTCTTTCCTGAGGAGCTTTGAATATATGCAATTTCGCTACCTCCTCCTCTACTGCAACAGTTCGTGCTTCTACATGAGTTTTCCGCTCCGACATGTCAGAGCATAACTTATTCGTTTTGCGAATTGCCCCTTGAAGTTTCTTAGAAACTAGTTGCGACCTCTCGCTTTCCTGCCGTGCCTCACCCTGCATTTGTGTGAGGGTCGTGTACAGTAGCTCCAGAGTAGGGGATGGAAGTTGAAGTGTGCTGCCATTGTCACTTGTTCCTCCTGTGCCGGCTTCAGGCCCACTACCAGAGCCGGCTGTTGATGCGGAATAGTCCCATTCATGTCGCCTACTGGCTGAATCCGGGGATCGGCTTTTTGTCCTGGTCTGTCGCCTAGCGGTCTTAAGCTGGTCGTGATCCTTCTTCTGCGCAGCCGGGAATTCTTCCCCTGAGACACTCTCCTGTGATGATTCCTGCACACTGATTTAGATGTGTCAGAGTCGTCGTTCAGTGAGAAAAACTTCTCTCCATCGGGGGAAAGCAGGGGGGCGCTCAGCCAAGTAGAGGTAGTCCCTTGATCGCCCGGCTCACCAGACATGCTCATATTTCCAACTTCGATGCCCGAAGGTTCCCTCGTGGGGTGAGTTTGCACGTGCAAGTGACCTTGGATTGACTGGGAGACCCCCCAAAACCCTCAGTCTCAGCCTCGACCTCTATGTTCATACCTCCTATTGGGGCGTTATTGTGAGAGCCACTTGCACCCTTGTTTTACACATCGCTGTTCCCCCACTACTGTTGTATGTATTTATCGAGCATGCAATTGTGGATTGGCTCTTCACCTCCAAATTAGGCATTAAATGCAGTCCATCTGCCTCATTTTCCCTCCAGTTGTCTCGCTCTATTTCCCCCCCCACGAAACCAGCACATTGCTATCTCCTGTCTAATGTGGCTGTTCATAGGAGAGACTACCAGACCCAGAATGCAGCTGGGTGGTGATGGAAAGAGCAGTGTTTGACATAGTCTGGACTGGGACTCCGCCCAGTGGAGCAACCTGTAGAGCCTGTTGGACAGTCTCGGTTCCCGGTGGCGAAGCCAGAACAGGGGCACTAACCGGTAAACTCGAATCACTGACAGAATATCGACTCTAAGAATATCGACCTACAGAAACATCGACGCTGGAATATCGAAGGTAAGTATATCGACATCCTATCTACAACAAGGTAAGTACAAAAATATCGAAACTAAAATATCGATGTTAAAAATATCGTAGTTAAAAATATTGGGGGTTTTTTCAGTTAAAAATAAATGTGTAAAATAAAGTAAATAATACTAATAAATAAAATAAACATAGTTAAAAATATTTAATTATGTTTAAAATTAATAAATGATACATATATAATAATAAAACATTAATTAAACATATACATAAAATATATAATAAATACTTACTTAATAACTTAATAATTATTTTAATTACTTATAAATTATTTATAAATACTATAAATTACAAATACATCTACACACATAAAATAATAACATAAATAAAAAGTATATAATTATTTAATAAATTAAACAAAAATTAAATTTACCTTCAAAATATTCAAAATTCATTAAATACTACATTATCTAAAATAATACAAAAAATATTAAATTAAAAATAAATAAAACTACTATTTAAAGTCCAAAAAAACTACAGTAATTAAAATATTGGATCGCGTAGAAAGTAAAATTACTATTCCCACTCCAAAAAATGCAACAGTAGGGAAAGTGTTGGATAGTGGGTAGGTAAAAATTACTATTCCAACTCCAGAGTGTGAAACAGTAGGGAAAGCGTTGGATAGTGTAGCGGTAAAAATTACTATTCCCACTCCAGAGAGTGCAAAAGTAGGGAAAGCGTTGGATAGCGGATGTGTAAAAATTACTATTCCCACTCCAGTGAGTGGAACAGTAGGTAACGCTTTTGATAGTGTAGGGGGTAAAAATTACTATTCCAGCTCCAGAGAGTGCAACAGTAGAGAAAGCGTTGGATAGCGGGTGAGTAAAAATTACTATTCCCACTACAGTGAGTGCAACAGTAGGGAAAGCGTTGGATAGCGTAGGGGTACAATTTACTATTCCCACTCCAAAGAGTGCAACAATAGGGAAAGCGTTGGATAGCGGGAAGGTAAAAACTTACTATTCCCACTCCAGAGAGTGCAAGAGTAGGGAAAGTGTTGGATAGCGGGTGGGTAAAAATTACTATTCCAACTCCAGAGTGTGAAACAGTAGGGAAAGCGTTGGATAGCGTAGGGGTAAAACTACTATTCCCACTCCAAAGAGTGCACTAGTAGGGAAAGCGTTTGATAGCGGGTGGGTAAAACTTACTATTCCTACTCCAGTGAGTGCAACAGTAGAGAAAGCGTTGGATAGCGTAGGGGTAAAAATTACTATTCCCACTCCAAAGAGTGCAACAGTAGGGAAAGCGTTGGATAGCAGGAAGGTAAAAATTACTATTCCCACTCCAAAGAGTGCAACAGTAGGGAAAGCGTTGGATAGCAGGAAGGTAAAAATTACTATTCCCACTCCAGAGAGTGCAACAGTAGGGAAAGCGTTGGATAGCGTAGGGGTAAAAATTACTATTCCCACTCCAGTAAGTGTAACAGTAGGGAAAGCGTTGGATAGCGGGGGGGGGGTAAAAATTACTATTTCAACTCCAGAGAGTAAAACACTAGGGAAAACGTTGAATAGTGTAGGGGTAAAAAATACTATTCCCACTCCAGAGAGTGCAACAGTAGGGAAAGTGTTGGATAGCATAGAAATTAAATATAACATACTTATAAATAATGTTTGTATTTAAAATAATTAATAATTTAAATTTGAAACCAACATCATTTACAAATACCCATTAATAATTATTAAAAACATAATTATATTTGAATAATTTATTAACAATAAATTAACAATAAATACCAATACATATCAATTAATCAATATTAGTTACCAAATATTACATATTTAACAATGAAATATTTTTCAAAACAAAACACATATTTATTATTAAAAATTGATTAGCAATTAAAAAACGTTAAACAATAAAATTATTTTTATACCAAAAATACTTTTTCTAAATCATTAATTACCAATTATTAAACAATAGTTTCCAATTAAAATAAATTACTTACCAATTAAAAAAATGAATTACCAATTACAAACATTAATTGCCAATTACAAACATTAATTACCAACTACAATCATTAATTACCAATTAAAAAAAATATTTAGCAATTACATACATTAATCACCAATTATAAAAGTCATTACCAATTACAAATATTAATTACCAATTAAAAAAATAAATTACCAATTACAAAAATGAATTACCAATTACAAACATTAACTACCAATTAAAAAAAATAACAATTACAATAATTAATTGCCAATTACTTATTAATTAAAATGAATTTATTATCAATACCAAGAAATTAAAATAAATAATTATTTAATTAAAATTAAAATACTTCACACCCAATTCCCCTATAAACCCACTACCCGCTACAAAACTTAAATGCAAAAATTAATTACAATAAATTTGTAATTCCTAAATAATAATAATGAATTTAATATATTTAAATTACTTCCCACCCTATTCCCCTATAAACCCACAACCAGCTCCAGTACTAAAACATTATATTAACTTTAAAATATCATTATTAATATATAAAAATAGTACACATGTAATTTAAAACAAGTAAAATACTTAACAAAAAACATATAACCCATACATATTAAAAACATAATAAAATACATAATAGTAATGCAAATATCGATATTAGTAACACCGAAATTAGGAACATCGATATATTTGATATCGATATTACTGACTTCGATATTACTTACATCGATATAAATAAATTCGATATTACTTACCTTAGGGTTGATATTCTGTCCAACGATATTCTTGACCTCGATATTCTTTACCTTCGATAATTCAGACTCGATATTTCTGTAGGTCGATATTACAAACTCGATATTTAGACTGTGTACCAGTAAACTCGTATTGCTCACGGGACCTACTGCTGTAGTGCCTGTAGTGCCTGACATCCCAAACACCTCCATTACTGATGGCTGGCGCAGAGTGCACTCACCCGCATTAGCTGTCCCCAATCTTGTGCTACCGGCCACACCAACATCCAACATTTTGCTCTCCTCACCTTTCTTTTTGGCTCCTCCGTGCCATGCCTGCCCCTGGTTTGTTTCAGTGTCAGAGACCAGTCCGCCCGGGTGCTCTTTCAGGTGTTCATTCTTTTCTTTGGCCCCCCCGGCTGCTTTTTTCAGGTCTCTCAGGTCTTTCGGATCTTTACCTTCCTTGATGTTCTTCTCTTCTTTTTGTGCCTCCCTGCTATTTTTGCTGCTTTAGGGGCCATTTGTGTTACAATCCAGCGTGGCAGAGGCAGAGTAATCTGTAGCGCGATCCACGAAGACAGCGGGAGCCGAGCGCTGCGAAGCCTCCCGTAAGCGCTGGAGCGATAGAACAGGTAATACAAATGATCTGTTAACACAGTGCAGCTCTTCGGGCTTTCATTAGAGCCAAAGCCAGCAAACATATGAGTCAGTGGGGTCAAAACACTTTGAGAGCAAAAACAATATTTAGTAATGTGGCTCGTTGCGGCCTAGTTATGCTAACTGAACCAAACTTATGTTAAGCATTATTTGTCCAAATGAGGATACGTTTTTCCCACCAATTCAAGCACACAATGTTTTCTTTGCTATTTCGTGCCCATCCTTCTTATTTCAAACAAGGGTGCATTGTGGCTCTCACTTTCCTACCTCTTCACTCGGTCAACTTTGTTTGCTGCACTTTCACAAGCTAGGAATGACTGCAGTCCCATGTTTTTAGATGACAGCAGGACACTGGTAGACAGACAGGTGGTATTACTACTATTAGTACCAGGTCCTGCTGATGTACTTCATTGCTTGAGGAAGAAAAGAACAGAAGCCCCGATGTCCCCCTCTCCCAGGGAGTGGCTGGCATGTTTCACAAACTCACTAGGCACCTAATGACCTGAGGTTGGTAACTAGCCGGCCTGAGACCTATTGGCGACCGCTGTGAGATGGGCTGTGGAGGGGCAGAATTGCAAGTGAACCTATGTGGACAGTAGAATGTAAGCCGACAAAGCCCCACAGTCTTTCAGGGACTTCGGCAAGATCACAGATTGAAACTACGTGGCACGTGAGACACACGCAGGTGTCTTTCCTGGGAGTCTAATGTGCCAATGGCCAGGGTACTGATGCCCGTTCCACTTGTTCAGAGTGGGAGTGAGTGCAGCTGCTCACCACTGGCATCTACTGAGTCATTGGAGTTGGCTTTCCCTTCTTGGGATGAAATCCAAATATGCTTTTTTTAATTCTTATTTTTGGGCAGCTTTATATAGTGCGAGCTTGGCCCGAAGGGGATTAGTGCACTTTACATGAGCACCAGATTAAGAAGTTGAGCTGTTGCGGTACTACCGGGCAGCTGCACGACAGTAACAAAAAACATATCAGGAACTTCATTGAATGAAGCATAAACCTGCATGTGCCTAGTTGTGAATGAAATGATGCACTTCCAAATGTAAGGATTTCTTCTTCTTGTGTATGTCTCTGTGACAGCCGCTGTGTACAGTGTTATTTATAAAAAAGTGTTTATTACATCTTCTGTGAGTGTATTGATTGGACACTTGGGGCCTCATTCACGAGCCACCAGTGGCACTTTTGCACCAATGGAGCATCACTTTTTTTACGCTCCGGTGGCACAAAGTGCCACAGCATATTTACAAGGTCACGCAAAGCCACCGTACGGTGCTTTTCATTGCCTTGGAAATATGTGCCCCTTTCATGCAGGACACTGCGTTAAAGGTGAGTTCCGTGTGTGTTGCTGTGGATTTTCCCACACAACACGCATGGAATCTGAAGCATTACCATATTTACGATGAATCGCAAACCTGGGATTGTGCCATAATCCTACGCATGGGAGGCGTGGGAGTGGTATGGGAGTGGCGTGGGAGTGGCGCAACAAGGAGAAATACTTTTAATCCTCCTGTTTTTTTTTCCACTTTCTATGCTTGAAGCATTCTGCAGCACGCATAGAAAGAGGCAAATGCCATTAATTATTGTTTTTTTTCGGGAAGGTGTCCCGTTATGTACAAAAATAATCATACCCGCAATGCAGGCACCCTGGCAACATGACGCAAGGGTGTCAGTGTTGGCGCACGGCTGCTGTTTGTGCGCCGGCGCATGGGAGAAAGACAGGAATGCGCTGTATCTTATAGATACTTGCAAAAAACACAGTTGATGGACAGAATGTAGAACAATGTCATACATTCACCCCAGTACAGAGATCTGGGCCTAAATCCATCGTTTTTTTGCACTCCACATCACCCTGGGTTAGACACTGGCTATATGCAAATCAGCTCTGACCCTGTGCCTCGTGGGAACAGTCCAGTCCGAACTACCAAGCCATGTCTTTCCCAGACCGGAATCAAGCATCCAAGGACCGGTTTCTGGCTATCAGCCTTCATTCAGCCTGGATAGCTTGACTCCAGTGATGTGGAGAGCCTGGGACTCACGTCTGAGCATCCCCAGCCCACTCGGGGTTAAAATTGCAAAAAACACAGTTGATGGACAGAATGTAGAACAATGTCATACATTCACCCCAGTACAAGGATCTGGGCCTAAATCCATCGTTTTTTTGCACTCCACATCACCCTGGGTTAGACACTGGCTATATGCAAATCAGCTCTGACCCTGTGCCTCGTGGGAACAGTGCAGTCCGAACTACCAAGCCATGTCTTTCCCAGACCGGAATCAAGCATCCAAGGACCGGTTTCTGGCTATCAGCCTTCATTCAGCCTGGATAGCTTGACTCCAGTGATGTGGAGAGCCTGGGACTCACGTCTGAGCATCCCCAGCCCACTCGGGGTGAAAATTGCAAAAAACACAGTTGATGGACAGAATGTAGAACAATGTCATACATTCACCCCAGTACAAGGATCTGGGCCTAAATCCATCGTTTTTTTGCACTCCACATCACCCTGGGTTAGACACTGGCTATATGCAAATCAGCTCTGACCCTGTGCCTCGTGGGAACAGTCCAGTCCGAACTACCAAGCCATGTCTTTCCCAGACCGGAATCAAGCATCCAAGGACCGGTTTCTGGCTATCAGCCTTAATTCAGCCTGGATAGCTTGACTCCAGTGATGTGGAGAGCCTGGGACTCACGTCTGAGCATCCCCAGCCCACTCGGGGTGAAAATTGCTTGATTCCGGTCTGGGAAAGACATGGCTTGGTAGTTCGGACTGGACTGTTCCCATGAGGCACAGGGTCAGAGCTGATTTGCATATAGCCAGTGTCTAACCCAGGGTGGTGTGGAGTGCAAAAAAACGATGGATTTAGGCCCAGATCCTTGTACTGGGGTGAATGTATGACATTGTTCTACATTCTGTCCATCAACTGTGTTTTTTGCAATTTCACCCCGAGTGGGCTGGGGATGCTCAGACGTGAGTCCCAGGCTCTCCACACCACTGGAGTCAAGCTAGCCAGGCTGAAGAAGGCTGATAGCCAGAAACCGGTCCTTGGATGCTTGATTCCGGTCTGGGAAAGACATGGCTTGGTAGTTCGGACTGGACTGTTCCCATGAGGCACAGGGTCAGAGCTGATTTGCATATAGCCAGTGTCTAACCCAGGGTGGTGTGGAGTGCAAAAAAACGATGGATTTAGGCCCAGATCCTTGTACTGGGGTGAATGTATGACATTGTTCTACATTCTGTCCATCAACTGTGTTTTTTGCAATTTCACCCCGAGTGGGCTGGGGATGCTCAGACGTGAGTCCCAGGCTCTCCACACCACTGGAGTCAAGCTATCCAGGCTGAAGAAGGCTGATAGCCAGAAACCGGTCCTTGGATGCTTGATTCCGGTCTGGGAAAGACATGGCTTGGTAGTTCGGACTGGACTGTTCCCATGAGGCACAGGGTCAGAGCTGATTTGCATATAGCCAGTGTCTAACCCAGGGTGGTGTGGAGTGCAAAAAACCGATGGATTTAGGCCCAGATCCTTTTACTGGGGTGAATGTATGACATTGTTCTACATTCTGTCCATCAACTGTGTTTTTTGCAATTTCCCCCCGAGTGGGCTGGGGATGCTCAGACGTGAGTCCCAGGCTCTCCACACCACTGGAGTCAAGCTATCCAGGCTGAAGAAGGCTGATAGCCAGAAACCGGTCCTTGGATGCTTGATTCCGGTCTGGGAAAGACATGGCTTGGTAGTTCGGACTGGACTGTTCCCATGAGGCACAGGGTCAGAGCTGATTTGCATATAGCCAGTGTCTAACCCAGGGTGGTGTGGAGTGCAAAAAAACGATGGATTTAGGCCCAGATCCTTGTACTGGGGTGAATGTATGACATTGTTCTACATTCTGTCCATCAACTGTGTTTTTTGCAGTATCTCATAGATACAGCACATTCCTGCCATTTTCTTTTGGCGCATGGCAGTGCAGCAGGAAGGCCTGCAGCGCTGCCGTGAATCAAAAGTTTGTAAATGAGGCCCTTAGAATCTCTTTGTTTTTATCAACTGGTCTTCCTTTTATTAAATAATTTTTAATTTGATATTAACAAGTGCCAGAGGCATTTATTTGAGGTACATTCTAAATTGAATGTAGTAGTGGACAGTGATTCATAAATTGACAAGAAATAGGAAAACTAAATCTGTCTAATAATTCATTAGAAATAGGTGAACTTTCCTGTACCAGTGCTCCCTCGTTGCCATGGCGTTAGGGACCCTACACTGCTAGCCTGAAGCTCTGTGACGTTTGGTGATGTCATAGTGTGAATGATGCGTTCCGCATTGTGACCTGTTCAGCATAAGCAGTAAAAAGACCTGTCGATGTGATTCAAGACCCCAGTGTCTCGCTGATTTTCATGGAGCGAGGTCGCAGGATGCTGCTTTCTGCGAATTCACTTGACAAATTTTATTGGTAAGTTTTACATCAATTTGATTGATCAGGAATATGTCCCAGCACAAGACGAGATGGAAGTCCAGTGGGCTATTATGTTTACCTAACTGAAAATTGCATGTTTCAGAAGATTTTAATCCGGGCTGATATAAAATGACTTTCCAATGTTACACTACATGCCTGAACGTTTTTAAATGGCTAAAAAGTTTACTTTTGTGAACATGTGCTGCACGTTTTAATGCTCATCATTGCTGGAAAGTAATTTCTTACTAGTGAAAGTCCACTGTATTTGTTCTCTGATTTTAGAGAGATGATGTAATGAATGGCACATTTCTATGTTGGCAGATTCCACTGTATATAGGATATGAGATGTAAGTTCATAAGACTGAGGTCTTTTCATAGTTATTGCAGTTACATATGTGCATTGCATGTGTGGAATGCTGTCTCTTCGGTTTGACCACCTTTGCTGAGATTGATTGCTTTCACCAGAATCCACTGCAGGGTGAAGTTATTTATTTTGGCTGTTTTTTTGTTGGTGTCCGATCAGCGATTGCATTCCTACCAGGAATGGCCCTGAGTCACGCCTAACCTTAACTATTCCTTCACAAACGACGTCCCCTGGAGTGGACACTTAGCTCTGATGTGCTGACAGTGAGTGATAGACGGCAGCGTGTCTCAGCTACATACCTGTAGGTGGTCTGCTCAATAACAGTTACGACAACCTGATGTTCCACCCTGCCTTAGTCATTTGTTGCAAAATTCAACAGCCATATTTACAAAGAATTAGCGCAGGGCAGCACGCAACGCATTTTGCTGCGCTGCCCTAGGCCAATTTGAAAGGACAGAAATGCACTGCATTTACAAGAAAGAGTGCATTCCTATTCTTTCAGCCAGTGCCAAATCAAAATTGCAGATATGCGCCAATGCAGGCACCGTTGCTCCATGGTGCCAGGTGTCTGTGTTGTTGGCATGATTGTATTTGTGCAGCAAAGGACACCTTTCTGCATAAAAGAATCACAAGAGGTGTTATCCTCTTTGAAAAAAGAAAAACTAGGAGAAATTTAAACATTTCTTCGCGCTATGTCTGCTCTGGGAGGCATATGTGTTTTGTCACTACCGCAGACTCACACTATGTTGTAAATCTGGATCAGTGTCAAAATCCAAGGTTGTTGCATGGGAACGCCTTCCTTCCGGAACATGAGGCAACGCAGCGACTTTGCTGCATGGTCTTTCACCTTATCTACAAAGTCAAGAAAAGCCACGCAGAGCGGCTTTACGGGGACTTGTAGATATTGGCCTGCACTGTGCGCCACCGGAGCATAAATAAAGCAATTCTCCAGTGGCGCAAGGGGCTTGTAAATATGCCCCAAGTATTTAATCTCAAATCACAGTTCTGCAGCACTGAGCTGTGTGTCGGTAGCTGGCTCTAACTTTCTAGTCTCCTGTGCTAAGCACACGTTTGCTATTCCGAACTGAGTGGCTGAGTTTTTCAGTTGTCACCGATGGTTGGGTTGTGAGCACGGGAGGTGGGAGGAAAGGGGTTTGGTTTCATTCGCAATTTTGGTTTGGCGGCATTCACTGAGGAGCGAGCTTTTTGGAACTACTTGACCTTCATTACACCACTGTTGATGGATATTTGCATCAGGTTGTTTAATGTATGCTATGTTTTTCCTTTTCAAGAGGTGGCAAATATAATTAGGTGTATGACATGTAATGTACAAGAAATTGGTAACTCTAAAAATGCAGATTGATCCTCGCATATTTAGAAAGACACGGGCAGAAGTGACTTTTCTTAAAGCAATGCCCCTGATACCTTGGGAAGGGCTAACTTTGTGCATCACTGGGGAACCACAATTTACTTTGCTTCCTATAGCTCATACATGGCTAGAGTTGTAATCTTAATCCATCAAACATTGCCTTTCTCGTGTAATTATATTCATTGAGACACCTTGGGCAGATTCATTTATCTAGCTGGCTTACCTTGTGACTTTGCCATCACAGTCAAAAACTCCTACACACCTAACTTTGACTTCTAAAGTTTTTCGAGGACGTTATGCAGCATTATCATAGACATGGAGACATAAGTGTTATTTGGGGGTTTAAACTTTAACCTAGTTCTTAATTCAGAACTCGATAGCAGACACAGAGACATGACTAGCGCCCCCTGTGCAGCGTACGCCTTGCAATAAATCCTTGAGCATGATGGTTTAGTGTATGTCTGGTGTAAGCTGCGGGGGGGAGCAGAGGCCTACTCATAGTGCTCCGCTGCCCACAACACATACTTGAGGACTGATTTCTTGCTTTAATCCCCCAAGGCGGCCCCCTGGGTCCACTCCCTTGAGTACTAACCCTGCAAATTCTTCGACCACTCATCCGTTGTACTTGCCATTATGTTACCCGACTTACTATAAAGACATGAACCTTGGGTGTTTGCATCATCAGCCTTAAGGGACGCAGTATTCAGAACAAAGAGGACAGGAATAGATGAATATTTTAAACAGAATGTAGGGTCAGTTGGCTCTTATCAGACAATCTCGGAAGCATTTAAAGTTTACATAAAATGGACAGCAATCTCAGAGCATACAAAGTCCTTAAATCCATGTGGACCTGGCTTCGGAGTCCTAAGAGGGAGTTAAATAGGGTTCAATGACAGAATATCAACCCCCAAAATATCCCTATACACAAATATCGAGTTTTTAATATCAATGTAAAAAATATTGACATCCTATATTTATTATTGTAAGTACACATTTAAAAAAAATATATAGATGAGAAAAATATAGTTGCACGAAATATCGATTTTAATATATATAAAAATATTATTAAATATATAAAAAATAAAAGTAACTTAAAACATTAATTGGATTTAATATACATGTGAATAAATATAACAAATACATTTCATTTAAACATACATATATAAAATGTAATTATATATATATATGTATTTTAAAACAATGTGTAAACTATTTATTGTATTGTATTATTCTAAAAGTGTATAAATACATAAATATATATATATATATTCACTGAAAAAACCATAGGTTATAGACCATATATAGTTAGGAATTAGCATTTAAAAAACCTTATTTTACTCACACAAAACCATTGAAATTCCATATATAGTTAGTTGCACTAACTATATATCGCGCACCCGCAATCCACTGCTGATGATGTCACATATTACATCATTCATGACATGGTCAGTGACATCACTGATGACATCACTGATGACATCTCAAATGACATCACTGATGACATCACTGATGACAACATCCAGTGACTGTATGTTTCTGTAAAGTTAGAATATGTCTTACATATTGAAGAATGAGTGGATGTATAAGTGTCTGGACGAAGGATTTAGTAGGTGCATGACTGAATGTATGAGTGAGTGATTAAATGTGTCTCACTGAGTGCATGGGTTAGTGACTAAACTGTCTTAATTTGTGCATCATTATGTCTGTTGTTCTGTAAACTGCTGCATGTGTTGATCAGTAGCTATATGAGTAACTATATGGGTTATTGATTGATTGCCCAAGTATTTGTATGGGAGACTGAGTGTGTGTGTGGCTGGCTGGGAGGTGTGTGACTCTGTGCAGATCAATGTGTACTTGTATCAATGATTGTATAAGAGAGTAAGTATGTGTTAGTATATGTTTGAAAATGTAGAGTGCTCTATGTTTAACTGTATAGATTAGAAAATGGAAGTGTGATTGATTCTTTACAGGACTGACTAGGTGTGTGAGTAACTCCATGGATGAGTGGCAGAGTGTGAGTGTCTGTATAGGTGTATGAGTGCATATGATAGTGTTGTAAAGATGAGTGATTGTATGTATGAATGATTGTATGGGTGAATGAGTGAATGTGTGTGTAGACGTAGGAATCAGTGAGTGCCTATGTAGTAACTAGTATTGGTGTGTCAATGGTTTCAAAAATTATACTCTGTATTTAACACTGGGTGTAACAGAGGTTATATTAAAATGTGAGGAGATGCATTGTATTTTCACATGAATGATATCATCAGTGATGTGGTCATTGATGTCAAATGAGATGTCATCAGTGATGTCATCAGTGATGTCATTTGAGATGTCATCAGTGATGTCATCAGTGATGTCACTGACCATGTCATGAATGATGTAATATGTGACATCATCAGCAGTGGATTGCGGGTGCGCGATATATAGTTAGTGCAACTAACTATATATGGAATTTCAATGGTTTTGTGTGAGTAAAATAAGGTTTTTTAAATGCTAATTCCTAACTATATATGGTCTATAACCTATGGTTTTTTCAGTGAATTTTCAAGGTTTTGTAAATGCTAATTCCTAACTATATATAGTCTATAACCTAGGGTTTTTTCAGTGAATTTTCAAGGTTTTGTAAATGCTAATTCCTAACTATATATGGTCTATAACCTATGGTTTTTTCAGTGAATTTCATGGTTTTTTAATAGCAAATATCAAAAGCTTTAAAATGTCAAGTACGTGGTAGGTAAAAACATTTTTGTGTTTATGCACGCTGATGTGCTTTGAACGCTGCCCCCCCCTCTTTTCTTTTAGGAGTATTCTCTCTTTGCAGATAGTGAAGGGTAGGTAACGCAGGCCTTTGCCCCCGTTGTAATCCGTCGTGCCTGCTTCCCTCTCCATTTGATTGATTGTTATCCAAGCATTTACAGTTTTGGAATTGGTTCTCTTTGGTTCATTCTCTATTTACAAACAAGCACAGAGTCGCAATACTCTGTTTAGTCTTTGCAGATAGTGAAGGATAGGTAACGCAGGCTTTAGCCCCCGTTGTAATCCGCTGTGCCTATTTTTATCCCTCATTTGATTGATTGTTTGACCGAACATTGATCGTTCAGAATTGGTTCTCTTTGGGTGATTCTCTATTCACAAATAAGCACAGAGTCGCAATACTCTGTTTAGTCTTTGGGGATAGTGAAGGATAGGTAGTGCAGACTTTTGTCCCCTTTGTAACCCGTCATGCCTATCTCTGCCATGTTTGTTGGTAGTTGGTTCAGCCCGGACCGTTTATTAGAGGTAGATCATCCGACTCCACCGGAGGACACCCCTAATAAAAAGGACATATATATAAAATGCGGACTAGCCGTTGTATCATGCAAGCAAACTATAACATAAAAATCGTTAGAAAAAACAAAAGGAATCAAGCAAAATCAGTAGGCCAATGATGGGATCTCTTTTTGACCTCGCTAAAATAGAAACATTAGGAACAACCCCTCATGAGAAATATGAAACTAGTGAGAGGAACCGAGCAAGACGCCATGATGTCTGCAAGACAGCTCGGCTCCGCCGCCCACCCCGCCCAAAATAACGACAAACCCTATGCAAATATTATAAATATATACAACACACCAGCAAAGTAACAGGGTAAAACGTTTTATTAAATAACTATTTACATGGCAGCCTGCTGCAACATCGATCCAAATGCATGACGCTGTTCCTGTCCCTCCTTCCTTAAAGTAGCAATGTTGGGCTACTTTGGGCTACTTTTTAGTAGGATGTAATATAGCCCGGCCCCCGGCAAATAGCCCGGGGGCGACACCACGCGCCAAGGCTCGTCCCCAATACACCCAGAGATGATGTCCAGCAAGTTGTGTGGGGGGATGCCTTGCTGATGCCGCCACCCCCCCCCCCCACCTTCTTGTTGCCTGATCCGGCCAGCTCAATCGATCGAGCATGAGACTCTTAAACCCAGGGTCGTAGGCCCGGCCATCTTAGTGATGTGTAATGCATGCCGCCGTTCCCGGGATTTCTCCCCGACTACTCTGCGGCCTACGAGATGGAGAGGCCGGGGCGTTGACTAGGCGGGGCCTCCGGCCGCAACCACAGCGCCAACGATCGCTGCTGACGGAGGGGAGCCTTGCCGGTGAGAGCCACTGATCTGAAGAACCGCTGCCTGCGGTGCCTCCCTGAGCCGCTTGACGGAGGCCCCCGAGGGGCGGTGTGGTGGCGCGGACTCGGAGGGGGCGCTTGGTTCCTGCCCCCTCCCCAAGTCTTGTTGCCCTGGTGTGGCCTGAGATCGCCCCCGACATAGGCGGCCGGCTCCCGGGGTCCAGCGGGACTTTTAGCCTTTTGGTGACTCTTCCATTCTGGACCTTGTCCCACAATCCGTTTGACCTGAAGACACGTCCTGCGGTGCCCTTGCAATGCGGCCTGGTCCCTGAATGTGTGCGGGGGGACGGTATTGATTGGATCAAGATGGCGGCTGGTGCCCTTCTTCATGGCTCACGTCCGGACCCTTAGCGTTTCACCTGCCGGACGGCTGCACCAGGACTGCCATTGGCGTTCCACTCAGTTGGATGGCCGGGGACCCGCTCCGGTGGCCGGGGTGAAGAGCGGCTGTTGCTGCGGAACGCTCAAAATGGCGGCCGACTCCCCGGATTTGGGCCTGGTCCACTAGAACGGCTCTGGACTACCCTGGAACTCGAATGCTTGCCTGCTCGGGCATGAGCCCCACTCTTGAAGACGTCCTCTCAGTTTTAAAGGTTCTACGAGAGTCGTTGGCCCTCGACTCCCGCGAGCTTCCAATGGGGGCAACCGCCACTGTTGCTCGACTATCCCCCATGGATATACCGCTGCCACGGGTGTCCGCCGCCTTATCCCCATCTGGTGCCGTGAGGGAGGCTGATTCAGTGCATCGGCGGAGGGATACGCCTGCTGTCCCGCTCTCCGGAAGTGGCCACAACATTGTCACAGGATGGTAGTGCTCTCATGCTGACGCCATTTTTTGTCCGAATTACTTAGAGACACTGTAGACTGCCAACTTGATCAGCTCCGGTGGGACCTCAGCGTGACCCGGTAGGGAAGATTTTGCCTCCCTCGCCTTTGAGTCATGGTTCATGCTGCCTGTTCTTTCTGTTGGCGCTAACGAACTTTTTGAACTGCCGAAAGGGATTCTGGTCCTGCCTCTAGTTATTGGAGACATTGAACTATACTCTGGACCTGCCTGGCCTCGACAAAATGGCGCCAGTATGGGAGCGACTTGCAACTCCTTATGACGTTCTAGTTACTTAGCCTTGACGTTATGGGGGATGTATGCGGTCTTTGTGCACATGGCGGGGAAGGGTACTGACTGGGCATACGGACAACCCTATTGATGTCGGTTTTTCATTATTGATTATTGTATTATTAAAGCTTCGAAGTAATGTTACCCATGATACTCGCCCATGGTGTGCGTATGGACGATTTTATTGTAACTGATCCTGTTATACTTTCAATTATAAAATCAACCTTCACTGATCCTGCAACCGTTTGTCACGTTTAGTTTTTTCAATTAAATGGCTCGCTTGTTACATACTCCTATACCCCTGGCTTTTGACCCTTTCCTACGCGCGGTCTGTACTACCGCCCTCGGGCGATCTATGGGCCCGATTCACAGAATGAACTTAAGACTCAATTCTAAACTTACTACTATTTTGGTATTCACAGAATGCACTTACTACTTTTGGGATTCACAGAATGAACTTACTACTTTTGGTATTCACAGAAGTTAGGATTTTGTCTTAAGTCTGTCTTAAGTCTGTCTTAAGTCTGTCTTAAGTTTGTCTTAAGACAAACTTAAGACAAAATCCTAACTTCTGTGAATGCCAAAAGTAGTAAGTTCATTCTGTGAATCCCAAAAGTAGTAAGTGCATTCTATGAATACCAAAATAGTAGTACGTTTAGGATTGAGTCTTAAGTTCATTCTGTGAATCGGGCCCACTCTAATGAACAGACTACCATTGCCGAGACACAAGGGACTGCATCTCAGAGAGATAAGTCAAGTACGTGGTAGGTAAAAACATTTTCGTGTTTATGCACGCTGATGTGCTTTGAACGCTGCCCCCCCCCCTCTTTTCTTTTTCTGCACGTTACATTGGAATTTCAGCTGAAGTATGGAGAAGACCTAAACCGCACCGTGTTCCACGTGAGGAAAAATAGGCTAGCTCTGTGAGACGGTACATTATATGTAGGAGCTATCTCTGGGAGCGTGAAAGATTGTATGGTATGAATGTGCGCATGGGCCCTGATTTGTACGGTATGAATGCGTATGTGTGGCGCACGACTGGGTCAATAAAAGAATGCTTTTTGTATGACAGAGGCGTTGATCGAACGGTTAATGGAATGAGAAAAATAAGCCCGAACATGGTATCCGCATGTGAAGGACGAAAAAGAATATAGCACTTTTCTTACTTAGGAACGACTCTCTCTGGTACAGGTATAATTGGCTTTAGACACGACAGTGTTTGAACAAATTGATAGAACAAAACGATCATATTTTGCCATATTACTACCTCTCCTTTCTGTAAAATGTTGGAACTTAATTGGCTGAGAAAGAAAGGACAGGTAAAACGACTGATGTCCCCTAATCTGACCCTTAAAAGGGAACTATATGTCAGTGGTCTTTTGTTTTAATGCCTTAGTAACACCACCCTCATCATTTAGATTACCAACGCACATTGCACAAAAGTAGAATGTCCGAAACGTCGCAGTTTAAATATAAAAATACATAAAAAAATACATAAAAAAAAACCGAACAATCAATAAACATACAATATTTGAAAAGTCTATCATTCTTTTTCCCTCATAGTACGCTTCCCACACCGCTTGCCCTTTTAAAGCCTCCACATCAAACCTAGGGGGTCAGGGAGGATCTACTATGCCCCCTTATGGTCATTTCCCCCTTTGTTTTGGCCTCCTCTTGTCTCTCGATCCTACCGAGAGACAAAATGACGGCCGCTCCGGACTGTTTAGAATGTTGACAGACACCGGAGAGCCAATCAGCTTCGCTTCGCGAAGTTCCGTTACGCGTCAGGTACGCGAACCGGGGCGCTACCCGGAGCGCTGTTACAGATATATATATTTTTTTGAACGTTAATTTATCAAAATCCACTGGAGCACATATATTGAGACCTAGCAAAGGCACATCGGGCTAACAGTCCCTACAATTCTGCCAAGTTTCGTGCAAATCCATTCAGCCGTTCGGGCTAAAAGTGAGGCCAACCGCCCTATGGAAATTAACATGGGAAAAACGCGTTTTGGGACCCCCCCCCAAATTTCCTGGGGCTGCTCAGAAACAAAATGTTCCATTTTCCTGAAAATTTCAGCCAATTCCGTCCACAAACGCCAAAGTTATTAGACATAGAATTTTCAAAAATCCCATAGAGAAAAAATCGTAACTGTATATACCTACTGGCGACCGCCAGTAGGTAATATATATATGTATACAAAAACACCAATAACATAAAATCTAATAAATTACATTATATATATATAAACAAAAACATTAAACTATTTTAAAGTCTTTAAAATAAAATTTTCAACTTCAGTGAATGCAACAGTTGAAAAAGTGCTGGATAGCGTAGGGGTAAAAATTACTATGCCCACTCCAGTGTGTGCAACAGTAGGGAAAGTGTTTGATAGAGAAGGGGTAACATTTACTATTCCCACTCCAGAGAGTGCAACAGTAGAGAAAGCACTGGATAGCGTAGGGGTAAAAATTACTATTCCCACTCCAGTGAGTGCAGCAGTAGGGAAAGTGTTTGATAGCGGAGGGGTAACATTTACTATTCCCACTCCAGAGAGTGCAACAGTAGAGAAAGCGCTGGATAGCGTAGGGGTAAAAATTACTATTCCCACTCCAGTGAGTGCAACAGTAGGGATTGCACTAGATAGTGTAGGGGTAAAAATTACTATTGCCACTCCAGTGAGTGCAACGGTATGGAAAGTGCTGGATAGCAGAGGGGTAACACTTGTACTAATTCCACTCCAGTGAGTGCAATAGTAGGGAAAGTGTTTGACAGCGGAGAGGTACAATTTACTATTCCCATTCCAGCATGTGCAACAGTAGGGAAAGTGCTGGATAGCGGAGGGGTACAAATTACTATTCTCACTCCAGTGAGTGCAACAGTAGGGAAAGTACTGGATAGTGTAGGAGTAAAAATTACTATTCCCACTCTAGTGAGTGCAACAGTAGGGTAAGGGTTTCATAGTGGAGGGGTAAAAATTACTATTACCAGTCCAATGAGTGCAAGAGTAGGGAAAGTGCTGGATACCGTAGTATAAAAAATACTATTCACACTGAAACACTTAAAAAAAAAAAAAATATATATATATATATATATATATATTAAAAAATCAAAAATATAATAAAAATGAATAATCAATATTCTAAATTAATGTTAAAACATATAAAAAACATATATAACTATAGTAATTATAGTAGGAAGAGGTGTGGCGCCGCGACAAGGGTGACTGACTCCGGAATCTGGGGATCATGGTTTGATCCTCGGCACCGGCGGTAGATTAGCCCAGCACCATGTGACTCTGGGCAATAGCTTGCTTAATCTTCCCGACGGCCCCCAGTGCCTAGAGACCCTTACGGGTGATTGTGCGCTTTACAAATGTGGATATATATACATAACAAAAGCTTAAAAATACTATATACAAAAAAAATAACAAATACTTTTACCAACATATATTTATTTTAAAATACTTACAAAAAAATCAACTAATGACAAAATAAATATTTATATAATTTCCTAACCTATAACACCATACTAATAATAAAACACTTCACATTTCTTAATTACATTTATTTTCATATTTTACATAATTAATAAACAATTAAGAAATTCTTACTAATACAAGAATTATAAATATTAATCTACTACACACACTTTAACACTATAATTTCCACCACACAAACTAAACTAAACTATCACGTAATAAAACACATTTAGAAATTATCTTAAAATTATAATCAATTACTATGAACAACTAATAATTAAATTATTAAAATGTATTTAATACCCACACTTTACCCCTTTTACAAAATAAATATAAGAAAAAAATCTAAAATTACCCAAAATATGACTCTATTAACATTAATTAATAACTATATATTAATTAAACACAAATTACTTCCCACCATTTACGCCTACAAACACCACAACACACACTTAAAATTAATTAGACAATTACCATAATTAATTTACAAATTAATTAAATTTAATTAATAACCAATTATTAATTCATAAATTTAAATTAAATTACTTCCCACCATTTATATCTACAAACACCACAACACACACCTAAAATAAAATACATAATTACATTAATTATTTAATAATTAATTCATTGAAATGTAATATTTATTTTATTTATTTATTTAAAAGGTTTTATATAGCGCTGGCTCCACCCGGGGGTATCAGAGCGCTTTACATTGGAATGACAATAATTCATGGAATACAAAACAATGGTGTTCAAAAGAAGCATTCAGACATGACGGACTTGACTTAAAACAAATGCAAACAAGAAGCAATTTACAAAACAACAGGTGAAGAGAGTAATTACAAATTATTACACAGAATAAAGGAGGTGGACTCATTTTTTTGTGAATAAGGAAGGGTTGTGCAAATGAGAAAAAGGGGGAGGGGAAGTTTTCGGAAAGGGATGGTAGGGTGGAAGAAAAGGTGAAGATGGGTAGGGAATGGGATGAATAGGTGGGGTCAACACAGGAGGATTGAAGAGAGGGGGAAGACGGGGTTTCAAGAAGGGGGGGAAGAGTATAACAGGTATGGTAATGGAAGGATTAAGGACCCCAATATTTGTTGAGCGGTGCACTTTAAGGTCTTTTTTGAAACTGGCGTATGAAGGGTTGAGTCGTAGCTCTTTAGGGAGTGCAGTCCAGATGCTGGGAGCCTTACAAGAGAAGGAGCAAGATTGCACAGCTTTCTTTTTTAACAGAGGGGGGACGAGGAGGAGACAGTTGGTGCTTCTCAACGGCTGGGCACTGCCCACTTTATTGAGTTTGTTTGAGAGGTAAAGTGGGGTCTTTTGATGAAGGGCTTTGTACGTAATGCAGGCTATTTTATTGGAGGATCTGCCTTCGATAGGAAGCCATTTAAGGGTCTTAAGCGCAGGCGAGATGTGGTCAGAGCGTTTGCAGTCAGTTGTAAGCCTGGCAGCTAGGTTGAGAACAGATTTGAGGGGGGCAAGGTGGACTTTGGGAGATCCAGAGAGTAGGGCGTTGCCATAGTCAATTTTCGAGAGGACTAGAGATTGGACAACAGATTTGAAATCCTTGAGGGGAAAATGAAAGGTTTGATTTTTTTGCGATGTGGAGCGTGAAAAGTGCTCCGTTTCCAGGTTTTTTTAAATGGGAATTGAGCGTTAACTTACTGTCAATGGTGATGCTAAGGGATTTTACTGATTCGGATAAGGAGAGCGAACAGTTTAGGGCATTAAGGTCAGAGATCCATGTTTGGATGGGGAATGGGTTGTTTTTAGGAGAAAAAAGAATGATTTTAGTTTGTTTGGTTTGGTTTGAGTTTGAGATGATTTGAGTAGAACACGGTTTGTATATTAGCCAGGGCAGTGTTAAGGTGTAGGACATCTAAGTGGGATTTTATTTTATAGTACAGTTGGGTATCGTCGGCATACAGGTGATAGTTAATACCGGATTTTTTAAGTATGAGGGTAAGGGGAGCCATAAATAAATTGAACAGAGCAGGAGAGAGGATAGATCCTTGGGGGACACCAAGGGAGACAGGAGTGGGGCTGGAGAGACAGTTTTGGATTTTGATTTGCTGGGATCTGTGTTGGAAATAGGAGGTGAGACAGTTCAGGACAGTGCCATTAAGACCGAGACAAAGTTTAAGTGTTTTGAGTAAAGTTAAATGGTTAACTGTATCGAATGCCGCAGAGAGGTCTTGAAGAATGAGTAGGCAGGTCTCACCATTATCCAGGGCATGGTGGATGTCATCAACTATATTTAGCAATGCAGTTTCAGTGCTGCAGCCTTTACGGAAGCTGGATTATAGGGGGTCGAGTAGGTTGTAAGTGTCAATGTGTTTATCCAATTGAAGAAGGGCATATTTTTCAAGGGCTTTTGAAAGAATGGGGAGGTTTGGGATGAGGTGGAGATTATTAGGGTTGTTAGGGTCAGCCTCAGGGTTTTTAGGAATGGGGTTTACCTGTCCGATTTGAAGGCAGACCGGGACGCACCCCGAGGAAAGGGAGGAGTTGATGATTTTGGTCCAATAAGGTACAATGATGTGTTTAAGGTCTTGGACGAGGGTAGACGGGAGGGGGTCTTTTGTGTGAGAGGACGGTTTTAATTTGGACAGGAAGTTAAAGACTTCTAGTTCGGAAACGGAGTGGAAATTCTGCTGGAGGCATTATTTTTAGCTGTATTTTGTTAGGGTAGATTTCAGGAGGGGTTATTGAAAGTTGGTGCTGGGGGAGGCAGGGGGCAAGATCAAAGGGGAGGGTGTTGGAGTAGTAACATGGGTATATTGGGGGTTGGGAGGGATCCGAGTTAAAGTGAAAGATTGGTCAATTTTAGTGATTTGTTCGGAGAAAAAGTTAGCAATTTCTTGACACTTGTTGGCAGAGGCAGTCAAGTGGAGGGGCGGGGAAGGTTTGGTTTCTAACAATATTGAACAGTTCTCTCGGTCTATTTTTGGCATGGGCGAGTTGTGAACGAAAGAATGATGCCAAAGAAAATGTGTTTCTTGAAAGTAGATCTAGTGGTTCTAAGGAGGAAGAGATTGGAGGGGGGAAGGGTGTTGTCTCCAAATTCTTTCATCCAGTCTGAGAGCACTTCTTTCATTGGTGAGGGCTGAGTTAAACCATGATTTGGAAGGGATATTTTTTTGAGTTTTTCATCTGGATGGTGCCAGTTCATCTAAAACCTTGGAGACAGTTTTATTATAGTGCTCAGTGAGCTCATTTGCATTAAGAGAGAGAGAGGGGTGCAACTAAGTTGAGCTTGGAGTTTGGCCTCCAGTACACCAGGGGTGATAAGATTAAGGTTTTTGGTAGAAATGTTGGTTTTGTTGTTTTTAGGTGGGGGCGGGGCTAAGGGGGAGATCATGAACAGTATGAGGTGGTGGTCAGACCAATCGACAGGGATAATGTTAGATAGGGATGCCAAATCATTGTTTGCAATGATGGCGTCAAGCGTCGCCCCTTTAGAGTGGGTTGGGGAATGGCAGAGTTGTTTGAGGTCATTAATCTCAAGAAGGTTATTGAGAAGTTTAATGGTAGGGTCCTCGTGCACGTTCCAGTGAAGGTTTGAGTCTCCTAGGAAGACATTTTTAGAGCTAGAAAGTGACAATTGTGTAAGAAAGGTCAGAAAATTCCTCAGCGAAGGGAAGAGGTTCACCCAGAGGGTGATCGATGTTGTGTAGATGTATTGGGGGAGCGTCTTGGATCTTAAGTTCCGCTCCTAGGTATTCAAAGGTTGCAAAGTCTGTGTTTTTGACTAGGGAGAGCTGGAATTCGCTTTTAAAGATTATTGCTAATCCACCTCCTATTCTCTTTGGTCTGTCTTTTCTGATGATAGAGTAACTGGGGGCGGAGGGAGTAAGTCAAGAATGGGTGTTGAATGATCATTGAGCCAGGTTTCCGTGAGGAAGGCGACGTCTATATCTTCACTAAGGATAATTACGGAATTTTTGGTCGCATGTTGAACCGCCGAACTGCAGTTCACGAGCATGCAGGCCAAGGCTTAGGGTTGTTTTTGTGGGGGGGGGGGCACGAGTGGATGACGGAAAGTTGAGGAATGGGTCTGGGGAGCCGGGAGAGGAGGGGATACTGTTGGTCCCTATAATAACAAGGATGCTGGAGTGAGGAACGGCCGTTTCCTTAAGTGAGGTAATTGGCGGGTAGGAGTTGCAGATGTTGAATAGGTCAGTGGTAGAGTGGTCACTTAAGGTGCGAAGAGGTCTACGTGTACTGTTGTGTAGTGGTGTGGTTTTCCAAGGTTTGGGATTAGTGGGTTTTTGAGGACCAGTGTATGGTGAAGAGGACCAGAAGAGATGGGCTTTGGGGGTTAAGGCATTTGAAGTCTTTGAAATCCTCTGTAAGTCGGCGACTTCAGATACCAAGTAAGCAATATTGCAGTCAATGTTGCAAAGTGTCTGAGTTAAAAGAGTGAGATGGGACATAGTTGAGGCAGAAGGTGTTTTCTGAGTTGGTCGGGGGAGGTGTTCTGGCGTTCAGAGAGGGTGGGAGGTCTGGGGGCGATAACGGTGCTGACGTTGTGGGAGTGAGGAGGTCTGTGGGGGGATTTCTGGCAGTCAGAGGGGGAGGTACGTGGGGAAGGACGGGATAGTTATAAGAGGTAGTTGGGGCAGGAGGAGTGGAAGAGTGGAGGAGGTGTGTTTGTAGTTAGTCGGGGTGAAGGCCTGGTGCTGGGAGAGAGTGAGAGGCCTGGGGGGTGGTAAGCAGGGTGCTGAAGCTGTGGGAAAAAGCGAGGTCTGGGGGGGAGAGAAGGGTGATCTGGCAGTGTGCGGGAGAGACAGGCATGGAGAGGGGTGGGATAGTTGTAGGGGTTTGGGGCGGGATAGTAGGAGAAGAGAGGGTGTAAGGAGTGAGTGGAGAGGCAACATCAGAGTTGGGGGTGGAGGAAATTCAGAGAGGGGGTGTAGGGGCAGGAGGGGGTATGGTGGTGCTAGCTAAGAGGGGAGCTTGGGGGAAGGAGAGGGGTTAGCAGTGGTGCTTGGGGTCAGAAGGTAACGGTTGTTGGAGAGCATGGGAGTTTGGGGGATGGTGAGTGAGTTTGAGATGTTTTGGGGGGTTCGGGGTTGGGTGGTGGATAGGAAGTCATAGAATAGGATATATCATTGAGGTTAGAGATGTCTAGGGGAAGAAGGGTATTTCTCGTGGAGGCAGGGGAGCACAAGTATGTGTCTGGGGAATGGGGAGTAGGGATGGGAGGAGTAGGTAAGGGCAATTGGTGGGACAGAGTACTGAAATGATGCTCAAAGATGTTGAGGTGGTGTTCAGAGGCTTGTATGAGGATATTTCCAGTTTTGATGATGGGGATGTCCATTTTACTGGGGAAAATAGGGGAAGGAGTAGTAGATAGTTTGAAACCGTAAGGAATATTGATAGATTTAGTAACTGGGAGATAGCGTAGGAGGATGCTCTTTCATTTGGAGAGGCGCTTAGAATAGAAAATGTAGTTGGTTATTATAGGGGACGTGAGGCTGAGGTAGTTATTTACAATTAGGGTTTCGGGATGCCAGATTAGTTATTTATGTTTGAAATTTTTCTTAGCATTTTTAGAAAGATTGGGAGGGTAGAGAATGGACCAAGAGTTGGGGCCATGTTTGGTGAGGGAAGGGTGTAGGGAGGAGAGAGCGGGGTTGGAGTGAGACGTGGGATTGGAACTAAGGTGAAGCATGATGGTCTAAAGGTTGGAGGAGATAGGGGAAAGGTGGGAGGGTAGAGTGAGATAAAGCTAATAAGAGGATAACGAGGAGTTAGGGGTGGGAGGTTGAAGTAGGATGAGGGAACAGGCTAAAACACTAAAAAAAATTGTATTGACAATAAAATATTAATTAATTAATAATAAATGGATATATACATTTAACACTAAAACTATCAATAAAAATAAGTATTAATTATTACAAATTAATCAATACATTTTAAATCATGAAATTACTTTCCACCCTAGTCCCCCATAAACCCACAGTACAGCTACAGAACTAAAAGCGCAAAATTCATTTTAAACAAAGTAATACATTTACTATAATAACATTTCTTCCCACCCTATTCCGCTATATACCCACAACCCGCTATGGAATTATAAGCACAACATTCATATTAAAATTCGTATTGAAAATAATAATAATAATACATTTATTATAATTAAATTACCTCCCACCCTATGCCCCTATAAACCCAGAACTCACTACAGAACTAAAAGTGCAAAATGTAGATCATTTTTTTATAACTACTAAAAATATAAAAAATGCAAATGCCCCTATAAACCCACAACTCGCTACAGAACTAAAAGTGCAAAATGTAGATCATTTTTTTATAACTACTAAAAATATAAAAAATACAAACAATTCTTGTACACAACATACATCACATGCATATAAAATGTACACTGAAATACATAACCATAATAAAAACGATATTTTTAACAACTGTATTTTTGCAAACGATATTGAAGACTTTGGTATTTGTAAAATCGATATTATTTACCTGAATTCGATATTCTTAACCTCTATATTTTTGCTGTCGATATTTCTGACCCACGATATTTCGAACTTGGGATTTATGTACCTCGACATTTTGTCCTCTATATTCTGTTTCGACACCGTTTAATATAGCTTAACGATGATACAATATCTCTCCCAGTGCCTCCGCACTTGCCCAATTGATTTCCTGTTTCCAGAATTTAGAGAAATGGTCTACCTTGGGAAACATACCTGGGCCGGGACTTATGTGGAGTGGGGAGTGTCCTCTTGCTGATACTGAAAGGGGTGCCACCAAGAATGGTGGTTCAATCCCTGTGTACAGCCAACGGAGAACCCATTATGGGGAATTCTTCGATAGTACATGCATTCCAGTGTTTTAACCAAACATTATATACCCACATGAAAACACTACCCCAGGACCACAAACTTTATGGATGACATAACCCCACCATGGGCGGAGGGAGGCAAGCAGAAAATTGTACTCACCCCAACATGCTGCAGAAGGTACTGACGGCTGTATAAAGTCTGGCGGGTGGCAGGTTCCTCAACTCTAACTGGTTAAGACATGTATGAAAGGTTTGTCCTAAATTAATTTGAGTAGTGCACAGTAATTTATAAATTGATACCAGATATGAAGAGAAAAACTGTCTAATTATTGATTAGAAATAGGTGCACTTTCTTGCACCAGTATTCCCTCGTTTTCATGAGATTAGCGCACTGGCACTGCTAGTCCGAAGCTTGAGAGATGTTTGGTGATGTCATAGTGTGAATGATATGTAATAGTGCTTGTATAGCGCACAAATCGACCCATGAGGGTATCTCGGCGCTTGTACGCATACCACTGTGGAACCCTTCCTGGCTTTTCCCTGTGACGTGCCCACTCCTCGGCACCCCCATGATGAAGCCAGGCATCCCAGCGCTGTTGGGGCCGTTATGGAGATTAAGCAAGCTATTGCCCAGAGTTGCAGAGTGGGACCCATGATTAGAATAGGCACCGAGGTGAGAATTATCAAGTCCGAGGAAATTAAGCCCAAGACCCTGCCACGTTGGGAATTGAACCCTGGTCCCGGGCTAGACCTCTGCATTAGGGTCTGCCGCTCTAACCATTGAGCTACACTTCTCCACTTCAATGATGCATTTCTCACAGTGACAGTGACCTATTCAGCATAAGCAGTAACAACATTTGTGGACGTGATTCAAGATACCAGTATCTTGCTGCTTTCCATAACGCAAGATTACAGGTTGCTGATTTCTTCTGATTCAATTTACTAATTTGATCGGTAGATGTTTTGTTGATTTTATTGATCAGGATTTTGTCCCAGCATATGATAAGATAGAAGTTAAATAGGCTGTTATGTTTACATACGTAACAATATGATGATAGAGGAGATTTTAATTAGCCCTAATATAAGATGAATTTTTAATGTTACACTACTTGCTAGAACTTTATCAAATAGTTATAAAGTTAACATATGAGTAAATGTGCAGCGAGTTGTAATGCTATTCGATGTTGGAAAGTAAACTCTTACTTGTGAGAGCCCACTGTATTTGTTGAATGATGTGAGAGAGATGATGCAATCTGTCTGTTGGCATATTGCACTGTATGTGAGATATGGGATTTTATTTTAGTGGGAACTTTTCATGGAGTTGTTGCAGCTACATGTGTCCATTACAGGTATGGAAATGGGATTTGTTTCAAAAAGAAAAAAAAGCTTTCTTTTTATTTTTTAAGAGTAGGCAGTGGTGCGTGGGACCTCTGCCTGATCTTAAAAATGTTTTTGCAAATATTCTCACAGAGGGGGCCCCTTTCCATTTGCAAATGGGTTACCACCTACTTGGAGTTGGTGGAAAAAGTAATTCCATCGATTCTATCAATTTTTAAGAAACCATCGCGTAAATCCCCCATCCTTACTGTACACAGTACATGGACTGACGGCCCGAAGGAATCTGCCACAGATGCACCCGCTTCACCATCAACAATCTTAATCAAACCAAGGGACCCTTGCGACAGTTTAGTCGACGAGCAGCTCCCCTGTTTAAACAGATTTGCAATACTAGAGCACATCCCTGAGGAAACTCCATCACTCCGAGTAAACAAACAATCTACCACTGGTATTAGTGACTCAGCACCAAGATGTAATTGTGGATCTAGAAATGAGGGCTTGGCTCATAAAGTTGAATCACTCCAATTGGAGGTGGCATTTCTAAAGAAAATGGTGGAGCATTTAAATCGTAGGGTTGAGCTCCTCCCCCTAGCTACCAAGCCACCATCTCAGCCTCCCCCCCCTGCACCTGTTTCATCAACAAGTATGTCATTGTCTGATGCTCCCCCTGGGGTGGGTGATAGGATTCAAAGTGCGCTACACAATCAAGGCAATGGCCCCTCTTCCATGGTCCCCCTCTTAGTAATGTAATATCTTATGCTGATTCCACAAAAGCCTCGGGGGTTCCACGCACTTCTTCTAATACAGCTGTGCAGGATAGACTCGCCCTTCATGGGAACCGCAACCCCCTGGGGATAGTTCGCCAACAGTCTATATGTTCAAAGTGCCCAATGTTCTCCTAGGCAAGTTTTTGAAAGCAGTGAATCCCTGCACAAAAAAGCAATACACTGGTTGAGCCATGTGAGAGGATGCAGGTCTATAATTCGTGAAGACATGATAAGAGTAAGGAGGATTTCATCAAGCAATTCCCAGACAGACTGCATCGAGTTGTTGCTAACCCATGCCGTACTTGCCAAGAATTTATTGGCTCTGGAGTTTCGTACTTCATCTCCAGAGCACTCAGCCATACAGATTAGACGCTCTCCAATTTGGTTACCATCTAGACCACGGGTACTCATAGTACGGCCCATGGGCCAACAGCGGCCCGGCAAGCCTTCCCTGGCGGCCCGCGTACCATCCAAACATCGTACCTGTGTTTTAATTTTCTTTTTTTTAAAGTGTGTCAGCAAACACCCCTGCGCGACTCAAGAGACTCTGCTGCTCTGTGGAGGCGGGCGATACCCGCCATCGTCAGAGTGGAGCTGCAGGGGCCTAAGAGGTGAGCAAAGCCTCATTAACATGTGAATGGTCTTTTAAAGACCTGTGAAGTGCTCGGGTGCGGCTGTGATTGTGTGTGCCCGGAAGCTGTCTCAGCCAGGGCACACACAGGCAGGGTGAGATGAAGAGGGTGACAGAGGGAGAAGGAGGAGGTAGAGGGGGAGAGAGACAGAGGCAGACAGAGGGACAGCGAGGGAGGGAGCAAGAGGCAGAGAGAGGTAGAGCGAGGGAGGGAGACAGAGAGAGAGCGAGGGAGAGCGAGGGAGAGCGAGGGAGAGGCAGACAGATGGAGAGCGAGGGAGGGCGAGCGAGGGAGGGAGACAGAGGGAGGAAGACAGAGGGAGAGGCAGACAGAGGGAGAGCGAGGGAGAGCGTGAGTGAGGGAGGGAGACAGAGGCAGACAGAGGGAGAGCAAGGGAGGGAGACAGAGGGAGAGCGAGGGAGGGAGACAGATGAAGAGCAAGGGAGAGGCAGAAAGAGGGAGAGCGAGGGAGAGCGCGGGAGAATGAAGGAGAGCGAGGGAGAGCAAGGGAGGGAGACAGAGGCCGAGGGAGGGAGCGAGAGCGAGGGAGAGCGAGGGAGGGAGACAGAGGGAGAGTGCGGTAGAGGCAGAGAGAGGGAGAGCAAGGGAGATAGCGGGAGAACGGCGAGAGTGAGAGAGGGAGACAGAGGCAGACAGAAGGAGGGCGAGGGAGAGCGAGGGAGGGAGATCGAGGAGAGCGAGGGTGTGAGGCAGATGCCGAGGGAGGGAGACAGAGGTAGACAGAGGGAGAGCGAGGGAGAGCGAGGGAGGGAGACAGAGGGAGAGCGAGGGAGGGAGAGCAAGGGAGAGCGAGGCAGAGCGAGGGAGAGCAAGGGAGAACAAGGGAGAGCGAGGGAGAGTAAGGGAGAGCGAGGGAGGCAGATAGAGGGAGAGCAAGGGCGAGCGAGAGAGAGCAAGGGAGAGCGAGGGAGGGAGAGCAAGGGAGAGTGAGGCAGAGCAAAGGAGAGCGAGGCAGAGCAAGGGATAGCAAGGGAGAGCGAGGGAGAGCAAGGGAGCGAGGAAGGCAGACAGAGGCAGAGCGAGGGAGAGCGAGGCAGAGCAAGGGAGAGAGACAGATGCAGAGCTCAGGAGAGCAAGGGAGAGCGAGGGAGAGCAAGGGAGGAAGATAGAGGGAGAGCGAGGGAGAGGGAAGGAGACAGAGGAGCGAGTCAGTTTCCTTGATCGGTAAGCTACTGGATGTAACTAGCCAGTCACCTTATGCCGTTGGGATAATACCCTCCGACAGATTGATCGGAAGCATCTGTCTCCACATAAAATGGTTCCGAAGGGTGAGCATGTTGGAGGATTGGTGTAGTGGTGAAGTCCTTCTTTAAGGATCTAAAAGCCACTTCTGATTCTTCTGTCCATTCGAATTTTATCCCTTTCCTTAACAGTCGTGTGAGAGGAAGGATTTTCCGGGAGAATTCGCTAATAAATCTTCAATAGAAATTTGCAAATCCAATGAAGCTTTTGACCTCCTTCACACTTGTAGGGGATTTCCAATCAATTACTGCCTCAATTTTACGCTTATCCATGAGTATTCCAGTTGGAGAAAGAACAAACCCTAAGAACTCCACTTGTGGAACGTTGAATGCACACTTTTCCAGTTTCACAAATAACTGATTCTCTCTTAACTTCTGCAAGACCCCTCGGACTTGTCCTGGATGTTTACTCTTGTCTGAGGAATAAATTAAGGTGTCATCGATGTTCACAATTGCACACTGATCTATGAACTCCTTCAGAACGTCATTGATAAAGTGCTGGAAGGCAGCTGCGGCGTTACATAGACCGGAAGGCATGACTTGGTATTCAAATAACCCATATCTCGTCCTGAAGGCTGTTTTCCACTCATCACCTTCGCGCATCCGCACCAGGTGATATGCCCCTCTCAAGTCTAACTTGGTGTAAATTTGGGCCCCTTTTACTTGATCCAATAAGACGGAAATAAGGGGTAATGGATATCGATTCTTCTTTGTGATTTTGTTGATCGCTCGATAATCGATACAGATTCTCAATTCTCCTTCTTTCTTTGGCCCAAAAAACAGAGGCGAGGATACTGGGGACTGTGAGGGTCGAATGAACCCATTGGTCAAGTATTTATCCAAATACTCTTTTAAATGATGGTGCTCCTTTTCCGTCAATGCATATACACGACTGCACGGTAAATTTGAGCCAGGTTCTATATCGATCTTACAATCATATACCCTATGAGGGGGAAGTTGGTCAGCTTCCATCTCGTTGAATACATCTTCAAAATCTTTGTAATCCTCGGGTATTGCTTGTGCATTGATGATACACACTGTAGCTTCAGCCAAACAGAAGGAATGAGCTGAATTGCCCTCTTGAATCTTTTCTTTTTCTCCAAAACAGTTTTCTAGGCAGTAATTGGAATCCATTGCGATCGTTCTAGTGCTCCAATTGATAGTTGGATTGTGTTCTGTAAGCCATGGAAGACCCAGTATCAGCTGAAACTGAGGTGCATCAATTAAATTAAATTGAATCTTTTCTTCATGCCCATCGTTTGAAATCAATTGTATTTGTTTCGTATGACTCACAATAGGCCAGAAGAAAGGTTTGTCCCATCTATGGCTCGGACCGGCCCGCTCCTAAATTTCTTTATTGCTTGTATTACTACCTTATCCGCAAATTTCAAATCACAAAAATTTCCTGTGGCTCCTGAGTCAATCATTACTGAAACCTCTGTCAGGGTTATGTGTCGGAACTTAACTTGTATGGACAAGATTAGATGTGGAGCCGAAGATTGCAAAGTGTTGGCTATTTGATGCTCTCCTGGAGTTGTCTTTTGATTCGCACCCACCTGTTCAACTCCTTCCACAGGTGGTGCAATTAGTTTTCCTTCGGCTTGAAATTCGTCTTCGGCTTCTTCGGACAATTCCTAATAAAATGTCCTCCGGAACCGCAGTACATGCACAAATTGCTTGTCCTCCTTTTCTCTTTCTCTTCTTTCGACAAAGGGCCTCTTATTGTCCCAATTTGCATGGGCTCTACACCTTGTTGTCCTTCGGTGTTCCTACTACTGTCCGGTCGAACTCTATTGAATCTTGGTACCACTGGTCTAAATTCTTTTCTTTTCTCGCCTTTCCTTTCTCCTTGGCGGAAATCAATCTCTAGTACTAGATCCACCAACGCAGAAATCTCCGTAGGTCTGTTCGGTATCTGAGCTAACACATCCTTGAGCTCATCTTTTAATCCACGGTAAAAGACTGCTGCTCTCTTACTCTCGGGCCAGTCTGTCTCCACCACTAGTTTATTGAACTGCTCCAAGTAGGCCACTAGATCTCGGGTTCCTTGTCGTAAATCAAGCAGTTCATTGTCAACTGCTTGGGAGATTCTTCGTCGATCAAATATCCAAAGAAATTCTTGTTTAAACTCTTCATAATTTCGCAACAAAGGATCATCTCTGGAAATCAAAGGCATAGCCCATGAAGCTGCGTCCCCACTTAAATATGACAACACAAAGGCCACTCTAGATTGCGCGTCAGGGAGAATTGAAGGGCGGCACATGTAATGTAAAGAAAATTATGTAATGAATATTTGCGCCTTTTGCGTATCTCCACTAAAACGTTCTGGGGGAGCTAAGGGAATCACTGGGGACAAGGAATGGATTACTCTGCGCAATTTCTGCAGTTTCTTTTCGAGAGTTCACTACTTCCTGCCTAAGATTTTGATTCTCTTCTCTGACCGCGACCAATTCTTTCTGAATTGTATCTAAGACTGTTCCTAACATCTGTAAATGTATTCCCTCTGCCATCTCTGTTCGGGTGCTAAGTGCAACGTGGGCACTTCACTCTGTCAGACCTTACTATCTTGTCAAAACGACTGTTCTAATTCTTACCTTTGACTTGCACGGGAACAGAGATGCTAGGTCCCAAAGCCCTCTCAGGAATACTCCAGAGGTCAACTTATACTGAGCCTCAGAACTACTCCCTCGGGGTAAGGGGGAATGGATAAAATAACAAACAAATAAGAGACTGGTCCTGGGCTGGTTCCTCTAGTCCTTAGTCTGTCCCGCAGACTTCTTTCTTTTATGGAACCTGTGGAACGAATAGGCAATTAACTACCAGTTCTAATCTTTCCTCTCCTACTCTATTCTTATAATGTCTTAACTTATTTTTCACCTACCCTGGTCTTCCAAGATCTATGCTCCTCTTCTGTCTTTTCTGTTTATTCTAGTTATCAGATTTATGTCAAATTAGTTGAACCTGAAATGACAAGATTGACGTTTTTTAACTTTAGTTCTTGCTTTGTCTAACTTCCTATTTATTATCTTCTGACTCCTTTACTTACTTCACTAATTTGCCGTACTCTTATTATTATTCTTTTCTTCTCTGTTCTAGATATTTTTTTCCTATGTCCGTGTTTATTCACTCCTATCTAGAGAATACATAAATGCTCATTAGTTTTCCACCTAAGCTTAACCATGTATTTTTCTATTTTTAAGTTTTTCACTTACTCTTAAGAGTGTTTGCTGCTTATTGCTCCTTCTCTTCTATTAGGTGTCTATTCTTTCCTGCTTTCTTTAATATTAACCTTCTGTTCCTTTTGTTTCATAGGTTACCCTTCTTATTTGACTGACTGAAGATTCGAAGGAAAACCTCTTCTCTACGATTGCTGGTAAGTATCGAATTATCTTATTCACTATTTATGTGTCTTATTAACTCATATTCTCATTCTCTAAAATCACTTAGCTTTTGTCTTCTTTCGATGTTTCTCTCCTCAGGTCTCCGGTTCTCACTACGAGCTCGCGCTGATATCTGCCGCTGTGTTGAATCCGTAATTCACAGGAATGCCGGTGGTGCTCAAACAATGGTCAGGTAATTCTTTAAAAAAAACGAGTTAAATCCTTTTTTCTCAATTCTGTATTCAAGACTCTCGGCTATTCGTTACCTTAACCTCTCTACAAGGGGGGCTTAAATGATAACTCCGACTAAACTAGGAACGTAGTAAAATGGCTGCTTAACCTGGTTGATTCTCTGGTGAAGTGCGCACTTTCCCTCACGTTCGCGCTTCACATCGATCACCGAGCAGCTGCGGTCTAAAGACTACCGCAACTTGGATATCGAAATTGGTGGCCATCTTGGAATGCCGATTTCGAACGAGAACCATCCAGGAATGTTTTTCTGGAAGTACTTCGCTCGTTTTAGTCAAATCGGAGCGGACTGTTGCCAAAATCTGAGTTGGGGTACTGACAGAGAGAGACTGAAAAAGAATGAGAGAGAGAGAGAAATGTGTGTATGCCGGGTCTGGTGGCTCAGAGGACGAAGGCGTCCGCTGGAGGGACCAGTGATCAACCTCATGGTACCAGTTTTTTTTGTTTCTCTAGCCCTGCCCCCTCCCCCACTGACCCCACCCCCACCGGTGCGGCCCTCGGACACAAACTACACTGTAAATTTGGCCCCCGAGAGAAAGTTTGTGAGTACCCATGATCGAGACAGTCACAGCGTGATGTGCCAGGGAGACTGGGAGGTTGGTCCGGCCTAAACGCAATTGACTGACTAAATGGGGGTTTAATTCAGAATACCTTTACCATCCCGGTAGGAGCCGGATGCAGGGAGTTTAATTCTATCCCTAGCTTCCCCCATATAGAAGGATCAAAGAGCGAGAGACCTATTGCTGACCAGGCACGGGCCCTCGCCTGTACCTTAGACAGTAAAGCCCCAGCGGAATGGTCCAATTTGAAAGTCCTCGAATTTCTTTCCTGGAATATAGCGGGGCTTCAGAAGAAACTACTCCTCCCTGAGTGGAATGAGTTCATCGAAAAGTTCGATGTGTGCCTATTCCAGGAAACTTGGAGCCTAACGCCTCTATACAAACCTGGCTTCAGCACGTATTTTATTCCAGCAATAAGTTCAGGCAAGGGTAGTCCCTCTGGGGGATTGCACATCTGGATTAATATGTCGCTAAATTCGTCGATTGTCACACACACCTCCTCGTCACGAGACATTCTTCATCTGACCATTATTGAGCCAGCTAATAGCACAACTATTGAGCTATTTAATATATATGCTAGAGGTTCTCCTGGCACCCAAACATCAGCAACCATAGCAGCACTGGAGTGGGAGTTATCCCGCACTCTGCCTCATTTAACCACGATAGTAGCCGAGGGACTTCAACTGCACATTTGAACCTCTGTGCGGGGAGGACCTCTTGGGAACAAACGAAGAAGATGCTAAATGGGCTATTCCGACCCTTACTATTGCTCCTATCAAGAAGTGGTCAAAGAGGGCTATCCAAATTAATGCCCTGACCCTGGAATACAATTTAAGAGCGGTAAATGGAAGGACATGCTCGGACCAGAGCGGGGCAAATACTTTTAACAGGATGAGCTCTCCATCCCAAATAGATTACATACTTCTAGATGTGCGATTATGGGGGGCATCCTGGATATGGTTGTCAAACATTCTCTGGATAGCGACCATAATCGTTTATGTATGCAAATCAATAACGATTGGTCACCCTCCGCGACAAAGGCACCAACACCTTCTCTAATGTCAACAAGAGAGGTAACCCCCTCCAACTGCAATAGACGCTTTAAATGGCACAAATTATCTCAGCAAGAATGTAAACTCCAAAACATTAGGGAACTTCTTGATTTAAAGATTAAGGAGCTTGAAACGATCCACTGTGAAGCGGAGAACTTACCTTCTTTTCCTCTGTTTTATCGAGAAACTCTAGATAAGATTGGCTCCTTTTTTATCATAGATGGGAACAGGGCACGAAAGAGATGTTCAGAAAGGCCCACAAACCCATGGTACTCACCGGCTTGTAGGGAGGAGAGGCAGGCCTTAGCGTTGGAAAGAAAGACTCCCTGGCAATGAGAGCAGCAAGAAAGGCGTACTCCAGGGCATTAGAGGAGGCAAAACAAAATTGGGATGAGGCACACTGGCAGGAGCTTAAACACGCCTCCAAACAATAGTACTCTACCCTATCCTGGGAGCTAATTAATAGTGGGAAAAGAAAGGGATCTGACCCAATCCCGAACCACATTACAGGGCAACAATGGCAGGATCACTTCTCCAACCTTTATTCGGGAGGCGAAGGCCCCCTGTGCTCCAAGACTGAGATTCACACAACTACCCCTGATGCCTCCTTGCTACCTGACTGTTTTGATCTATATGAGGTGGAGCTAGCAATAAGCTGCATCTCTATGGGTAAGGCAGCCGGACCTGACGGCCTTCCAGGTGATTTGCTTCTCCATGACCCGAAGCCTTGGGCTCATTTTATTTTACTGTTCATGAATTTGATAGATAGGGGGTCTGGTGTCCCTGAGTCATGGAAAGGTGCGGAGGTTATACCAATTTACAAAAAGGGAAATAGGGAGGACCCTGCCAACTACAGGCCGATTAGTTTAATCGATGTGATTCAGAAGGTGGTTGGCAGGGTCCTCCTTATGAGGCTGAGGTCCTGGATGGAGGATGGGAATATCCTCTCGCACTATCAAGCAGGCTTTAGACAGCAGGTGGGCACGATAGACCAGGTCTTCAGATTTTTCATGATCCACTGGATAGCAGTGGTGATTGGGAAAGGTAGTTTGTATTTGGCATTCATAGATCTGAAGACCGCATTCGATCTCGTGCCACGCGCCAAGCTTTGGCAGGTCCTGCATGAACTGGGTATCTCCCCTCAGATTCTCAATTTTATCAAACGTCTCCATGAGGACAACTTTGCCAGAATAAGGTGGGGCTCTCAGGGGCAGCTGACGGAGAGGGTCATGGTTAACAGGGGGTTGCGCCAGGGTTGCGTCCTGGCCCCGACTCTGTTCTCTTAATTTAGGAACGGGGTGGTAGATCATCTTAGAGAGGTACCAGCTGACGCTCCAATTCTGGCCTGGGAGAAAACCCCCACCCTCCTGTTCACCGACGACACCCTCCTGATTTCCAAAACACCGGGCGGCCTTCAGAAACTTTTAAACAGGTTTAGCCTTTTTTGTGACTCTCGGGGGTTGACAATAAATACAAGCAAAACAATGTTAATGATAATCAACCCACCGAAACGCTTCAGAAACGGCATGACCCTTAATGACGTTCCACTTGACACCACTGAGTCTTTTGACTATCTGGGAATCCGGGACGTAAAAGGGATGAAATGGAGCTCCCACATGGCCAAGATGCTCCTTAGCCATAAACGGGTGTCCGGGGCTATCATAAGAGAGCAGCATCTGTCTGTAAGCAGGCCAGTTGCCTCCGCCTTTGTGGTCTATGATGGTAAAGCGCTACCCTCTGCCCTATACGGGGCCGAGCTATGGGGCTTCAAGAACACCACTGAACTGGCAAGATCCGAAAATAAGTTCTTTAGGGATCTCGTCTCTCTTCCAACCTCCACCCCGCTGAAGCCCCTATACCAGGACTTGGGAAGACGTTCCATCAAGGATATTGTACGTCTGCGCCCCCTACTCTTTTGGGCACGCAAAAGAAGGACCCCTGAGCTGTCTAATTATGCTGCTGCCCTTAGCGAATTGATAATAGCTGACATAGGAAATAGGATCAAATGGATCCCCAACCTCAGACAGCTTTGAATTGATATTGGGTTTGGGGAGGCTTGGGCTAGTCAGACTCCTCCATCCAAGCAGGACCTAAAAAGTGCCCACTGGCAATGGGTACAGGAAGAAGAGATGCGCAATCCCAAAATGGGGAAAATCACTGAGATGTTCCTTGAGCATAAACCCATTTGCAAATTAGAATCCTTTCTTGATTGTATTCAAACACCCAGAGATAGGGCACTTTATCTGAAAATGAGATTAGGGACTCTCCCGCTAAACGAGGTGACAGCAACCTGGAACCAGCATCAATCTCCATCTGTTCCCTGCCCAGGCTGTGCAGCCCCAAATGAGTCCATTGCCCATTTCATCTTTGCGTGCCCGGGGTACAGGATGGCAAGAGCCAAGTGGCTCAAACCAGTCTGTAAAATGCTTGGCTCCAAGAACTACTGGGTGGCATTGCGCATCTTAAAGACTGACACCTCCTCCCTTACTCTGGTCTGTGGTGTGGCTAAATTTTTGGGTTGCGCATGGCTAACAAGAACAAAGCTCTTACCGAAAAATAGCTGCCCGGCAGCCCATGCAAGTCACTTGATGTACTTACCTTGATCATTGTTTTCTACGTTTTTTTATGGAACATTTTAACCTAATTTTAATTGTAAATATATGATGTATAGTCGGTCTTATCTATTACATTGCATATATGTTTTATATATATGAACTTTGGATGTATATGCTTTTATGATAAATTTGATCGAATAAAGCTTATTACTACTGTTAAATGGGTTACCACCTACTTGAAGTAGGTGGAAAAATGTTGATGTTTGGCAACCTTACGTCGGTTGCAAAACATTCACCATACCACTGCGATTCGGTATTAGGAATGGACGCACTAAACACGCCCCTTACTAATACCAAGTCGCAAACCCAATTTGCAATTCAGTGATAGATTACTACATTTCAAATTTGGCCTTTGTACATTAAAAATTGTTATTTGGAGGGCGCAATCGTATTCTGTGACTGGGGAAGTTTGCGACCTCACAAAAGGTTTGTACACCTGGCACTCAGTGGTTACACATGCAGCTCTTCTGTTTAAAGGTTCATTGTCATACACATGGTTACCTTGAAAAGAATGTAAGATTGTATGTGACAGACTGATATGAAACCGACATGGCCATTCCTGTCCTACACTGGCTGCTGCCCTACACAAAGAATGAGACTGCATTTGCATTCCTGGGGAAAGTAGCCACCTCCGGCATATAATATCTCGGATGGAAGCAGCTACTATTGGCCAGTCAAAGGCCGGCACATTGCAGGGTCCATAACTGGACCAGTGTTCTTCTCTGGCTGAGAGCCTGAATTATTGTGAGCGACCATGAGAAACGTATTCAGTTAAATCAGGGCCGCTGTTGTATTTACTGTTGTTAAATGTTGAATTTACTCTTGTTAATGTGACTAACTAAAGTTAACTTACAGTATTTACCTTTCTCCTGTCATGATAATTCTCTAGAGTTCTTCCAGAGGACATCTAATTGTTTGAAAGGCAACTAACCTCTGCATTAAGGGCAGAACATTCTGCAAAATCTAGACTCCTTATAATTTGGCAGCAAGATAAGGACAACCAGTGCCCATGGGCATGTCCCCGCCCCCAATGCTTAACACATTGGGAATGTTCCATCAATATTCCAATCAGTGTTGGGCACATTTAAACTGAACCTCCCACTCAGCCAGCCAAATTCAACACCAAAAATTGACTCTAAATTGGTAAAACTGAAGCATTGCGCTGATTCAAAATTGTAAAAATCAGAGCAAACGAGGGAATTTGAAGACTCTCTGAGACCACTACCATCTTACGCAAAGGCAAAATTTGAGAGACATTGGTGTGACACAATTTGCAACAGCAACAAACCGGATAGAGATACCAAGCTACGGTTCAATCCAACATAACCCTCTGCAGACCAAAGTTCACAAGTGTTGCGATGACTCACTCTCCAATATTGCCTACAGCATGAGACAAAAAAAACTATCAAACCCTGTGAAAAAGCCTGCGCTTGTAGTGGTAGATTCACCGCCCACCTCAACAAAGAATATATTGCCTTAGGCAAACAACTCTGCAAATACAATGGCAACACGCAACAGACAGAAAGTCAAGGACACTAGCCACACAAGGATAAATTGAAAAAAAGCATTTGTCATATATTTAAAGAAACATTCACATTCATACACTGATCATGTTGAAAGTTGTGATCCAACATCTTCAGAGGAGCATGAGATTGGATCACCCCAAGCCCCACCCACCTCCATCGAGATCTACTGGTTGAGTTGGAAAAAGCATTAACTTTAATCATGAACACAACCAACAAGACCCCATAATGGAGAGTAAGAGCCAAATCAACAGAACGAAGAGTGACAGGGACCTCCTGAAACTAACTCCATTCCAATCTGCCAGGCGCAGCAATGCATCCTTTTTATAAGACATAAGAAAACTACAAAAACAGTGCAAAACATCTCCATCAAAACACCCCAGCTCTACTCCCGCTCTATCAGTCCATCAAATTGCGCTACCTAAATCTGTGGCAGAGCCCTCTCCTCATCCCCTGCACATGGATAGGCCTCGCTTATGCATGTCCTCAGGCTTCTTGAGAGGAGTACCTCAAGCACCCAGCAAGTTTAGCACACTAAACCTTTTTGCTCTGGCAGCTCCAAATTGTGGTTTCCATTTTCCACTATCCTGCCAGTGGTTTCCATTTTTGTCTCACACAAGGGCCAGGCCACTATTGTCCCCAGTGCATTCTCTATTGCTGCCATATGCTTTCCCTCTTATAGGGTCGGCCTCTCCACTCATAGACCTGCTGTTCCACCAACATGCACCCATCCATGTCTGTTTACCCAGGTTCAAATTTTGAGGCATATCAGATCCTTATTTCTTGCCCACATTCCTTTTTGCTGTTATCAGCCCCAAGGTGGTGAGAGTTCTGTGTGTGTGGTGTGTTCAATCTCTCCAAATGTTGAGTACCTCTAGCCTGGGAGACAGTTTTCCCTGGGATCCAGTGACATCGCTCTGGCACGCCCATGCAGCCTTTAGTAGCCAGTTAGCCTTTGGCAGCCCCATTGTGCGTGAAGAAAGGTTCCCAATCAGCTGCATCCTCTGGCACAGAGATCTGACCCTATTTTCCCCCATCTTACACAGCCTAGATTTTGTTTAGTAGGAGGTATGTAGAAAGAGCAGCTGGACCAGGCAAAAGCTAGCCCAGATCACTATTTCTCGAGTGTGCTAAGTGCCTACTCCCACCCCCTCTTTAGCTTCTCTACGGCATTTCAGTAATTGTTGAGCAGCTATAAATAAGTGAGATGGTTTCTTGGTAAGGGGTTCTGACAGCAGGGTGGTCTTTCAGCGGGGGCGCCTTTGCAACCTATGCTCCCATCACTATGTGAGTCAACATGTGTCTGGAACTAGAAAAAGACCTCCATCTCAGCCATCTCGCAGTCCTCCCAAAGGACAACCCTGGTGTATCAGCCTCCCATCTTGGCACAAGCTCCCAATTTTCGGATACATGTCTAGTCCCATCCCTCAGATCTCTGTGTTTTCTGCACTTCAGCCTGTGCCACACTGCCCATATCAGGGTTTGATTCACTATTTCCTTCTCCCATACATTTATCTAGTTGTCTGCTTCCGTGATAGAATCATGGACTTGGTATGACACTTTAGTTCTGCCATTGTCTTGGGTCCATACAAAACTGTTGGGTAGCCCCTATTTCCCAGAATCACCGTATCTACTTTTAGGAATGGCTCGTGATTGGCACGTCCCCTCCATCACGCAGTAGCATTGGGATATCTGCCTCCAGCTTTCTTTTTTTCTCTTTGTTTTCATAGAATAGGATAAAACAGTGTGGACCATAAGACAAAGTGAATACAAAACACTTCCAACATCAATTTCTGTCCACACTCCCCTGACCCTCCCCCACTCTTCGACCCTCCCGTTCCCACTCAGGAGAACTGCATGGATATGACTCACTCGGCTGTGAAACACAGGAGTTACTAAGGATAGCATGCGTCATTTGTTCATGGCCACATGTGAAACATCCTAGAAAAGGTCAAGAGTATATTCTCGAAAAATGAGCAGATCTAATGTATTTACTTCTCACATTAACAATGTCCTTTAGGTGGGAGGACCCCCGCTTAAGTATAATGCTGCTGGGACAGACAGCAGGTGCTTCCCGTGGTGCTCTTACTCGATGTGCCTGTATTAAGGGAATCTTATGTGGTGGGCCCTCTTTGAGTACAATTTGGAAAAGAGACTTATGGTACAGGATGATGCCATCACATTCCTCTGTTCCGAAACATTCCGGATCAGCACATTATCTTACCGTGATCTGTTTTACGAATCTTTCAATTTTCCCAGAGCGCCTTGATTTCTTCAACCTTATTAGATAGGGAACCCAGTATGTTCTTGACCTCTTTGCTCATGGCAAGTATATCATCTTCGTTGTTTGCCACAAGGTCACCCATGCCTCTATTTCATTAGTCACTCACGACCTTGACCTTATGCCCACTCTTTCCAACAAGTCAAGTAGGTATGTCTTCGCCGGAATGTTGCAGACCTTGACCGTTGGCCCCCTCTTTCCCACGCGCCAGGTATGTCTAACCTTGCCGGAGTGTTGAAGACCTTGACCTTTGACCCACTCTTTCCCACGCTACAGGTAGGTATGTCCTCTCCGGGGTGCTGAAGACCTTGACCTTTGACTCGCTAACTCCCAAGCGTCAGGTAGGTATGTCCTCGCCGGACATTCGAAGACTTTGGCCTTTGACACACACTTTCCTATGCGTCAGGTTGCTATGTCCTCGCCGGAGTATCGAAGACCTTGGCCTTTTGATCCACTCTTTCCCACGCTTCAGTTAGGTATGTCATCGCTGAAGTGTCGAAGACCTTGACCTTTGACCCCCTCTTTCCAACGTTTCAGGTAGGTATGTCCTCTCTGGAGTGTCGAAAACCTTGACCTCTGACTCCCTCTTTCCCACGCGTGAGGGAAGTATGTCCTCGCCGGAGGGTCAAAGACCTTGACCTTTGACCCACTCTTTCCCACGCGTCAGGTAGGTATGTCCTCGCAGGAGTGTCGAAGAACTTGACCTTTGAACCACTCTTTCCAACACTTTCCGGTAGGTATGTCCTCGCCTTAGTGTCGAAGACCTTGAACTTTGGCCCACTTTTTACAACACATCAGGTAGGTATGTCCTCGCCGGGGAGTTGACTACCTTGACCTTTGACCCCCTCTTTCCCACGCATCAGGTAGGTATGTCCTAGCCGGAGTGTCAAAGACTTTGACCCTTCACCCACTCTTTCCCACGCGTCAGGTAGATATGTCCTCGCAGGAGTGTCGAAGACCATGACCTTTGAACCACTCTTTCCAACACTTTCCAGTAGGTATGTCCCCCCCTTAGTGTCGAAGACCTTGACCTTTGACCCACTTTTTACAACACTTTCCGGTAGGGATGTCCTCACCGGAGTGTTGAAGACCTTGAACTTTGACCCCCTCTTTCCCACACATTTGGTAGGTATGCCCTCGCCGGAGTGTTGAAGACCATGACATTTGACCTCTCTTTCCCACGCGTCAGGTAGGTATGTCCTCTCTGGAGCGTTGAAGACCTTGACCCGCTCTTTCCCACGCGTCAGGTAGGTATGTCCTCGCCGGAGTGTCGAAGACCTTGACCTTTGACCCTCTCTTTCCCACTTGTCAGGTAGGTAAGTCCTAGCAGGAGTGTCGACGACCTTGACCTTTTACCCACTTTTTCCAACACTTTCCGGTAGGTATGTCCTCACCGGAGTGTTGAAGACCTTGACCTTTGACCCCCTCTTTTCCATGCGTCAGGTATGTATATCCTCGCCAGAGTGTTGAAGACCTTGACTTTTGACCCCCTCTTTCCCACGCATCAGGTAGGGATATCCTCTTCGGAGTGTTGAAGAACATGACCCGCTCTTTCCCACGCATCAGGTAGGTATGTCCTCGCCGGAGTGTCGAAGACCTTGACATTTGACTCGCTCTTTCCAACGCGCCAGGTAGGTATGTCTTCGTCAGAATGTCGAAGCCTTAGACCCACTCTTTGCCATGTGTCAGATAGGTATGTCCTCACCGGCCTTCCGAAGACCTTGACCTTTGACCCACTCTTTCCCACTCGTCGGGTAGGTATGTCCTTGCAGGAGTGTCGAAGACTTTGACTTTTGACCCACTTTTTCTAACAATTTCCGGTAGGTATGTCCTCGCCGGAGTGTTGAGGACCTTGACCTTTAACCCCCTCTTTCCCACGCATCAGGTAGGTATGTCCTCGCCGGAGTGTTCAAGACCTTGCCCTTTGACCCCCTCTTTCCCACGGGTCAGGTAGGTATGTACTCGCCGGAGTGTTGATGACGTTGACCTTTGACCCCTCTTTACCATGCATCAGGTAGGTATGTCCTGTCCTGTAGTGTTTAAGACCTTGACCTTTTACCCCCTCTTTCCCACGCGTCAGGTAGATATGTCCTCTCCGGAGCGTTCTTGACCCGCTCTTTCCCACTCGTCAGGTAGGTATGTCCTCGCCAGAGTGTGAAACACCTTGACCTTTGACCCCCTCGTTCCCACGCAACATGTAGGTTTGTCCTAGCCGGAGTGTCGACGACCTTGACCTTTGACTCACTTTTTCTAACACTTTCCGGTAAGTATGTCCTCACCGGAGTGTTGAAGACCTTGACCTTTGACCCCCTCTTTCCCATGCGTCAGGTATGTAAATCCTCGCCGGAGTGTTGAAGACCTTGACCTTTGACCCCCGCTTTCCCACGCGTCAGGTAGGTATGTCCTCGCCGGAGTGTTGAAGACCTTGACCTTTGAACCCCTCTTTCCCATGTGACAGGTAGGTATTTCCTCGCCGGGCTTTCGAAGACCTTGGCCTTTGACACACTTTCCCACGCGTCAGGTAGGTATGTCCTCGGCCGAGTGCCGAAGACCATGGCCTTTGACCCACTCTTTCCCATGCGTCAGGTATATATGTCATCTCTGGAGTGTCAAAGACCTTGACCTATGACCCCCTCTTTCCTACTCTTGAGGTAGGTATTTCCTCGCTGGAAAGTTGAAGACCTTGACCTTTGACCCACTCTTTCCCATGCGTCAGATAGGTATGTCCTCGCAGGAGTGTCGACGACCTTGACGTTTTACCCACTTTTTCCAACACTTTCCGGTAGGTATGTCCTCACCGGAGTGTTGAAGACCTTGACCTTTGACCCCCTCTTTCCCATGCGTCAGGTATGTATATCCTCGCCGGAGTATTGAAGACCTTGACCTTTGACCCCCTCTTTCCCACGCGTCAGGTAGGGATATCCCTGCCAGAGTGTTGAAGCCTTTGACCCACTCTTTCCCACACGTCAGGTAGGTATGTCCTCGCCAGTGTGTTGAAGCCTTTGACACACTCTTTCCCACGCGTCAGGTAGGTATATCCTCGCCGGACTTTTGAAGACCTTGACCGCTGACCCACTCTTTCCCACGCATCAGGTAGGTATGTCCTCGCCGGAGTGTTGAACACCTTGACCTTTGACCCCCTCTTTCCCACGCATCAGGTAGGAATGTCCTCGCCGGAGTGTTCAAGACCTTGACCTTTGACCCCCTCTTTCCTACGCATCAGGTAGGTATGTCCTCGCCGGAGTGTTGAAGACCTTGACCTTTGACCTCTCTTTCCCATGCATCAGGTACGTATGTCATCTCCGTAGTGTTTAAGACCTTGACCTTTTACCCCCTCTTTCCCAAGAGTCAGGTAGTTATGTCCTCTCCGGAGCATTGAAGACCTTGACCAGCTCTTTCCCACGCGTCAGGTGGGTATGTCCTCGCCGGAGTGTCGAACACCTTGACCTTTGACCCCCTCTTTCTCACTCATCAGGTAGGTATGTCCTAGCTGGACGACGACAACCTTGACTTTTGATCCACTTTTTCCAACACTTTCTAGTAGGTATGTCCTCACTGGAGTGTTGAAGACCTTGACCTTTGACCCCCTCTATCCCACGCATCAGGTATGTATATCAATGCCAGAGTGTTGAAGACCTTGACCTTTGACCCCCCTTTCCCATGCGTCAGGTAGGTATGTCCTCACCGGAGTGTTGAAGACCTTGACCGTTGACCCCTCTTTCCCACGCATCAGGTAGGTATGTCCTCGCCGGACTGTTGAAGACCTTGACCTTTGACCCCCCTCTTTCCCACACGTCAGGTAGGTATGTCCTCTCTGGTGTGTCGAAGACCTTGACCTATGACCTTCTCTTTCCCATGCGTGAAGTATGTATGTCCTCGCCGAAGGGTCGAAGACCTTGACCTTTGACCCACTCTTTCCCACGCGTCAGGTAGGTATGTCCTCTCAGGAGCGTTGACCTTGACTCGCTCTTTCCCACGCATCAGGTAGGTATGTCCTCTCTGGAGTGTCCCAGACCTTGACCTACGACCCCCTCTTTCCCACGCGTGAGGTATGTATGTCCTTGCCGGAGAGTCGAAGACCTTGACCTTGGACCCACTCTTTCCCACGCATCAGGTAAGTATGTCCTCGCCTTAGTGTCGAAGACCTTGAACTTTGACCCACTTTTTCCAACACTTCAAATAGGTATGTTCTGGCCGGCGTGTTGTCTACCTTGTCCTTTGACCCACTCTTTCCCACGCGTCAGGTAGGTATGTCCTAGCCAGAGTGTCGAAAAACCTTGCCCTTTGAACCACTCTTTCCAACACTTTCCGGTAGGTATGTCCTCGCCTTACTGTTGAAGACCTTCACCTTCGACCTACTTTTTACAACACTTTCCGGTAGGTATGTCCTCACCGGAGTGTTGGTGAATTTTACCTTTGACCCCCTACTTTCCACACGTCAGGTAGGTATGTCCTCGCTGGAGTGTTGAAGACCATGACCTTTGACCTCTCTTTCCTACGCGTCAGGTAGGTATGTCCTCTCAGTAGTGTTTAACGCCTTGACCTTTTACCCCCTCTTTCCCAGGCGTCAGGTAGATATGTCCTCTCCAGAGCGTTGAAGACCTATGACCCCCTATTTCCCACGCGTGAGGTAAGTATGTCCTCGCCGGAATGTCGAAGACCTTGACCTTTGACCCCTCTCTTTCCCACGCGTCACGTATGTATTTCCTTACCGGAGTGTCGAAGACCTTGACCTTTGACCACCTCTTTCCCTTGCAACAGGTAGGTATGTCCTAGCCAGAGTGTCGATGACCTTGACCTTTGACCCACTTTTTCTAACACTTTCCGGTAAGTATGTCCTCACCAGAGTATTGAAGACCCTGATCTTTGACCCCCTCTTTCCCACGCGTCAGGTAGGTATGCCCTCGCCGGAGTGTTTAAGACCATGACCTTTGAACGCCTCTTTCCCACACGTCAGGTAGGTATATGCTATCCGGAGTGTTGAATCTTTTGACCCACTCTTTCCCACGCATCAGGTAGGTATGTCCTCGCCGGACTTTTGAAGACCTTGACCTTTGACCCACTTTTCCCAACAATTTCAGGTAGGTATATCCTCGCCGGAGTGTTCAAGACCTTGACCGTTGACCCCCTCTTTCCTACGTGTCAGGTAGGTATGTCCTCGCCGGAGTTTTCAAGACCTTGACCTTTGACCCCCCTCTTTCCTACGCGTCAGGTAGGTATGTCCTCGCCGGAGTGTTGAAGACCTTGACCTTTGAACCCCTCTTTCCCATGTGACAGGTAGGTATTTCCTCGCCGGGCTTTCGAAGACCTTGGCCTTTGACACACTTTCCCACGCGTCAGGTAGGTATGTCCTCGGCCGAGTGCCGAAGACCATGGCCTTTGACCCACTCTTTCCCATGCGTCAGGTATATATGTCATCTCTGGAGTGTCAAAGACCTTGACCTATGACCCCCTCTTTCCTACTCTTGAGGTAGGTATTTCCTCGCTGGAAAGTTGAAGACCTTGACCTTTGACCCACTCTTTCCCATGCGTCAGATAGGTATGTCCTCGCAGGAGTGTCGACGACCTTGACGTTGGCCTTTGACACACTTTCCCACGCGTCAGGTAGGTATGTCCTCGGCCGAGTGCCGAAGACCATGGCCTTTGACCCACTCTTTCCCATGCGTCAGGTATATATGTCATCTCTGGAGTGTCAAAGACCTTGACCTATGACCCCCTCTTTCCTACTCTTGAGGTAGGTATTTCCTCGCTGGAAAGTTGAAGACCTTGACCTTTTACCCCCTCTTTCCCAAGAGTCAGGTAGTTATGTCCTCTCCGGAGCATTGAAGACCTTGACCAGCTCTTTCCCACGCGTCAGGTGGGTATGTCCTCGCCGGAGTGTCGAACACCTTGACCTTTGACCCCCTCTTTCTCACTCATCAGGTAGGTATGTCCTAGCTGGACGACGACAACCTTGACTTTTGATCCACTTTTTCCAACACTTTCTAGTAGGTATGTCCTCACTGGAGTGTTGAAGACCTTGACCTTTGACCCCCTCTATCCCACGCATCAGGTATGTATATCAATGCCAGAGTGTTGAAGACCTTGACCTTTGACCCCCCTTTCCCATGCGTCAGGTAGGTATGTCCTCACCGGAGTGTTGAAGACCTTGACCGTTGACCCCTCTTTCCCACGCATCAGGTAGGTATGTCCTCGCCGGACTGTTGAAGACCTTGACCTTTGACCCCCCTCTTTCCCACACGTCAGGTAGGTATGTCCTCTCTGGTGTGTCGAAGACCTTGACCTATGACCTTCTCTTTCCCATGCGTGAAGTATGTATGTCCTCGCCGAAGGGTCGAAGACCTTGACCTTTGACCCACTCTTTCCCACGCGTCAGGTAGGTATGTCCTCTCAGGAGCGTTGACCTTGACTCGCTCTTTCCCACGCATCAGGTAGGTATGTCCTCTCTGGAGTGTCCCAGACCTTGACCTACGACCCCCTCTTTCCCACGCGTGAGGTATGTATGTCCTTGCCGGAGAGTCGAAGACCTTGACCTTGGACCCACTCTTTCCCACGCATCAGGTAAGTATGTCCTCGCCTTAGTGTCGAAGACCTTGAACTTTGACCCACTTTTTCCAACACTTCAAATAGGTATGTTCTGGCCGGCGTGTTGTCTACCTTGTCCTTTGACCCACTCTTTCCCACGCGTCAGGTAGGTATGTCCTAGCCAGAGTGTCGAAAAACCTTGCCCTTTGAACCACTCTTTCCAACACTTTCCGGTAGGTATGTCCTCGCCTTACTGTTGAAGACCTTCACCTTCGACCTACTTTTTACAACACTTTCCGGTAGGTATGTCCTCACCGGAGTGTTGGTGAATTTTACCTTTGACCCCCTACTTTCCACACGTCAGGTAGGTATGTCCTCGCTGGAGTGTTGAAGACCATGACCTTTGACCTCTCTTTCCTACGCGTCAGGTAGGTATGTCCTCTCAGTAGTGTTTAACGCCTTGACCTTTTACCCCCTCTTTCCCAGGCGTCAGGTAGATATGTCCTCTCCAGAGCGTTGAAGACCTATGACCCCCTATTTCCCACGCGTGAGGTAAGTATGTCCTCGCCGGAATGTCGAAGACCTTGACCTTTGACCCCTCTCTTTCCCACGCGTCACGTATGTATATCCTTACCGGAGTGTCGAAGACCTTGACCTTTGACCACCTCTTTCCCTTGCAACAGGTAGGTATGTCCTAGCCAGAGTGTCGATGACCTTGACCTTTGACCCACTTTTTCTAACACTTTCCTGTAAGTATGTCCTCACCAGAGTATTGAAGACCCTGATCTTTGACCCCCTCTTTCCCACGCGTCAGGTAGGTATGCCCTCGCCGGAGTGTTTAAGACCATGACCTTTGAACGCCTCTTTCCCACACGTCAGGTAGGTATATGCTTTCCGGAGTGTTGAATCTTTTGACCCACTCTTTCCCACGCATCAGGTAGGTATGTCCTCGCCGGACTTTTGAAGACCTTGACCTTTGACCCACTTTTCCCAACAATTTCAGGTAGGTATATCCTCGCCGGAGTGTTCAAGACCTTGACCGTTGACCCCCTCTTTCCTACGTGTCAGGTAGGTATGTCCTCGCCGGAGTTTTCAAGACCTTGACCTTTGACCCCCCTCTTTCCTACGCGTCAGGTAGGTATGTCCTTACCGGAGTGTTGAAGGCCTTGACCTTTGACCCTCTCTTTCCCACGCGTCAGGTAGGTATATCCTCGCCGGAGTTTCGAACAGCTTGACTTTTGACCCCATCTTTCTCACTCGTCAGGTAGGTATGTCCTCACCGGAGTGTTGAAGACCTTGACCTTTGACCCCCTCTTTCCCACGCGTCACGTATGTATATCCTTGCCGGAGTTTCGGAGATCTTGACCTTTGACCACCTCTTTCCCATGCAACAGATAGGTATGTCCTAGCCGGAGTGTCGACGACCATGACCTTTAACCCACTTTTTCCAACACTTTCCGGTAAGTATGTCCTCATCGGAGTGTTGAAGACCCTGACCTTTGACCCCCTCTTTCCCACGCGTCAGGTAGGTATGCCCTCTCCGGAGTGTTAAAGACCATGACCTTTGTCCTCTCTTTCCCACGTGTCAGGTAGGTATGTCCTCGCAGGAGTGTTGAAGATCTTGACCTTTGACCCACTTTTTCCAACAATTTCCGGTAGGTATTTCCTTGCCGGAGTGTTGAAGACCTTGACATTTGACCCCCTCTTTCCCACACGTCAGGTAGGTATATGCTCTCCGGAGTGTTGAAGACCATGACCCGCTCTTTCCCACGCGTCAGGTAGGTATGTCTTTGCCAGAGTGTCGAATCTTTTGACCCACTCTTTCCCACGCATCAGGTAGGTATGTCCTCGCAGGACTTTCGAAGACCTTGACCCACTCTTTCCTACGCGTCAGGGAGGTATGTCCTCGCCGGAGTGTTGAAGATCTTGACCTTTGACCCCTCTTTCCCATGCATCAGGTAGGTATGTCCTCGCCGGAGTATTCAAGACCTTGACCTTTGACCCCTCTTTCCTACGCGTCAGGTAGGTATGTCCTGCCGGAGTCTTGAAGGCCTTGACCTTTGACCGTCTCTTTCCTACGCGTCAGGTAGGTATGTCCTCGCCGGAGTGTTGAACACCTTGACCTTTGACTCCCTCTTTCTCACTCGTCAGGTAGGTATGTACTCACCGGAGTGTTGAAGACTTTGACCTTTGACCCCCTCTTTCCCACACGTCGCGTATGTATATCCTTGCCGGAGTGTCGACGACCGTGACCTTTGACCCACTCTTTGCCACACATCAGGTAGGAATGTCCTCGCCGGAGTGTTCAAGACCTTGACCTTTGACCCCCTATTTCCTACGCGTCAGGTAGGTATGTCCTCGCCGGAGTGTTGAAGCCCTTAACCTTTGAACCCTCTTTCCCACGCGTCAGGTAGGTATATCCTTGCCGGAGTGTCGAACACCTTGACTTTTCACCCCCTCTTTCCCACCCGTCAGGTAGGTATGCCCTCGCCGGAGTGTCGAATACCTTGACCTTTGACCCACTTTTTCCGACAATTTCCGGTAGGTATTTCCTTGCCGGAGTGTTGAAGACCTTGACCTTTGACCTCCTCTTTCCCACACATCAGGTAGGTATATGCTCTCCGGAGTGTTGAAGACCATGACCCGCTCTTTCCCACGCGTCAGGTAGGTATTTCTTCACCAGAGTGTCGAATCGTTTGACCCACTCTTTCCCACGCATCAGGTAGGTGTGTCCTCGCCGGACTTAGGAAGACCTTGACCTTTGACCCACTCTTTCCCACACGTCAGGTAGGTATGTCCTCGCAGGAGTCTCGGAGATCTTGACCTTTGACCCACTTTTTCCAACAATTTCAGGTAGGTATGTCCTTGCCGGAGTGTTGAAGACCTTGACCTTTGACCCACTCTTTCCCACACATCAGGTAGGTATGTCCTCGCCGGAGTGTTTAAGACCTTGACCTTTGACCCCCTCTTTACTACTCGTCAGGTAGGTATGTCCTCGTCGGAGTGTTGAAGACCTTGACCTCTCTTTCCCATGCATCAGGTAGGTATGTCCTCGCCGGAGTGTTCAAGACCTTGACCTTTGACCCCCTCTTTCCTACGGGTCAGGTAAGTATGTCCTTTCCGGAGTGTTGAAGACCTTGACCTTTTACCCCCTCTTTCCCACGCGTCAGGTAGATATGTCCTCTCTGAAGCTTTGAAGACCTTGACCCGCTCTTTCCCATTCGTCAGGTAGGTATGTCCTCGCTGGAGTGTCTAACACCTTGACCTTAGACCCCCTCTTTCTCACTCGTCAGGTAGGTGTATCCTCGCCGGAGTGTCGAAGACCTTGAACCTCTTTCCCACGATTCAAATAGGTATGTCCTCTCCGAAGTGTTGAAGACATTAACCTTTGACACCCTCTTTCCCACGCGTCAGGGAGGTATGTCCTCGCCGGAGTGCTGAAGACCATGACCTATGACCCCCTCTGTCCCACGCGTGAGGTAGGTATGTCCTCAGCGTAGTGTCGAAGACTTTGACCTTTGACTCACTCTTTCCCACGTGTCAGGTAGGTATGTCCTCACTGGAGTGTCAAAGACCTTGTCCTTTGACCCTCTCTTTCCCACTCGTCAGGTAGGTATGTCCTCCCAGAGGGTTGAAGACCTTGACCTTTGACCCACACTTTCCCACGCGTCAGGTAGGTATATCCTCACCTGAGTGTCGAAGTCTTTGACCTTTGACCCACTGTTTCCCAGGCGTCAGGTAGGTACGTCCTTGTCGGAGTGTTGAAGTCCTTGACCTTTGACCCCCTGTTTCCCACGCGTCAGGTTGGTATGCACTCGCCAGAGTGTTGAACACCTTGACCTTTGACCCTCTCATTCCCATGCATCCGGTAGGTATGTCCTCACCGGAGTATTGCAGATCTTGACCTTTGACCCCCCTCTTGCCCATGCGTCAGGTAGGTATGTCCTTGTCAGAGTATCAAAGACCTTGACCTTTGACCCCCTCTTTCCCATGCGTCAGGTAGGTATGTCCTCACCGGAGTGTCGAAGCCTTTGACCCATTCTTTCCCATGCGTCAGGTAGGTATGTCCTCACCGGAGTGTCGAAGCATTTGACCCCCTCTTTCCCACGCGTTAAGTAGGTATGGCCTTGCAGGAGTGTCGAAGACCGTGACCTTTGACCCACTTTTTCCCACACGTCAGGTAGGTATGTCTTTGCCGGAGTGTCGAAGACCTTGACGTTTAACCCCCTCTTTCCCACATGTCAGGTAGGTATGTCCTCGCCGGAGTGTTGAAGACCTTGATCTTGGATCCCCTCTTTCCCACGCGTCAGGTAGGTATGTCCTCCCGTAGTGTTGAAGACCTTGACCTTTGACCCCCTCTTTCACACGTGTCAGGTAGCTATGTCTTCGTAGGAGTGTTGAAGACCTTGACATCTGACCCACTCTTTCTCCGGCTTCCGGTAGGTATGTCCTCGCAAGAGTGTCGAAGACCTTAACCTTTGACCTACTCTTTCCCACGTGTCAGGTAGATATGTCCTCCGCGGAGTGTCGAAGACCTTGACCTTTGACCCACTCTTTCTACGCTTCAGGTAGGTGTGTCCTCACCGGAGTGTTGAAGACCTTGACCTTTGACCCACTCTTTCCCACATGTCAGGTAGGTATGTCCTCGCCGGATTGTCAAAGACCTTGACCTTTGACCCACTCTTTCACACCCATCATCTAGGTATGTCCTCGTCGGAGTGTTGAAGAACTTGACCTCTGACCCACTCTTTCCCAAGCTTCCGGTAGGTATGTCCTCGCAGGAGTGTTGAAGACCTTAACCATTGACCCACTCTTTCCCACGTGTCAGGTAGGTATGTCCTCGACGGAGTGTCAAAGACCTTGACCTTTGACCCACTCTTTCCCACGCGTCAGGTTGATATGTCCTCCGCGGAGTGTCGAAGACCTTTACCTTTGACCCAGTCTTTCCCACGCTTCAGGTAGGTGTGTCCTTGCCAGAGCGTCGAAGACCTTGGCCTATGACCCACTCTTTCGAACGTGTCAGGTAGGTATGTCCTTGCTGGAGTGTCAAAGACCTTGACCTCTGACCCACTCTTTCAAACGATTCCGGTAGGTATGTCATCGCCGGAGTGTTGAAGACCATGACCTCTGACCCACTCTTTCCAACACTTTCCGGTAGGTATGTCCTCTCCGGAGTGTTTAAGATCTTGACCTCTGACCCACCCTTTCCAACACTTCAGGAAGGCATGTCCTTTACAGAGTGTTGAAGACTTTCGCGGTATAAAGGTATAGCATGGCTAAATCTTCTCGGTGATCTCTAAATCTAGTAAGGTTGCCATATAGGTGTTTGAGGTTTAGCCTAGTAAGGCATGAAGCCCAACTGGTCCAGGTGCACCAGTTTCAGGATGGACTGCCTTAGTCGAGTGCCCAGTACTTTTGCTAGTATTAAGCAGTGATATAGTATTATAGAAAGGCACAACTATCTGCTGGTTTCCTGTCTTTCAGGACTGCCACTACCATAGATAACTGCTGGTCATAGGGTATCTGGCTTATTTAATTGGCTTCATCTGACTATTGTGTGGCCATACTTTTATAGAGTTTTATTGGAAATTTGTTCAGCCCAGGAGCTTTCCCAGATGAATGTCTTTGTGGTCCTAACTGTCTCACTTTATACTATGTCTCCATCTAATTTATTTGTTTCCTCTGGCATCGGGACCAGGAGGCGTATATGTTTGCGGAAGCCTCCTGTGTCACTTTGTAACTTGCTCATGATTGACTGATATAGGTCTTGATAGTAACTTGCGATTTCTGCCACTATTTCTGTTTGCCTCTTGACGAGCGGCTCCTTCTTTCGCCGTATTTCCTATGCCAAATTTGTATCCCTGTCTTGCTCAGCCATACAGAAACCTCCCTGGTCTATTGCCTACCTTGTTTATTCAGTACTGCAAGGTGAAGGGGGAGGTTCTCTCTTTATTATCAGCCGGGTCCCCTTAATCTTTCTCTCGAACCCTCAGTAATGGCTTACTTTCTTATTTACATACTTTTGAAAGCCCCTCAGGACCACCATGTAGGCTTCCCATGTTATGAGCTCTGAGGTTCCTTTACCCACGTTTTCTTCAAAGTAGTGGACAGTGCCTTTTCTCAACTCCTGAGTGAATCCTCTATCTTTGAGGTACCATAGTTATTGAGTCCAAGCCATGTCTCTATCCACATATGTGTCCTGCAGCTTGGCCCACATCTGTGGGTGATTTGAGATCCCGTTTGCAATCAGTCTAGTGTAGTGATTTTCCCAATATAATGATCGATATTTGATAAACTGTTGCATGCTCTGGAGTGGAAAGTCTTTTGTCACGCCCTGGCGTGCTGGTTGTCTAGATGTTAGATAGAGCTTTGGCCCAAAGGAATTCCGCCAAAGGAATCTCCCTTGCCTGTCCCTGTTATTGTGGGTATCTAACCTCTCCATCACTCACCACCAGATTGAAGTTGCCTAAATTTAGTACCCAGTCAGGTAGGCGCAATAGGAGGGTGCCCAGCGTCTTCAAGGTCTATGCAAGGAGTTTAGGTGGGACGTATAGGGAGCAAAGGTTGATTTGCATGCTGTCCTAGCAGCCTGAATCTTCAACTTATCACCCTTGCACGTCAACACACATATGATGAGTGTTGACTTCTTAATTAGCAGTCCTACTCCCTTTGAGTCAGATGCGTGTGCCAAATGTGCCAGCACTTTATATCCCCCTTTTCAGTGCCTCACAGTTGTTTCCCTTCTGGTGTGTTTTTTGCAACATTGCCCCTTCATGTCACTTGTGAACCTCTATGCATCTCTTTGTTTTGTTCCCAAGTCCATTTATATTCCAGGTCAAAGCTGTTAATTTGCCCCCTCCGCTGCATGCTTTGTGTAGATACATAGTGAGACGCTTTGCTTTCCTCTTGATCTATCCAGTTGTCTGGCTTCCCATGTCTCCTGGAGTCTCTGAGACTCTGGAGTGGACGCGGTCAGTTGAGACCAATGGTAGCAGCTAAGTGAATAACTCCCCTCTGAACCCCCCCATCTCCTTGTCCCTCCGTCCTACCTTGCTGTCTGGGTTTAAAACTGCTTTGCCACCCCAACCCACCTGTTGTGTCCTCTCTGACCTTGGAAGCTGTACTGGAACCTTCTCAGCTTTGTCCTTGCTCCCCCTATTCCCTGCAGCCACCATTTCCCCCTCCATCATTTCACCCAGCGAAGCAGATGCAGATATCTAACTGATAGTCCACATCGTGTTCAGGGTCATTTAACATAATGATAAAACCTCAACAAACTATGCCAGCACTGTCCTCAGTCCTCACCAGTCCATCAAATAACACTAGCTAAATCTGGGGACGAGCCCTCTCTTCATCCCCCACACATGGATGCACCTGACTTGTACTTGTCTCCGAGACTTTGAGAAAGGAAGTATCCCAAACCACCGGCAAGATTATCACACTGACAGCACATGACAGGGAAGGTATCTGTGCCAGCACTCAGGCCAAGGAACACCCAATAGGTGAAAAAGGAGAAAAGTCAACACCCTTTCAGAAAGTCCACCAGCTGTAACACAGAGTCTTTTTATTCTTCTATTAGAACCGCAAAACAACTTTAGAGGGAACATGATTACTTGAACAAGGCAACATTTTCAAACTCCTAACGTATCTCCAGAATGTCCCAATTTTTTTTCTGAAGTATCAATAAAAAAATTGCATTTCTTTCTGCATTGAAAGGAGAAAGAAGAAAAACCATAACAATGTAAAAAAATACCAGAATGTGTTTGACTGCATTACGATACGAAAACCAACATTTGCCAAGTGGGGCAATCTAATTTCACACCTGGAGCCTGGTCACACTCTAACAATATGCCTACAGTGCATCACAAAAACCCCCAAAAATCATCGGAACTCTATGAAAATCTCTGGCTTTTAAGGGAAGATCCATCACCCACCTCAACAATGGACTTATTGAAATGAATCTGCAAACACAACGAAAAAAATGCAAATATACACAGACACAAGAATATGAGGATATAGCTGCAGCGCAAAATCAAGGAAACCTGACGCACAATATTATATTAAAAGAAGAACTTAAGCCTTGTATTTAAAAAAGGAACAGGTAGAAGTACAAGAGGAGCTTTGGACTTTTAAAAAGCAAAGTCTGATGTCTCCATTGGTGTGGTGATGTCTTGCAATATTCTCCAGAAATCAGTCGTAAAATGGTGTCAACACGTGCAATTCTTCACAATATAGTGACTCAGAAAGAATTGGAAGTTTGGATGTCTGAGTCAGAGTCTGATGAAGAGGGCAAAGAGCCATCAGCACCTCAACAAGATGATGACTCAAGGACAGCCCAAGGCCGCGGACGTCTCACTAAGGGTAAGTTATAAATTAACCAAATCATTTTAGCATAATAATACAAGTGCTTCGTAGTTGGTAAAGCATTGTCTCGCTTTACTTTCAGATATGATAACGTATGAAAGCAAAGTAACTTAACATTGCTCTATAACACAAAATGTAAATGATAAGGTACAATACGTATATGTGTGCCTTATAATAGGGAAACATCCTTTACAACGCAACTTTTACCACACAGTGCCTTTACGACGCAACTTTTACAATGCAAACCATTACAACGCATTGCGCTGGGGGGCGCTCTAGGATAGGGAATAAGTTTAATTTACTATCCAACACCTTCCCTAGTGTCCACTGGGACTGGAGTTCGAATAGTAAAATAAACTATTCACTATCCAGCACCCCAAAGCGCTATGCGTTGTAAAGGTTTGCGTTGTAAAAACCGCGTTGTAAAGGCATGCGTGGTAAAAGCATGCGTTGTAATGTCATACATCCCTTATAATAATATAAAATAAAAGGTATACCATGTGTGTTGTTACACTAAACGTACCAAAAATAACCAATGACAAATAAAATGTCTAGCTTTTCCTTCATGGAAATCTGGGTTGAAGCATGAGGACGTAGAATTTTTTGAAAACCAAATGTAATGATTTTCTTCATATTTGTCTTTTCATTCCTGGTACTGAACCTTAAGCATTGACACCTTCAAACCTCCAAAGAGTTGTACATTTTCGTCACTATGAGCAGTTCTCAGAATTTGTTGGTATTGTGTGTTGGCAACATGGCGAGTGCGAGCTCCACATCGACCGAACTTGTCTTAGCCTCCCTACAGTTTCCTGGGTGACAAGCTGCGTGTCTCTTCCACACACTTCTTGCACTAAATGTGTATGCTCTATGACTCTGACAATTATATATTCCGCTTAGAGTGCTGTGCCCTGGCTATGAAGATTAATTGGTCCGTGAGATTTCACAAGTCCCTCGGCTTCTGACACATCACTTCCATGAGCCTGGATATCTGTTAGAAAATGGAATCATGATTCATAAATGTGTTGTACTCAAGCTAATGTGTTAATGTGTTTTCACTACATCTACCATGATACACTAAGAACAATCACTGCTTTTTTAATGTACACTATTATGTGGATTCCATTCCCTATTTATATATACACAAGAATTAAAAAGGTTGTATAATGTATGTGTTTTGACACTGCCTAACCACGTATATGTTTGTATGCAACAAAGCTATCTTATACTTCCCTAGAGAGGCTCCTGGAATGTCAGGTGCATCAGGTTTACTGATCCATTGACGGATTCTGATCTCAGAGTAGTTTTTACCAGTTCGTCTATCGCAGTTGGTTTGGGGCAGTGGCAGACCTCCTCCAGTAGCTCTAGCCTCGATTAGACAGTTTGCAACCTTCTCCTTTGTCCATGATCTGAGATCTTGCCATTGTTTTCTGATTTCCCTCAATGGATCTCTGCATCGCACCAACAGAGCTGATTTTGTCTGTATTGCTTTCCATATTTAAATCTTTAGTGATAAAGGCATTGTGAGGGATGATTTCCCAAAAGGTTTGTCATGGTGCCCAGCGCACTGCTCTGTCAATATTTCCAGGTCTTGTCTTGAATATTTTATTTTGCGTTTTTCCAGGCCCCAGCCTCCTTCTCTGTGTCCTTTCTTGACATTCGATGTCTTTATCGGTGGATGCCACACACACAGGTCGATGTTGTTTGGATACTGTCCACAATCTCCAGCATGCACACGCTGCTGTTTCCAATTGAGCATCAATGTTCAGTTGTGAGGTCATCAGTCTATGACAAAATACGACGGCCACTAATTCTGACAGAACTCACAATTATTGAAGTTGAAGAATGCGATTACCTTAGTAGCGCACCAAACAAATACTGATTCTCAAATTGTTGATGCAACTACTATTGTGCATTCTGAATAGAGATTTCCTAATTGCGAGGTGCTATTTGTCGCAGTTAGGAAATCACACTCCAGTGCAGAAAATCTACTGGGCCTCTACACTCTACACTCCCTGCTCCATTATATACTAGTGACTAGGCACTTATAGGTAGTTTGAATCCCCCTTGCCTTATTATATCCTAGGGACTTGCAGGGTCTCTCATTGCCAATTCTAATTATACAGAATTATAACATACTTTCAATCCAAACAGAGGCCCTGGGTCTGGTTAGCAGAGCCCATGGAGCTGTCAAAGTCACAAAACCAGCACCTAGTAGGCTTAATGGGTCCTAAAAGTGGGGGACACTGCAAATAGGCCCTGATTTCTCACAGTGTACAAATACTATGTATTTGCCTCTTTTACTGCATCTGTAATACAGCGTGGAGGCAATGCAAAAAGGTTGCCTCATTTCCATGGTCTTTCACTTGAACCGGACGCCACACTGGCAAACAGCTGGAGCACTTCCACTCTAAACTTGTATATACAACAACCAACTTCAATACTCATCAAACTAAGAAGTATAAATGATGACAACATGTGTACTGAGCCCTGAAGAAGTTCTTGGCGGACGAAATACATTGGCTACTGTTCGATTGAGGTGATTTTAAGAAAAATGGAGATGAATAAAGATTTACTGAAAGAAGAAATTATCTTCACATCTGTTTATTGAGACTAGATGATGACATTGCTTGAAGTTACAAATTGTGTACAATAGACTCAAGTTTCACTATACACATTTAACAATTTTAGAATTGAGTGCTGAACCACTATCTTGTGTGCCGGGGCAGAGATGTTGGGGCCGATTCACAGAACTAACTTAAGACAAAATCCTAAACGTACTACTTTGGTATTCACAGAAGGCATTTAGTAGTAGTAAAGTTAGGAGTTTGTCTTAAGTTTGACTTAAGACAAACTTAAGACAGACTTAAGACAAACTTAAGACAGACTTTAAGACAGACTTAAGACAGACTTTAGACAAACTGAAGACAAAATCCTAGCTTAAGTCTGTCTTAAGTCTGTCTTAAGTCAAACTTAAGACAAAATCCTAACTTTACTACTTCTAAATGCCTTCTGTGAATATCAAAAGTAGTAAGTTTATGATTTTGTCTTCAGTTAGTTCTGTGATTCGGGCCTGTTATGACTTCTGCTGAAGACCTTAATGTCTGCAAATACAGGATACTTGGTGGTTAACTGGGAAAATATTAAAATTAGAAGCTGCTGCCCTAGCTGTCTTCCAGAGAGGGGGTTAAACCTTGGAAATTCTGTGTGGGCACCCTCCCTGCTTCACCCGTGGTGCAGGAGCATGGGCTTGCCAGAAGCTGGCTGGGAGCTGCAGGCAGTGTTCATCATTATCCTCTTGGGGGAATAAATAATGTCTCGGAACCCCCATGCTTCCACATGACTACATGGGTTTCACGTGGTCAAAAATACTAGAATTAGGGGCAGTTACCACTTCCCTGCCACAGTGACTGCTCCTGTTCGCCTCACTGCCATTATCAAATACATATCCCTGCACAAGCAAAGTTATGTTAGTTCAGTCGTGTTATGTCATGTTGTTATGCTGTGCTGTGTTATATTATATTGTGTTGTGCTATGTTATGCTGTGCCATGCACAGAAGAATGTCATGTTGTTATGCTATGTTGTGTTGTGTTGTATTGTGTTAGGTTGTGTTGTGGTATCCCATGTTATGTTAGTTATGTTATGTGTACAGCACACAAGTAACCATGGAGGGTATTCTGCCACTAAAGCTGGAGTTATATGGGTCGAGCCAGGCTCGGGGCTAAGGGAAGAGGCAGGGTTTCCGCTTCTTGGGGAATTCAAGAGCTGACGTACAAGGGCAGATCGTCCCAGGCTTTATCAGCGAGATGGGATGAGGCGCAAACTCTGGATCTGGTCCTGTGTCTGAAGGAGGAGGAGGGCAAGTAGGAGTCTGGCTGAACAGAGATGTCTGGCAGGTTTGTGCAAGTAGATGATGTTGTTGAGGTACATAAGGCTGATGCTTATTTGCAGATAGGCAGTCAGTAGAGCTCTTTGAGGTGAAACGTGCTATGCATGCAGGCTGGTGGGTTGAGGATGAGGCTGGTGGCTGAGTTTTAAAGGTTTGTGAGGTGTAACGTGCTACACATGCAGGCTAGCAGGTTGAGGATGAGGCTGGTGGCTGTTTTGTAAGGTCTGTGAGGAGTAACGTGCTATGCATGAGGCTGGTGGGTTGAGGACGAGACTGGTGGCTGAGTTTTGTAAGGTCTGTGAGGTGTAACCTGCCATGCATGCAGGCTGGTAGGTTGAGGACGAGACTAGTGGCTGAGTTTTGTTAGGTCTTTGAGGTGTAACTTGCTATGCATGCAGGCTGGTGGGTTGAGGATGAGGCTGATGGCTGAGTTTTATAAGGTTTGTGAAGGGTAACGTGCTATGCATGCAGGCTGGTGGGTTGAGGATGAGGCTGATGGCTGAGTTTTGTTAGGTCTTTGAGGTGTAACGTGCTATGATTGCAGGCTGGTAGGTTGAGGACGAGGCTGGTGGCTGAGATTTGTGAGGTGTAACATGCTATGCATGTCGCCTCCTCTGTAAGGTCCCGTGGAGATCCCCTATCTCCCCCTTTATTAAGGACCTTCACTGGCTCCGTATTGAAAGTCGAGTCAAATTTAAATCCCTTTGCTTTATGCATAAGATCAAGCAAGGGCTGGCTACGGCCTACCTACAGTCTCTCGTTCAACAATATTCTCCATCTCGCCTTCTCAGATCCTCATCTCAAGGAAACTTTTGATTCCGCGTTTCAAACTGATGAGAATGGGTGGACGTTCCCTCTCTTGTGTTGTTCCTAGGCTGTGGAACTCCCTTCCGGCTACACTGAAACTTGAACCATCCCTGATAAAAATTTCACAGAGACCTTAAAACCTGGCTCTTTCCTCAATAACAACTGCTATCTGTAGCGCTATCTCAACCGGCGCCGGGAGACCCCTTGTGGGTAGCTGCGCACCTTATAAATTCAACTACAAATACAAATAAAATGCATGCAGGCTGGTATGTTGAGGATAAGACTGGTGGTTGGGCTTTTTAAGGTCTGTGAGGTGTAACACGCTATGCATGTTGGCTGGTAAGTTGAGGATGAGGCTGGTGGCAGAGATTTGTAAGGTCTGTGAGGTGTAACGTGCTATGCATGCAGGCTGGAAGGTTGAGAACGAGGCGTGCCACTGAGTTTTGTAAGGTCTGTGAGGTGTAAAGTGATATGAGGATGAGGCTGGTGGCTGAGTTTTGTAAGGTCTGTGGGGTGTAATGTGCTATGCATGCAGGCTGGTAGGTGGAGAACGAGGTGTGCCGCTGAGTTTTGTGAGGTCTGTGAGGTGTAACGTGCTATGCATGCAGGCTGGTAGGTTGAGGATGAGGCTGGTGGCTGAGTTTTGTACGGTCAGTTAGGTGTAATGTGCTATGCATGCAGGCTGGTGGGTTGAGGATGAGACTGGTGGCTGGGCTTTGTAAGGTCTGTGAGGTATAACGTGCAATGCATGCAGGCTGGTAGGTTGAGGATATGACTGGTGGCTGGGCTTTTTAAGGCCTGTGAGGTGTAACGTGCTATGCATGCAGGCTGGTAGGTGGAGAACGAGGTGTGCCGATGAGTTTTCTAAGGTCTGTGAGGTGTACCTTGCTAAGCATGCAGGCTCGTAGGTGGAGAACGAGGCGTGCCGCTGCGTTTTGTACGGTCTGTGAGGTGTAACGTGCTATGCATGCAGGCTGGTAGGTTGATGATGAGGCTGGTGGCTTAGTTTTGTACGGTCAGTGAGGTGCAACATGCTATGCATGCAGGCTGGTGGGTTGAGGATGAGACTGGTGGCTGGTCTTTGTAAGGTCTGTGAGGTGTAACGTGCTATGCATGCAGGCTGACAGGTTGAGGATGAGGCTGTTGGTTGAGTTTTGTAAGGTCTGTGAGGTGTAACCTGCTATGCAAGCAGGCTGGTGGGTTTAGGATGAGGCTGGTGGCTGAGTTTTGTAAGGTCTGTGAGGTGTAACGTGTTATGCAAGCAGGCTGGTGGTTTGAGGATGAGACTGGTGGCTGAGTTTTGTAAGGTCTGTGAGGTGTAACCTGCTATGCATGCAGGCTGGTGGTTTGAGGATGAGACTGGTGGCTGAGTTTTGTAAGGTATGTGAGGTGTAAAGTGCTATGCAAGCAGGCTGGTGGGTTTAGGATGAGGCTGGTGGCTGAGTTTTGTAAGGTCTGTGAGGTGTAAAGTGCTATGCATGCAGGCTGGCGGGATGAGGATGAGACTGGTGGCTGGTCTTTGTAAGGTCTGTGAGGTATAACTTGCTATGCATGCAGGCTGGTAGGTTGAGGATGAGGCTGGTGGCAGAGTTTTGTAAGGTTTGTGAGGTGTAACGTGTTATACATGAAGGCTGGCAGGTTGAGGAGGAAGCTGGTGGCTGAGTTTCATAAGGTCTGTGAGGTGTAACGTGCTATGCATGCAGGCTGGTGGCTTGAGGATGAGGCTCGTGGCTGAGTTTTGTAAGGTCAGTGAGCTGTAACGTCCTACGCATTCAGGCTGGTAGGTTGAGGATGAGGCTGGTGGCTGAGTTTTGTAAGGTCTGTGAGTTGTAACGTGATATGAGGATGAGGCTGGTGGCTGAGTTTTGTACGGTCTGTGAGGTGTAACCTGCTATGCATGCAGGCTCGTAGGTGGAGAACGAGGCGTGCCGCTGCGTTTTGTAAGGTCTGTGAGGTGTAACGTGCTATGCATGCAGGCTGGTGGGTTGAGGATGAGACTGGTGGCTGGTCTTTGTAAGGTCTGTGAGGTGTAACGTGCTATGTATGCAGACTGGTAGGTTGAGGAAGAGGCTTATGGCTGAGTTTTGTAAGGTGAGTGAGCTGTAACGTCCTATGCATTCAGGCTGGTAGGTTGAGGATGAGACTGGTGGTTGGACTTTGTAAGGTCTGTGAGGTGAAACGTGCTATGCAAGCAGGCTGGTGGGATTAGGATGAGGCTGTTGGCTGAGTTCTGTAAGGTTTTTGAGGTGTAATGTGCTATGCATGCAGGCTGGTGGTTTGAGGATGAGACTGGTGGCTGAGTTTTGTAAGGTATGTGAGGTGTAACGTGCTTTGCATGGAAGGTGGTAGGTTGAGGATGAGACTGGTGGTTGGACTTTGTAAGGTCTGTGAGGTGAAACGTGCTATGCATGCAGGCTGGAATGTTGAAAACGAGGAGTGCCGCTGAGTTTTGTAAGGTCAGTGAGGTGTAATATGCTATGAGGATGAGGCTGGTGGCTGAGTTTTGTAAGGTCTGTGAGGTGTAACGTGCTATGCATGCAGGCTGGAATGTTGAAAACGAGGAGTGCCGCTGAGTTTTGTAAGGTCAGTGAGGTGTAATATGCTATGAGGATGAGGCTGGTGGCTGAGTTTTGTAAGGTCTGTGAGGTGTAACGTGCTATGCATGCAGGCTTATGTGTTGAGGATGAGACTCGTGGCCGAGTATTGTAAGGTCTGTGAGGTATAACATGCTATGCATGCAGGCTGGAAGGTTGAGAACGACGTGTGTCGCTGAGTTTTGTAAGGTCTGTGAGGTGTAACATGCTATGAGGATGAGGCTGGTGGCTTAGTATTGTAAGGTCTGTAAAGTGTAACGTAATATGCATGCAGGCTGGTTGTGGTTCTGAAAATGTCTGGACTCGTGTAATAATTTTGGACTCGAGAATTATACTTCATCGTAACAGGACGAATGTAGTATCAAACGACCGAGAATGGCGAGTACACTATGTACAAGCATTCTCGCCGCATTCGAGTAACGATTTCACCTCGAAATCGTCATTTACGTCTTGAACCCTTGGCTTCCATTTTATATACGGCAGCCATTTTATGAGTTGCCCTCACACAGGCAAACTGAATCAAGCCGAATTTGATTCCAAAAGACACGTACACCTTGATTGACTTTCCTCTGACCTGGGCAAGTTGGAACCATTGCCCCAGGCCGAACCTGTTTGGTCAGTTCCTCTCCCAGTGGCCGAATGAGATAGCATCAAGGCACAGCCTACCATAAAAACCTTCTGTTCGCACACACACCCTGCCGAATCTCGCTCACACCTGTCCCTGCTCTTTTCTCTTACTTGCTTTATGATGGGGAGGTGACCGTTTTTATTGGGGGTCCACCGATATCTGATGAGAATGTTGGGCCTTGCCTGGTAATTTATCATGGGATGGACAAACTGAACTATGGCCTTGTCATCATGACTCTGCTTTTTCTTTGTAATGGAAACATTTCTATGGTGTAGTAAAATGTGCAGAATGTTTGCCTAAAGCACAATATTTCGTATAAAAGGAGAAGCCTGACTTTGTGAATTGCGACAGTCTCCTGAGAATATACTTCCCGTGTGTTGTACTTCTAGGACGCTTGTTACCTTGGTTGCAGCCAATAAAATCGATCCTTGACTTCACCTAGAAGACTCTGAGTTTCTGTGGTCTGAATCAGGAAAGGACTCGAGGTCTTCGGGTGTGTTCCCTGACACCGCTGGGTTACCGGTTAACTACCGGTTCTGAAAAACCCGGTACCTCCGTTGGCGCCCAACGTTTGGGGCGATTCCAGCGGCGTCGGCCCAGCCAGAGGTTCGTGAGGAGCTTCGTGTGGAAATTCTGGAGGAAGGCCAACCACCATCGATCCCTGCATGTCGACGTGGTCCGAAAGTCTTTGCTACGAGGTTCCCCGCTTCCCGACGGCTACAAGGGACTGCTGCCCTGGCTATCGCCCTGATTTGGACCCTTGAAGTTTGGTAGAGCGAAACACTGAGACGAGTCTTCTGGTGACGTCATCGATATTTCAGTTAAGTATAAGTGGAGCGTCTCCCAGTCCTTAGTTGTTCTTAGTTTTTGGTATCCTTTGGGATCACTTGATTTGGTACTTGCAAGCGCCAAAGCCGAAGGACTCGTGTATTCACGAGAAAAATCGTAATCGATAATCCTTTGAAGTTTGAAGCTAGACTAGAGAGCGAAGATGCCTGGTCTTAGCAGACTTGGAAACTTGTTTTGTCTTGGTTATAATAATAGGGACTCCCGATTGGAGGACTCGTGTCCGGTTCCTCCGATTGGAACTCCAACATATGAATTATATGTGAAGCATGGAGTAGGCCCCATCACATATAACGAAGTGTGGATCAAATACACCAGAAAAGACGGTGTTTTAAAAGGGCCCCAATATGGTAGCTTTGATGCCAAAATCCTAGATAATCTTGAAGTTAAACTTTTTAAGAAGAAAGCCCGGCCGGCAATGTTTGACTCTTTCCGCCTATGGCGTAAGGAGGCCAAACAGAAGGAAATTAAATTAGAGAAGAAATATAAGAGAGAAAGGGGTATTTCAGTAATGCAAGCTGTTATGCAGTTTAAAGACAATGAAGAAGAACAGATGAGTGAGCAGTTGCACAGGCAACGTAAAATGGTAATAGACAAATGTTTTCCAGTTTTACCGACTCCTAAGCAAGATGCAGCAAAAGAACTTGAAAAAGATCCGTTAATGACGCATTTGTTAAGTTCGCCACCGCCCTATGCGCAAACTGCCACGGCACCCCCGCAACCTTTAGTTGCGCAATCTGTAGTTGCTATGCCTCCTGTTCCTCCACAGCACCCACCAGCTATTCTTCAGCTGGCTTCTGCCCCTCTGGTGCAGCCTTCTCAAGGCCCACCGATTACATCTGCTTCAACTGTGTTTTCTACGACTTTGCCTAGTGCACCTTCTACTTCTCCTAATGCTCCCTCTGCTATTGCTTCTGCTTCTGCCTTATCTCACCCAGTTTTTCTCCCCGTTCTTCCGTCAGTTTCTCCGTCCGTTCGACAGAGAATGGCCAGCACTGCTACTAATCTTTTCTCACCTTTTCTCGGGTCGCCTAATACGACCCCTAACACGGAACGAAGACAGTTACGGAGTCAACTGCCTGACTATAGAGAGAGAGATTTACTGAATCGTTTAGCACATAAATGGGTTATGGACACTGTTAGATATGATGTAGAGTCTGTCATGGAAGTCTTCCGTCAATGGCAAGCACCGAAACAGAGATACGTGTTTGAACAAATGTGTGTTTTTCTCTGTGAGGATTTGGAAGACAATGATCTAGAATGCAACCCGCCCGAGTTGTGTCGTGTGCGGTTCGATTTCGCAGAGGGCATGATTGTAGGTCCCGATGTCGAGAGAGCAGTTGAGGTATTGTTGTCGTATCGGAGTAAGGGGAACACTTCTCAATCGCAATATGAGCGTGGTGAATATGGTAGGAAAAAGGCTCGACAATACCCCATGAGAGAAGTTCCCCCACAGTGGAGGGAAGGGGACCTACAAGCTAACCCACCTCCAACTAATTTTCACTCTATCCAACTCTCCTCACTCCGTTCAAAACTTCCAGTCAGTGATGGTCTTTATCAGGGATTGGATGAACTCGAACCATCTGAAACTAAACCCTGATAAAACCGAACTAGTCCTGACTGGAGGTAAACTCAATCCTTGGTCTTCTGTCTTCTGGCCTCCCTCACATGGCCCCTCTCCTCTTCCCTCTTCTTCTGTTCAAACCTTGGGGATCACTCTCAACCAACACCTTACCCTTCATTCACATGTTAGCATGGTGGTCTCTTCTTGTTTTTTTGCCCTGCGCACTATTCGTAAGATCTCACGTTTCTTCTTTTCCTCTGCCCTCAAGCTCATTGTCATGGCGATGGTTCTCTCTCGCCTTGACTACGGCAACGCATTGTATAATGGCATTCCCAGTTATGCCCTCCACCGGCTTCAGCTGGTGCAGAACCAAGCTGCTCGCTTGGTTCTTAGTCTACCCAGATTTCAACATATCACTCCTTCTCTCCGCTCCCTGCATTGGCTCCCGATAAAAGAAAGAGCCCTGTTCAAACTTGGTTGCCTGACTTTTCAAGCTCGAGCCGGGACAGCCCCAGCCTTTATTAAGGCCAACATCCAGCATTATATCCCTGGTAGGCAACTGCGTTCTTCCTCCCTCTCCCTCTTGGTGGTACCCCGTTTCAAGAAAAGCAGGACAGGAGGCTGTAAGTTTTCTGTCCTTGCCCCGTCCTTTTGGAACTCCTTGCCCCTCCCCATTCGAAACTCTCCATCCTATATGGAGTTCCGTAGGAGACTCAAAACTTTTCTGTTTTCACAGGCCTTCCCATCTTAATTTAATTGGTTCCTCCCTGCTAAAGTTGTATTGACCCCGCAGCGCCATGAAACCGCTAGGTAAACGTGCGCTATATAAATATTTTAAAATTCAAAATTCAAGAGTTGTCACAGACTGCTGGGTCATGTATCATGAATCTAGCCGATATCGATATGTTATTTGGGAATGTTGTTCCACAGACTTTATGGGGAAAGATTCATCATACAGACCATGATCAGGAATTAGGTGACTCATGGGCTAATATTACTGCTGCAGACGCCCTACAAATTGGTGGTGCTAAACCAGAGCCTTTAGTAGCAGAACTTCCTGGTAAAATCATTGATTATATGAAAACTATAATGCCTGCGATACGTGTAAACTGGGATAAGTTGTCTGCATGTAAGCAGAAGAAAGATGAAACAGTGTCAGATTTCTTCACCAGGTTTGAAGAAACTTTTGTCGACCACAGTGGTCAAGATATGAGCACAGAAGGTGGTCAGAGATTGTTCGTCGACAAATTTGTGCACAATCTGCTTCCTGAGTTGTGTAAAAAGTTGAAGGATTCGGAGAGTTCTTGGGCAGTTTCATCTTCAGCACAGATATTAGCTACTGCAAGTACTATGAAAATCGAGACAAAGACGAGAAAGATAAAACCGAAAAGAAAACTAAAGAGTTGAAAACCAAGGTTTTGTTACAGCAAGCTTATCCGCCACGTGGTGGTGGCGGCCAGAATAATGGTGGTCAGAGTAACTATCAGAGTAATTTTCAGCAGCCTCAACAGTATCAGAGGAACTTGCAAAGAGTCGAGTATACTCAGCCACGTGTCCCTGTAGGCCCCAATCAGTGTTCATACTGCAAGGAAGAGGGTCATTTTAAGTATAGTTGCCCTATTCTGTTACAGCGTGCAAATGGTGGTTCAAACACAAGAGGTAGAGGTGCTCAGCAAGCGCCTAGAGGGAGAGGACGCGGAAACGTCCCTCAAGATGCACGTCCCCTTCCACCTCAAAATTCTATGAATAAATTCGATCAGCAGAATAACGCCTCTGGTAAGACAGCTCAGTACTATGCTGATGATTACTATACAGAAGATGAGCACTGGGAAAGTAATGATTGCTAGGACAGCCATAGACAAAGAGAGGGAGTTGTTTCAGTTCCAGTAGATCAGAATGGACCATACGTTGAGGTGATTACATCAGGTGTGTCAGAACCTTTTCTGTTGGATACTGGTGCTACAAAGAGTTCTATTATGCACTCCAAACTCCCTGGCGCACCTTTGTCTGGCAAAACGAATGTTTCTGTAGGTTTTTCTGGCGCCCCGGTTAGAAATCCGATTTCTGACCCTTTGTCTCTTTCTGTTGGTCCTTGTGAATTCAAAGCACCCCTTATTCTGACAACAGGTTGTGGTGAAAATTTGTTAGGATTAGATCTGTTAAAAAGATTGTATGCGACTTTGTACTGTTCTCCTTCAGGAGTACAACTTACTTTAGGTAAGAAAGTGGTTTCCCCAATGTACTTGTCGAGGGATAAACTTCCAACAGAATTGTCGTTCCTTCCTGATAATCTTTGGGCCACTGGTTCAAATGATGTGGGTCTTTTGGAAATACCACCATATGTTGTAACATTGAAAGCCAATGTTAAAATGCCACGTATTCCCCAATATAAAATATCTAGTGAAGGTGAAAAAGCGTTGTTAGCAATCGTTTACGATCTGATCGAAAAAGATGTCATTGAAGAAACAAGGGGAAACGTTTGCAATAGTCCTGTTCTGCCTGTCTTGAAACGAACTGATCCTTCCCAGCCACCTGTTTACAGATTTGTGATTGATCTTAGAGAGGTCAATAAAATAGTTGTGCCACAATTTCCAGTCGTCCCTGACATTACTGCCCTATTGACTATGATTCCGGCTTCTGCGACGTGGTTTTCGGTGATTGACTTGAAGAATGCTTTCTTCAGCATCCCGATTGCTGAGGAGAGCAGGGATATTTTTGGCTTCACTTTAGGAGGACGAAGCTTCCGATTTAAACGCGCTGCCCAGGGCTACTGTGAAAGTCCATTAATATATAGTCAAGCTCTAAAGACACAGCTTGACACGATTGTTTTACCTGACGGCGCTACTCTCATCCAGTATGTCGATGATTTGCTTGTTGCTGCAGATTCAAAGGAAATCTGCAAAGAAGCCACGTTGTCATTGTTGCATTATCTGTGTGAATTGCATCACAAGGTGTCATTTTCCAAACTGCAATATTGTCGACAAGAAGTGACCTACTTAGGTAATCTCTTATTGAAGGAGGGAAGGAAACTGACCCCAGAAAGAATTCAGGCAATAGCGAAATTGAGTGTGCCAAGAACACAGAGAGAAGTGCGTGCTTTCTTGGGTATTACCTCGTACTGTAGACAATGGATACCAAATTTTTCGTTATTAGCCAAACCGTTGGTGGCATTAACGTGTAAAGATACACCCAATCCCGTTCCTTGGTCTGAAGAGTGTCAGAAAAGTTTTTCTGAATTGCGCACAGCATTATATCGGCTCCTGTGTTAGGTACCTCTGACTACAGTAAGCCCTTCACATTGTATGTCTACGAGAAACAAGGTTGTGCATTGTCAGTGCTGACACAATTGTTTGGGGACAAGCAGCGTCCATGCGGGTATTTTTGTCGACTTTGGATCCGGTAGCTAAAGCATTGCCAAGTTGTCTGAGAGCCGCAGCAGCAGCTGTTTCTATTCGACAGTCTGCTGGTCTAGTAATGAATAATACGCTAGTCGTGATGGTTCCACATGCAGTAGGCACGTTGTTGAACAGAACCAAGACACAGCACTTTACTAGTGCTCGATTGTCAGGTTACGAATTAACATTGTTAGCAAGTCATGTGCACATAAAAAGATGTAACGTGTTAAACCTAGCTAGGTTGTTGCCAATTGTAGAGGAATTAGATGCTTCAGAACAGCATGATTGTTTTCTTAGAACAGAAGAAGAAATGAAAGGGAGGATAGACCTCTATGATACTCCTCTTGCTGAATGTGATGGTACATTGTGGGTGGATGGTTCATGTTTCAAGCTTCCGAACGGCGACACGACTGCAGCATATGCTGTCACGACTTTGCATACGATTGTTGAAGCTGCACGTATTCCACACAATTCAGTTCAAGCAGCAGAATTGATTGCACTCACGAGAGCATGTGTGTTGTCAAAGGGAATGAAAGTGACCATCTACACCGACAGCCAGTATGCTTTCGGTGTGGCTCACAGTTTTGGACGATTGTGGAAAGAACGTGGGTTCCTGACTTCGCATGGAGCTAAGATTCAGCATGGTCAGTTGGTGACTGAGCTTCTTGAATCACTGACCTTGCCGTTGCAAGTGGCGATTGTGAAATGTAGTGCTCACAAAAAGGTGACTGATGATGTTGGTCGTGGAAATGCATTTGTTTACGAAATCGCGAAAGAAACTGCAAGGAATGTGATGAGCCGAATGTATGTTGCAGGTCCTGCAAGATGGGTTTGTGATGTTGGAATGTGTGAAGACACGATAGAGAGTGTGAAGTCTATTCAAGCTGAGGCTACAGAGAAAGAGTTGAGCACGTGGAGAGAAACTACGGGTAGAATGGATGCAAATGGTTGTTGGACTGAATTGTCAGAGCATCAGAGATGGTTGTTACCCGATGGGTACGTGCTTGCAGTAGTTACAATGGCTCATGGAATGGCTCACATCAGCGTGAAAGGGATTTGCAAGTTGTTGGCTCCAGTATGGCAAAATTCAGGGATTCCCAAGTGTGCAGAAAATGTGGTCAAGAATTGCATGGTGTGTCTGAAACACAATCCTGGTAGGGGAACCCCAACTCCAGCTGGTCATTTTGCACCTCCTACGTATCCGTTTGAGGTTTTGCAGCTAGATTTCATTCACATGGAGAGGTGCAACAACTTAAAATACGTACTCGTTGTTGTTTGTGCCTTCTCAAGATGGGTCGAAGCATACCCCCTAAAAGACAATACTGCCTTATCCACAGCGAAAGCCCTTGTAAAAGAGTTCTTCCCTAGATTTGGAATGCCTAGAATGGTCTGGAGTGATAATGGAAGTGAATTTGTGGGTCGAGTGATGAAGAGAGTATGTGAAGGGCTAGGCATTCGACAGAAGTTCCATGCTGCAAATCACCCCCAATCAACTGGATTAGTAGAATGTTACAATGGCACGCTTAAGTTAAAACTGGCTAAAATTCAAGCGAGCACAGGTCTTCAATGGCCTGAAGCTCTCCCTTTAGCACTCATATCCACCAGAATGACTGTGCATTCACGAGTGAAACTTAGCCCCTACGAGATAGTCTTTGGCCGCCTGGCCAACATATGGGGAGTGCCAAGGCCTACGAAGTTCAGCGAGATAGAACACCCTGTTTTGCTTGATTACCTGTACGAATTGACGGCTAAATTGCGTGTTTTGCATCAACAGGTTCACGACACCCTGCCTCCGGTCTCTGAGACTCCAGGACACGCAATAAACCCTGGATCCTGGGTGTTGGTCAGGAACTTACAGAGAACGAAGAACGACCAGCCCAGGTGGACCGGACCGCACCTCGTCCTTCTCTCCACGAGATCGGCAGTTCGAGTGGAGGGAAAGAAGCACTGGATCCACGGGGTCAATTGTAAAAGGATCCCTTTTCCTCTACCGTATGAACAGTGGGTCCAGGAGGGTGTCGGCGACTCAGAAACTGAAACCGTGCCTCGTTTCCTGCCTTTCAGTGATGCACGAGTAAAAGGAACACTGACTGAACAAGAGAGTGATAATATTATACAACCAGCAGTATCACCATCAAAGCGATTGAACACTACCGAGCCTGAACTCCTGTTTCGGGATCAGACAGTACCTGGAAAACAAAGATACAATTTGAGACCGAGAGATACAAACTAATAAAAGTGATTTTTTTTCCCCTCCAAGTACTATTTTTGAAAGTGCAGCTCTCCCATCTGAGAAACTTGTTATTTTTGTTTTTCGAACCGCCATCCGGGTTCCGCTGCTAGGGCCGCGATTGCCCAAAGACTTTGGGGTGCAGCTGACGACGTTAGGTCGGCAGTTCTGGTTGGTCCAAGGGAGTTGCCCTAGACTGGCAGAAGCATCCCTTAGCAGAATCAACCTCCCATCGCGGGCAGCACTTTAGAGAGGATGGAGTTTTCCGATGTGGAGAGACCTGCCAAGAAAGCGAACTTTAAAACAAGGATTTGTAATACAATGACAAAGAAAAGCTTCTTGATATTGTGCATTTTAATGCTATTCAGTGATGATATTTTTAATAAGTTATGTTTTATTCTCTTTTCGAGTAACATTTGCACTCACTGCACCGCCTACACCTCCCCCTACTGTTTCCTCTCATTCCTTTCAACTCCTTCCTGAACACAAATCCGCTAGGAGATTAGAATTTATTAATAACTCCTTTGTTCAGCTCTTGCACCAACACCAACTTGTAATGAACACGACTAACTGTTGGGTGTGTGGTCTTATGCCTCACACAACGGATAAAGGTATCCCTTATCTGGTCCTGCCATTCAGCCACAATGGTTCTGTGTGGGCATACAGAACCATGTTCATTTATGCACATGAGGTCCAACCCCTACGTTCTGTAAAAGACAATCCTAAGACTAATGCTCTGGTTAAGGGTATAGTAGATATGGTTAAGGGAGATATTTCATATGAAACTACCCCGGACGATAAGATATTTGCATATATAGGTTGGAACGTGACCGGATATGGAGCTACTCAAAGTGAGAAACAGCAAGCTAAGAGATCTTACCCGATCTGGATTGTACCCCATCAGGGTCACCTATGTCTGCAAGGTACTGGCAAGAATCTCAGAGCTCAGTTAGGGAAGAGTGTCTGTACAGAAACGTATGTTTATGGGTCTCAGACTTCCCCTGCGTTTTTAGCAGCTAAGGGTACCTATTTCATCTGCCATGGTAGAGCCTATACATGGTTGCCCCCTGACTTTTCGGGCTCATGTTTTGTTTCGTTCCTGTTGCCTCCCACCTACACAGCAGCGGCGGATTACCACAAGACAAGGATAGTTAGAGGTGTCTTGAGTAAAGAAGACACTGCAGGTCAAGAATTTGGGGACTTCGCAAAGGGTTTTCTGCCGTTCTGGGGACAAATGGTTAACAGCAGGAACATAAGGCAATTGACAAGGGTGGTTGAGTCCACCGTGATTGAAAATGCTGGTGCCCTTAGTAACTTGACTGCTGAGCTCCAGTCGGATCGTCTTATGACCCTTCAGAACAGGGTCCCATTAGATGTCATACTTGCAGACCGAGGTGGGGTATGTAGATTGATCCAATCAAGTTGCTGTGTTTTCATCCCAGATAACGCTCCAACAGTGTACCAGGCCATCTCCAAACTGCATAAGATTTCCGAATCTATTCATGTGGATAAAGGAGATTGGTCATTAATGGGGTGGTTCTGGGAACTGATATCCGGCTGGGGATGGAAAATTCTGATGGTCATTGGGATGGCCTTAGCCATTCTTTTCCTGTTCTGTCTGTGCGTGCAGTGTGCTCCTGCAATATGTGGCCTCTGTGCTACATCATGTGTAAGGAAGCCTGTATCAAGAGACGAACTCAGTACTAGAATGATGTTACAGTAGCATCTCAATGACTTTAGGAATATAGACCTGGACTCAGATTAGCATGAGATTAGGTTGAATTGCCTATGTAAGGGCAAAAGGAGGGTTTGTGGTTCTGAAAATGTCTGGACTCGTGTAATAATTTTGGACTCGAGAATTATACTTCGTCGTAACAGGACGAATGTAGTATCAAACGACCGAGAATGGCGAGTACACTATGTACAAGCATTCTCGCCGCATTCGAGTAACGATTTCACCTCGAAATCGTCATTTACGTCTTGAACCCTTGGCTTCCATTTTATGTACGGCAGCCATTTTATGAGTTGCCCTCACACAGGCAAACTGAATCAAGCCGAATTCGATTCCAAAAGACACGTACACCTTGATTGACTTTCCTCTGACCTGGGCAAGTTGGAACCATTGCCCCAGGCCGAACCTGTTTGGTCAGTTCCTCTCCCAGTGGCCGAATGAGATAGCATCAAGGCACACCCTACCATAAAAACCTTCTGTTCGCACACACACCCTGCCGAATCTCGCTCACACCTGTCCCTGCTCTTTTCTCTTACTTGCTTTATGATGGGGAGGTGACCGTTTTTATTGGGGGTCCACCGATATCTGATGAGAATGTTGGGCCTTGCCTGGTAATTTATTATGGGATGGACAAACTGAACTATGGCCTTGTCATCATGACTCTGCTTTTTCTTTGTAATGGAAACATTTCTATGGTGTAGTAAAATGTGCAGAATGTTTGCCTAAAGCACAATATTTCGTATAAAAGGAGAAGCCTGACTTTGTGAATTGCGACAGTCTCCTGAGACTATACTTCCTGTGTGTTGTACTTCTAGGACGCTTGTTACCTTGGTTGCAGCCAATAAAATCGATCCTTGACCTTACCTAGAAGACTCTGAGTTTCTGTGGTCTGAATCAGGAAAGGACTCGAGGTCTTCGGGTGTGTTCCCTGACACCGCTGGGTTACCGGTAAACTACCGGTTCTGAAAAACCCGGTAACTCAGTGTGGGTTGAGGATGAGGCTGGTGGCTGAGTTTTGTAAGGTCAATGAGGTGTAACGTGCTGTGCATGCAGGCTGGTGGGTTTAGGATGAGGCTCGTGGCTGGTCTTTGTATGGTCTGTGAGGTGTAACGTGCTATGCAAGCAGGCTGGTGGGTTTAGGATGAGGCTGGTGGCTGAGTTTTGTAAGGTCTGTGAGGTGTAACGTGCTATGCATGCAGGTTTGGAGGATTGAGGATGAGACTGGTGGCTGGTCTTTGTAAGGTCAGTGAGGTGTAACGTGCTGTGCATGCAGGCTGGTGGGTTGAGGATGAGACTCGTGGCTGGTCTTTGTATGGTCTGTGAGGTGTAACGTGCTATGCAAGCAGGCTGGTGGGTTTAGGATGAGGCTGGTGGCTGAGTTTTGTAAGGTCTGTGAGGTGTAACGTGCTATGCATGCAGGCTGGTGGTTTGAGGATGAGACTGGTGGCTGGTCTTTGTAAGGTCAGTGAGGTGTAACGTGCTGTGCATGCAGGCTGGTGGGTTGAGGATGAGACTGGTGGCTGGTCTTTGTAAGGTCTGTGAGGTGTAAAGTGCTATGCATGCAGGCTGGTGGTTTGAGGATGAGACTGGTGGCTGAGTTTTATAAGGTTTGTGAGGTGTAACGTGCAATGCATGCAGGCTGGTAGGTTGAGGAGGAAGCTGGTGCCTGAGTTTTGTAAGATCTGTGAGGTGTAACGTGCTATGCATGCAGACTGGTAGGTTGAGGATGAGGCTGATGGCTGAGATTTGTACGGTCAGTGAGCTGTAACGTCCTATGCATTCAGTTTGGTGGGTTTAGGATGAGGCTGTTGGCTGAGTTTTGTAAGGTCTTTGAGTTGTAATGTGCTATGCATGCAGGGTGGTGGCTTGAGGATGAGGCTCGTGGCTGAGTTTTGTAAGGTCAGTGAGCTGTAACGTCCTATGCATTCAGGTTGGTGGGTTGAGGAAGAGTCTGGTGGCTGGTCTTTGTAACGTCTATGAGGTGTAACCTGCTATGCATGCAGGCTGGTAGGTTGAGAATGAGACTGGTGGTTGGACTTTGTAAGGTCTGTGAGGTGAAACGTGCTATGCATGCAGGCTGGTGGGTTTAGGATGAGGCTGTTGGCTGAGTTTTGCAAGGTCTTTGAGGTGTAATGTGCTATGCATGCAGGCTGGTGGTTTGAGGATGAGTCTGATGGCTGAGTTTTGTAAGGTCTTTGAGGTATAATGGGCTATGCATGCAGGCTGGTGGGTTGAGGATGAGACTGGTGGCTGAGTTTTGTAAGGTCTTTGAGGTGTAATGTGCTATGCATGCAGGCTGGTGGCTTGAGGATGAGGCTCGTGGCTGAGTTTTTTAAGGTCAGTGAGCTGTAACGTCCTATGCATTCAGGTTGGTGGGTTGAGGATGAGACTGGTGGCTGGTCTTTGTAAGGTCTGTGAGGTGAAACGTGCTATGCATGCAGGCTGGTAAGTTGAGGATGAGACTGGTGGTTGGACTTTGTAAGGTCTGTGAGGTGTAACGTGCTATGCATACAGGCTGGTAGGTTGAGAATGAGGCTGGTGGCTGAGTTTTGTAAGGTCTGTGAGGTATAATGTGCTTTGCCTGCAGGCTGGTGGGTTGAGGATGAGACTGGTGGCTGAGTTTTGTAAGGTCTGTGAGGTATAATGTGCTTTGCCTGCAGGCTGGTGGGTTGAGGATGAGACTGGTGGCTGGTTTTTCTATGGTCTGTGAGGTGTAACGTGCTATGCATGCAGGCTGGTAGGTTGAGGATGAGGCTGGTGGCTGAGTTTTGTAAGGTCTGTGAGGCGTAACGTGCTATTCCTGCAAGCTGGTGGGTTGAGGATGATACTGGTGGCTTGGCTTTGTAAGATCTGTGAGGTGGAACATGCTATGCATATAGGCTGGTAGGTTGAGGATGAGGTTGGTGGCTGAGTTTTGTACGGTCTGTGAGGTGTAATATGCTATGAGGATGAGGCTGGTGGCTGAGTTTTGTAAGGTCTGTGAGGTGTAACGTGCTATGCATGCAGGCTTATGTGTTGAGGATGAGGCTGTTGGCTGAGTTTTGTAAGGTCTTTGAGGTGTAACGTGCTATGCATGCAGGCTGGTGGTTTGAGGATGAGTCTGGTGGCTGAGTTTTGTAAGTTCTTTGAGGTATAATGTGCTATGCATGCAGGCTGGTGGTTTGAGGGTGAGACTGGTGGCTGAGTTTTGTAAGGTATGTGAGGTGTAATGTGCTTTGCATGCAGGCTGGTGGGTTGAGGAAGAAGCTGGTGGCTGGTCTTTGTAAGGTCTGTGAGGTGTAACGTGCTATGCATGCAGGCTGGTGGGTTGAGGATGAGACCGGTGGCTGGTCTTTGTAAGGTCTGTGAGGTGCAACGTGCTATGCATACAGGCTGGTAGGTTGAGAATGAGGCTGGTGGCTGAGTTTTGTAAGGTCTGTGAGGTATAATGTGCTTTGCATGCAGGCTGGTGGGATGAAGATGAGGCTGGTGGCTGAGTTTTGTAAGGTATGTGAGGTGTAACGTGCTTTGCATGCAGGCTGGTGGGTTGAGGATGAGACTGGTGGCTGGTCTTTGTAAGGTCTGTGAGGTGCAACGTGCTATGCATACAGGCTGGTAGGTTGAGAATGAGGCTGGTGGCTGAGTTTTGTAAGGTCTGTGAGGTATAATGTGCTTTGCAGGCAGGCTGTTGGGTTGAGGATGAGACTGGTGGCTGATTTTTCCAAGGTCTGTGAGGTGTAACGTGTATGCATGCAGGCTAGTAGGTTGAGGATGAGGCGGGTGGCTGAGTTTTTTACAGTCTATGAGGTATAACGTGCTGTGCATGCAGGCTGGTAGGTTGAGGACGAGGCTGGTGGCTGAGATTTGTAAGGTTTGTGTGGCGTATTGTGCTATGCATGCAGGCTGGTGGGTTGAGGATGTGGCTGGTGGCTGGGCTTTGTAAGGTCTTTGAAGTGTAACATCCTATGCATGTCGGCTGGTAGGTTGAGGGTGAGGCTGGTGGCTGATTTTTGTACGGTCTGTGAGGTGTAACGTGCTATGAGGATGAGGCTGGTGGCTGAGATTTGTAAGGTCTGTGAGGTGTAACCTGCTACGCATGCAGGCTTGTAAGTGGAGAACGAGGCATGCCGCTGAGTTTTCTATGGTCTGTGAAGTGTACCGTGCTATGCATGCAGGCTCGTAGGTGGAGAACGAGGCATGCCGCTGAGTTTTGTAAGGTCTGTGAGGTGTAACGTGCTATGCATACAGGCTGGTAGGTTAAGGAGAAGGCTGGTGGCTGAGTTTTGTAAGGTCTGTGAGGTGTAACGTGCTATGCATGCAGGCTGGTGGGTTGGAGATGAGGCTGGTGGCTGAGTTTTGCAAGGTCTGTGAGGTGTAACATGCTATGCATTCAGGCTGGTACATGGAGGACGAGGCTGGTGGATGAATTATGTAAGGTCTGTGAGATGTAACGTGCTATGCATGCAGGCTGGAAGGTTGAGAACGAGGCCTGCCACTGAGTTTTGTAAGGTCTGTGAGGTGTAACCTGCTATGCATGCAGGCTTGTAGGTGGAGAACGAGGCGTGCCACTGAGTTTTCTACAGTCTGTGAAGTGTACTGTGCTATGCATGCAGGCTCGTAGGTGGGGAATGAGGCTGCTGGCTGAGTTTTGTAAGGTCTGTGAGGTGTAACGTGCTATGCATACAGGCTGGTAGGTTGAGGATAAGGCCGGTGGCTGAGTTTTGTAAGGTCTGTGAGGTGTAACGTGCTATGCATGCAGGCTGGTACATTGAGGACGAGGCTGGTGGATGAATTATGTAAGGTCTGTGAGATGTAACATGCTATGCATGCATGCATGCTGGTGGGTTGAGCATGAGGCTGGTGGCTAAGTTTTGTAAGGTCTGCGAGGTGTACCGTGCTGTGCAGGCAGGCTTGTAGGTTGAGGATGAGACTGGTGGCTGAGTTTTGTAAGGTCTGCGAGACGTAACGTGCTATGCATGCAGGCTGGTAGGTTGAGGATGAGGCTGGTGGCTGAGTTTGTAAGGTCTGTGAGGTGTAATGTGCTATACATTAACCCTGGGTGAAGCACTACGCTACTCTCTCATAGTTCGTGAAGTTTCCGCTACTTCGCACTATGCGAACTGCACGTAGCACAGTGCAAACACTCGTAGCGTAGTGCAGCTGTCATTTTTTTGCTTGCTCGCGGTCCTTAACGTCAAGTTGGCGACCGCGAGCAAGCAAAATGACACTCCGGTGAGACTTTTTCTTCGATCACGATCAGCAACATCAAGTTGCCGATTGCGAGCGTGGAAAATAAACATCCCAGCGAGATTCTCAATGCTGGGAGGTCAGGTTTCTCATTGCGAGCGGTAGCATATGCTCGCGACCGCTCGCGATGAGAAACTATCAGTCGGCGTTGAGAAAGCTGCCGCTCGAGTAAAAATCATTGAAAACGGCATCTTGCACAGTGCGAACAGGGTTTTAAGCAGTTCACGTAGTGCTATGCGTAGCTGGCGTAGTGCGAAGTGCACTTCGCATAGTTATGCATAGTGCTACTTCGCGAACTACGCCCATGGTTACTATGCATGAGGCTGGTGGACGAGTTTTGTAAGGTCAGTGAGGTGTAACGTGCTATGCAAGCAGGCTGGTAGGTTGACGGTGATGCTGGTGGCTGAGTTTTGTAAGGTCTGTGAGGCATAACGTGCTATGCATGCAGGCTGGTGGGTTGAGGATGATACTGGTGGCTTGGCTTTGTAAGATCTGTGAGGTGGAACATGCTATGCATGTAGGCTGGAAGGTTGAAAACGAGGAGTGCCGCTGAGTTTTGTAAGGTCTGTGAGGTGTAACGTGCTATGCATGCGGGCTTATGTGTTGAGGATGAGGCTGGTGGCTGAGTTTTGTAAGGTGTGTGAGGTGTAACCTGCTATGCAGGCAGGCTGGTGGGTTGAGGATGAGACTGGTGGCTTGGCTTTGTAAGGTCTGTGAGGTGTAACATGCTATGCATGCAGGCTGGTAGGTTGAGGATGAGGCTGCTGCCGAGTATTGTAAGGTCTGTGAGGTGTAACATGCTATGCATGCAGACTGGTGGGTTGAGAATGAGGCTGGTGGCTGAGTTTTGTAAGGTCAGTGAGGTGTAACGTGCTGTGCATGCAGGCTGGTGGGTTTAGGATGAGGCTAGTGGCTGGGTTTTGTAAGGTCTGTGAGGTGTAACGTGCTATACATGCAGGTTGGTAGGTTGAGGACGAGACTGGTGGCTGAGTTTTGTAAGGTCTTTGAGGTGTAACATGTTATCCATGCAGGCTGGTGGGTTGAGGATGAGGCTGATGGCTTAGTTTTGAATGGTCTGTGTAGTGTACCGTGCTATGCAGGCAGGCTTGTAGGTTGAGGACGAGGCTGGTGGCTGAGTTTTCTCCGGTCTGTGAGGTGTAACGTGCTATGGTCATGCGAGGTCACCACCTCAGCCCTAAAGGCTCAGATGTTGCAAGAGCAGGACCCTAGCATGCGGGCATCACACACCTGCCCAAACTGCAACATGCAAATGTTATGTTATGTTAAAAAGCTTTCTGTAGCGCCAGGTTGCCCCCAGAATGGGGCTTCCTGGTGCCAGTCACAAGTAAGACGACAGCAGAAGAGGAAGGCAGCCTAGGCCAAGGAGGAGAACAACGAGGTCTTTAGTTGCTTCTGAAAACTTAAGTGGTGTTGAGTCTTTCTTAGCGAAGCCGGCAGAGAGTTCTATAGGGCTGGTGCAAGGATGGAAAATAATTTCAGCCACTCCGGCTCTTGTCTGATGTTGAACGAAGGCCAAATTCAAGTCTGCTGAGCTTAAGACTCTCACAGAGGAATACAATTGCATCAGAGTAGCAAGACTTGGCAAATGCAGGTAACCATGGGGCTTGAAAACTATGTGAGAACAAAGACTGAACAGCAGACCGAAGTTTAAGAATAAATCCACAAAGAGAAAATGGAACTGAACTGTGGAGTGCATTTGATTTTGGGTTGACTGAGTGAACAGAGCCTGTGCCTAATCAGTGCAGTCGCCAAGATTAGATGCCAGGGATTACTGACTCTGCCAACTCCATTAGTGGGGTTGGGAACAGAAAGGTGTAGTGTCCAAGATTGTAAACAAGATTTCACCATGTATTGTATTCCTATAACTGTCCTGTGCATTATAAGTACTGCTTTGTGACTCCAGTCTGTAATGGCACAGACAAGCTGTAAAACAATGGATTGGAATGGCAGCTAGAGTAAATAACTGTGACTAAGATTAATTAAAGTATTCCCTGCCATCATTATGCGCGGTTGTTGTGAGAACTTCCTAGTAAGTAAATATTTTTTATTTGTATGTGATTAATTAAAATCTTTACAAAATTGTAAAACGTCCATAGTTATTGTTACTTAAACATAACAAAAATAGGATGCATAAAATTACAGTGTGATTAACAGTTTTATGGTTACCCTCGAGGGATTTAAAAAGTTCATCTAGCATGGTTAAGTCTCTTTCTTATTAGGTCAAAGAACTTCACAACTTGACAGTTCAATTTGAAGTCGCCAGTAGAGAAGCACAGTTTGGCTGCCTGTCTACAGGTCCGAACGGCATGTAGGTTAAAAAAAAGGACGTAAGAGATTGTACCTCAAGTCCTTTACGTTAGGGCAGATGCAAATCACATGAACTATGTCCTCCTTGCTGGTTTTGCACATGCGACACTGTTGTGAAGGGTTGTTTCTCTCCCAATGTGGAAGATGTGGAAGTATGGGAATTACCCCGAGGCGTAATTTTAAGAATTTTTCTTTAACATTTATTTTCATGCCGATGCTGAAGTACGCTTGTGGCCGCAGTTTTTCATAGTCACCCACCGTTAGCCATCCGTGTGCTCTGTTTGCTAGGTCTTTCTTGTCTTCTATCGCTGAGATGATGCTAGCTGATTTTTTGGCTACTTTTTTAAAAGACAAGAGATCTATTGATGTTTCCCAGGTATCAATCAGGCCTAGAACTTTGAGTGATTCATATAAGTAGGCTCTCGGCGCAAGGTTGCGGTGCCGAAGTAGTTCTTCCCATAGGTTTGCACATAAAGATCCAGCATCTGCATTGTGAATTTTATGCCAATTTGTTGCATACACGCTCCGCCTCTCTAGAGTTTGTTTCAAGATACCGAATTCTAGTCGAATCTGAGCCAGGGAGACGTATTTGGGAAGATTAAAAAAAGCCTTGTGTGAGTAGGCAATGAGTGTGTCCAGCAACACCGCATCCTTACCGTGGTGTGATTCACTCCCGTAAGTGAGAGTCGGTTTTAATTTGGCACGCAATATTTCAAGAAGAGGTTTAAGTGCAAGGTCAGGTAGTTTGACCTTCAAAGATTTTAGAGCCAAATAGGTCATTGTAACCTTCCCTCGCAAGGACTTGAACTGTGCCCTAGAGGTATTATTTGAGTCCAGGATTACTCCCAGGTACTTATATGTGGTGACCTGGTCGAGCTTTTCGCCATTCAAGTACCAGCAAGGGTTCTTTTTCTTCCTGTAATTCACAGCCATCACCTTTGATTTATTGAAGTTTATTTGTAGTGCATTTTTTACTGAAAAGGCATGGGTTGTGTTCAAAAGGTGTTGCAAGCCCATTGGAGTCTGACTTATCAACAGCAGGTCATCCGCATATAGCAGGTTTGAGAGGGTAATTTTCCCTAATTTCGGTGCATGGTTGGAACATTTGTCTAGTTGCCCAGGTAGATCGGCTAGAAAAAGATTAAATAGGATCGGTGCAAGTAGACATCCCTGTTTCAATCCTTTTGTTGTCCTTATGGGTTTTGAAAGGTGTGTTCCAGCCCCAAGTTTGATTTTGATCCAGGTGTTTGAGTGGAGCAGTATTAGGACGTCTAATAGGTAATTAGGTATTCCCAAATTAGAACTTCCTAATGTGTGACAAGATTACTTGAAATAAACGCTATCGAGTTTAGAAAATAAAATATGGCTCCAGAATAAAACTCTTGCATAAAATAACCATGTATCACGTGTAGAGCTGCAGCGCGTCTCTGCAGGCTGCCAAGGCTTCCATTCTCATTGGAAGGTTGGGCCCTATGAAACAACTCTCAGTGCCTGCGCAGTTTCACTCCTTCTGCCCTTTTAACATGCAGCACGGGTGCAGGGCCTTCATCTCTAAGGATGTCCTGAGGTTGTCTTCAGCAGAGCCAGGAAGCAGAGTCAGCGCCCTGTCATCATGGTTCCGCAGATACTGTCTGTGCAATTGGTGCAACCGGCCCTTAGGGACAAGGAGACGAGATGCCAACGAGGGAGGGTGCCCTCTGCTGGGAACTCAAGCCTTCTGCGGGACCCCTGTCCTCCTTGTCACTGGGATGGGGCAAGGAAGGCAGAGGGTCTCAGAGTTCAGGCACAAAGGAAAGTTCAGAGAGAGGCATGGGCAGTCCTCTGCTGTTGTGCTACCTGTGTTGCAAGTTCAGATACCCAAGGCACAAAACCTTTGTCTGGATTATGACCGGGGCAGGCAGGGCACCCCCTCACTAGTGAGACCATCATGGGCAAATGTGAAATCTAGGCTTGGTCGTGTATCAACAGCCCCTGTGCTGAGCAGCATGGCATCCAAAAACCTAGTACATCCGGGCCCGGTTACTCAATTAAAGAATACGTCCACCCAGATATCTTTGGCCTTGCGGTCCTGGAAGGTCAACATAGATTTTCATCCTTCCAAGCTCAATGCAATGAATACGAGTAAATATGGAATCAATAAAAGTCTGTTATTCAATGCCAAGATGACCAAGGGGTGAAAGCTTGCATTATCAATACATATGTAAACATAGCCGAATTGTTGGAGTGCCTGCTGCTGAGGTAAACACACGTGCAGCTCACAGATTGGACTCTCACCATGGGAAGCTCTGCCATGCATCTTCTGGGTACCAGTACATTTGGTAATATCAAAAAAAGTGTACTGAAAGTGCAAAGGGGTCGGTGTAACTAGACTGGTTGTGCGCCCGGGTAATTTTGCGCTAATTCTTTGCGATCGTATCACAAACTATGCAAATTAGCACAAAGAGCTCTGGGATCTTGGATTGCGCTGGTGCATTTGTTCTCTGGGGTTTGGACTGAGCAATGAGTATAAAATGTTGTTTTCTACATATGATATGGGGAATGACTTGATGAAAAACGTCAACACCAGTACTACAATCCAAGTGATAGGGGAACGCTGGAACAAAAGTGCACCTGTGCAACCTATCTGATTTCACCACAGCGCCGAGACACCTCCGGGTATTTGTGCGCTGAACAAATTGCAAAAAATAAATAATTACTTTGTGTGCCAGCTAACTCAGAGGCCACTAGAAACTCCTTGTAAACAAGAAGGGAGCAGTTTCTGGCAACCGCATAAACATGACAACTTGGTTTCCCTTTAGAATCGGAATACTCTCGGAATCGTGGAAACAACAGATAACAGTCAGCTAATCATGCATGTTTAGTTTCTTGAGAGTTACACAGAAAGAATAGACGGGCGTTTCAATAAAAGGATTTTCTGAACAGTCTTGTTTCTCGTGTAAGAGATTAGAGCTGTTACAATCGTAAGACAGTATGCGAGATATATTATGTACAGCGTAAGTAGTAGAAATAAATAATACTGCACTAGCATTATCTTTTAGCTATGACACATATTCATATACATAAATAACAGAAGCTAAAATGTGAGTACTCATAAGAGGCTTCTCTAACTTGTTCTACCCCGGTGTACCTAACCTAAGTGTAGTACAAGATAAGAAGTAGGTGCTGTATTCTATAGCATGGTAAGCTATAGTTTGGTATGCTATAGTTTGGTAAGCTATAGTTTGGTATGCTATAGTTTGGTATGCTATAGTATGGCATGCGAAGAGTCCCTCTAGGTTCTAGTCTGCTCCATATATTGAGAATGAGAGAGGTGGGAATCTCTTTCCGCGTCTCGAACTCTAACACCCCGCGAAGGGAGTCAGAACACTGGAAGCTAGATTCTCTGGGAGTAGGGATGACAACGCCTCTCGTCAGTGCGTCAAGCCAGGACACGGGCTCTTCTAAAGTCGAGGTTTCCTCCAACTTGTTTGGGCAAGGGAAGGTATATTTATACCTGGTAGGTGCCTTGAAATGTTAGCATTGACGTAAAGTTGTGCAGAGGAAGACGTCAGGAATGAACCCGTAAGTAATAGCGGTTTATGCATAATAAATGAGTTCTTGGAGAAATCAATAATCCTGTGCTAGGAGAACTCCCAAGAGCTTACGGGTCTGCTTTCTAAGAACTCGTTGGGGTGCCTATGTGTTGGTTGCTTGTGTCCCTGTGCAAGTTCTCCAATTGTGCATTAGGTTTGTTCAGGTTTGATGTTGGCTGTGTGAACAGAGCGCCTCTCTGCATTTCTTTTTCTATTCAGTGGCTATAGGGTTGCTGATAGACCTCATTAACATCAGGTTGCACTTCTTTTGATCTTGAGAAGTGGTCCAGGAAGTACAGTTGAGGTTTTAGAGTTTTATATGTTGGCATTGCAACCCACGCATAGTTTTTGTTCATCAAAGTTGCTTTGTCTATTATAAGTTATTGCAGCCTGATGGCTTTGTTAGTAGTTTGTTTGAACTCGGAGTAGGCCCATACTGTGTGCCGAGCCTCTTCTAACTTTAGAGAGGAAAGTGATTGCAGTAGAACAAAGTGAGCTGAGTTCCTTTGTGTAGATTGTTGTTTGATCTCCAGCCAACAATGATGGGCGAGGGAGTTTTCCTCTTCTTCCCTCGTTCTCCAGTAAAATGTTATCAGGGCGCCATGTCTTGCCTGAATCTGGATTTTTAATCCGAACTCCAGCCTGATGTGAGCTTGTTATGTGCATCGTGGGACCAAAAATAATTTCTTGAAAAAGCTAGATTGAGTGGTGTTCAAACCTGATGCATCATGAGTTTTAAGCAGTTCCGATCCGTATGAGATTGATGGCAAGAATTTAGCTGCTACGACCTTCAGCAAATGATTTCTTGAACAGTCTTTGAGTTTTTTGTAAGATTTTGAATGCAAATAGCAGCTGGTTTGCTTTTACTTGCCTTGATACTAAATATTGCTTATAGTTAAGGTGCCGATCAAGTAATATCCCCAGACGTCTTTGGATGTCACTAAATTTGAGGCCTTCCTGTGCTTGCTCCGGATACCTTTGTAATGAAACAAAAAATGTATACCAGGACTCCTAGGCCTCTGGATATCTCACAGAGATATAGAGCTACCAAATGTTCTAAGTTAGAAAGGAAAATTAATAAATCAACCAAAGACGCAAAGTTAAGATCTGTTCTTCAGTCTGCGGTTTCTTCTCGCGATATGCGTACATTCTGACTCATAATAACCAGAAGTTTGGGTAGAGCTCACCATCAAAGCTCCAACTCCTATTGACGAAAATCTTTTATGTACTCATTTTTGTGCTCTGTACGCATCTTCTTCTTCCATTATATCAGATTTGGGCATTGAAAAAAAATAGAGGTGGTAAAACGAAACAAATATTTACATGCAAACATCTCAAATAATGTTTCTTGGGTCCCATGTAATACCTCTCAGGCTGCAAAGTCTACGAGAATTACCCTTTTAAGTGTTTTTATTGTACAAAGAAGGAGGGACATCTTTTTTACTGTTAAAGGTGTATATTGCTAGCATGGTTTCTGTTGCTTTATATGGAATAGAAGCAAGGGCGCTTTTTTTGTTTATCTCCAATATTGAATCAGTTTCATGGAAGAGCTACCTTGGTGTAAGCTCCTCCAGCTCTGTTGGCATGATCTGTCTTGAGCTGGGCTTGATGGGTATTACCTTCCGTGCCTACTGCCAAGTAATTTAATATTTTCAATAATTATTCAGAAGTCCTAAAAATGCATTGAAAAATGTTACTTGATGAGAACTTGTATGGGATGATAAAAAGATTTACACTTTTGGGTCTGTTTACTCCTATTGTATACGACAGTTTGCCTTAAATCATGATGGGGTGTTATTGTGTCTACATATTAGCGCCTTGAAGTGTCACTTAAAAAAGCGTGCTAGAAATGAAAGTTTCCAGCTTGACTTGGAACATTGTCTAGAAATAAGAAGATTACAGCTGGGCTGTATGTTTGCACGAAGTGGTGAGATGCAATTGTATTTAAAGTCCATCATTTGTCCCCTTGGGCGTGGATTTTTCATGATATTCAGGTAACCACATGCTGTGGGGTGATAATGTGTGGATCTAGAGGGATGGGGTCTCCCCACATCCATGCTATCAATATTGTGGAGTTGTTGCACATCATTTGAATAATGTGCTTTTTATTCTGTCTTGATCTTTTTTATCTGCAGAATTTTTTTTTCTATCCTGTGATATTAAGGTATTCTGTAGTAACGCACAAACAAGCACTTAACTTTTTTTAAACCTTTCCTCTGTGAATATTTGTTATCATTTAATTAGGTTTTTGGGTGCTTTCTTAATATAAATTGACCTATTTGTATTCACTACAATGTGTTTTGCTTGCTGTAATCAAGTTTTGTATTGTTTTAATTACATGTATTTTCAATTCACTGTATTTATTTATGATTGATTGTTGTGGTATTTAAGTTTAATATGTGGATGCACTTTAGAGTCAATCATTTTTACTGTGCAGAAAGACATATGGTACACAGCCCAGCTGCCCACATCAACTTGCCGGTAGGGCGAAAACACAGTGCATCAACACGGAGTCTGGACCTACATCCCGGAGGACGGCCCCGCGAAATGCTATGAACCGAAGTGGCCGCCCCTCCTGTGCTGAGGCCACCGCCTTTTCAGGAAATGAACTAATGAGAATGTAAACACCATCTCCTAACTCCCCCCCTCCCCCCTCAGAAACACACACACACACACCCTCGCCCCTCTCCCTATCCCACCCGCACTCCGCATCAGATTTAGCTATACAAGTACTATAAAATCCAGCAATGTTCCAAAGGAAGGTTCAACCCCCTGGGTAAGCCCTGTCCGATTCTAAGGGAATGAGTTGTAGGATCTGAAGGTATTTCGGGCAAGTTACTTCTCGTAGGTCCTTGGACAGGAGATGCAAGAATGAGCCCCACAATTTAGCATACTCCAAGCCTTTCCCATCCATCCCCATCGAGAGCCTTTCCATTGCTAATATGTGCCAGAGCCGTTGGAACCAATCTCGGGGATCCGGATTGTCAACATTAGGAGTCATCGGAGAGGGAAACGTGGTCCACCCCTTTTGTTGCGCCAGCTGGTTCCATGCCCTAAGAGTCGGTGCAGTCACTGGGGAAGAGTAGAGGCCCCAGGCTCCATGCTTGCGGGGCAGCCACAGCTCCCGCCAGATATTGCAACCCGCCACCGTATGGTCCATAAAGTTCCAGTGTTTACTGGACATGGGCCTGTTCCATTCCACTATGTAATGCAGGGTGGACGCTTGAAGGTAGGCTGGCAGTAAGGGAAAACCCAGTCCCCCAACCGCCCTCGGAGCAACCGCCACGGACAATGCCTGTCGCGGCCGCTTGTTGTCCCACAGGAATCTATTAAGGAGCCCCTGCAGTTTCCACAGGATGCCCTGCGGCGGGGTCAGCGGCAGCATTTGAAACAAGTACAATATGCAGGGAGAACAGTCATTTTCAGAGCTGCCAGCCTCCCATACCAGGCCAGCTTGAGCCAGGACCAGTCTGAGAGAGCCTTGGTGACCTGCTCAACCAGCATCTTATAGTTCAGGGACACTGTTTTAGGGATCGAAGGTGCCAGGCGGACAACCAGATACTGAATATCAGATGGCGCCCCGCCAGGTAGGAGAAGGATCTTCCTTCGGTGGTGGTTCTGCGAATGCGTGGAATGGTGGCGAGTGCGAGGCTGGTGGATCGGAGCTGGCGTGTGGGTGTGTAGAATGTGAGGCGTTGTTGAGGTATTTGGGCCCCATGTCATGGAGAGCCTTGTGTGCGTGGGTGAGGAGTCTGAACGTGATCCTCTTGCTGACGGGGAGCCAGTGCAGGTTTCTCAGCTGGGGAGTGATGTGGCTGTGGCGGGGGGTGTCCAAGATGAGTCGTGCAGAGGAGTTCTGTATGCGTTGGAGTCTTTTCTGTAGTTTGGCTGTGGTTCCAGCGTAGAGGGTGTTTCCATAGTCCAGTCGGCTGGTAACGAGGGCCTTGGTGACCGTCTTCCTGTTGTCGGTGGGGATCCACTGGAAGATCTTGCGGAGCATGCGCAGGGTGTTGAAGCAGGATGACGAGACGGTGTTGACTTGCTTGGTCATCGTGAGGGAGGAGTCCAGGACGAAGCCCAGGTTGCGTGCATGGTCCGTTGGCTTGGGGGCGGTGCCCAGGGCAGGGGGCCACCAGGAGTTGTCCCAGGCGGAAGGGGATGTTCCCAGGATGAGGACTTCCTTCCATTCCTTCCTGGAGGTTGGATCTGGCGGTGGCGGGGTGTTTGGTAAGGGACAGGGTCAGCTGGGTGTCGTCTGCGTAGGCGATGATGTTTAGGTTGTGTTGGCGTGCGATGGCTGCGAGGGGGGTCATGTAGACGTTGAAGAGGGTAGGGCTGAGCGAGGATCCTTGCAGGATGCCGCTGCACCTATGTGTGAAGCTGAAGTGAAAAATAGTGAGAGGCAGGGCACGTAAGCTACTGTATGTGAGTGTTTAGGAAGTGTGTAAATACATTTCAGCATATGTGAAAGCGTTTTGGTGTCTTGTGTGTTTAACAGACTGCTGAGACTGTGTCCTCACAAGCATGTAGCTGCCATTATGAACTCCAGGGCCCTCTGGATAATCTCGGCGGGCCCCTGCCACCCTCCCTGCCACCAGGGGCCGGCACCCTGGCGGTGCCCCCCCTCTGCTGGGACAGGCTCTGCCCAGGTGGTGCCCGTCACAGGCAGCGCCCAGGGCAGCCTCCTTCCTGTCCTCCATGCTCCTCTGCCAGTCAGATGCCAAGGGAGGCGGCTGCGAAAGATCACATTTCAGCGTACTCGAGTGGCCACGGAGATGTGCTCTGTGAACTTTGGGGAAGGCAGAGGCACATGCTGTAACTTTAGGAAAGCTGCATATTGAAAGATGCTGTTTGCGGCACTGTGTACCAGGTTTTTCCGGCTCCCAGTTCAAAGGGCATACTTTCAAACACAGCGGAAGGAAGAATTGGGGTGCCACTTACCAGCTGGAGCGGAAGACAAGCGTGCATCTGGCGCAGTGATGAAAACGACGGGTCCGGGAGCCACGTCACGTGAGGGACCTTTCGAACGTCCTACACGTAGGGACGCCGGCGTCGTAGCCTGATTGGACAATATTCTTGGCCTGCGGCCGAGTAAGGTTCGACCGTGACACCAAAATGCAAAATAATATTACTGTCTGTCGAACCTTACCCGGCCGCAGGCCAAGATTATTTTCGACTTGGACCACGGTGTCACCCTATGTGATGGTGTCACCCGGTGCGGTCAGCACCCCCCGCACCCCTCTAGTGACGCCACTGACCATAGTACCATAATTTTAGTACTCAATACTGTAGTCAACTCTCTAAGCACTAAGTTGATTTTTGTCACCGTCTTTTGTCCTACAGCAGCCTTCCTCATCTTTCAGTCCCACCTGCGCCCATTCAGTCAGCTCGCTCGGTGTGCCTGTCGTCTGTATGTCCCTTATAGTCGCCCTAGCGTCAGTCCAGTGTTCTGCTTGTGTCCTGGTCACATACATGCGTGTCGTGGTTCTGTCTTGTGCTGTGGTTCGGGCAGTAATGTCTGCTAGTGCATTTCCCTGCCCAATGAGATCAGTCACCTTCTTATGAGCCTGACACTTAATTACCGCTAGCTGCTTGAGGAGGAGTACTGCTTCTGTCAATGCGGAGACTAGGTCCCCGTGTAAGATGGGCGTGCCGTGTGACGTCAGGAACCCTCTTTCCCTCCAAAGGACTCCGAAATGATGAACTACCCCAAAGGCGTACTGGCTATCGGTGTATTTGTTGACTGTCGTGCCAGCCGCTAGAATGCATGCTCGTGTAAGGGCAATGAGCTCAGCTGCTTGGGCAGATCGTTGGGCAATGCGGGCAGTTTCTAGGATAGTTTGAGCTGTGTGTCACGGCATACGCTGCTGAGGTAGTGCCATCAGGGAGCTTGAGGCATGAGCCGTCTACCCATAGTTCCCCGTCTGGTTCTGGGAAGGCGGTGTCTCGGAGATCAACTCTACTTTTAGTCTGCTCGTCAGTGAGGGTTACGCAGTAGTGTAGCGAAATTGTATTAGGGTCATTTTCTGGAAGAGGCTGCAATGTGGCTGGATTAAGGATGGAACATCGTTTCAGCGTAATGTGTGGTGCTAACAGGGTCAGTTCGTATCCAGTCAGTCAGGCACTCGTCAAATGTTGCGTCTTAGTCTGGTTTAGCAATGTGTCAACTGCATGTGGTATTAGCACTGTGATGGGGTTGGAGAGCACTATTCCCTCGCTCTATCGTATGGAGACTGCTGCAGCTGCTACAGCGCGCAAGCACGCGGGTAGCACACTAGCTACTAGGTCGAGGGTGGCAGAAAAATACGCACAGGGGCGTGGCTTGTGGCCAATTGATTGTGTCAGGACAGATAATGCACATCCCTCCCTTTCGTGTGTGTAGAGGGAAAATGGTTTGGAGTAGTCTGGTGTCCCTAGAACAGGTGCTGAACAAAGGGCATCTCGTAATTCCTCGAATGCTGACTGGCTTTTGGGTGTCCAAGGGAGTGGAAAGGGTGTGTCTTTGGCTAGGAGGGAGAGAAGGGGTTTGACAATGAGGCTGAAGTTTGGTAACCATTGTCGACAGAATGAAGTGAGGCCTATCAGTGAGTCGACTTGTTTCTGGTTTCTGGGGACAGGAGTGTCTAGAATGGTGTGAGCGTTCTCCCTTCCTTTGACAAAAGGTGTCCTAAATACGTCACTTGTGGTTGGCATAATTTCAGTTTCTAGCGGGAGACCTTGTGACCATTTTCGGCAAGGAAATGTAGTAACTGAATGGTGGCAGCGACTGCTATTGGAGTGGTGTCTGCTGCTAGCAAAATGCCGTCTACGTATTGTATCAGTGCTACTCTGTCTGGCAATTGTATGGCATCCAGCTGTCGTTTGAGTGCCTGACTATAGATGCTTGGACTTTCTGTGTACCCCTGCGGTGCTCTACAAAATCTAAATGAGCAGGATCTTAGTGTAAATCCAAAAAGATAGCGGCTGTCCTCATGAATGGGTATAGAAAAGAATGCATTTTTGAGATTGATAACAGTGAAAACGGTGGCAGTGGATGGGATGAGGGTCAGGATGGTGGTAATGTCAGAAACAACTGGATATTGGATCTTGTTTACCTCTCTTAGGTCAATGATAAAGCGGTAGGCTTTTCCATCTCCCTCTCCCTGTTTCTTTATGATCGGCAGAATAGGACTGTTACAAACGTTGCTCACCACTTCTTCTACCACCCCTGCTTCTACAAGTGAGAGAATGATATCTGTGAGTGCTCTCTCTCCCTCTGTTGAGATTTTGTACTGCGGTATCTTTGGCAGAGTCACGTCTTGTCGTATTGTTACATGCACTGGGTCAATCATCATTTGTCCTACGTCTGAGTCAGCCCTAGCCCACAAGTGCGATGGTAAAGTGGCCAGTGGGATGTGTCTGCTTTGGAAACGGGATACATGCGTTGGAGTGGATTATCTCTCTGGTGTTGGTGATTGTCATATAAGATGACTCGCACTCCGTCCGGGGAACATCGAATAGTTGCACGGACGTGCTTCAGTAAGTCGAGACCCATAATGGCGTCTGGGGTGTTGGAAGAGAGAAGGAATGTCGTGTCGATGATGTTATTTTCTAGATTAAAAGGGAGGGGTCTGGACAAAGGGTTAATGGAGGGCGTACCATCAAATCCTATTGAGGTCACATGTGAGCCAGACAAGGGTGCCCTTGGAATCAGTCATTTGGATAGTGCACTACGTGTTGCTCCTGTGTCTACCAAAAATGGCGACTCTGTGCCCAGAACCTTTGCGGTAACATAAGGGCCTTGCTGATCAACATAGAGCTCGACTGGATCCCTCCCTTACCCTTGGCTGTCCTATGCAAAGTCGTATGTGTTGTCGTAGTCTGATTGCTGACACTGGTTCTGTCGGGGCTGTCAAAAGCATTTGTCCTACCTGGCCTCTCCTCACTAATGTTGTTAGTGTACCCTCTTCCTCGTCCTCTACCTCTTGGCCCATTTACTAATTCTCTTGTTCCCTTTTCTTTATTTATTTCTGCCAGGATCGGGCATTGGGATTTCCAGTGTCCATACCCTTTACAAAATGCACACTGATCTTCCCCTAAGTCTCTGCGTCCGTTGTATGGGGCAGGCACGTTATTTCTAGGTGGTGGTGGCGCTCTAGGGGTATTTTGCTGATATCCTCCCTTGTCCTGTTCCCTTCCTAAATTTACACCCTGTAGCTGCGCTATCATGACTCTTTCTTTCAAATCTTTCTTTTTCTTTTCATTGGCTCTTTCGTTTTCGTTTTTTCTGGTGTTCATAATATTGGAAAGTAACCGCTGTCTAGGATTGACAGATTGGCCAACCGCACTCTTTTGGGAGAGTGGCCTCTTCAAAAGTTCAAACCAAGTAAATTCAAAATTTTAAACCAATAGATACGTACACAGTAATCCAAAGTAATTCAATTAGTCCATTGAAGTTTATTTACTGTGAATTCAGTTTGTAAAGTAACGTTGTTGTCTCACAACTTTATAAGAGCTCATGAGTTTTCCTTTTCAAAAATGTGCACAACAAATAGTTCATCCACATGCCCAATGCATTTCGTGCTAGGAAGCACTTCATCAGGGGAAATACATTTCTGTGGGATAATTAAAACAGAAATAAGTTGATGGGAAGAAGCAGGTCACAGTCTGCGCTCAACAAACATTGTACTTCATTTAAAGTGACTATAAACATATAAAACAGAGTGCTTAATAAGGTAAAACAAAGTGCTCCGTGTGATACATAACATTAGTGCTTGTCTCGTGATCATAGATCCAAAAGTGGTGCAACAGTTAGCTCAAGTGTCACTGGGGTGTACAATAACGATATAGGCTAGTAACAATGCATAGTAAACGATGCGGGGTAAACGCGCTGTTCCTACGGTGCTTCGAGTCAGTTACACGTATTGTATTAATGGGGTCAAACCCTTAATATCACCGCGTGGAAGCAAAGGAAAACTAAGGAAAACTGAAGATTGTAACTCTATACCCTATCTCAGCGCTAAGAATCGCTTAACAAACACTCACCGGTTAGTGGTTTGTGAGAACACCTCGTTCGAAAATCGCCGCTCTCAGCGTCTGGCATTTCAGAGTGAAGTCGCGCATGCGCTTAACGCGCGTAGTGTGCATTTATCTGCATGCAAAACCGAAAGCTTTTAAGAACCTTAACTCGCTTCGTATGGCTTAATATTTAAACAAACGAACATGCACAACAATATATTCAATATGTCTGTATGCGAAAGTTACTTGTTGGGGTGAAATAATCCGTTTAACTGGAAATACGTGCGCTCTATCTATGAGTCAAACTCGCGGCCATCTTGGAATGGTCAACAATACCTATATAACCAATGTAAATAAACGAGTGTACTTTCAACCAGTGTTACATCCACATGTTCACGGAAATTATACTCAATGTTTTCATGAGAAACAAATGCTGATCATGCATGTTCATATATATTCAGTGTGCAAAAAACAAATTGACAACAGTGTTGTTGAGTGAAAGCTAAACGATAAACAAGAAGGTTAAAGAAAATCCTAATTTTACAAAATCAGTGTTAATGATGTTCATCTAGGTCTAGAGGAAACAACTGTATTCAAGGCGTTCATTAAGCCCCGTGGGGTGGCAGGAATTTAACTTTTTAATCCAAAATATTTCTCTTTGGAGTAATCTTTTCTTGTTGTCACAACCTAGTTTAGCAGGAACACACTCCAAAATCAAAAAACGCATCTGACTGATGTTGTGGCTGTTGGTGATGTAATGCGCAGCTACTGGTGCCTTTATGGATTTATTTCTTATGGTGCTCTTGTGCTCTGTCAATCGAGTCTTGATTTTTCTCTCAGTCTTGCCCACATAAGCCAGTCCACATGGGCATTTTAGTAAATATACCACATTTTTTGAGTCACATGTAGCATTCGTAAACAATTTTATGGTTTTGCCTGTTGTTGGATGGTTAATGGTGTTACCACGAATTATGTTATTACAATGCCCACAATTGGCACATGGGATCGTGCCAGAAAATTTCTCTTTTTGGTGTGATGTGTCTTTTTCAATAAGGTCCTTGATGTTCCTGGATCTCTGGTATGCAAATAGTGGTTTGTCGAAAATTCCTTTGAAATCAGGCTCCTTCTCAATCATCTCCCAATTTTTTAAGATGGTTTTCTTGATTTGGTTGCTTGAATTTGAGAACTTCAAAACGAATACTGGTCTGTTCTGATTTTTGTCCTTGCTCTTAGTTTTCAACAGTTCCTCTCTAGGGATGCCTTGTGTTCTGACTTTAGCTTCTTCTAAGATAGTCTCTGGATATTTTCTCTCTCGAAACTTCGCTATCATGGAATCTGCATTCCTTTCAAAGATTTGATTGGTAGACGAAATTCGTTTCATTCTCAAAAGTTGAGAGTAGGGTAAATGGCGTTTGAGTGACAACGGATGACAACTGTCAAAGTACAGCAGGTTATTTCTGTCGGTCTCTTTTGAGTAAACATCAGTTTGAAAGCAATTGTTTTCTACGGAAACAAGAACATCCAGGTAAGGAATAGAGCCAGTGCTGATGGTGTGGGTGAATTGTATATGGTCATCAATACTATTTATATCTTCCATAAATTCTACCATATCCGCTGATGGGCCTTTCCATATAAGGAAGATGTCGTCGATGTATCTCCAATATTTTTGAATTTTGTGTTGCCATCGAGAATTTCCAAGGATGTGATCAAGTTCCAGTCGGTGCATAAAAAGATTTGCGTAGCTGGGCGCTGCGCAATTCCCCATAGAGGTTCCAGCCAGCTGTTGGAAGTGGTTATCATTCCATGAGAAATAGCTGTGATACAATGTAAAATGGAGTAGTTCAAGTAAAAAGATTTCCAGATCTTGTTTGATATTGTGATCGATTAAGAATGACTCAAGAGCTTCAATGCCTCTGTTATGAGGGATAGAGGTGTATAAAGAGCATACATCTATGGTGCAGATGGTAGTTTCCATAGTATCATCTAATTTAGTGTCTCTGAGTTTGATAAGAAAATCGGTGGTATCCCGCAAATAGGTGGTCATTTTCTGAACAAGTGGTTGGAAGTGTTGGTCCAAATATTTGCCTATTGGTTCGTGGATAGAACCCCTCGTTGACACAATCGGTCTAAACGGGGGTTTTGTCAGATCTTTATGTATCTTAGGAAGCATATGAATGCTGGGACACTTAGGATGCTCTTGAATCAGGAAACGTCTGTCCTTTTCAGTTATAGTGCCCATTTCTACAGCCTTATTAACGATGATGATCAAAGTTTCTTTGAAAGTATTTGTAGGATCATTGGGAAGTGTCATATACAGATTTTCATCGTACACATGCTTCAGTACACTGTCTGTGTAATACTCCATGTCCATCACGACAATTGCACCTCCTTTGTCAGCTTTACAACACTTAATTTTGCAATTATCAGAGATTTGATTGATAGCTCGAATTTCGTGCACGGACAAATTTGAGCGTTTTGAACTAGGTTTTTTGAAGAGGTCCTTGATTTCATTTAACGTGATTGTTTCGTAAGAATCCAAAATGTTGTGGCTCACTGGTGCTTGGTATGTACTTTTGCTTCTTAATCCTAGTAGAGTGTCTTCAGTTTCGGTGGATGGTGTTTTTTCAACTATCACATTCGTGAAGAAATGCCTCAACCGGAGGGTCCTCATGAATTTAAAGAAGCTTACTTCAACTTCGAGTTCATTTGTGTTGTACGATGGTACAAAAGTCAAGCCGTGTTGTAACACTGAAATTTGGTTCTTAGATAATTTCTCTTTTGAAATATTAATCACTAGGTTGTTTTGCTGCGTGTCGATTGGGCAATCGATGGACCTGGATCTTTTTGTGTTCTTGCTCCTCCTGGTTCGACGTGCTGGCTTTGGCCTCTCCCTAAAAAAGGCCTCTCTGATGAGGTTGATGCGGAGGTGTTGGGAAGGTCGGTTCTGTTGTCCTGTTGTTTGCCCCTTCTGTCCGTTCTCTGAGTATCTCTTTGTGCAGAATCAAATGATGTTGAGCTACCTTCATCAGATGAAGGGTTCTGGGATGGTCTTTGTTGTCGTCTCTGGGCATATACCTCTGCCCAGTTGTACACTTCCCCAAGTTTATAATCAACAGTATCGCGCTTATATTTGCGAATCTTTCTGTCGTTTATTTCCCTTGTGTATTTGTCTAACTGGGTAGATATGTCTTCCAGCGCTTTGTCTAAGTCTTCCTTTGATAGATTATTCTCCAAGTTATTTTGGATTCTTTTGATGTCTTTATCAAGATCTTCAATGATTTTGGCTAATTCTTCCACTATCAAGAGGATTAAATCCAATGAACATTTGTTCAGTATCTCATACCACCGTTCAGTGAATTTTGGGTTGTTCCTGCACAACGTTGGTTTTAGGGCGATTCGTAACCCTCTTGGTATTCTCTGATCTTTATGGTATCTAATGAGTGTTCCTGCGTGAAGTTTTTGATTAATGATTCTCTTGGAAGTGTATAACAGTTGTTTCAACAGACTTTGTGAAGAGGCCACTCTCCCAAAAGAGTGCGGTTGGCCAATCTGTCAATCCTAGACAGCGGTTACTTTGCATTTCACTAACTCCCTGCAGGGCAGAGGGAGCAGACCGGCCAGCACCTAAAAAGAATAGACATTATTGAATTTTTGAATACCTCACGAGTGCCACGCCACCCTATATTTAGTTCATAATATTGGGCCATCTGGAGGATGGCTGCTGGTTTAGAGGCCGCCCAACTGCTCTCACTGGTATGTAGTTTCTGTGAGACTTCTGGCAACAGTCCCTTAACATAGTTCTGTACGAACAAGTGGTGTCCGGTCGCAGTGGACATGTCTTGTCCACTATAATCGGAGAACACTGTCTCAAACCGGGAGAAGAATTCCGAAACATCTTCTTGAGGTTTCTGGCGGCAAGCTGTTACGATAGACCAATCTATCTTTTTCTCGGGAATCAGGGTCTTTACCTTCTGCACTATTTTGTCAGGGAGGTCTAGTATGGCTTTCAAGGGTTTCTGACCAGGGTTTCGCTGTTTATCCAGCCCATCGAGTTGTCCCCAGGTATGACCGAATAGGTCTGTGTGGTCTACTTTCCTGATCTGTTTCCACACATCGGCTGGCCGACATAGCCCAAAGAACAAATCGATGTCGGCTAGCGTCATAATTGTTGACCCTAGGGCTGTACTTAACTCCATGAAAAATGCGGTAGGATTCTTTCATAAGTCCGGCAGGGATTTTCGGAACGTCAGAATGTCCTGTCTATCCCAGGGCTGTTATAGATAACCCTTCCCTTAGTGTCTTGGTGATTTATGTAATCGTGAGTTCCTTGTCCTCTAGGGGGGACCCAATAGGGGGCAGCTTCCTTAATGGGCATCATGTTATCTATTCTCTCTATCGGGGGTTCCGTCATTGCAGATGTTGTATTTTTGTCTACCTGCCCTTGCTCCATGAGGTGGCGGAAGACTTCTAATGTATAGGAAAAAAGTTTCGCTACATCGGATTCACTCTCATCTCCTGTATCTACCTTTCTGTACAGAGTCACGAGTCGGTCGGGCCCTTTATTCCTATACTTTTCCTCATACGCTGTGAGTGTGTAATAACAAAAGCGCACGACAAAGTGTCGTTTGCGGTTGTCGGCGTAGGAGTTACATATATCTGTTATGTATTCCTCTGTTTCTTTCTTGTCTACTAGGGTTTTAACTATCCTATCGATGCCTGCTCGCTCATTTTTACTTAATCGTGGGATTCTCACCAGCCCTTTCACTTCGATTCTTTCTGATGTGTCCTCTGGCAAGGCATTAGGCGTGAGAGGCTTGGTTGGCGCAGAGGCCGTGGATACCGAGGCCCTGTCGCTACCTTCAGTTGTATTCTGAGAGCCTTGTTGTTGCACTAGAGGATGGGTAGGGGCATATGGAGGTGGCATGTAGATAATCGGTGGACCTAGGAGTAGATTGTTGTCTACCCTTTGTTTCGATGGGAGCTCAGGGTAAAGAGTTGAGGGAGCTCTAACCGGGTGTTGACCTGGGATCTCTGCCTCTCGCTCCTTCCTAGCTTTTTCTCAAATTCCTCTTCTAACTTTTTGCCAGCTAGGTGAGCTGATTTTCGTAGTTCTTTTTCTATTCTCGCTTCATCTCTTTTCTTTCGCTGTGTTGTTTCTTTTCGCCATAAGCCGAAGCTGTCAAGCATAGTCGGCGTGGTTTTCTTTTCGCGTAAGGCTATTTCTAGCGTTTCTATTTTAGCAGGATCAAAAGATCCCGTCAGTGGCCACTGATTTTCTCGATCCTTCCTAGTGTGCTAGTGCCATAGTTTGCTATAAGCTACAGCGACTAATCCATACTTCAGATACATGTCCTTATTAGGGGTGCCCTCCGGTGGAGCCGGATGACTGACCTCTAATAAGCGGTCCGTGCTGAACCAATTACCAGTCAGTGGGGAGAAGATAGGCATGACGTATAATCGGACAAATAAAGATCTCAAACAATTGTGGTCAAAGATCCGCACTACCTATCCTTCGCTGCCTGCAAAGGGAGAGACTATTCCTATTCTTCGTTGTTTGCAAACAGGGAATATCTCAAAAAGAGCCAACGTACCAAAATAGCTAACGAGCTAACAAACCAATAAAGTGCAATACTAGTATTGAATCCAAACAATTCCAATACAATCAATCATTCGACAGCAGTCGTTTTCACGACCTTACCCGGACCGCATGGACAGTTCTTTGTCTTCCACTTCCAGCGCCCGATCGTCCTCTTTTCTCCGTATTAGCCGCGTCACTCCTGTGGGATCCCAGTCAGGACCGTAGGTCACTCAAGAGAGGTCCGTTCGGAACTGGTGAAGTTCGGATGATTGGCTGCCAGACGAGGGTCTCTTTCAGGCAAGTGCACTTTCCCAATCATTGCAGTCGTTCACTCCGTTGTAAGGACCTCTCCACCGGACCCCGTGTTGCTGATGGGCTACGCGTTGGGACACCAATTTGTGGAAAAAACAGCCGATCTCTTACGAATACCCAGGCTGCTTGGCGCAAAACACCTCTAATTCCCAATATCGATAGTTACCAACATAAAGAGGCAGGCGCTGGATATGGAAAGCATGAACAAGTTTATTGCTCTAGAGGAGAACACGTCAGGTCTGACACAAGGGATGTCTTCAGGAGGTGTTCTAACAACTTCTCTGCTGCTCTTCTTTTTATACAATTTACAGTAACATTATTGGTGGTCAAACATCCTAGGAATTCCCGCCTCCAGCAGGTTCTCACAGAGTCCCAACAATTTGTCGTCCCCCCACCTGGGTCCTAATTAGTGATTGATATCTCGCAGCTGGACATTCCGACAGGATCTGTAAATGTGTGTGATTAGTCACATCTAAGGATTATGTAAGTGATAAGATCAAGCATTTCTGTTCGTGCAGCAAGTCCTGCCTTGTGGGGGCAATAAACTACGTCCGCAGGGCTTGGTTTACAGCCTGGGACTGGATCGAGTGGCCAGGTGCAGTTGGGGGTTATCAGAAGGGCCTTCTCGAATGTGGAGGATGAAAAGACAAACGTGTTTAGGGCGGGAAGTGGCTCCAGGGTCTTGTCACGAGGACAAGGTTTTATGACCTTAGTGCATTTGGTCATGCTGAATCAGGGCACTGGGGATGGTTGCGAGGTCAGGGTGAATCGTGGGTGACTTACAAAGTGCGAGATGGCCGTGGCACCTAAAATGGATGCCGTTTACTTGCAGAAAATGGCTCTTGTTAGGCAAGATGGCGTCGGTGATGTTCATGTTTGTAAACTGCGATTTAACACAACCTTCCCCCTGGCGGACCTTACACTCGAACACTACACTTCACGACCCCCCAAACACTACCCTGAACCCTAAAACACTACCCTACACTACACAAACACCACACCACTACTCTAAACCCTAAAACACTACCGCCCTGCACGACCCTCACCCTTCCCCAGTTCACTCCCTACACTGCAGCACTACCCTGCACGACACCCCAACACTACCCTGAACCCTAAAACACTACCCTACACTACACAAACACCACACCACTACCCTAATCCCTAATATACTTCACGACCCTCACCCTTCCTAGACCTTACACTCGAACACTACACTTCACGAACCCCCACACCACTACCCTAAACCCTAAAACAATACTCCTTGCATGACCCTTACCTTTACCCCAGTCTGCTCCCTACACTACACTACCCTGCACGGCACCCCAACACCACCCTAATCCCTAAAACACTACCCTACACAAACACCACATCACTATTCCCCAACACAACACTTCACGACCCCCGACAATACCCTAAACTCAAATACACTACTCTATACTACTCAAACACAACCCAATAACCTATAAAACCACCCCTGCATGACTCAAAAAAACTACACTTACCTCTCTCTCTCCTCCGTGGTTCCTCTCTTCTCCGGCTTCCAGCGACGTCAGATCTGCACTTCGTTGTTTGCAAACAGAAGTGCCTTCCAAACAACGATGTGGATAGCGCATACCATGACAACGCATGCATTGTAAAAACGCTTGCAATGTAACAACTTGCGTACTTATGGTATGTGTTGTAACATCACAAGTGTAGTAACGTTTGCGAAGTAATGATATGCGCACTAGGAGCTGGGTACAAAGGGCCAGATGTAGATAGGCAAATACCGGTCGGTAACGGCCGAAATTCGGTAATTTCGGCTGTTACCGACCGGTATTTGGAAAATGAGATGTAGGGCCACCTAAAATACAGATTCGGTAATTTTACAGATTCGGTAAAATTACCGATTCTGTAAAATTACCGAATCTGTATCATGAGATGTAGGTAGGCTTTAAGAATTCGTTATTTACCACGAACTAGAAGTTGGTGGTAAATAATGAAAAGCCTTGAAAAAGCATTTTTTTTGCTTTTCAAACGCTGCCATGTTGCAGACATACATGCCCTTAGGCATGTATGTCTGCAACATGTGCACACATAAACGATTGAGGGGTACAACAGGGTGTCAAAGTGACACCCTGCCACCCTTCAATGTTTCCCCCAATTACCGAATCGGTATTTACCGATTCGGTAATCGTCATTCATTCCTATGGGCCTCCAGGTCCATAGGAATGAAGGGCATTTACCGAATCGGTAAATACCGATTTGGCAATTACCGAATCTTACCGATTTGGTAATTTAAAAAGAGAAATTACCTACTTCCCATTTACCTACTCTTAAATACCGAATCGGTATGATTCGGTATTTAAGAGTAGGTAAATCGAGATTACCTCCATCTGGCCATAAATGTTGTTTACCAGACAGAGTACTCCATTTTATTTAATGGAGCGCTGAACATTCCAATGTTTAATCATAGCCTTATTGCTCTACTCCGCCCATTAAAGCCTACTCCAGTGTTAAAGGCCCAAGCCGAAGGTAAAGGCCTTTAAAAAGGGAGCAGGTCTTTAATGGCTGGTATAGCCCTGCTACAGCAGGTTGTAAGGCTATGTTGGACTTGGCCCTCTTGGCAGGGTCATCCCTGAACTTTTTGCCTTCTCCAATATTCTCTCTGACCTGTTTTTGTTGGTTTAATGACTCTGGGCACTTTACCACTGCTGACCAGTGCTAAAGTGCATATGCTCTCCCTACTGTAAATTGCTACATGTGATTGGTTTCCATAATTGGCTAATTCGGTTAACTCTCAGTCCCCAGTAAAGGGCACCAGGAGTGCCAGGGCTTGTAAATACAAATGCTGCTGGTGGGCTTGCAGCACTGGTTGTGCCACCCACAGAAGCGGCCTATTAAAATGTGCCTAAGGTCTGCCATTGCAAGACCTGCGTGCAGTCTGGTAATGTCATGCTAACTGCACAAGTACACCTACTTGCCAGTCCCTAAACCTTCCCTTAACTTCATATTAGTCACCCCTATGGTAGGCCCAAGGGCAGGGTGCATTGTAAGCATAAGGTAGGACATGCTCTAATGTGTATGGCATGTCTTAATAGCGAATTAGAGCCAATTTTGTTTTTCACTATTGTAAGGCTACCTGTTCTCATAGGCCAGAATGGGCTGATGGAATTATTACACTCTATAATCCCAGCAGGCTCAGGGAACATGGTAGAAGGTCAAGTTTAGAATGCCTGAACTCAGAATAATAAAATACTTATTTTAGTAAAGTTTATTTTAATATCCTGTGTTTGCAAATGCTACTTTTAGAAAGTTAGCATTTGCTTGCCTAACCATTTCAGCCCGCCTCTGCTCTTATGTGTATCTGCTGTCTGGGTTCTGTGAGTGACCGGGCTAGGGATGACAGGTGGTGAATAGAGGGATCACACCAGGATGGGTGGGGGGAGTGCCCCTTGACTCTGAATAGGGCTGTGCTCTGCCACCACAATGCTGGCTCCACCTCCTGCGGAGTGTGGTATATAAATAAATAATACCGGATCTATTTTTGAATTAATGAATGAATAACAGATAGCTCAATAAAATAAGAGTCAAGATTCGAGGTAGTAGGAGTTTCTGCAGGTTTATTACAGCATAAGGACAGGATCAGGACAACCTGCATGGAACAGAGGTGACAGGGCCCAGCAGGACAACTGGGGCCCAGCAGCTGCCGGGGCTTGATCTGGGATGAGCGCGCTAACTTTTAATAACAATACATCAACTTATATACATAGCGCAAACACATAGCATTACATTGCAGTAGGCGTAACAGTGGGTGGAGCAGAAGGCGTGACGCGTAGCAGTCGCGAAAGATAACAGTAAAAAGAGGTGTAACTGGGAGTATACTTAGGCATGTGGTGCAAACGTAACAGAATATGTCATGAATGGGGCAGAAACATAGGAGGGGGCTACCTAAGGAGCCGGGACCTCTAACCTAATGGTGCGCGTAAACTGGCAATGACGTATCACTAGGAGAAGCTGGGGGCTACGAACTCTGTGCTAGGAGCAGAGACTAGAGTCTGGAGGGTCGGAGCGACATGTACCTAAACCCTATCTGGTATCTGATGTTTAGGGAACATGTTGATATAAACTAGAAGTCATGAGGGGAAAAGCTAACTTGATTCTAAGACTGGACCATGCATTATTCTACATGTAGTACGTGATGAAGAATATTAAATGACCATTAATACAGTATTTCTCTAACATGGAGACGAGAAGGCTAGACAATGACGGAAACTATTGATGCAGTTCAGTAGCTTAGGAATGCAGAGAAGGAGGACTGAACTGATAGCTGGAATCATAACATACTCTTGGCAGACTCAGAGGCAGAGCCAAGCTGCACCGGGCACTGCGAGGCAGGAAGTAAGTGAAGGGTCGAGGATACAGGTGGGGGCTGTATCGCTCCTCAGCGAGGCTTTCAGGAGACAGGAGCTGAATCTGATGTCCGGGCCCTTTTGAGGCCTGGAAACGGGGACTTTATAATGGAATAACGTGCACACTGGGAAACGTGGCAACGTAGCTTTACATAGGCCTGATATTCGTAGTATTCACGAGGACTGGAAACTAGCATACTAAAGGTGGACACAACTGGAATTGCGTCATTAATCGGACATGGGGAATAACATATGCATATTGGTCATGCACACATAACATATGATGGATGAGGCGTAGGGACACAGAACATGGCAAAATTTACTTTTCCACATTCCCTCCTTGTCACTACGTTTCCATCAGGAAACATCAATTTTCATGATACCATCTATCATTTCATACAGTACCATTTGCTCGTCTCGAATTGTCTTGGAACGAGATTTAGAACGGGGCTTGGGACTAGGAATACAAGAGGTAGCACACATGCTGCAAATCGCAGGGCCACATTGTATACAGAGGCAGCAGCTAAATACGATCGCTACTGCAATACCTAGAAAGGACAGGACTTTCCATCCCCAGGCGGAAATTATATTCCAGAACCAACCGGACCATGTCCAGGTGCCTGGGTCTTGGTGTAACAGATGGGCAATTTTATGGAGTCTGGTTATAGCTGAATAAACAGACGGCGCGTTATTTGGAATGAAAATGCAGCAACTAGATCCGATGACTCTACAGGCCCCGCCCCTATCGGCCAGTATGACGTCAAGGACGAGACGATTTTGCAAAACGACAAATCTCATAGCAGATTGTTCTTCGGTTAAGTTACCTAGAGCAGAGGCAGTCTCATTTACTACAGCTTCAAGGGTTCTTGTTAACCTACGGATCAGTTTACTATTCTGGACAGGTCCAACAAAGAAGAAGAAACCTTTATTGAAATCTGTATACTGTTCTAGAGTAGTTTCAGTATAATCGACAATTGGGGACTCCCTTCTATGTCTAATGTGTACTAGATGTGTGTTTCTGTGATAATCAGATGGGGCTAGGAAAACAGGTGGCAGTAGGAAAGCAATGTAACAGGTTCCCTCCCAATCGAGGGGCAGACGGACATATGCAGTTTGACCACAAATAAAATAAGAATGACGTGAAGCTTTGAAAACAGATTTCCCACTGTCACTATACTGGATAACAGTAGTACATTCACTATGACCTACATGTACAGAACCATAACTACGGACACATAATTCACCTTTGACTGGTAGTACTGAAATAGCAGGTAAGTCTGGAGTAGTATCAGACTGAACATTCAGGACCATAAAATTCGACGAATAATTACCTAAATTATATACTTCATTTTCTAGATCTAAACCTGTTCTGTGGGGGAAACCTTGCTTGTCTGAAAAACATGTACTGTTAAGAAAAGACATATCTGTTGAGGATGACGTTATCGTGGACCATGCTCCACACGAACCATTGTGTGAGAATGGATAAGGAAAGAGTGGCAGAACTCCCTTCGGTGTCTGGAAAGGGGGGAGTCGACCACACACCCAACAATTAGTGGCATTGCTGGTCTGGTGTGAATAATGTAACATACGGATAAATGTGTTGTTACGCATAGCGAGGCGGTAAGAATATTCGTGAGGAGGCAGATCACTAAACGTGTGCTCTACTGTAGCATTAGCAGACATATTTACATGAGGAACTGGAAAATACAAATAGAACGCATAGCTGGTGCAGGAAATCATTATGCTGATGAATAATATGAAACTTAGAAAAACGATACATTGAATTGAGTTATTACTGACTCTCTCACTATGGGGGTCTATTTTATACATGTCAGAAACAGTCTAACCGTTTCACCTAGGGGAGGACTTATACAATCAAACTGACTGACTTATTTTACTAGACCTGAGCTTTAACTTATACTCCTGTTGCGGAGTTTTCTCTAACGGGGGAGGGGTTGTAATAATGTCTTGTGCGGGACAGTCCTTAAGAGCAATATTCTGGCAGTCCTTCAAATCCTGGGAAATGTTTTTAGAAACGGATTTCAGTCCTTTAAAAAGTTTAACATGAGAAAGGTGGATCCATCCTTTTCTGCCTTCCAACTTGACGGCAGTACGGGTGGTCAAGAGGACCTGACGTGGCTCCTTCCAACGTGGTTCCAGCGGACTTGATCTGTCGAAATTTCTGATCATCACCAAGGAGCCTGGAACGATCTCGTGCGGTGCCACCTCGGTATTGTCTGGAAAGGCGGCAGCAACCTGTGAACGACATGAGTTGAGGGCAGACATCAAGGAAGCTAGGTAATCTGTCAGCATATTACATGAAACATCAGTAATACTTCGGGGTCTAGGAGTACCCCACATGTTAGGGGGGCGGCCGAATACGACCTCATACGGGGACAGACCTGATCTGGAATGTGCGACCATGCGCATATAAAACAAAGCGACTGGCAGAGCTACTAGCCAGTCCACACCTTTTTCTTTACAGATTTTAGCAATGCGGATTTTCAGGGTCTGATTATGTCTTTCGACTAGACCGGCTGCTTCAGGATGGCGTACACAATGGAACTTCCACTGGTACCCTAACAAAAGGGAAACGTGCTTCATGAGTTCAGATGAGAATGGCTGGCCGTTATCAGAATATACGACTCTAGGGAGTCCGTATCTAGGGAAGAATTCACGAACCAACTGCTTGGCAGTGGTCGCGGCTGTGTAATCTGGGACTGGATATGCTTCTGTCCACCTGGACAAAGCGCATACTACTACAAGGACATACTTGAAACCTCGACATCGCTCCATCTGAATATAATCCATCTGGAGGACCTCAAAAGGGTGGTCAGGGGGCTGGAAACCACCTTGTTCCACCGGGACACTTTTACCTGGATTAAACTGACAACATATCATACAGGTACGGACTTTCTGCTTGGCTGCAGCTCGTAAATGCTTGTTGAACCAAATGTTCTGGATACTGTCTAACATAGCTTTTTCTCCTAAATGTGCTGGACTATGTGCGGTATTGATAATGACTTGAACCATAGAATCGGGGAGAAACCATGTGGCTCTACCCTTCGTTAACCATCCTTGATCTGTCTGGACCCCTCCTTGTTCAGACCATTTCTTGATTTCATCGGGAGTAGCGTGTAACTGTATATCTATGACGTCTTGTGTAGGGTCCTTAACTGTCATGCATGTAATCGGATCTGGAGTATGTGTCATGTTAACTGGACTGTCTGGAGTCTGTGCTGTAAGCTTGGCTGTGCGATCTGCTAGATCGTTACCTTGAGAAATAATGTCAGTAACTTTCGTATGTGCTTTGCATTTCATGATAGCAATAGATGTCGGTAAATGTATGGCATCTAACAGGGCTTGAATAAGGAGACCATGCTGAATCTTGGTTCCATGAGAAGTCATGAAACCTCTCTCCTGCCAGAGCACTCCGAAGTCGTGTACAACTCCGAATGCGTAACGTGAGTCTGTGTAAACATTAACTTTCAGGTTCTTGGCATGTATACAGGCTTGTGTCAGAGCGACTAGCTCTGCTGCTTGAGCGGACAGGGTATCGATACGGTGTGTTTCAATAACTTCGGTGTCGGTAGTTACTGCATACGCGGCGACTAGTTCTCCTGTACTTGTTCTCATACATGAACCATCCACATAAAGTGTCAGGTCGGGATCTGGTAACGGAATATCTGTCAGGTCTTGTCTTGGCTTTGTCGTAATGTTAACTACTTCCACACAGTCATGTGGGTCTGGATTTGAATTAACTGATGGTAACAGTGTAGCAGGATTCAGGACGTTGCAGCGTCTAATTTCTATGTGTGGCTGGAACAGTGTCAATTCATAACCTGTTAAACGTGCAATTGTCAAGTGCTGAGTTTGTGTTCGGTTTAAAAGAACTTCTACTGAATGTGGAACTTGTACTGTCAGGGAATGTCCTAAAACTATGGAATCACTTTGTCTGATAGCTAGTGCTGTGGCTGCAACTGACTTGAGGCACGCAGGCAAAGCCTGGGCGACTGGATCTAGTGTGCTCGAAAAATAAGCACAGGGCTTGTATTGTCCTGCTTGATCTTGTGTGAGAACAGATAATGCTGTACCTTCGCGTTCAGTAACGAAAAGTGTAAAAGGCTTACTGTAGTTCGGTGTAGCTAGAACTGGAGCTTGACATAAAGCTTTCTTTAACTCGTTGAAACTAAGTGTATGTTCAGATGTCCAAGGGAGGACAGTCGATACGGCTGCCTCCTGTGTCGTTAACTGTATCAGTGGCTTGGCTAGAAATGCATACTGGGGAATCCATTGTCTACAATAAGAAGTAAGGCCGATAAAGGCACGTACCTCCTTCTGGGTTCTGGGCTGGGGAAGACTCGCTATTAACTGGATACGGTCTGGTGTCAACTGCCTACCCCTCTTGGACAGTAAGTGTCCTAAGTATACCACTTGCTGGACACAGAATTGAAGCTTCGAAGGTGACACCTTGTGCCCCATCTCGGCTAGAAAATACAGGACTGTAAGTGATGCTCGCTCGCAAGCACGTTCAGAACGGGCTGTGATCAGTAGATCATCGACATACTGGAGCAGGGCAGTGTCAGTTGGCATGTGAATGTTGTCTAGTTGTCTCTTGAGTGCTTGACTGTAAATACTAGGACTTTCTGTGAAACCTTGAGGAGCGCGTGTAAACATATAGCTCCTTCCATTTAAACAAAATCCGAAAAGAAACTGGCTGTCTGGATGAATTGGAACACTAAAAAATGCATTCTTGAGGTCAATGACAGTGAAAAACATGGCTTCGGAATCAATAGCAGTTAATAGGGAAGAGATGTCTGGGACAACTGGGTACTGCGGAATAATACATTTATTAAGCTCTCGTAAATCAATCACTAATCGATATACTGGGGGTGCATTTGGATCAGTACGTTTCATGACTGGAATGATCGGAGAATTACATACATTGGAGTCAGTTTCTACAACTACTCCTTGAGCCATGAGCTCGTCAATAATTTTGGATAAGGCTGCTACAGCCTCAGGTGGCAATCTGTACTGTCTGATTCGGGGTAACACTACACCTGGTTTGAGAGTCACACGATAGGGTGTGATTTGCATGTAACCTACATCAGTTGGACCTTGCGCCCATAAATGCTGTGGAACATTAGACAATCTGGAATCAAAATCTCGTAATACATAGTGACCCTTAAAGTCACGTAGGAACAGACGTATTCCCTCTGGGGAACAGCAAATGACTGCACCTAACTCTTTCAGTGTTTTAATGCCTAACAGATTTTCTGGACATGACTTAGTAAGTAACAGATCAGTAGTGCGGGACAATGGACCTACTTCTAGAGTGACTGGCTTAGATATCTCATTAACTATTGGCTTTCCTGAAAATCCAAGGGAAACATTTCTTGAGCCTGAGAGCGGAGCCCCTGGAACTTCGGCGTGACTAATTGTGGTCCTACTTGCCCCTGTATCGATCAAAAACTTTCTGTCTTTCCCTAATACTTGACTGTGAACATAGGGACCTTCTTGATCTACAGGTATCTCGATGAGAGTCAAGCCTACCTCCCTCTCTAGGCTGTTTCATGAATATGGCTGGTACTCTGGATACTCAGACTGTGCATACTGGTACATCTGCGATGTAACGTGCTGTGTTGCAGCAATAGGCTGCGGTGCGGTAACTGTCTGTTGTGCATTCTGTGGCTGAGAAGTCTGTGAAACTTGTTCTTGTCTAGGCGGACGTGGTCTTTCTTTAGTCTTACCAGTAGCTATATTATGTTTCAGAACTGCACACTCGTTTATAAAATGACCTGGCTGTTTACAATAATTGCAGTTCCCTCTAACGGGAGCTGCAGGATGACTGGCTTGATTCGGACCCCTCTTCTGACTGTCTTGAGGAACAGATTGTGCAACTAGCACTTTCATTTTCGTGTCTTTCATACGTTTTCTTTCGTGTTCTTGCTCTTCCCTGATTCTATTCTGGTGATACTGGAGCATCTGGAGCATCTGGGACGGGGTATTAGCTTGCCAGGTGCTTTCGACTTTCAAAACTCGATTTTTAATTTGTGGACTTGAATTCTCGACTAATTTGGTAACAAAAAGATGAGGGTATGACTCACTACTTGTCTTGAGACCACTGTTAATACTGAAACATTTCTCAAATCTAGAATAAAAATCACTAATATCTTCATCTTGTTTCTGTTTACAGGCTGAGATTGCATCCCAGTCTTCTTTTCTCGTTGTCAATAATCTGGGTAAAACTTGAATCAATAATTCTGGTAATTCTTTACATTTATCTCCAAGACCGGTACCTGGTACTCGTGCCTTGTCTTCAGCTTCTAGAGCTGCCCAATCGATCTTTTTCTCTCCCACCTCCCATTCTTTTTCCTTTAACTTTTCATATACCCCTGCGGGCAGCAGGACTTTTAACATTTTAATGATATCTGGGTAAGTGTATTCTCCCATACGGAGCATGTCTTTTAATTCTCTATGGAACCCTGCTGGATCTTTATCATGACAGGGAATTAATTTCTTCATTTCAAGAAGTTCCATCTTTGAAATCGGAGTGTATACAAACACTCGTTGCATTACGCCACCCGCCCCTTGGACTGGGTGGACTTCTCGTAACGGATTCTGTCTGTCTATGTAGAATGATTTACTTTCTGGGGGTGAGACATGAACAAAATGCGGGTTCAGGAACGTTCTATATTTGTGACGCTGTTCTAGAATGATACTGATTAAATCGGTACCTAGACCTCTCCATCTATACTGGAGTAACTCGTTCAGGACATCGTGCAACGGACCTGGATCAGAATGTTGATCCTCATACAAAGTAATGAGGTGCTGGATCATATACATACCCACCAGTCGCTGCTCGGCTGGGGGCAATTTCAGAAACATTTGTGCCACTATTTCGTCTGGAAAAGTGGTAGAATCAGTAATCCATCGGACTGCTGATCGGACTAGTTCTTGTTCATGCATAGTACTTAATTCGCTATAACCGATTCGTGATTTCAGAATGTGATCGGTAGCTTGAAATACTTGTTCTAGGGAACCTTGTTCTGGTGCTTGATGATGGAAAATAGACTTGGGTTCTAGACGTAAATGGCGATCTGGAAATCTAGATTTTCCTACATACGCTATTCTGGCGGAATTCTCGTCTTCCTCTTCAGGATCAGAGATACTTTCTTTCTCGCTTACTTGTGCTGCTTTACGCTGTTCGTGTAACCTTATTATTTCTTTACGAATTTTCTTGTACATACTTTCCATGGCACCGACGGTCTTGTGCTTACCCTCGGCTATATTATCACTCCACCTTGTCAGGATTCTCATTTCGGCGGGATCTTTAGACGGGTAATCTTGTTCTCTTATTAGACAATTGATCAGGAACTTTAATATCATGAGCTGGATCTCGGCTTTCCTTTGAGACATAATCTCGCCAATACTTTCTGGATCATCCCCTGTACGGATGAAACGATATATTCTGTCTAGATCTTCTTTCATATTCGGTAAGGTGACTAGATACTCGGTCACTCTCCTTACACGTAAGGAATATAAAACCATATTATACTCGCCTGGGACTGGATCATAGACACATTCGTTAAGGGTTTGCCTGATTTCTGTAACAGACTGATGTTTGGGCGTGCGCTGTAACGCTTGAGCATGTAATTCGAGTAATGTTAAACGCTTGTGTGGCGGCGGGGTTTGAGGAAGACCTCCTCCTGCGGCCCCTAGACTAGAATCGTCTACTGACATTCTTCGTCCTGGCAGGGTCGGTAATTGTAACGTGGGCTGGACTTGTATGGCGGACTGGGCCGGGGGAGCTGTTAAGGGCACCCCGGTGTCTGAAGGAGCAGGAAGTGCCTGATTTACAGGGACTGGCGGAGCGCGAACAGGATTTGCATATTCTGGGACTGTGTCGTCCAAGTAGGACGAAATAAAAATATCAGCTGCGGTCGGTTTATGACGTAGCTTGGTCGGAACTAATGGTGGCGGGAAATTACTAGATGCCTCTGGGGTCGCTTTTGGCAAGCCCTCGGCAAGAAGAGGATACATACCCTTAATGAGGGCATGCCTCTGTCTGTCTGACTGTTCGGCTTTGACTTGTTCACCTATCTCGATTAATTCTCTTTCTTGGGCTCGTTCCTGGGATTCTCTACTTAACTCTGACTTTCTGACCTCCTTTTCAGTTCTTCTATGCGCTTCTTTACGCCATAACTCGATGGCATCCTTTTGTGACTGCCTGGCTTTCTTTTTCCATAATGCTTCTTCTACTCGCATGATACATTCGGCATCCCATGTACCCGATACGGGCCATCTATACTTTTCTTCTAACTGTTTGGTATACTCTACCCATAAATCTAGATACATTATGGCGCTTATGCCATGTTTCTGATACATAAAATGACCTGGACTGTCCCTAGGCGGGACAGGAACTGCTTCTTCTAATAAACCCTTTCTAGTTTGTAACTGACGTAACTTGGAAAAGAGCGGCATTGTAAACTTGAATCGGAACACAATACAATACACAATAAAAACACGAAATCACATCGCACTCATACCACAACAGTAAAATACATAAAGAACATTATAAATAACAGTTCGAACAGAATATTACCTGAAATACTGAGAACAGAAATACAAGAATTTTCTCGAGAACGGAACAGACTAGAGTTACTGGATGCACTGCTGTAACAGTACGGAACATACCGGTCCCATAAAGGGACGCATCAAGACCCGTATCCACCTAGGTGAACACTTCGTTTGTGAGTCTGGGCACCACCAACCCACGGACCAGGAGTCAATTTAGATTGGTCCTGTCTAGATACTACCCCAGCAATGGTACTCACCGGGCAGCACGGAACGGAAGGCCTCGGACGGGACTGGACTGCTACGACGACGAACTTCGGACTTCGGACTTCAGTTACGGGTGGGCCTCCGGATACCTCGGACCTTGGACTCTCGGCTTGGGCTCTGGTCGGGACTCGCCGCGTTCCTCCACCGTCTCGTTCGGATGCTGGACCGCCTCCTCCGTCTCCTCCGTGGGCCTGAGGGATACTTGAAGCAGAAATATCTGCACGTGGCCGGTATGGTTCCGTCACGGCTGCAGAGGGTCAGGGGGTCGGCGTGGCTTCACCGACGCGTGGGGAAAGGGCAAGTCCCTGTTCGGGCGCCATTATGTGGTATATAAATAAATAATACCGGATCTATTTTTGAATTAATGAATGAATAACAGATAGCTCAATAAAATAAGAGTCAAGATTCGAGGTAGTAGGAGTTTCTGCAGGTTTATTACAGCATAAGGACAGGATCAGGACAACCTGCATGGAACAGAGGTGACAGGGCCCAGCAGGACAACTGGGGCCCAGCAGCTGCCGGGGCTTGATCTGGGATGAGCGCGCTAACTTTTAATAACAATACATCAACTTATATACATAGCGCAAACACATAGCATTACATTGCAGTAGGCGTAACAGTGGGTGGAGCAGAAGGCGTGACGCGTAGCAGTCGCGAAAGATAACAGTAAAAAGAGGTGTAACTGGGAGTATACTTAGGCATGTGGTGCAAACGTAACAGAATATGTCATGAATGGGGCAGAAACATAGGAGGGGGCTACCTAAGGAGCCGGGACCTCTAACCTAATGGTGCGCGTAAACTGGCAATGACGTATCACTAGGAGAAGCTGGGGGCTACGAACTCTGTGCTAGGAGCAGAGACTAGAGTCTGGAGGGTCGGAGCGACATGTACCTAAACCCTATCTGGTATCTGATGTTTAGGGAACATGTTGATATAAACTAGAAGTCATGAGGGGAAAAGCTAACTTGATTCTAAGACTGGACCATGCATTATTCTACATGTAGTACGTGATGAAGAATATTAAATGACCATTAATACAGTATTTCTCTAACATGGAGACGAGAAGGCTAGACAATGACGGAAACTATTGATGCAGTTCAGTAGCTTAGGAATGCAGAGAAGGAGGACTGAACTGATAGCTGGAATCATAACATACTCTTGGCAGACTCAGAGGCAGAGCCAAGCTGCACCGGGCACTGCGAGGCAGGAAGTAAGTGAAGGGTCGAGGATACAGGTGGGGGCTGTATCGCTCCTCAGCGAGGCTTTCAGGAGACAGGAGCTGAATCTGATGTCCGGGCCCTTTTGAGGCCTGGAAACGGGGACTTTATAATGGAATAACGTGCACACTGGGAAACGTGGCAACGTAGCTTTACATAGGCCTGATATTCGTAGTATTCACGAGGACTGGAAACTAGCATACTAAAGGTGGACACAACTGGAATTGCGTCATTAATCGGACATGGGGAATAACATATGCATATTGGTCATGCACACATAACATATGATGGATGAGGCGTAGGGACACAGAACATGGCAAAATTTACTTTTCCACAGGAGCAGCTGACGTCCCTGCCCCTCACACTGAAAGGAGAAACCAGAGCCTGCAAAACCAAGTGCTCAGAGACTGACTGGATTAGGCAAAGGCCCCCCTGGCCTGCAAGAACAAAATAAATGTCCTATAAAAGTAGGAGCCCTGCTCCTAAGAAATCAGATCCTGTTTGCGCTAAGAAGAAACTCTGCCCGAAGAGAAGGACCTGGGAAAGCTGCATGGAGGACTACTGTCTCTAATCCTGAGAGACTGGCCTGTGGTGGGTGCCTTGCTGCAAGAAGGAGAGGAGACAAAGACTTAGAAAGACTTTATTTTACTCAACTGGTGCATTCTTCTACAAAGATCTCCAAGGGCTTGCTTGTGAACTTGCCCCCTGAAGTGCGTCCATAGGGGCGTGGGGGCGTAGCCCCCCCGCCCGCAGCCGCCCGCAGAGACTGAAGGGGGTGGGCGGTCTGGCGTCATGTTGATTGACATGATTGTCACCAGACACCAGGGCAAAAGGGAGGCAGCAACACAAGTGCGCATGAGTGGGGACGGAGGGTGAATTTTTTACCCGTGCCCACGCATGCGCACTTGTGTTTCCGCTTTTTTGCGCAAGGGCGTGCTGCGGGCGCAGAGTAACCTGTGCCCCTGCAGTGCCAGGATTGGCTGCAGGGGTCTGCCAGTGGCATTCGAGGACGTGAAGGCGCCAAGGAGTTGAGGAGCAGAGGAGGTGCGGACCCGGACCGGCGGTGATGTAAGTTTTATTATATATTTAATTCCCCCCCGCGCGACATCAAACCCCTCCCCTCAAACCCCCCCCCCCCCCCCCCCCCCCCCGCGGCAGATGTACAGGGCTTTTATACATCATGGGTTTTCAACTCCAAATGACTACCGCAAGCATGTTTGTTCACAGAGCGCTACATGCTGCTATGTGTTGTTGTGTGACCTTCAGCTAGGTATTTTTACATAATGCCAGGTAACTGGTGATCATGTAAAGCGCTTCAATGCTTTCTTCAGGCCGAATTAGCGCTATATAAAACTGTAAAAAAAATAAATAGCATGATTTCATTTAGTGTTACGAAATGTTTTTGATTTACTTCCACATTATTTTAATAAGCAGCTATATGTCAATGCAGTGACTTCGAGTCTCTGAACAGTGTAATGGGAAAAACCTATCCACGGGCTCGCCATAGGAACTCAAACTTTTACGCCCACCACTTTCAAATGTCACCAGCCACCCCTGCATGTGTGCATGTGTCAGTCTGATTGCAGGTGCCACAATTGAACTCCGTCTACTAACACTAAGTGAACACAAAGCCCTCAAAGCGCTGTAACCCTACAGTCTCTGCACGGACCGGCATGCACTGCTCGACTTCCAATCCCGGGAGACTACCGATTTTAAAAGCCAAAAATGGCTTTATTTTAGCTGTCTCCCGCCTGAAATTGCATTTTCTACAACAAAAGTCAATGGGGAATTTTCATTCTCCCGATTTTTTCTTTTAAATCTCCCACTTCCTGGTTTTTAAATGTTGGCATGTATGACCGTGTGATCCTCCGCACATCGGAGGCCTTCGGGCATCTTTTTCCTTAAACAAGCAGTTTGAGAGCGCCTCGAAGTCCTTGGGAACAACCTGCTGATGTATAAAATAACATGGTTTCACATTCCATCCTAATCTCGGCTCTTTAAAGGAGGAACATGACGCTTCAGGTGCCTCGAGGCAGCGCCGCCAGGGATTGGTGGACGTTTCATGGTTTAACCTCTGACCTTCGAGAAATGTCGCTCCTTTCGGAGGTAGAATCGTTCACTTCATTTAGACACTAACACGTAAAGGTGTTTATTCTTAAAGTCTTTGTTTTCCTGACAGTTGTTGCCCGAGTTACATCTTCTGATCCCCCCCCCCCCCCCCCCCCCCCCGGAAGGGTTTATGACGTGCACTGCCCCCCCTGGGGCAGTGTCTATGACGTATGACGGGCAGTGTCTATGACGTGCACTGACCCGCGCAGGATCACACGCCGCGTCGGTGGCGCCGGGCACAGCGCCCAGAGAGCCCGAGAGGAGCTCAGGGCGCAGCCGGGGGACACGGAGGGCAGAAAGAACAGGCAGCGCCAGGGCGAGGACGGGCGGTGCCCTCTGTGCCTGGAAACAGCTCTCAGAGAAAGCAGAGAACCAGCTGTGCCACAGGGTACATGGGGAATGGGGACTTCCATCTCATGGCACAGCGAGGCCTGGCACCGCGCCCGGAGGCGAGGCCAGGAACAGGGGAGGAGGGGGGTACATCACACAGCGCCCAGAGGCGAGGCCAGGAACAGGGGAGGAGGGGGGTACATCACACAGCGCCCAGAGGCGAGGCCTGGCACAGGGGAGGAGGGTACAGCACACAGCGCCCAGAGGCGAGGCCTGGCACAGGGGAGGAGGGGGGTACATCACACAGCGCCCCGAGGCGAGGCCAGGAACAGGGGAGGAGGGGGCTTCCTCACACAGCGCCCAGAGGCGAGGCCTGGCACAGGGGAGGAGGGTACACCACACAGCGCCCAGAGGCGAGGCCTGGCACAGAGGAGGAGGGGGGTACATCACACAGCGCCCAGAGGCCAGGCCAGGAACAGGGGAGGGGGGTACAACACACAGCGCCCAGAGGCGAGGCCTGGCACAGCGCCCAGAGGCGAGGCTAGGAACAGGGGAGGAGGGGGGTACATCACACAGCGCCCGGAGGCGAGGCCAGGAACAGGGGAGGAGGGGGGTACATCACACAGCGCCCGGAGGCGAGGCCTGGCACAGGGGAGAAGGGTACATCACACAGCGCCCAGAGGCAAGGCCTGGCACAGGGGAGAAGGGTACATCACACAGCGCCCAGAGTCGAGGCCTGGCACAGGGGAGGAGGGTACACCACACAGCGCCCAGAGGCGAGGCCTGGCACAGGAGAGGAGGGGGTTACATCACACAGCGCCCAGAGGCCAGGCCAGGAACAGGGGAGGGGGGTACAACACACAGCGCCTAGAGGCAAGGCCTGGCACAGCGCCCAGAGGCGAGGCCAAACACAGGGGAGGCCTGGCACAGGGGAGGAGGGTACATCACACAGCGCACAGAGGCGAGGCCTGGCACAGGGGAGGAGGGTACATCACACAGCGCACAGAGGCGAGGCCAGGAACAGGGGAGGAGGGGGGTACATCACACAGCGCCCAGTGGCGAGGCCTGGCATAGAAGAGGGGGGTACATCACACAGCGCCCAGAGGCCAGGCCTGGCACAAGGGAGCAGGGTACATCACAAAGCGCCCAGAGGCGTGGCCTGGCTCTGGGGAGGAGGGTACATATCACACAGCACCCAGAGGCGAGGCCTGGCACAGGGGAGGAGTAGGGTACATCACAAAGCGCCCAGAGGCGTGGCCTGGCTCAGGGGAGGAGGGTACATCACACAGCGCCCATAGGCGAGGCCTGGCACAGAAGAGGGGGGTACATCACACAGCGCCCTGGCACAGGGAAGGAGGATACATCACACAGCACCCAGAGCCTAGGCCTGGCTCAGGGGAGGAGGAGGGTACATCACAAACCGCCCAGAGGCGGGGCCTGGCTCAGGGGTGGAGGGTACATCACACAGCGCCCAGAGGCGAGGCCTGGCATAGGGGAGAAGGGTACATCACAAAGCGCCCAGAGGCGTGGCCTGGCTCAGGGGAGGAGGGCACATCACACAGCGCCCAGAGGCGAGGCCTGGCACAGAAGAGGGGGGTACATCACACAACGCCCAGAGGCGAGGCCTGGCACAGAAGAGGGGGGTACATCACACAGCGCCCAGAGGCGAGGCCTGGCACAGAAGAGGGGGGTACATCACACAGCGCCCTGAGGCCAGGCCTGGCACAGGGGAGGAGGGGGGGTACATCACACAGCGCCCAGAGCCGAGGCCTGGCACAGGGGAGGGGGATACATCACACAGTACCCAGAGGCGAGGCCTGGCACAGGGGAGGAGGGTACATCACACAGCACCCTGAGGCGAGGCCAGGAACAGGGGTGGGGGGTACATCACACAGTGCCAAGAGGCGAGGCCAGGAACAGGGGAGGAGGGTACATCACACAGCGCCCAGAGGCGAGGCCTGGCACAGGGGAGGAGGAGGGTACATCACACAGCGCCCAGAGGCGAGGACTAGCACAGGGGAGGAGGAGGGTACATCACACAGCGCCCAGAGGCGAGGCCTGGCACAGGAGAGGAGGAGGGTACATCACACAGCGCCCAGAGGCGAAGCCTGGCACAGGGGAGGAGTAGGGTACATCACACAGCACCCAGAGGCGAGGCCTGGCACAGGAGAGAAGGAGGGTACATCACACAGCGCCCAGAGGCGAGGCCTGGCACAGGGGAGGAGGGTACATCACACAGCGCCCAGAGGCGAGGCCTGGCACAGGGGAGTAGGGAACATCACACAGCGCCCAGAGGTGAGGCCTGGCACAGAGGAGGGGGTACATCACACAGCGCCCAGAGGCGAGGCCTGGCACAGGGGAGGAGGGTACATCACACAGCGCCCAGAGGCGAGGCCTGGCACAGGGGAGGGGGTACATCACACAGCTCCCAGAGGCGAGGCCTGGCACAGGGGAGGGGGTACATCACACAGCGCCCAGAGGCGAGTCCAGGAACAGGGGGGGTACATCACACAGCACCCAGAGGCGAGGCCTGGCACAGTGGAGGGGGTACATCACACAGCGCCCAGAGGCGAGGCGAGGAACATGGGAGGGGGGTCCATCACACAGCGCCCAGCGGCGAGGCCTGGCACAGGGGAGGAGGGTACATCACACAGCGCCCAGAGGCGAAGCCAGGTACAGGGGAGGGGGGTCCATCACACAGCACCCAGAGGCGAGGCCTGGCTCAGGGGACAGCCCACAGACTGTAGAGTGGGGGACTCAAGACACAGCGCCCAGAGGCGAGGCATGGCACAGGGGAGGGGGGTCCATCACACAGTGCCCAGAGGCGAGGCCTGGCACAGGGGAGGAGTAGGGTACATCATACAGCGCCCAGAGGCGAGGCCTGGCACAGGGGGGGTACATCACACAGCGCCCAGAGGCGAGGCCTGGCACAGGGGAGGAGTAGTGTACATCATACAGCGCCCTGAGGCGAGGCCTGGCACAGGGGAGGGGGGGTACATCACACAGCGCCCAGAGGCGAGGCCTGGCACAGGGGAGGAGTAGGGTACATCATACAGAGCCCAGAGGCGAGGCCTGGCACAGGTGAGGGGGGTACATCACACAGCGCCCAGAGGCGAGGCCTGGCACACGAGAGGGGGGTATATCACACAGCTCACAGAGGCGAGGCCTGGCACAGAGAAGGGGGTACATCACACAGCGCCCAGAGGCGAGGCCTGGCACAGGGGGGGTACATCACAGAGCGCCCAGAGGCGAGGCCTTGCACAGGAGAGGAGGAGGGTACATCACACAGCGCCCAGAGGCGAGGCCTGGCACAGGGGAGGAGGGTACATCACACAGCACCCAGAGGCGGGGCCTGTCACAGGGGAGGAGGGGGTTACATCACACAGCGCCCAGAGCCGAGGCCTGGCATAGGGGAGGAGGGGGGTACATCACACAGCGCCCAGAGCCGAGGCCTGGCACAGGGGAGGAGTAGGGTACATCACACAGCGCCCAGAGGCGAGGCCTGGCACAGGGGAGGGGGTACATCACACAGCGCCCAGAGGTGAGGCCTGGCACATGGGAGGAGTAGGGTACATCACACAGCGCGCAGAGGCGAGGCCTGGCACAGGGTAGGGGGTACATCACACAGCACCCAGAGGCGGGGCCTGTCACAGGGGAGGGGGTACATCACACAGCGCCCAGAGGCGAGGCCTGGCATAGGGGAGGAGGGGGGTACATCACACAGCGCCTAGAGGCGAGGCCTGGCACAGGGGAGGGGGGTACATCACACAGCGTCCAGAGGCGAGGCCTGCCACGGGTGGGAGGGGGTGCATCACACAGCGCCCAGAGGTGAGGCCTGGCACAGGGGAGGGGGGTATATCACACAGCGCACAGAGGCGAGGCCTGGCACAGAGGAGGGGGTACATCACACAGCGCCCAGAGGCGAGGCTAGGCACAGGGGAGGAGGGTACATCACACAGCGCCCAGAGGCGAGGCCTGGCACAGGGGAGGAGGGTACATCACTCAGCGCCCAGAGGCAGGGCCTGGAACATGGGGAGGAGGAGGGTACATCACACAACGCCCAGAGGCGAGTCCTGGCACATAAGAGGGGGGTATATCACACAGCGCACAGAGGCGAGGCCTGGCACAGAGGAGGGGGTACATCACACAGCGCCCAGAGGCGAGGCTAGGCACAGGGGAGGAGGGTACATCACACAGCGCCCAGAGGCGAGGCCTGGCACAGGGGAGGAGGGTACATCACTCAGCGCCCAGAGGCAGGGCCTGGCACATGGGGAGGAGGAGGGTACATCACAAAGCGCCCAGAGGCGAGGCCTGGCACAGAGGAGGGGGTACATCACACAGCGCCGAGTGGCGGGGCCTGTCACAGGGGAGGGGGTACATCACACAGCACCCAGAGGCGGGGCCTGTCACAGGGGAGGGGGTACATCACACAGCGCCCAGAGGCGAGGCCTGTCATAGGGGAGGAGGGGGGTACATCACACAGCGCCTAGAGGCGAGGCCTGGCACAGGGGAGGGGGGTACATCACACAGCGTCCAGAGGCGAGGCCTGGCACGGGGGGGAGGGGGTGCATCACACAGCGCCCAGAGGTGATGCCTGGCACAGGGGAGGGGGGGGACATCACACAGCGCCCAGAGCCGAGGCCTGGCACAGGAGAGGAGGAGGGTACATCACACAGCACCCAGAGGAAGGGCCTGGCACAGGAGAGGAGGGGGGTACATCACACAGCGCACAGAGGCGAGGCCTGGCACAGGGGAGGGGGTACATCACACAGCGCCCAGAGGCGAGGCTAGGCACAGGGGAGGAGGGTACATCACACAGCGCCCAGAGGCGAGGCCTGGCACAGGGGAGGAGGGTACATCACTCAGCGCCCAGAGGCGAGGCCTGGCACAGGGGAGGGGGTACATCACACAGCGCCGAGTGGTGGGGCCTGTCACAGGGGGGGAGGGGGGTACATGACACAGCGCCCAGAGGTGAGGCCTGGCACAGGGGAGGGGGGTACATCACACAGCGCCCAGAGCCGAGGCCTGGCACAGGAGAGGAGGAGGGTACATCACACAGCACCCAGAGGCAGGGCCTGGCTGTGGAAAAGTAAATTTTGCCATGTTCTGTGTCCCTACGTGTCATCCATCATATGTTATGTGTGCATGATTAAATATGCATATGTACTCCCCATGTCCGATTAATGACGCAATTACAGTTGTGTCCCCCTCTAGTATGCCAGTTTCCAGTCCTCGTGAATAATACGAATGTCAGGCCTATGTAAAGCTACGTTGCCACGTTTCTCAGTGTGCACGTTATTCCATTATAAAGTCCCCGTTTCTAGGCCTCAAAAGGGCCTGGACACCAGATTCAGCTCCTGTCTCCTGAAGCCTCGCTGAGGAGGGATACAGCCCCCACCTGTATCCTCGACCCTTCACTTACTTCCTGCCTCGCAGTGCCCGGCCCAGCCTGGCTCAGTCTCTGAGTCTGCCAAGAATATGTTATGATTCCAGTTATCAGTTCAGCCCTCCTTCTCTGCATTCCTAAGCTACTGAATCGCATCAATAGTTTCCGTCATTGTCTAGCCTTCACGTCTCCACGTTAGAGAAATACTGCATTTAATGGTCATTTAATATTCTTCATCACGCACTACATGTAGAATAATGCATGGTCCAGTCTTAGAATCAAGTTAGCCTTTCCCCTCTTGACTTATAGTTTATATCAACATGTTCTCTAAACATCAGATACTAGATACTGTTTAGGTACATGTCGCCCTGACTCTCCAGACTTCAGTCTCTGCTCCTAGCACAGAGTTCATAGCCCCCAGCTTCTCCTAGTGATACGTCATTGCCAGTTTGCGCGCACCATTAGGTTAGAGGTCCCGGCTCCTCAGGTAGCCCCCTCCATGGTTTCCGCCCCATTCATGACATATTCTGTTACGTTTGCATCACATGTCTATGTATACGCCCTGTTACACCTCTTTTCCCCCTTATCTTTCGCGACTGCTACGCGTCACGCCTTCTGCTCCACCCACTGCTACGCCTACTGCAATGTAATGCTATGTGTTTGCGTTATGTATATATGCTCATGTATTGTTATTGAAAGTCAGCGCGCTCATCCCAGATCCAGCCCCAGCAGCTGCTGGGCCCTGTCATCCTATTCCCATGCAGGTTGTCCTGTTCCTGTCCTTATGCTGTAATAAACCTGCAGAACTCCTACTACCTCGAATCTTGACTCTTATTTATTGAGCTATCTGTTATGATATATGTCTAGTCAAAAATAGGGTATTATTTATTTATTTACCACATAATGGCGCCCGAACAGGGACAGTCCAGGTCACTTTATGTATCAGAAACATGGCATAAGTGCCATATTGTATCTAGACTTATGGGTGGAGTATACCAAACAGTTAGAAGAAAAGTATAGATGGCCCGTATCGGGTACATGGGATGCTGAGTGCATCATGAGAGTAGAAGAGGCATTATGGAAAAAGAAAGCCAGACAGTCACAGAAAGATGCCATTGAGTTATGGCGCAAAGAAGCTCATAAAAGAACTGAAAAAGAAATCAGAAAATCAAAGTTAAGTAGAGAATCCCAAGAGCGAGCCCAAGAAAAAGAACTAATCGAGATAGGTGAACAAGTCAAAGCCGAACAGTCAGACAGACAGAGGCATGCCCTTATTAAGGGTATGTATCCTCTTCTTGCCGAAGGCTTGCCAAAAGCGACCCCGGAGGCATCCAGTGATTTCCCGCCACCACTAGTTCCGACCAAGCTACGTCACAAACCGACCGCAGCTGATATTTTTATTTCGTCCTATCTGGACGACACAGTCCCTGAATATGCAAATCCTGTTCGCGCTCCGCCAGTCCCAGTAAATCAGGCACATCCTGCTTCTCCAGACACTGGGGCACCCCATGCAGTACCTGCTACGGTACCCCCGGTCCAGCCAGCATTTCAATTTCCCGCTCCGCCACGAAGAATATCAGTCGACGATTCTAGTCTAGGGGCCGCAGGAGGAGGTCCTCCTCAGACCCCGCCGCCACGCATGCGTTTATCAGCACTCGAATTACATGCTCAAGCATCACAGCGTACTCCCAAGAGTAATAAGTCTGTTGCAGAAATCAGGCAAGCCCTTGGCGAATGTGCCTATGACCCAGTCCCAGGCGAGAATAATATGGTTTTATATTCAGTACGCGTAAGGAGGGTGACCGAGTATCTAGTCACCCTACCCAATATGAAAGAAGATCTAGACAGAATATATCGTTTCATCCGTACAGGGGATGATCCAGAAAGTATTAGTGATGCCATGTCTCAAAGGAAAGCTGAGATCCAGCGTATGATATTAAAGTTTTTAATTAACTGTCTAATAAGAGAACAAGATTACCCGTCTAAAGATCCGGCCGAAATGAAAACCCTGACAAAGTGGAGTGATAATATAGCCGAGGGTAAGCACAATACCATTAGTGCCATGGAGAGTATGTACAAGAAAATCCGTAGAGAGATAATAAAGATACACGAACAACGTAAAGCAGCACAAGTAAGCGAGAAAGAAAGTAACTCTGATCCTGAAGAGGAAGACGACGAGAATACCGCCAGAATAGCGTATGTAGGAAAATCTAGATTTCCAGATCGCCATTTACGCCTAGAACACAAGCCAATTTTCCATCATTCAGCACCAGAACAAGGTTCCCTAGAACAAGTATTCCAAGCTACCGATCACATTCTGAAATCACGAATCGGTTACAGTGAGTTAAGTACCATGCATGAACAGGAACTAGCCCGATCAGCAGTCCGATGGATTACTGATTCTACCACTTTTCCAGACGAAATAGTGGCACAAATGTTTCTGAAACTGCCCCCAGCCGAGCAGCGACTGGTGGGTATGTATATGATCCAGCACCTCATTACTCTGTATGAGGGTCAGCACTCTGATCCAGGTCCGTTACACGATGTCCTGAACGAGTTACTCCAGTATAGATGGAAAGGTCTAGGTACCGACTTAATTAGTGTCATTCTAGAACAGCGCCACAAATATAGAACGTTTCTGAACCCGCATTTTGTTCATGTCTCACCCCCAGAAAGTAAACCATTTTACATGGAAAGACAGAACCCGTTACGAGAAGTGCATCCAGTTAAGACAGAGGACGGTGAAATGCAACGAGTGTTTGTTTACACCCCGATCACAAAGATGGAACTCCTCGAAATGAAGAAATTAATTCCCTGTCATGACAAAGATCCAGCAGGGTTCCATAGAGAATTAAAAGACATGCTCCGTATGGGAGAATACACTTACCCAGATATCATTAAAATGTTAAAGGTCCTGTTGCCCGCAGGGGTGTATGAAAAGCTAAAGGAAAAAGAATGGGAGGTGGGAGAGAAAAAGATCGATTGGGCAGTTCTAGAAGCCGAAGACAAATCACGTGTACCAGGTACTGGTCTTGGAGATAAATGTAAAGAATTACCAGAATTATTAATACAAGTTTTACCCAGATTATTGACAACTAGAAAAGAAGACTGGGATGCAATCTCAGCCTGTAAACAGAAGCAAGATGAAGATATTAGTGATTTTTATTCTAGATTTGAAAAATGTTTTAGTATCAATAGTGGTCTCAAGACAAGTAGTGAGTCATACCCTCATCTCTTTGTTACTAAATTAGTCGAGAATTCAAGCCCACAAGTTAAAAATCGAGTTTTGAAAGTCGAAAGCACCTGGCAAGCTAATACCCCGTCCCAGATGCTCCAGATGCTCCAGTACCACCAGAATAGAATCAGGGAAGAGCAAGAACACGAGAGAAAACGTATGAAAGACACGAAAATGAAAGTATTAGTTGCACAATCCGTTCCTCAAGACAGTCAGAAGAGGGGTCCGAATCAAGCCAGTCATCCTGCAGCTCCCGTTAAAGGGAATTGCAACTATTGTAAACAGCCAGGTCATTTTATAAACGAGTGTGCAGTTCTGAAACACAACATAGCTACCGGTAAAACAAAAGAAAGACCACGTCCGCCTAGACAAGAGCAAGTTTCACAGATTCCTCAGCCACAGAATGCACAACAGACAGTTACAGTACCGCAGCCTATTGCTGCAACCCAGCATGTCACACAGCAGATGTACCAGTATGCACAGTCTGAGTATCCAGAGTACCAGCAGTATTCATGAAACAGCCTAGAGAGGGAGGTAGGCTTGCCTCTCATCGAGATACCTGTAGATCAAGAAGGTCCCTATGTTCACAGTCAAGTATTAGGGAAAGACAGAAAGTTTTTGATTGATACAGGGGCAAGTATGACCACAATTAGTCATGCCGAAGTTCCAGGGGCTCCGCTCTCAGGCTCAAGAAATGTTTCCCTTGGATTTTCAGGAAAACCTATCGTAAATGAGATTTCAAAGCCAGTTACTCTAGAAGTAGGTCCATTGTCCCGTACTACTGATCTGTTACTTACTAAGTCATGTCCAGAAAACCTATTAGGCATTAAGACACTGAAAGAGTTGGGTGCAGTTATATGCTGTTCCCCAGAGGGAATACGATTGTTCCTACGTGACTTTAAGGGTCACTATGTATTACGAGATTTTGATTCAAGACTGTCTAATGTTCCGCAGCATTTATGGGCGCAAGGTCCAACTGATGTAGGTTACATGCAAATCACACCCTATCGTGTGACTCCTAAACCAGGTGTAGTGTTACCACGAATCAGACAGTACAGATTGCCACCCGAGGCTGTAGCAGCCTTATCCAAAATTATTGACGAGCTCATCGCTCAAGGAGTGGTTGTAGAAACTGACTCCAACGTATGCAATTCTCCGATCATTCCAGTCATGAAACGTACTGATCCAAATGCACCCCCAGTATATCGATTAGTGATTGACCTACGAGAACTTAATAAATGTATTATTCCGCAGTACCCAGTTGTCCCAGACATCTCTTCTCTATTGACAGCCATTGATTCCGAAGCCATGTTCTTCACTGTCATAGACCTCAAGAACGCATTTTTCAGTGTTCCTATTCATCCAGACAGCCAGTTTCTTTTCGGATTTTGTTTAAATGGAAGGAGCTATATGTTCACACGAGCTCCTCAAGGTTTCACAGAAAGTCCTAGTATTTACAGTCAAGCACTTAAGAGACAACTAGACAACATTCACATGCCAACTGACACTGCCCTGCTCCAGTATGTTGATGATCTACTGGTCACAGCCCGTTCTGAACGTGCTTGCGAGCGAGCATCACTTACAGTCCTGTATTTCCTAGCCGAGATGGGGCACAAGGTGTCCCCTTCTAAGCTTCAATTCTGTGTCCAGCAAGTGGTCTACTTAGGACACTTACTGTCCAAGAGGGGTAGGCAGTTGACACCAGACCGTATCCAGTTAATAGCGAGTCTTCCTCAGCCCAAGACCCAGAAGGAGGTACGTGCCTTTATCGGCCTTACTTCTTATTGCAGACAATGGATTCCTCAGTATGCATTTCTAGCCAAGCCACTGATACAGTTAACGACACAGGAGGCAGCCGTATCGACTGTCCTCCCTTGGACATCTGAACATACACTTAGTTTCAATGAGTTAAAGAAAGCTTTATGCCAAGCTCCAGTTCTAGCTACACCGAACTACAGTAAGCCTTTTACACTTTTCGTTACTGAACGCGAAGGTACAGCATTATCTGTTCTCACACAAGATCAAGCAGGACAATACAAGCCCTGTGCTTATTTTTCTAGCACATTAGATCCAGTAGCCCAGGCTTTGCCTGCGTGCCTCAAGTCAGTTGCAGCCACAGCACTAGCTATCAGACAAAGTGATTCCATAGTCTTAGGACATACCTTGACAGTACAAGTTCCACATTCTGTGGAAGTTCTTCTGAACCGAACACAAACTCAGCACTTGACAATTGCACGTTTAACAGGTTATGAATTGACACTGTTCCAGCCACACATAGAAATCAGACGCTGCAACATTTTAAATCCTGCTACATTGTTACCATCAGCTAATTCGAATTCTGCCACACATGACTGTGTGGAAGTAGTTAACATTACGACAAAGCCAAGACAAGATCTGACAGATATTCCGTTACCAGACCCCGACCTGACACTTTATGTGGATGGTTCATGTATGAGAACTAGTACAGGAGAACTAGTAGCCGCGTATGCAGTGACTACTGACACTAAAGTTATTGAAACACACCGTATTGATACCCTGTCCGCTCAAGCAGCAGAGCTAGTTGCTCTGACACAAGCCTGCATACACGCCAAGAACCTGAAAGTTAATATTTACACAGATTCACGCTACGCATTTGGAGTTGTACACGACTTCGGAGTGCTCTGGCAGGAGAGAGGTTTCATGACTTCTCATGGAACCAAGATTCAGTATGGTCTCCTTATTCAAGCTCTGTTAGATGCCATACACTTACCGACATCTATCGCTATCATGAAGTGCAAAGCACATACGAAAGTCACTGATATTATTTCCCAAGGTAATGATCTAGCAGATCGCACAGCCAAGCTTACAGCACAGACTCCAGACATTCAAGTTAATCAGACATATGCTCCAGATCCGATTACATGCATGACAGTTAAGGACCCTACACAAGATGTCATAGATATCCAGTTACACGCTACTCCCGAAGAAATCAAGAAATGGTCCGAACAAGGAGGGGTCCAGACAGATCAAGGATGGGTAACGAAGGGTAGAACCACATGGTTTCTCCCCGACTCTATGGTTCAAGTCATTATCAATACCGCACATAGTCCAGCACATTTAGGAGAAAAAGCTATGTTAGACAGTATCCAGAACATTTGGTTCAACAAGCATTTACGAGCTGCAGCCAAGCAGAAAGTCCGTACCTGTATGATATGTTGTCAGTTCAATCCAGGTAAAAGTGTCCCGGTGGAACAAGGTGGTTTCCAGCCCCTGACCACCCTTTTGAAGTCCTCCAGATGGATTACATTCAGATGGAGCGATGTCGAGGTTTCAAGTATGTCCTTGTAGTTGTATGCGCTTTGTCCAGGTGGACAGAAGCATATCCAGTCCCAGATTACACAGCCGCGACCACTGCCAAGCAGTTGGTTCGTGAATTCTTCCCTCGTTATGGACTCCCTAGAGTCGTATATTCTGATAACGGCCAGCCATTCTCCTCAGAGTTAATGAAGCACGTTTCCCTTTTATTAGGGTACCAGTGGAAGTTCCATTGTGTACGCCATCCTGAAGCAGCCGGTCTCGTTGAGAGACATAATCAAACCCTGAAAATCCGCATCGCCAAAGTCTGTCAAGAAAAAGGTGTGGACTGGCTAGTAGCTCTGCCAGTCGCTTTATTTTATATGCGCATGGTCGCACATTCCAGATCAGGTCTGTCCCCGTATGAGGTCGTTTTCGGCCGCCCCCCAAACATGTGGGGTACTCCTAGACCCCGAAGTATTACCGATGTTTCAAGTAATATGCTGACAGATTACCTAGCTTCCTTGATGTCTGCCCTCAACTCATGTCGTTCACAGGTTGCTGCCGCATTTCCAGACAATACCGAGGTGGCACCGCATGAAATCGTCCCAGGATCCATGGTGATGGTCCGCAACTTTGACAGATCAAGTCCGCTGGAGCCTCGTTGGAAAGAGCCCCGACAGGTCCTCCTCACCACCCGTACAGCCGTGAAGTTGGAAGGACGCAAAGGCTGGGTGCACCTTTCTCATGTTAAACTTTTTAATGGACTGAAACCCGTCTTGAAAAACATTTCCCAGGATTTGAAGGATTGCCAAAATATTGTTCTCAAGGACTGTCCCGCAAATGACATTGATTCAAAACCCCCCCTGTTAGAGAAAACTCCGCAGCAGGAGTATAAACAGAAACTACGGTCTAGTAAAATAAGTCAGCCAGTTTGATTGTCTAAGTCCTCCCCTAGGTGAAACGGTTAGACTGTTTCTGACATGTATAAAATAGACCCCCATAGTGAGAGAGTTAGTCAAAACTCAATCCGATGTATCGTTTTTCTATGTTTCATATTGTTTTCCAGCATTATGATTTCCTGCACCAGTTATGCATTTTTCCTATGTTTCCCAGTTTCACATGTAAATAAGTCTGCTAATGCTACAGTAGAGCACACGTTTAGTGATCTGCCCCCTCATGAACTGTCCTACCGCCTCGCTATGCGTAATAACTCATTTATCCGCATGTTACATTACTCACACCAGACCAGCAATGCCACTAATTGTTGGGTGTGTGGTCGACTCCCCCCTTTCCAGACACCGAAGGGAGTTCTGCCACTTTTTCCTTATCCTTTTTCACATAATGGTTCGTGTGGAGCATGGTCCACGTTAACGTCATCCTCAACAGATATGTTTTTTCTTAACAGTACATGTTTCCCAGACAAGCAAGGTCTTCCCCACAGAACCGGGTTAGATCTAGAAAATGAAGTGTATAATTTAGGTAATTATTCTTCGAATTTTATGGTCCTGAATGTTCAGTCTGATACTACTCCAGACTTACCCGCTATTTCAGTACTACCAGTCAAAGGCGAATTATGTGTCCGAAATTATGGTTCCGTACATGTAGGACATAGTGAATGTACTACTATTGTCAAGTATAGTGACAGTGGGAAATCTATTTTCAAAGCTTCACGTCATTCATATTTTATTTGTGGTCAAACCGCATATGTTCGTCTGCCCCTCGATTGGGAGGGAACCTGTTACATTGCCTTCCTACTGCCACCAGTTTTTCTAGCCCCACCTGATTATCATAGAAACACACATCTAGTACACATTAGACATAGAAGGGAGTCCCCAATTGTCGGTTATACTGAAACTGCTCTAGAACAGTATACAGATTTCAATAGAGGTTTCTTTTTCTTTATAGGACCTGTCCAGAATAGTAAGTTAATCCGTAGATTAACCAGAACCCTTGAAGCTGTAATAAATGAGACTGCCTCTGCTCTAGGTAACTTAACTGAAGAGCAATCTGCTATGAGATTTGTCGTTTTGCAAAATCGTCTCGTCCTTGACGTCATACTGGCCGATAGGGGCGGGGCCTGTAGAGTCATCGGATCTAGTTGCTGCATTTTCATTCCAAATAACGCGCCGTCTGTTTATTCAGCTATAACCAGACTCCATAAAATTGCCCATCTGATCCACCAAGATCCAGGCACCTGGACATGGTCCGGTTGGTTCTGGAATATAATTTCCGCATGGGGATGGAAAGTCTTGTCCTTTCTAGGTATTGCAGTAGCGATCATATTCAGCTGCTGCCTCTGTATACAATGTGGCCCTGCGATTTGCGGCATTTGTGCTACCTCTTGTATTCCTAGTCCCAAGCCCAGTTCTAAATCCCGTTCCAGGATAATTCGAGACGAGCAAATGATACTGTATGAAATGATAGATGGTATCATGAATATTGATGTTTCCTGATGGAAACGTAGTGACAAGGAGGGAATGTGGAAAAGTAAATTTTGCCATGTTCTGTGTCCCTACGTGTCATCCATCATATGTTATGTGTGCATGATTAAATATGCATATGTACTCCCCATGTCCGATTAATGACGCAATTACAGTTGTGTCCCCCTCTAGTATGCCAGTTTCCAGTCCTCGTGAATAATACGAATGTCAGGCCTATGTAAAGCTACGTTGCCACGTTTCTCAGTGTGCACGTTATTCCATTATAAAGTCCCCGTTTCTAGGCCTCAAAAGGGCCTGGACACCAGATTCAGCTCCTGTCTCCTGAAGCCTCGCTGAGGAGGGATACAGCCCCCACCTGTATCCTCGACCCTTCACTTACTTCCTGCCTCGCAGTGCCCGGCCCAGCCTGGCTCAGTCTCTGAGTCTGCCAAGAATATGTTATGATTCCAGTTATCAGTTCAGCCCTCCTTCTCTGCATTCCTAAGCTACTGAATCGCATCAATAGTTTCCGTCATTGTCTAGCCTTCACGTCTCCACGTTAGAGAAATACTGCATTTAATGGTCATTTAATATTCTTCATCACGCACTACATGTAGAATAATGCATGGTCCAGTCTTAGAATCAAGTTAGCCTTTCCCCTCTTGACTTATAGTTTATATCAACATGTTCTCTAAACATCAGATACTAGATACTGTTTAGGTACATGTCGCCCTGACTCTCCAGACTTCAGTCTCTGCTCCTAGCACAGAGTTCATAGCCCCCAGCTTCTCCTAGTGATACGTCATTGCCAGTTTGCGCGCACCATTAGGTTAGAGGTCCCGGCTCCTCAGGTAGCCCCCTCCATGGTTTCCGCCCCATTCATGACATATTCTGTTACGTTTGCATCACATGTCTATGTATACGCCCTGTTACACCTCTTTTCCCCCTTATCTTTCGCGACTGCTACGCGTCACGCCTTCTGCTCCACCCACTGCTACGCCACTGCAATGTAATGCTATGTGTTTGCGTTATGTATATATGCTCATGTATTGTTATTGAAAGTCAGCGCACTCATCCCAGATCCAGCCCCAGCAGCTGCTGGGCCCTGTCATCCTATTCCCATGCAGGTTGTCCTGTTCCTGTCCTTATGCTGTAATAAACCTGCAGAACTCCTACTACCTCGAATCTTGACTCTTATTTATTGAGCTATCTGTTATGATATATGTCTAGTCAAAAATAGGGTATTATTGGCACAGAGGAGGGGGTACATCACACAGCGCCCAGAGGCGAGGCTAGGCACAGGGGAGGAGGGTACATCACACAGCGCCCAGAGGCGAGGCCTGGCACAGGGGAGGAGGGTACATCACTCAGCGCCCAGAGGCAGGGCCTGGCACATGGGGAGGAGGAGGGTACATCACAAAGCGCCCAGAGGCGAGGCCTGGCACAGGGGAGGGGGTACATCACACAGCGCCGAGTGGCGGGGCCTGTCACAGGGGAGGGGGTACATCACACAGCACCCAGAGGCAGGGGCCTGTCACAGGGGAGGGGGTACATCACACAGCGCCCAGAGGCGAGGCCTGGCATAGGGGAGGAGGGGGGTACATCACACAGCGCCTAGAGGCGAGGCCTGGCACAGGGGAGGGGGGTACATCACACAGCGTCCAGAGGCGAGGCCTGGCACGGGGGGGGAGGGGGTGCATCACACAGCGCCCAGAGGTGATGCCTGGCACAGGGGAGGGGGGGTACATCACACAGCGCCCAGAGCCGAGGCCTGGCACAGGAGAGGAGAAGGGTACATCACACAGCACCCAGAGGAAGGGCCTGGCACAGGAGAGGAGGGGGGTACATCACACAGCGCACAGAGGCGAGGCCTGGCACAGGGGAGGGGGTACATCACACAGCGCCCAGAGGCGAGGCCTGGCACAGGGGAGGAGTAGGGTACATCACACAGCGCCCAGAGGCGAGGCCTGGCACAGGAGAGGAGGAGGGTACATCACAAAGCGCCCAGAGGCGAGGCCTGGCACAGGGGAGGGGGTACATCACACAGCGCCGAGTGGTGGGGCCTGTCACAGGGGGGGAGGGGGGTACATCACACAGCGCCCAGAGGTGAGGCCTGGCACAGGGGAGGGGGGTACATCACACAGCGCCCAGAGCCGAGGCCTGGCACAGGAGAGGAGGAGGGTACATCACACAGCACCCAGAGGCAGGGCCTGGCACAGGAGAGGAGGAGGGTACATCACACAGCACCCAGAGGCGAGTCCTGGCACATGAGTGGGGGGTATATCACACAGCGCACAGAGGCGAGGCCTGGCACAGAGGAGAGGGTACATCACACAGCGCCCAGAGGGGAGGCCTGGCACAGGGGAGGAGGGTACATCACACAGCGCCCAGAGGCGAGGCCTGGCACAGGGGAGGAGGGTACATCACACAGCACCCAGAGGCAGGGCCTGGCACATGGGGAGGAGGAGGGTACATCACACAGCGCCCAGAGGCGAGGCCTGGCACAGGGGAGAAGGAGGTTTGATCACACAGCGCCCAGAGGCGAGGCCTGGCACAGGGGAGGAGGGTATATCACACAGCGCCCAGAGGCGAGGCCTGGCACAGGGGAGGGGGTACATCACACAGCGCCCAGAGGCGAGGCCTGGCATAGGGGAGGAGGGTACACCACACAGCGCCCAGAGGCTAGGCCTGGCACAGGGGGGTACATCACACAGCGCCCTGAGGCGAGGCCTGGCACAGGGGATGGGGGGGGTACATCACACAGCGCCCAGAGCCGAGGCCTGGCTCAGGGGAGGAGGGGGGCGGGTACATCACACAGTGCCCAGAGGCAAAGCCAGGAACAGGGGGTACATCACACAGCACCCAGAGGCGAGGCCTGGCACAGGGGAGGAGGGTACATCACACAGCACCCAGAGGCGAGGCCTGGCACAGCGCCCAGAGGCGAGGCCTGGTACAGGGGAGGAGGGTACATCACACAGCGCCCAGAGGCGAGGCCAGGAACAGGAGAGGAGGGTACATCACACAGCGCCCAGAGGCGAGGCCTGGCAGAGGGGAGGGGGGTACATCATACAGTGCCCAGAGGCGAGGCCTGGCTCAGGGGAGGAGGAGGGTACATCACAGAGCGCCCAGAGGCGAGGCCTGGCACAGGGGGGGTACATCACACAGCTCCCAGAGGCGAGGCCTGGCACAGGAGAGGGGGGGGGGCGGTATATCACACAGCGCCCAGAGGTGAGGACTGGCACAGGGGAGGGGGGTACATCACACAGCGCCCAGAGGCCAGGCCTGGCACAAGGGAGCAGGGTACATCACAAAGCGCCCAGAGGCGTGGCCTGGCTCTGGGGAGGAGGGTACATATCACACAGCACCCAGAGGCGAGGCCTGGCACAGGGGAGGAGTAGGGTACATCACAAAGCGCCCAGAGGCGTGGCCTGGCTCAGGGGAGGAGGGTACATCACACAGCGCCCATAGGCGAGGCCTGGCACAGAAGAGGGGGGTACATCACACAGCGCCCTGGCACAGGGAAGGAGGATACATCACACAGCACCCAGAGCCTAGGCCTGGCTCAGGGGAGGAGGAGGGTACATCACAAACCGCCCAGAGGCGGGGCCTGGCTCAGGGGTGGAGGGTACATCACACAGCGCCCAGAGGCGAGGCCTGGCATAGGGGAGAAGGGTACATCACAAAGCGCCCAGAGGCGTGGCCTGGCTCAGGGGAGGAGGGCACATCACACAGCGCCCAGAGGCGAGGCCTGGCACAGAAGAGGGGGGTACATCACACAACGCCCAGAGGCGAGGCCTGGCACAGAAGAGGGGGGTACATCACACAGCGCCCAGAGGCGAGGCCTGGCACAGAAGAGGGGGGTACATCACACAGCGCCCTGAGGCCAGGCCTGGCACAGGGGAGGAGGGGGGGTACATCACACAGCGCCCAGAGCCGAGGCCTGGCACAGGGGAGGGGGATACATCACACAGTGCCCAGAGGCGAGGCCTGGCACAGGGGAGGAGGGTACATCACACAGCACCCTGAGGCGAGGCCATGAACAGGGGTGGGGGGTACATCACACAGTGCCAAGAGGCGAGGCCAGGAACAGGGGAGGAGGGTACATCACACAGCGCCCAGAGGCGAGGCCTGGCACAGGGGAGGAGGAGGGTACATCACACAGCGCCCAGAGGCGAGGACTAGCACAGGGGAGGAGGAGGGTACATCACACAGCGCCCAGAGGCGAGGCCTGGCACAGGAGAGGAGGAGGGTACATCACACAGCGCCCAGAGGCGAAGCCTGGCACAGGGGAGGAGTAGGGTACATCACACAGCACCCACAGGCGAGGCCTGGCACAGGAGAGAAGGAGGGTACATCACACAGCGCCCAGAGGCGAGGCCTGGCACAGGGGAGGAGGGTACATCACACAGCGCCCAGAGGCGAGGCCTGGCACAGGGGAGTAGGGAACATCACACAGCGCCCAGAGGTGAGGCCTGGCACAGAGGAGGGGGTACATCACACAGCGCCCAGAGGCGAGGCCTGGCACAGGGGATGAGGGTACATCACACAGCGCCCAGAGGCGAGGCCTGGCACAGGGGAGGGGGTACATCACACAGCTCCCAGAGGCGAGGCCTGGCACAGGGGAGGGGGTACATCACACAGCGCCCAGAGGCGAGTCCAGGACCAGGGGGGTACATCACACAGCACCCAGAGGCGAGGCCTGGCACAGTGGAGGGGGTACATCACACAGCGCCCAGAGGCGAGGCCAGGAACATGGGAGGGGGGTCCATCACACAGCGCCCAGCGGCGAGGCCTGGCACAGGGGAGGAGGGTACATCACACAGCGCCCAGAGGCGAAGCCAGGTACAGGGGAGGGGGGTCCATCACACAGCACCCAGAGGCGAGGCCTGGCTCAGGGGACAGCCCACAGACTGTAGAGTGGGGGACTCAAGACACAGCGCCCAGAGGCGAGGCATGGCACAGGGGAGGGGGGTCCATCACACAGTGCCCAGAGGCGAGGCCTGGCACAGGGGAGGAGTAGGGTACATCATACAGCGCCCAGAGGCGAGGCCTGGCACAGGGGGGGTACATCACACAGCGCCCAGAGGCGAGGCCTGGCACAGGGGAGGAGTAGTGTACATCATACAGCGCCCTGAGGCGAGGCCTGGCACAGGGGAGGGGGGTACATCACACAGCGCCCAGAGGCGAGGCCTGGCACAGGGGAGGAGTAGGGTACATCATACAGAGCCCAGAGGCGAGGCCTGGCACAGGTGAGGGGGGTACATCACACAGCGCCCAGAGGCGAGGCCTGGCACACGAGAGGGGGGTATATCACACAGCTCACAGAGGCGAGGCCTGGCACAGAGAAGGGGGTACATCACACAGCGCCCAGAGGCGAGGCCTGGCACAGGGGGGGTACATCACACAGCGCCCAGAGGCGAGGCCTTGCACAGGAGAGGAGGAGGGTACATCACACAGCGCCCAGAGGCGAGGCCTGGCACAGGGGAGGAGGGTACATCACACAGCACCCAGAGGCGGGGCCTGTCACAGGGGAGGAGGGGGTTACATCACACAGCGCCCAGAGCCGAGGCCTGGCATAGGGGAGGAGGGGGGTACATCACACAGCGCCCAGAGCCGAGGCCTGGCACAGGGGAGGAGTAGGGTACATCACACAGCGCCCAGAGGCGAGGCCTGGCACAGGGGAGGGGGTACATCACACAGCGCCCAGAGGTGAGGCCTGGCACATGGGAGGAGTAGGGTACATCACACAGCGCGCAGAGGCGAGGCCTGGCACAGGGTAGGGGGTACATCACACAGCACCCAGAGGCGGGGCCTGTCACAGGGGAGGGGGTACATCACACAGCGCCCAGAGGCGAGGCCTGGCATAGGGGAGGAGGGGGGTACATCACACAGCGCCTAGAGGCGAGGCCTGGCACAGGGGAGGGGGGTACATCACACAGCGTCCAGAGGCGAGGCCTGGCACGGGTGGGAGGGGGTGCATCACACAGCGCCCAGAGGTGAGGCCTGGCACAGGGGAGGGGGGTATATCACACAGCGCACAGAGGCGAGGCCTGGCACAGAGGAGGGGGTACATCACACAGCGCCCAGAGGCGAGGCTAGGCACAGGGGAGGAGGGTACATCACACAGCGCCCAGAGGCGAGGCCTGGCACAGGGGAGGAGGGTACATCACTCAGCGCCCAGAGGCAGGGCCTGGCACATGGGGAGGAGGAGGGTACATCACACAACGCCCAGAGGCGAGTCCTGGCACATAAGAGGGGGGTATATCACACAGCGCACAGAGGCGAGGCCTGGCACAGAGGAGGGGGTACATCACACAGCGCCCAGAGGCGAGGCTAGGCACAGGGGAGGAGGGTACATCACACAGCGCCCAGAGGCAGGGCCTGGCACATGGGGAGGAGGAGGGTACATCACAAAGCGCCCAGAGGCGAGGCCTGGCACAGGGGAGGGGGTACATCACACAGCGCCGAGTGGCGGGGCCTGTCACAGGTGAGGGGGTACATCACACAGCACCCAGAGGCGGGGCCTGTCACAGGGGAGGGGGTACATCACACAGCGCCCAGAGGCGAGGCCTGGCATAGGGGAGGAGGGGGGTACATCACACAGCGCCTAGAGGCGAGGCCTGGCACAGGGGAGGGGGGTACATCACACAGCGTCCAGAGGCGAGGCCTGGCACGGGGGGGAGGGGGTGCATCACACAGCGCCCAGAGGTGATGCCTGGCACAGGGGAGGGGGGTACATCACACAGCGCCCAGAGCCGAGGCCTGGCACAGGAGAGGAGGAGGGTACATCACACAGCACCCAGAGGAAGGGCCTGGCACAGGAGAGGAGGGGGGTACATCACACAGCGCACAGAGGCGAGGCCTGGCACAGGGGAGGGGGTACATCACACAGCGCCCAGAGGCGAGGCCTGGCACAGGGGAGGAGGGTACATCACTCAGCGCCCAGAGGCAGGGCCTGGCACATGGGGAGGAGGAGGGTACATCACACAGCGCCCAGAGGCGAGTCCTGGCACATAAGAGGGGGGTATATCACACAGCGCACAGAGGCGAGGCCTGGCACAGAGGAGGGGGTACATCACACAGCGCCCAGAGGCGAGGCTAGGCACAGGGGAGGAGGGTACATCACACAGCGCCCAGAGGCGAGGCCTGGCACAGGGGAGGAGGGTACATCACTCAGCGCCCAGAGGCAGGGCCTGGCACATGGGGAGGAGGAGGGTACATCACAAAGCGCCCAGAGGCGAGGCCTGGCACAGGGGAGGGGGTACATCACACAGCGCCGAGTGGCGGGGCCTGTCACAGGGGAGGGGGTACATCACACAGCACCCAGAGGCGGGGCCTGTCACAGGGGAGGGGGTACATCACACACCGCCCAGAGGTTAGGCCTGGCATAGGGGAGGAGGGGGGTACATCACACAGCGCCTAGAGGCGAGGCCTGGCACAGGGGAGGGGGGTACATCACACAGCGTCCAGAGGCGAGGCCTGGCACGGGGGGGAGGGGGTGCATCACACAGCGCCCAGAGGTGATGCCTGGCACAGGGGAGGGGGGGTACATCACACAGCGCCCAGAGCCGAGGCCTGGCACAGGAGAGGAGGAGGGTACATCACACAGCACCCAGAGGAAGGGCCTGGCACAGGAGAGGAGGGGGGTACAGCGCACAGAGGCGAGGCCTGGCACAGGGGAGGAAGTACATCACACAGCGCCCAGAGGCGAGGCTAGGCACAGGGGAGGAGGGTACATCACACAGCGCCCAGAGGCGAGGCCTGGCACAGGGGAGGAGGGTACATCACTCAGCGCCCAGAGGCAGGGCCTGGCACATGGGGAGGAGGAGGGTACATCACACAGCGCCCAGAGGCGAGGCCTGGCACAGGGGAGGAGGAGGTTAGATCACACAGCGCCCAGAGGCGAGGCCTGGCACAGGGGAGGAGTAGGGTACATCACACAGCGCCCAGAGGCGAGGCCTGGCACAGGAGAGGAGGAGGGTACATCACAAAGCGCCCAGAGGCGAGGCCTGGCACAGGGGAGGGGGTACATCACACAGCGCCGAGTGGTGGGGCCTGTCACAGGGGGGGAGGGGGGTACATCACACAGCGCCCAGAGGTGAGGCCTGGCACAGGGGAGGGGGGTACATCACACAGCGCCCAGAGCCGAGGCCTGGCACAGGAGAGGAGGAGGGTACATCACACAGCACCCAGAGGCAGGGGCCTGGCACAGGAGAGGAGGAGGGTACATCACACAGCACCCAGAGGCGAGTCCTGGCACATGAGTGGGGGGTATATCACACAGCGCACAGAGGCGAGGCCTGGCACAGAGGAGAGGGTACATCACACAGCGCCCAGAGGGGAGGCCTGGCACAGGGGAGGAGGGTACATCACACAGCGCCCAGAGGCGAGGCCTGGCACAGGGGAGGAGGGTACATCACACAGCACCCAGAGGCAGGGCCTGGCACATGGGGAGGAGGAGGGTACATCACACAGCGCCCAGAGGCGAGGCCTGGCACAGGGGAGAAGGAGGTTTGATCACACAGCGCCCAGAGGCGAGGCCTGGCACAGGGGAGGAGGGTATATCACACAGCGCCCAGAGGCGAGGCCTGGCACAGGGGAGGGGGTACATCACACAGCGCCCAGAGGCGAGGCCTGGCATAGGGGAGGAGGGTACACCACACAGCGCCCAGAGGCTAGGCCTGGCACAGGGGGGTACATCACACAGCGCCCTGAGGCGAGGCCTGGCACAGGGGATGGGGGGGGTACATCACACAGCGCCCAGAGCCGAGGCCTGGCTCAGGGGAGGAGGGGGGCGGGTACATCACACAGTGCCCAGAGGCAAAGCCAGGAACAGGGGGTACATCACACAGCACCCAGAGGCGAGGCCTGGCACAGGGGAGGAGGGTACATCACACAGCACCCAGAGGCGAGGCCTGGCACAGCGCCCAGAGGCGAGGCCTGGTACAGGGGAGGAGGGTACATCACACAGCGCCCAGAGGCGAGGCCAGGAACAGGAGAGGAGGGTACATCACACAGCGCCCAGAGGCGAGGCCTGGCAGAGGGGAGGGGGGTACATCATACAGTGCCCAGAGGCGAGGCCTGGCTCAGGGGAGGAGGAGGGTACATCACAGAGCGCCCAGAGGCGAGGCCTGGCACAGGGGGGGTACATCACACAGCTCCCAGAGGCGAGGCCTGGCACAGGAGAGGGGGGGGGGCGGTATATCACACAGCGCCCAGAGGTGAGGACTGGCACAGGGGAGGGGGGTACATCACACAGTGCCCACAGGCGAGGCCTGGCACAGGGGGGTACGTCACACAGCGCCCAGAGGTGAGGCCTGGCACAGGGGAGGGGGTACCTTACACAGCGCCCAGAGGTGAGGCCTGGCACAGGTGAGGAGGGTACACCACACAGCGCCCAGAGGCAAGGCCTGGCACAGGGTAAGGGGGTACATCACAAAGCACCCAGAGGCGAGGCCTGGCATAGGGGAGGAGGGTTCACCACACAGCACCCAGAGGCGAGGCCTGGCACAGGGGGGCAGGGGGTACATCACACAGCGCCCAGAGGCGAGGCCTGGCACAGGGGAGGGGGTACATCACACAGCACCCAGAGGCGAGGCCTGGCATAGGGGAGGAGGGTACACCACACAGCGCCCAGATGCGAGGCCTGGCACAGGGGGGCAGGGGGATACATCACACAGCACCCAGAGCCGAGGCCTGGCTCAGGGGAGGGGGGTAACTCACAGAGCGCCCAGAGGCGAGGCCAGGAACAGGGGGGTACATCACACAGCGCCCAGAGACGAGGCCTGGCACAGGGGAGGAGGGTACACCACACAGCGCCCAGAGGCGAGGCCTGGCACACGGGAGGAGGGGGGTACATCACACAGCGCCCAGAGGCGAGGCCTGGCACAGGGGAGAAAGGTACATCACACAGTGCTCAGAGGCGAGGCCTGGCACAGCGCCCAGAGGCGAGGCCTGGCACAGGGGAGGAGGGTACATCACACAGCGCCCAGAGGCGAGGCCTGGCACAGCACCCAGAGGCGAGGCCAGGAACAGGGGAGGAGGGTACATCACACAGCGCCCAGAGGCGAGGCCTGGCAGAGGGGAGGGGGGGTACATCACACAGCGCCCAGAGGCGAGGCCTGGCTCAGGGGAGGAGGAGGGTACATCACACAGCGCCCAGAGGCAAGGCCTGGCACAGGGGGGTACATCACACAGCGCCCAGAGGCGAGTCCTGGCACAGGGGAGAGGGGGTGCGGTATATCACACAGCGCCCAGAGGCGAGGCCTGGCACAGGGGAGGGGGGTACATCACACAGCGCCCAGAGGCGAGGCCTGGCACAGGGGGGTACATCACACAGCGCCCAGAGGTGAGGCCTGGCACAGGGGAGGGGGTACATCACACAGCGCCCAGAGGTGAGGCCTGGCACAGGGGAGGAGGGTACACCACACAGCGCCCAGAGGCGAGGCCTGGCACAGGGGAGGGGTTACATCACACAGCGCCCAGATGAAGGCCTGGCACAGGGGAGGGGAGGGTACATCACACAGCGCCCAGAGGCGAGGCCTGGGACAGGGGAGGAGAAGGGTACATCACACAACGCCCAGAGGCGAGGCCTGGCACAGGGGAGGAGGGTACATAACACAGCGCCCAGAGGCGAGGCCTGGCACAGGGGAGGGGGGTACATCATACAGCGCCCAGATGCAAGGCCTGGCACAGGGGAGGGGGGTACACCACACAGCGCCCAGAGGCGAGGCCTGGGACAGGGGAGGAGGAGGGTACATCACACAGCGCCCAGAAGCGAGGCCTGGCACAGGGTAGGAGGGTACATCACACAGCGCCCAGAGGCAAGGCCTGGCACAGGGGAGGAGGGTACCTCACACAGCGCCCCGAGGCTAGGCCGGGCACAGGGGAGGGGGGTACATCACACAGCGCCCAGAGGCGAGGCCTAGCAGAGGGGAGGGGGGTACATCACACAGTGCCCAGAGGCGAGGCCTGGCTCAAGGGAGGAGGAGGGTACATCACACAGCGCCCAGAGGCGAGGCCTGGCACAGGGGGGGTACATCACACAGCGCCCAGAGGCGAGGCCGGGCACAGGAGGGGGGGGGGACGGTATATCACACAGCGCCCAGAGGCGAGGCCTGGCACAGGGGAGGGGGTTACATCACACAGCGCCCAGAGGCGAGGCCTGGCACAGGGGATGGGGGTACATCACACAGCGCCCAGAGGCAAGGCCTGGCACAGGGGAGGAGGGTACATCACACAGCGCCCAGAGGCGAGGCCTGGCACACGGGAGGAGGAGGGTACAGCACACATCACCCAGAGGCGAGGCCAGGCACAGGGGAGGAGGGTACATCACACAGCGCCCAGAGGTGAGGCCTGGCACAGGGGAGGGGGGTACATCATACAGCATCCAGAGGCGAGGCCTGGCTCAGGGGACAGCCCACAGACTGTAGAGTGGGGGACTCAAGACACAGCGCCCGGAGGCGAGGCCTGGCACAAGGAAGGAGGGTCCATCACACAGTGCCCAGAGGCGAGGCCTGGCACAGGGGAGGAGTAGGGTACATCATACAGCGCCCAGAGGCGAGGCCTGGCACAGGGGGGATACATCACACAGCGCCCAGAGGCGAGGCCTGGCACAGGGGAGGAGTAGGGTACATCATAGAGCGCCCGGAGGCGAGGCTTGGCACAGGGGAGGGGGGAGTACATCACACAGCACCCAGAGGTGAGGCCTGGCACAGCGGAGGAGTAGGGAACATCATGCAGCGCCCAGAGGTGAGGCCTGGCACAGGGGAGGGGGGTACATCACACAGCGCCCAGAGGCGAGGCCTGGCACAGGGGAGGAGGGTACATCACACAGCACCCAGAGGCAGGGCCTGGCACATGGGGAGGAGGAGGGTACATCACACAGCGCCCAGAGGCGATGCCTGGCACAGGGGAGAAGGAGGTTTGATCACACAGCGCCCAGAGGCGAGGCCTGGCACATGGGAGGAGGGTATATCACACAGCGCCCAGAGGCGAGGCCTGGCACAGGGGAGAGGGTACATCACACAGCGCCCAGAGGCGAGGCCTGGCATAGGGGAGGAGGGTACACCACACAGCGCCCAGAGGCTAGGCCTGGCACAGGGGGGTACATCACACAGCGCCCTGAGGCGAGGCCTGGCACAGGGGATGGGGGGGGTACATCACACAGCGCCCAGAGCCGAGGCCTGGCTCAGGGGAGGAGGGGGGGGGGTACATCACACAGTGCCCAGAGGCAAAGCCAGGAACAGGGGGTACATCACACAGCACCCAGAGGCGAGGCCTGGCACAGGGGAGGAGGGTACATCACACAGCACCCAGAGGCGAGGCCTGGCACAGCGCCCAGAGGCGAGGCCTGGTACAGGGGAGGAGGGTACATCACACAGCGCCCAGAGGCGAGGCCAGGAACAGGAGAGGAGGGTACATCACACAGCGCCCAGAGGCGAGGCCTGGCAGAGGGGAGGGGGGTACATCATACAGTGCCCAGAGGCGAGGCCTGGCTCAGGGGAGGAGGAGGGTACATCACAGAGCGCCCAGAGGCGAGGCCTGGCACAGGGGGGGTACATCACACAGCGCCCAGAGGCAAGGCCTGGCACAGGGTAAGGGGGTACATCACAAAGCACCCAGAGGCGAGGCCTGGCATAGGGAAGGAGGGTTCACCACACAGCACCCAGAGGCGAGGCCTGGCACAGGGGGGCAGGGGGTACATCACACAGCGCCCAGAGGCGAGGCCTGGCACAGGGGAGGGGGTACATCACACAGCACCCAGAGGCGAGGCCTGGCATAGGGAAGGAGGGTACACCACACAGCGCCCAGATGCGAGGCCTGGCACAGGGGGGCAGGGGGATACATCACACAGCACCCAGAGCCGAGGCCTGGCTCAGGGGAGGGGGGTACATCACAGAGCGCCCAGAGGCGAGGCCAGGAACAGGGGGGTACATCACACAGCGCCCAGAGACGAGGCCTGGCACAGGGGAGGAGGGTACACCACACAGCGCCCAGAGGCGAGGCCTGGCACACGGGAGGAGGGGGGTACATCACACAGCGCCCAGAGGCGAGGCCTGGCACAGGGGAGGGGAGGGTACATCACACAGCGCCCAGAGGCGAGGCCTGGGACAGGGGAGGAGGAGGGTACATCACACAATGCCCAGAGGCGAGGCCTGGCACAGGGGAGGAGGGTACATAACACAGCGCCCAGAGGCGAGGCCTGGCACAGGGGAGGGGGGTACATCATACAGCGCCCAGAGGCAAGGCCTGGCACAGGGGAGGGGGGTACACCACACAGCGCCCAGAGGCGAGGCCTGGGACAGGGGAGGAGGAGGGTACATCACACAGCGCCCAGAGGCGAGGCCTGGCACAGGGGAGGAGGGTACATCACACAGCGCCCAGAGGCAAGGCCTGGCACAGGGGAGGAGGGTACCTCACACAGCGCCCCGAGGCTAGGCCGGGCACAGGGGAGGGGGGTACATCACACAGCGCCCAGAGGCGAGGCCTAGCAGAGGGGAGGGGGGTACATCACACAGTGCCCAGAGGCGAGGTCTGGCTCAAGGGAGGAGGAGGGTACATCACACAGCGCCCAGAGGCGAGGCCTGGCACAGGGGGGGTACATCACACAGCGCCCAGAGGCGAGGCCTGGCACAGGAGGGGGGGGGCGGTATATCACACAGCGCCCAGAGGCGAGGCCTGGCACAGGGGAGGGGGTTACATCACACAGCGCCCAGAGGCGAGGCCTGGCACAGGGGATGGGGGTACATCACACAGCGCCCAGAGGCAAGGCCTGGCACAGGGGAGGAGGGTACATCACACAGCGCCCAGAGGCGAGGCCTGGCACACGGGAGGAGGAGGGTACATCACACATCACCCAGAGGCGAGGCCATGCACAGGGGAGGAGGGTACATCACACAGCGCCCAGAGGTGAGGCCTGGCACAGGGGAGGGGGGTACATCATACAGCATCCAGAGTCGAGGCCTGGCTCAGGGGACAGCCCACAGACTGTAGAGTGGGGGACTCAAGACACAGCGCCCGGAGGCGAGGCCTGGCACAAGGAAGGAGGGTCCATCACACAGTGCCCAGAGGCGAGGCCTGGCACAGGGGAGGAGTAGGGTACATCATACAGCGCCCAGAGGCGAGGCCTGGCACAGGGGGGATACATCACACAGCGCCCAGAGGCGAGGCCTGGCACAGGGGAGGAGTAGGGTACATCATAGAGCGCCCAGAGGCGAGGCTTGGCACAGGGGAGGGGGGAGTACATCACACAGCACCCAGAGGTGAGGCCTGGCACAGCGGAGGAGTAGGGAACATCATGCAGCGCCCAGAGGTGAGGCCTGGCACAGGGGAGGGGGGTACATCACACAGCGCCCAGAGGCGAGGCCTGGCACAGGGGAGGAGGGTACATCACACAGCACCCAGAGGCAGGGCCTGGCACATGGGGAGGAGGAGGGTACATCACACAGCGCCCAGAGGCGAGGCCTGGCACAGGGGAGAAGGAGGTTTGATCACACAGCGCCCAGAGGCGAGGCCTGGCACAGGGGAGGAGGGTATATCACACAGCGCCCAGAGGCGAGGCCTGGCACTGGGGAGAGGGTACATCACACAGCGCCCAGAGGCGAGGCCTGGCATAGGGGAGGAGGGTACACCACACAGCGCCCAGAGGCTAGGCCTGGCACAGGGGGGTACATCACACAGCGCCCTGAGGCGAGGCCTGGCACAGGGGATGGGGGGGTACATCACACAGCGCCCAGAGCCGAGGCCTGGCTCAGGGGAGGAGGGGGGGGGGTACATCACACATTGCCCAGAGGCAAAGCCAGGAACAGGGGGTATATCACACAGCACCCAGAGGCGAGGCCTGGCACAGGGGAGGAGGGTACATCACACAGCACCCAGAGGCGAGGCCTGGCACAGCGCCCAGAGGCGAGGCCTGGTACAGGGGAGGAGGGTACATCACACAGCGCCCAGAGGCGAGGCCAGGAACAGGAGAGGAGGGTACATCACACAGCGCCCAGAGGCGAGGCCTGGCACAGGGGAGGAGGGTACATCACACAGCACCCAGAGGCAGGGCCTGGCACATGGGGAGGAGGAGGGTACATCACACAGCGCCCAGAGGCGAGGCCTGGCACAGGGGAGAAGGAGGTTTGATCACACAGCGCCCAGAGGCGAGGCCTGGCACAGGGGAGGAGGGTGTATCACACAGCGCCCAGAGGCGAGGCCTGGCACAGGGGAGAGGGTACATCACACAGCGCCCAGAGGCGAGGCCTGGCATAGGGGAGGAGGGTACACCACACAGCGCCCAGAGGCTAGGCCTGGCACAGGGGGGTACATCACACAGCGCCCTGAGGCGAGGCCTGGCACAGGGGATGGGGGGGGTACATCACACAGCGCCCAGAGCCGAGGCCTGGCTCAGGGGAGGAGGGGGGGGGGTACATCACACAGTGCCCAGAGGCAAAGCCAGGAACAGGGGGTACATCACACAGCACCCAGAGGCGAGGCCTGGCACAGGGGAGGAGGGTACATCACACAGCACCCAGAGGCGAGGCCTGGCACAGCGCCCAGAGGCGAGGCCTGGTACAGGGGAGGAGGGTACATCACACAGCGCCCAGAGGCGAGGCCAGGAACAGGAGAGGAGGGTACATCACACAGCGCCCAGAGGCGAGGCCTGGCAGAGGGGAGGGGGGTACATCATACAGTGCCCAGAGGCGAGGCCTGGCTCAGGGGAGGAGGAGGGTACATCACAGAGCGCCCAGAGGCGAGGCCTGGCACAGGGGGGGGTACATCACACAGCGCCCAGAGGCAAGGCCTGGCACAGGGTAAGGGGGTACATCACAAAGCACCCAGAGGTGAGGCCTGGCATAGGGGAGGAGGGTTCACCACACAGCACCCAGAGGCGAGGCCTGGCACAGGGGGGCAGGGGGTACATCACACAGCGCCCAGAGGCGAGGCCTGGCACAGGGGAGGGGGTACATCACACAGCACCCAGAGGCGAGGCCTGGCATAGGGAAGGAGGGTACACCACACAGCGCCCAGATGCGAGGCCTGGCACAGGGGGGCAGGGGGATACATCACACAGCACCCAGAGCCGAGGCCTGGCTCAGGGGAGGGGGGTACATCACAGAGCGCCCAGAGGCGAGGCCAGGAACAGGGGGGTACATCACACAGCGCCCAGAGACGAGGCCTGGCACAGGGGAGGAGGGTACACCACACAGCGCCCAGAGGCGAGGCCTGGCACACGGGAGGAGGGGGGTACATCACACAGCGCCCAGAGGCGAGGCCTGGCACAGGGGAGGGGAGGGTACATCACACAGCGCCCAGAGGCGAGGCCTGGGACAGGGGAGGAGGAGGGTACATCACACAACGCCCAGAGGCGAGGCCTGGCACAGGGGAGGAGGGTACATAACACAGCGCCCAGAGGCAAGGCCTGGCACAGGGGAGGGGGGTACATCATACAGCGCCCAGAGGCACGGCCTGGCACAGGGGAGGGGGGTACACCACACAGCGCCCAGAGGCGAGGCCTGGGACAGGGGAGGAGGAGGGTACATCACACAGCGCCCAGAGGCGAGGCCTGGCACAGGGGAGGAGGGTACATCACACAGCGCCTAGAGGCAAGGCCTGGCACAGGGGAGGAGGGTACCTCACACAGCGCCCCGAGGCTAGGCCGGGCACAGGGGAGGGGGGTACATCACACAGCACCCAGAGGCGAGGCCTAGCAGAGGGGAGGGGGGTACATCACACAGTGCCCAGAGGCGAGGCCTGGCTCAAGGGAGGAGGAGGGTACATCACACAGCGCCCAGAGGCGAGGCCTGGCACAGGGGGGGGTACATCACACAGCGCCCAGAGGCGAGGCCTGGCACAGGAGGGGGGGGGGACGGTATATCACACAGCGCCCAGAGGCGAGGCCTGGCACAGGGGAGGGGGTTACATCACACAGCGCCCAGAGGCGAGGCCTGGCACAGGGGATGGGGGTACATCACACAGCGCCCAGAGGCAAGGCCTGGCACAGGGGAGGAGGGTACATCACACAGCGCCCAGAGGCGAGGCCTGGCACACGGGAGGAGGAGGGTACATCACACATCACCCAGAGGCGAGGCCAGGCACAGGGGAGGAGGGTACATCACACAGCGCCCAGAGGTGAGGCCTGGCACAGGGGGGGGGGGTACAGCATACAGCATCCAGAGGCGAGGGCTGGCTCAGGGGACAGCCCACAGACTGTAGAGTGGGGGACTCAAGACACAGCGCCCGGAGGCGAGACCTGGCACAAGGAAGGAGGGTCCATCACACAGTGCCCAGAGGCGAGGCCTGGCACAGGGGAGGAGTAGGGTACATCATACAGCGCCCAGAGGCGAGGCCTGGCACAGGGGGGGTACATCACACAGCGCCCAGAGGCGAGGCCTGGCACAGGGGAGGAGTAGGGTACATCATAGAGCGCCCAGAGGCGAGGCTTGGCACAGGGGAGGGGGGAGTACATCACACAGCACCCAGAGGTGAGGCCTGGCACAGCGGAGGAGTAGGGAACATCATGCAGCGCCCAGAGGTGAGGCCTGGCACAGGGGAGGGGGGTACATCACACAGCGCCCAGAGGCGAGGCCTGGCACAGGGGAGGAGGGTACATCACACAGCACCCAGAGGCAGGGCCTGGCACATGGGGAGGAGGAGGGTACATCACACAGCGCCCAGAGGCGAGGCCTGGCACAGGGGAGAAGGAGGTTTGATCACACAGCGCCCAGAGGCGAGGCCTGGCACAGGGGAGGAGGGTATATCACACAGCGCCCAGAGGCGAGGCCTGGCACAGGGGAGAGGGTACATCACACAGCGCCCAGAGGCGAGGCCTGGCATAGGGGAGGAGGGTACACCACACAGCGCCCAGAGGCTAGGCCTGGCACAGGGGGGTACATCACACAGCGCCCTGAGGCGAGGCCTGGCACAGGGGATGGGGGGGGTACATCACACAGCGCCCAGAGCCGAGGCCTGGCTCAGGGGAGGAGGGGGGGGGTACATCACACAGTGCCCAGAGGCAAAGCCAGGAACAGGGGGTACATCACACAGCACCCAGAGGCGAGGCCTGGCACAGGGGAGGAGGGTACATCACACAGCACCCAGAGGCGAGGCCTGGCACAGCGCCCAGAGGCGAGGCCTGGTACAGGGGAGGAGGGTACATCACACAGCGCCCAGAGGCGAGGCCAGGAACAGGAGAGGAGGGTACATCACACAGCGCCCAGAGGCGAGGCCTGGCAGAGGGGAGGGGGGTACATCATACAGTGCCCAGAGGCGAGGCCTGGCTCAGGGGAGGAGGAGGGTACATCACAGAGCGCCCAGAGGCGAGGCCTGGCACAGGGGGGGTACATCACACAGCGCCCAGAGGCAAGGCCTGGCACAGGGTAAGGGGGTACATCACAAAGCACCCAGAGGCGAGGCCTGGCATAGGGGAGGAGGGTTCACCACACAGCACCCAGAGGCGAGGCCTGGCACAGGGGGGCAGGGGGTACATCACACAGCGCCCAGAGGCGAGGCCTGGCACAGGGGAGGGGGTACATCACACAGCACCCAGAGGCGAGGCCTGGCATAGGGAAGGAGGGTACACCACACAGCGCCCAGATGCGAGGCCTGGCACAGGGGGGCAGGGGGATACATCACACAGCACCCAGAGCCGAGGCCTGGCTCAGGGGAGGGGGGTACATCACAGAGCGCCCAGAGGCGAGGCCAGGAACAGGGGGGTACATCACACAGCGCCCAGAGACGAGGCCTGGCACAGGGGAGGAGGGTACACCACACAGCGCCCAGAGGCGAGGCCTGGCACACGGGAGGAGTAGGGTACATCATACAGCGCCCAGAGGCGAGGCCTGGCACAGGGGGGATACATCACACAGCGCCCAGAGGCGAGGCCTGGCACAGCGGAGGAGTAGGGAACATCATGCAGCGCCCAGAGGTGAGGCCTGGCACAGGGGAGGGGGGTACATCACACAGCGCCCAGAGGCGAGGCCTGGCACAGGGGAGGAGGGTACATCACACAGCACCCAGAGGCAGGGCCTGGCACATGGGGAGGAGGAGGGTACATCACACAGCGCCCAGAGGCGAGGCCTGGCACAGGGGAGAAGGAGGTTTGATCACACAGCGCCCAGAGGCGAGGCCTGGCACAGGGGAGGAGGGTATATCACACAGCGCCCAGAGGCGAGGCCTGGCACAGGGGAGAGGGTACATCACACAGCGCCCAGAGGCGAGGCCTGGCATAGGGGAGGAGGGTACACCACACAGCGCCCAGAGGCTAGGCCTGGCACAGGGGGGTACATCACACAGCGCCCTGAGGCGAGGCCTGGCACAGGGGATGGGGGGGTACATCACACAGCGCCCAGAGCCGAGGCCTGGCTCAGGGGAGGAGGGGGGGGGGTACATCACACAGTGCCCAGAGGCAAAGCCAGGAACAGGGGGTACATCACACAGCACCCAGAGGCGAGGCCTGGCACAGGGGAGGAGGGTACATCACACAGCACCCAGAGGCGAGGCCTGGCACAGCGCCCAGAGGCGAGGCCTGGTACAGGGGAGGAGGGTACATCACACAGCGCCCAGAGGCGAGGCCAGGAACAGGAGAGGAGGGTACATCACACAGCGCCCAGAGGCGAGGCCTGGCAGAGGGGAGGGGGGTACATCATACAGTGCCCAGAGGCGAGGCCTGGCTCAGGGGAGGAGGAGGGTACATCACAGAGCGCCCAGAGGCGAGGCCTGGCACAGGGGGGTACATCACACAGCGCCCAGAGGCAAGGCCTGGCACAGGGTAAGGGGGTACATCACAAAGCACCCAGAGGCGAGGCCTGGCATAGGGGAGGAGGGTTCACCACACAGCACCCAGAGGCGAGGCCTGGCACAGGGGGGCAGGGGGTACATCACACAGCGAACAGAGGCGAGGCCTGGCACAGGGGAGGGGGTACATCACACAGCACCCAGAGGCGAGGCCTGGCATAGGGAAGGAGGGTACACCACACAGCGCCCAGATGCGAGGCCTGGCACAGGGGAGCAGGGGGATACATCACACAGCACCCAGAGCCGAGGCCTGGCTCAGGGGAGGGGGGTACATCACAGAGCGCCCAGAGGCGAGGCCAGGAACAGGGGGGTACATCACACAGCGCCCAGAGACGAGGCCTGGCACAGGGGAGGAGGGTACACCACACAGCGCCCAGAGGCGAGGCCTGGCACACGGGAGGAGGGGGGTACATCACACAGCGCCCAGAGGCGAGGCCTGGCACAGGGGAGAAAGGTACATCACACAGTGCTCAGAGGCGAGGCCTGGCACAGCGCCCAGAGGCGAGGCCTGGCACAGGGGAGGAGGGTACATCACACAGCGCCCAGAGGCGAGGCCTGGCACAGCACCGAGAGGCGAGGCCAGGAACAGGGGAGGAGGGTACATCACACAGCGCCCAGAGGCGAGGCCTGGCACAGGGGAGGAGGGTATATCACACAGCGCCCAGAGGCGAGGCCTGGCACAGGGGAGGGGGTACATCACACAGCGCCCAGAGGCGAGGCCTAGCATAGGGGAGGAGGGTACACCACACAGCGCCCAGAGGCTAGGCCTGGCACAGGGGGGTACATCACACAGCGCCCTGAGGCGAGGCCTGGCACAGGGGATGGGGGGTACATCACACAGCGCCCAGAGCCGAGGCCTGGCTCAGGGGAGGAGGGGGGGGGGTACATCACACAGTGCCCAGAGGCAAAGCCAGGAACAGGGGGTACATCACACAGCACCCAGAGGCGAGGCCTGGCACAGGGGAGGAGGGTACATCACACAGCACCCAGAGGCGAGGCCTGGCACAGCGCCCAGAGGCGAGGCCTGGTACAGGGGAGGAGGGTACATCACACAGCGCCCAGAGGCGAGGCCAGGAACAGGAGAGGAGGGTACATCACACAGCGCCCTGAGGCGAGGCCTGGCAGAGGGGAGGGGGGTACATCATACAGTGCCCAGAGGCGAGGCCTGGCTCAGGGGAGGAGGAGGGTACATCACAGAGCGCCCAGAGGCGAGGCCTGGCACAGGGGGGGTACATCACACAGCGCCCAGAGGCGAGGCCTGGCACAGGAGAGGGGGGGGGGCGGTATATCACACATCGCCCAGAGGTGAGGACTGGCACAGGGGAGGGGGGTACATCACACAGTGCCCACAGGCGAGGCCTGGCACAGGGGGGTACATCACACAGCGCCCAGAGGTGAGGCCTGGCACAGGGGAGGGGGTACCTTACACAGCGCCCAGAGGTGAGGCCTGGCACAGGGGAGGAGGGTACACCACACAGCGCCCAGAGGCAAGGCCTGGCACAGGGTAAGGGGGTACATCACAAAGCACCCAGAGGCGAGGCCTGGCATAGGGGAGGAGGGTTCACCACACAGCACCCAGAGGCGAGGCCTGGCACAGGGGGGCAGGGGGTACATCACACAGCGCCCAGAGGCGAGGCCTGGCACAGGGGAGGGGGTACATCACACAGCACCCAGAGGCGAGGCCTGGCATAGGGAAGGAGGGTACACCACACAGCGCCCAGATGCGAGGCCTGGCACAGGGGGGCAGGGGGATACATCACACAGCACCCAGAGCCGAGGCCTGGCTCAGGGGAGGGGGGTACATCACAGAGCGCCCAGAGGCGAGGCCAGGAACAGGGGGGTACATCACACGGCGCCCAGAGACGAGGCCTGGCACAGGGGAGGAGGGTACACCACACAGCGCCCAGAGGCGAGGCCTGGCACACGGGAGGAGGGGGGTACATCACACAGCGCCCAGAGGCGAGGCCTGGCACAGGGGAGAAAGGTACATCACACAGTGCTCAGAGGCGAGGCCTGGCACAGCGCCCAGAGGCGAGGCCTGGCACAGGGGAGGAGGGTACATCACACAGCGCCCAGAGGCGAGGCCTGGCACAGCACCCAGAGGCGAGGCCAGGAACAGGGGAGGAGGGTACATCACACAGCGCCCAGAGGCGAGGCCTGGCAGAGGGGAGGGGGGGGTACAACACACAGCGCCCAGAGGCGAGGCCTGGCTCAGGGGAGGAGGAGGGTACATCACACAGCGCCCAGAGGCAAGGCCTGGCACAGGGGGGTACATCACACAGCGCCCAGAGGCGAGTCCTGGCACAGGGGAGAGGGTGTGCGGTATATCACACAGCGCCCAGAGGCGAGGCCTGGCACAGGGGAGGGGGGTACATCACACAGCGCCCAGAGGCGAGGCCTGGCACAGGGGGGTACATCACACAGCGCCCAGAGGTGAGGCCTGGCACAGGGGAGGGGGTACATCACACAGCGCCCAGAGGTGAGGCCTGGCACAGGGGAGGAGGGTACACCACACAGCGCCCAGAGGCGAGGCCTGGCACAGGGGAGGGGTTACATCACACAGCGCCCAGATGAAGGCCTGGCACAGGGGAGGGGAGGGTACATCACACAGCGCCCAGAGGCGAGGCCTGGGACAGGGGAGGAGGTGGGTACATCACACAACGCCCAGAGGCGAGGCCTGGCACAGGGGAGGAGGGTACATAACACAGCGCCCAGAGGCGAGGCCTGGCACAGGGGAGGGGGGTACATCATACAGCGCCCAGAGGCAAGGCCTGGCACAGGGGAGGGGGGTACACCACACAGCACCCAGAGGCGAGGCCTGGGACAGGGGAGGAGGAGGGTACATCACACAGCGCCCAGAGGCGAGGCCTGGCACAGGGGAGGAGGGTACATCACACAGCGCCCAGAGGCAAGGCCTGGCACAGGGGAGGAGGGTACCTCACACAGCGCCCCGATGCTAGGCCGGGCACAGGGGAGGGGGGTACATCACACAGCGCCCAGAGGCGAGGCCTAGCAGAGGGGAGGGGGGTACATCACACAGTGCCCAGAGGTGAGGCCTGGCTCAAGGGAGGAGGAGGGTACATCACACAGCGCCCAGAGGCGAGGCCTGGCACAGGGGGGGTACATCACACAGCGCCCAGAGGCGAGGCCTGGCACAGGAGGGGGGGGGACGGTATATCACACAGCGCCCAGAGGCGAGGCCTGGCACAGGGGAGGGGGTTACATCACACAGCGCCCAGAGGCGAGGCCTGGCACAGGGGATGGGGGTACATCACACAGCGCCCAGAGGCAAGGCCTGGCACAGGGGAGGAGGGTACATCACACAGCGCCCAGAGGCGAGGCCTGGCACACGGGAGGAGGAGGGTACATCACACATCACCCAGAGGCGAGGCCAGGCACAGGGGAGGAGGGTACATCACACAGCGCCCAGAGGTGAGGCCTGGCACAGGGGAGGGGGGTACATCATACAGCATCCAGAGGCGAGGCCTGGCTCCGGGGACAGCCCACAGACTGTAGAGTGGGGGACTCAAGACACAGCGCCCAGAGGCGAGGCCTGGCACAAGGAAGTGGGGTCCATCACACAGTGCCCAGAGGCGAGGCCTGGCACAGGGGAGGAGTAGGGTACATCATACAGCGCCCAGAGGCGAGGCCTGGCACAAGGGGGATACATCACACAGCGCCCAGAGGCGAGGCCTGGCACAGGGGAGGAGTAGGGTACATCATAGAGCGCCCAGAGGCGAGGCTTGGCACAGGGGAGGGGGGAGTACATCACACAGCACCCAGAGGTGAGGCCTGGCACAGCGGAGGAGTAGGGAACATCATGCAGCGCCCAGAGGTGAGGCCTGGCACAGGGGAGGGGGGTACATCACACAGTGCCCAGAGGCAAGGACTGGCACAGGGGAGGAGGGTACATCACACAGCGCCCAGAGGCGAGGCCTGGCACAGGGGAGGAGAAGGGTACATCACACAGCGCCCAGAGGCGAGGCATGGCACAGAAGAGGGGGGTACATCACACAGCGCCTAGAGGCGAGGCACAGGGTAGGGGGTACATCACACAGCGCCTAGAGGCGAGGCCTGGCACAGGGGAGGAGGTACATCACACAGTGCACAGAGGCGAGGCCGGGCACAGGGGAGGGGGTACATCACACAGCACCCAGAGGCAAGGCCTGGCACAGGGGACAGCCCACAGACTGTAGAGTGGGGGACTCAAGACACAGCGCCTAGAGGCAAAGCCTGGCACGGGACACTGTCCGGGACTTTCAGGTGGGGGTATACATGACAGAGCCCTCAGACTTGCGTGTGCGGGACGGGTCACAGACAGCGCTCAGACTGGTTACACGAATGACCGAGCTCTCAGACTTGCGTGTGCGGCAAGGGTCACAGCGTTCCGACTGTTAACATGACCGAGCCCTCAGACTTGAGTCAGCCCCAGAGACAGTGTAGCCAGTGTGGGCACATGACTTGACTGAATCGTCCCTTCAGTGTTGGGTTTGAGCTGCAGACATACAGAAATCAGCGCAGGTAGGTTCTTTATTTCCCAAACAATACATTGATTTTACTTTCGAATCGTGTGTGACATGTTTATTCTCCTTTTTTTCCATTCCTCTCCTTTGCCCCATTCTCCAAATACTCCCACCTTTATTCCCATTTCCGTTACTATTATGGGTCAGTCCCCTGGTCCATGTGTGCTGCAGCTGCCTGTTTCCCAATTGTTTCCGCCTTCCAGCTACGTAAATAAAATGAAAACCATAGAGCCTTTTTCTGTGAATGGGCTGTTACAATCAACTTTGCAAAGTTTTTCCGACTGTCCTGCTGACTTCATATGCCAGTAGCACTGCGCCACGGTTCTTTCAGAAGCAAAAACAATAGTTGATGTACAGAATGCAGAACAATGTCATACATTCACCCCAGTACAGAGATCTGGGCCTAAATCCATCCTTTTTTTGCACTCCACACCACCCCAGTTCAGACATGGCCATATGCAAATCAGCCTTGACCCTGTGCCTCATGGGAACAGTCCAGCTCGAACTGCCAAGCCATGTCTTTCCTGGACCGGAATAAAGCATCCTAGGAAGGGTTTCTGGCTATCAGCCGTCATCAGACAGGATAGCTTGACTCCAGTGGTGTGGAGAGCATGGGACTCACGTCTGAGCATACCCATCTGTGAGAAGTTGGCCTGGTATATGATGATCACTATTCTAGTGAACACCTTGCACCAGTCCAAACAACCCTTATGGTGATGGTTGTAAGTCAACCTTATAGACCAGCTATCCACGTGGTAGCGTGGACAGTACAGTCTTAGGCTAAAAGACTCTTGAGGGCGCGTAAAGCCAGCTGTTTTACCATATGTAACCCCTTGAATACCAAATGAAAGGACACCACACAGGATATATATAAAATATATATGTATTTATTCACTAACACACTCCTCTGAACTCTTTATGAGGTCAGAGGCAAAAGCACATAACAAGTTACTCTTAGAAATACTTTAAATAGCACAATTTACAGTTAGGCCCTAGGGGCGCGTAAAACCATATACTAAGCAAGTGGTATAAGAACCACGACTTTGTGAAAGGAGAAGGCCTACGGCCTAGGGAATCGCTGGGGCTACACTATCTGACCCTTAGGTTAGGAGTAGGAGGCCCACAGGCGGCGCGTGCAGTGTCAGTACACTCACGCGAGAGTCAATAGAAAGTCAATAGGAACTTAAAAGGTAAGTAAATGGAGTTTTAGGACATTTCCGGTCTAACTAGGAAGATACAACTAACAAAACCAGACACTAGGATAGTCAATCCCTACAGGAGCACCAAAGTACTCGCGTTACCTCACCCACGGGCTGCTGATGCATTGGTGTCAAAGTGTGTCGGGTTTTCTTGTTGATTCCTATGGAGCCTTGGAAGAGGATTCAGCAGGCGACCAGGAGGAAGATGTCCGGGTGGATCCAAGGGTGGATCGGAGTTGAAGAAGATCTGAAAGTAGAGAGGAGAGAGTCTAGGTCACTAGCCAGTGACCGGGTGTAACCAGGAAGGAACCAGACGTCGCCGAGGAGCAATCAGGTGCTGTCGTGAAGCTTGTCTTTGCAGCCACGCGGACCAGGAGGCGTAGAGGATGACCAGGTGCTGGAGAGGAGCTGTCCCACGAAGGTTCTCGCAGATGGAGGGGTCGACTTCAAGATCGGAGCCAACAAGCCTAAGCAAAGGCAGCCGACGCAGGATACACAAGGAGCTTCTGGTGCAGACCAGGAGGGTCCGAGGTACTTGACCTTTTCAGGGAAGCAAGTGCCATTCTCGAGCAACCAGACCAGCGATGGATTTTCAAAAGGACGGTCGTCACAGGGCTACTAGCCAACTGGCCAGCAACCGGGACAACGCGTCGAGCAGAACACAAGCAGAAGGGCCCCACGCAGATCTCTCAGAGCGTGGAGGGCTGGTCTTTGGTGCAGGTGGAGCTCGGTGTCGGGGTGTCTCAGTCCCCAGGGCACAGCTTCGAGGATGCCTCAGGAGCTGCACTGTTAGCAAGTTGAAGACTTTCCAAGTTGCCTGGTTCCACGGGTTACGACGCCTTCCACGGGGCTCAGCTGTGCTGGAGTTGTGCAGTGGGGTCAGAGAGGTCTGGGAGTTGAGGTCGTGTCAGGCTCTGTGCTCGGGTTCCAGCGGGAACGGGGACAAAGCAAGCCGTCGAGTTGCTGAATGGTGCCTGGTTGCCCAGGGTGGTCACTCCTTGGCCACAAGGGAGATTCTTCAGTCTTCAGCTCAGGTGAATGTCGAAGGGTCCAGAGTTTCGTTTCAAGTCGATTCCAGGATTAATCTAAAGTCCTGGGGGTCAGCTCCTACCTTTATACAAGTAAAGGGGGTTGGATTACTGTCTAGATCCCTCCTACGGGTGGGACCAGGAAGGGGGGTGGTTACACCCTCTTTCCTTTTTCCAGTTTCGTGCCAGAGCTGGGGGTGGAGTGCCCCAGCACCGGTTTGAACTGGACTATGCATGGAGCACCTAGTGTGCCCCAGGCAGTGTCTCATTCTATTCAGCCCTACCTGTCCCAATACACAAAGTCCTGTCTGGGGTGGTGCTCGCACCTCTCCAGGCAGGAAACCTATTGTCCAAACCTCCGTAACTGGAAGGACTCCCAGCAGCAGGAGGTCAGACTTGTGTCTGTGGCAGCAGCATCCGTTTTGTGACGCTGGGGCTCTGGTTAACTTTAACCGGGATAGTCAGCACTAAAATGCCTTCTCCCTCTAGAAGGGTGTTGCCAGAATTGGCGAGGGGGTAGTATTCCAAAGCTTATGACACCTTACACAACATGTTTAGATAAGGCCAAACCAAAGTTAGCATTCAACCGCGAGGATTGTAATGCACTTAAGAGTATATGGTATGGCGATATCATAGAACAGCTATAGGGACTTGGTTCAGACAGGCTCAGCTCATGCTAGAGCACCATCTCACACATAACCAAGCACTCTGCCTCCAGGATTGTTAAGGCCTGCCATAGGAGTGACTTATAGGTTACTGTGTGTCTATATATAAGGGTAGATATAGGAATACTATACCTAAGCAAGGGGTGATTACACGACCTTGCCCGAGCTGAGTGATCAGACAGTTGTGTCAGTTCGAATGGCCAGCCAGGGGTGGCATAATACATGCTGCAGCCCCTGGTACGCCTTGGATGCACCTATGCCCTGGGAACCTATAGTACACTGTACAGGGGCTCATAAGGTGACCCAATTCCCGGACCCCGTGGACCGTTCACCAACTCCATCACGGACATCATGTCATCGCATCCACCAACTACACCCTGCTGGGAGACCTCAACTTCCACAACGACAACCAACTGGAACCCAATACCACATCCCTCCTGGACAACCTCCACAACATTGGACTCCGCCAAATCTTGACCAAACCCATGCACTCAGCAGGACACACCATCGACCCCCTCTTCACAACAGAAAATTCCATCACCTTCAGCCACACCACCGAACTCACATGGGCTGACCACCTATGCGTCCACTTCACCTTCAGAACACCCACCATCCACAGACATCAGCACAGGCGACCAGCTCACCACCTCACTCAGCAACTCCACTCCAACCATCGCAGAAAACAACGACCCCAACACAGCAGCCCGAACCCTATACAGGTGGATCTCCTACAGCGCCAACACTGTAGCCCTCCTCAAGAAAAACAACAACACCCATGCCAAGAAAGCCAGATGGTTCACCATCGAACTTCGAGAGTCCAGGTGCACCTGCTGCCGCCTCGAAAAGTCCTGGAGGAACACCAAATCCACAGATTCTCACAACAACTTCAGATCCACTAACAACGCCCACCACTAACTCATCAGAAAAACGAGGAAAAAAGCGATTGAAGACAAAATCTCCACACACGCACACAACAGCAAAGAACTCTTCAACATCATCAAGGAGTTCGCCCAACCCACCAGCAAATCGACTGACATCCCTCCATCACAAGGCCTCTGCGACAAACTCAGCACCTTCTTTCACCACAAAGTCAAGAACATCTACAACAACGTCAACAAAGACAAACATCACACGCAACCCCCACCAACCACCCCGACACCCTGAAGCCAACGATTGACAGCCCTCACCACTGAAGACACACTTAAGACGATGAACGCAATCCACTCCGGGGCACCCACAGACTCCTGCCCTCACCACATCTTCAACAGAGTCGCTGACACCATCGCACCCATGCTCTGCCACACCATCAACTGCTCCCTGGCAACCGCCACGTTCCCCGACATCTGGAAACACGCTGAAGTAAACCCCCTCTTGAAGAAACCCTCTGCAGACATCACCTACCTCTAAAACTACAGACCCATCTCCCTGCTCCCATTCCCTGTGAAAGTTATTGAGAAAGCCATCAACTGCCAACTCGCCACATTTATCGATGAGCACAACATCCTCAACTCCTCCAAATCTGGCTTCAGGAAAAACCACAGCACAGAAACTGCCATCCTTGCCACAACAGATTAAATCAGCATCCTACTGGACAAAGGATAAACAGTAGGCCTCATCTTCCTCAACCTCTCAGCGGCATTGGTCACAGTCTCCCACCGCACCCTAATACGCAGACTTCACGACGCAGGGATCCAGAACAAGGTCCTCAACTGGGTCAGCTCCTTCCTCTCCGATAGAACGCAGCAGGTCAGACTCCCCCTTTCCTCTCGGACCCTACACCAACCACCTGCGGAGTCCCTCAGTAGTCCTCCCTCAGCCCTATACTCTTCAACGTCTACATGGCCCAGCCCGCCCCCATCGTCAGAACCTACGGACTCAACATAGTGTCATATGCAGACGATACCCAACTCATCCTCTCCCTATTCAACAAACCCAACACTGCCAGACGGATGTATGACGTTACAACGCAGGCTATTACAACGCCTGCCTTTACAACGCGGTTTTTACATCGCAGTCCATTACAACGCATAGCGCTTTGGGGTGCTGGATAGTGAATAGTTTAATTTACTATTCCAACTCCAGTCCCCGTGGACACTAGGGAAGGTTATTGGATAGTAAATTAACCTATTCCCTATCCTAGAGCGCCCCCCAGAGCAATGCGTTGTAAAAGTTTGCATTGTAATGACCGCGTTGTAATGGTAGTGCGTTGTAAAAGTTTCGTTGTAAAGGTTGTTCACCCTGCCAGACACCACTTTCGAGAAGGCATGGAAGCCGTCGCAAAATGGATGAAACACAGCTGCCTACAACTAAACACCGACAACACAGAAGTACTCATCCTGGGCCCAAACCCCAATGCTTGGAATGACACCTGGTTGCCCCCCACCCTCGGAAACCGGCCCACCCCCACGGGCCACGCACGCAACCTGGGAATCATCCTGGACTCCGAGCTCAAAATGGACCGCCAGATCAACTCTGTCTCATCTTCCTGCTTCCATACCCTCCACCTCCTACATAAGACCTTCAAATGGATACCCTTCGAACACAGAAAGACCCTCACTCACATCCTGATCACCTGCAGTCTCGACTACGGCAACGCACTCAATGCTGGAACAAACAAAAACCTCCCTCGCAAGTTACAGAACATCCAGAACGCAGCCGCAGGCTGGTCCTCAACCTGCCAAGACACTGCCACATCGCCCCGCACCTGCGCACACTCCACTGGCTCCCCCATCGAGGCGAGAGTCACCTTCAAGATGCTCATGCACACAAGGCCGTCCACAACACTGGACCAGCATACCTAAACAGCCGACTCAAATTCCACGCACCCCAAAGGACCCCAGATCAGCCCAGCTCTCCTACGCCGTGGTCCCACGCACCAGAAAAAACAGATCAGAAGGCCGCTCCCTCTCCTTCCCCGCTGCCAGAGCCTGGAACGCCCTTCTGCTCCACCTCAGACAGACAACATCACTCCCCATCTTCATAAGAAACCTCAAACTTGGCTCTTCGACGGTCCCCCTCCTTGTTGGCCTGGAACCTGCACCCTCCCACCCCCAGCGCCTTGAGACCCTTGCGGGTGAGTAGTTGCGCTTTAACAAACCCCTGATTGATTGATTGATTGATTGAATTCATATTTAAAATTTGCATGAAGCAAATGGGCAGACGGATTCTTGTGCTGCATATTTTCAAGGTACACTTTGCAGTATTATGTTTTTATTTAAGGAAAAATGTCAGACTGGAGCTGCACTTTCCCCAGGTTTCGAACATGTATTATTGTGGGAGTTCAGACTTTTTTCAAAAATGAAACATGCTCACCGACTAAAAGTTGCAGACCTTGTTGGGTTGGAAGGAGCTATGTATTCACAAGGCTGTGTTGTGTGAGGAGAGTCTGGTGAAAAGGTAGGTGGTTTTATCACTCAGGTGAGTTTTTGTGATCTTGTGCCTCGCCCCATCAACCTCTTCCTACCCTTATGTTGAAGGTGATTTCCATTACAAATAGCACGGTATATAAATTGTGAGAGTATTGGAATATTCATAAGTGTTGCTTCATATGTACTGGTTTGTGACATGTTAGACTGGGTGTTGCTCTCTGTGGATATGCATGTGGACATCTGTGATGTTGGTAATGTCTGAGGTCTTGGGAGCATATTACCAACAACTAGCGATAATTATCGCTATGTTGGCTTAGCGGCAATATTTTTATCGCTTAGGAACCTTGCTATTATCAAGGTTTATCTCCTAGG